>NC_054494.1:12186163-13386163 GCF_017639515.1 Carcharodon carcharias | reverse complement strand
CCAACATCTCCTTTGTCTTCAAACCTCACTAATTTATGGCTGCTGCATTCAAAAAGTCTTGCTTCTTCACCGTTTTACATCTGGACACTGACTCCACTCTGGTCATCCTCGCTACTCAGCTTGCCCCCACTCTGCTGCAACCGCTAAAAGCTAAAGCACAGAAATGAATCCTAACCACAAAAACACCTGGTAGATTGGACAAGCACGTTCTTGTCTCCATTGTTAAGCTACTGGAGGCTGATAATCACAGTGCTCCTATGGGTCCTGTCCAAAATCTCCAGGAACTGACATTACCCATGAGCTGAAAACAGCTTACATTCAGTGCGCAGGCAAATGAAGCATTAGGCTAAGGCAGATTGCCTTAGGATTTCTGTCTACCAATCACCCCAGAACGCTTCCCCCTACTGCATCCTCTGGATCACTGCCACCAACAGCCTGGATCATTGGCTTTCAACCATCTGTCTGACAGCTGCTCAAAATCCTGCATTTCACCCACTATGTAACTGAAGACTCAACCTTGCTACATGGCTCCAATTAATCAGAAATTAGTAATTAATATATTTGTAACTCTTAAAATGCTTTTGCACCAATTTATATTTTCTTAGCACTTATAATGCAATAAAGCATCTCAAAGCACTTCACAGGAATGTTATAGAACAGAACATGAAACTAAGCCATAAAGAGACATTAGGTCAGATAACCAAAAGCTTGGGCAAAGAGGTAGGGAGCGTCTCAAAGGAGGAAAGCAAAGTAGGGAGGCGGAGAAGAATTCTAGAGCTTAGGGCCTAGGTACCTGAAGACATGGTCAATAATGGTTTAATGATTAAAATTGGGGGGTGCTCAAGGAGCCAGTATTAGATGAGCACAAATATCTCAAGAGTGTTCTGACGCTGGAGGAGATTACAGAGTAAGGGAGGGATGAAGCAATGGAGGGATTCGAAAACAAGGAGGAATATTTTAAAATTAAGACAATGATTGATGAGGAGTGAATGTAGGTCAGCAAGCACAGGGGAGATAGGTGAACGGGACTTGCTGTGAGTCAGGGCACGGACAGCAAGATTTTAATTGCCTCAATTTTACGAAAGGGAGAAAGAGGGAGGTCAACCAGGAGTGTATTGAAATAATCAAGCCTAGAGCTAACAAAAGGATGAATGGGGGTTTCAGCAGCAGTTGAGCTGAGGCAAGAACCAAGTCCAGTGATGTTATGGAGGTCTTAGTGATGGGGTAAATATGAGATCAGAAATTCATACCGGGGTCAAATATGATATGGAGGTTATGAGCAGTCTGGTTTAGTCTCAGACTTTTCCCTGGTAGAGGGATAGAGTCGGCAGCCAGGCAAAGGAGCGTGGGATGAGGACCAAAAACAATGATTTCAATCTTCCTAATATTTAACTAGAGGAAGTTTCTGCTCATCCAGTACATGATGTTGAATAAGCAGCCTGATAATTTAGCAACAGTGAAGGAGTAGAGGGAAGTGGTGATGAGGCAAGTGTTGCATGTCATCAGTGTACATGAAAACCAACACTGTGCTTTCAGATGATGTTGCCGACGGGCAGCATGTATGTGAGAAGTAGGAGGGGCCAAAGGGAGATTCTTAGGGAGCACCAGAGTTAACAGTTTGGAGTGGGAAGAGAAGCCATTGCAAGTGATACTCTGGCTATGGTTAAATAAATAAGAACGGAACCAGGGGAGTGTAATCCTACCCAGCTGGACGACATTGGAGAGGGCCTTGGAGGAGGATGGTGTGGTCACCCGTGTCCAAGTCTGCAGGCAGATCAAAAAGGATGAGGAGGGACAGATTATCTTTGTCACAGTTACATAAACATCATTTGTGACATTGTTAAGAGCTGTTTTGTTACTGTTTGAGTTTACTGTTGTGTTAACTGTCTGAGTTTATTTCCCAAGCTCAAGACAGAAGCTTGATTGCAGGGATTCAAACATGGAGTTACAGATTTGGTAGCCAATATGTTCAAGAACTCTGAGGAGGACAGGGAGGCTGGAGTAGGGTTGATAGTTTGCAAGGACCATAGGGTCAAGAGGTGGTTTTGCTGAGGAGAGGGGTGATGCCATCAGATTTAATGAGAGAGGGGCAACACCTGAAGAGAGAGAACTGTTAACAATATCAGCTAACATGGGGTCCAAGAGGGCAAATGGTTGATCAGCTGTTCAGTGAGAATAGGATGGATGGAGCAGGAGATGGTTAGCATGGAGAACATAAGCTCGAAGAGAGAATCAAGGGAAATAGGAGAGAAACCAGAGAAGGATGTAAATTCATGGCTGGAGTAGGGGGAAAGTTTAGAGCAAGTTTACCTAGTGGGCTAATGAAAAGGAGGGACATGGCAGAGATATCTGATCAGATGGTCTTGATCTTAGTGACAAAGAAGTCCATGAGCTCCTCACATTTACACTGTTGGAGGTAAGGATAGAGGAGACAGGAGAAAGGGGTTTAAAAAGACGGTTTGCAGTTGAAAAACAAAGCCAGGTGTTATCTTTGAATTCCAGTGGTGGTGGGATAGTGAGCAGTTTCAGTAGCTAAGAGCAGGATCCAGTAGTGCTTTTGTAGTCCACCCAGATCTGTTGGTAGATGGCTAAGCCAGCTATCTGTCATAACTTTTCAAGACCGCATCCCTTGTGCTTAAGATGAGGGCTGCATCGGAGAATTGAGAGAGACAGAAAGAGTAATGGTTTTATTGGATGTGTGGGCATTGTCATATCCATAAGACATGAAAGAGATCGTAAACTGTTTAAATAAAACTTTTTTTTTGCCTTTTTAAAAAATGGACTTTGCTGAACCAAAAGATGGCCGCTACGGGTCACATGATTTACAAGTTGGTTACAGTTTCTGGAAACTTCCAACAGCTGTTACAGGACAAAAGCTCAATCCTCATCCTTGTGGAATCTCAGGCCTCTCATTGTGAGGACACATTTAGACAACTTGTCTCCCTAGCCTGTACTATAGCAAAGGGAGAGCCATCAAAACTCGTTATACCTACAAAGGCACTAATCTCCTTAGATGAACAATGGATTTTGACTAGAGGTACAGAAATTGCTTGTTAACCTGACACTGACTCATCAATGGGCAACATCACATGACCTAAGCTTCTGGCCCTTTGAAAAGTTATTATTACATTTCTAGACTAGCAGCTCAGTCTGCTGTTTAATCTCTGGCCTGCAAACACCAAGATGGGACTCCAGGCTGACCAAAAGTCTGCATTAATTTTAGGCATCCTCAAAGCCTGGTTTTCTGGATGATTCCTGCCATCACTTGCCGAGCAGATCAAGTCTCTGTATAACTAACCTCACAAGGTCACCATCAACTTTAAAGGAATTCTGCAACTCCTGCTTCCAGCTAAATGAACCTGCCTGAACTGTAACGCCTACTTGAAAGAACCCTCACTGGACTCTTGACTTTCTGGACTCTCGCAATCATGTGAACTGATATCCATATCTGTGGTTCTTTTTCTTTTAAGTTATTCATAGTTGTAAAAGCTTCTTTTACCTATCTTCATTTTGTGCATTTGTGTGTGCACATGAAGTTGCGACCATCCCCCCGGGTCTGAACGTATGAATAAACTGTACTCTTGATTTAATCCTAAAGAGAGTTTGCTGCAAGTCTCTTTAAAATTGACGTCAGAGAGGGATTGGGGAAACGCGCCATAGCCTATATCAAATGTTAAAACACCTCTGCTTACAGACAGACAGTGAGGAAAATAAAGGTGTTCAGTTTGCCTCTCTCTCCTGTCCATAACAGCAGCAATGGTGGAGGTGAGAATGTGGTTGCGTACATCAGTAGCTGCAGAAATGTTCTGCTGAATGGAGGGCCAAAAGTTAGACAATTGGGATTTGAAAGTACATGTAAGTGAGTTGAGGGATAGCTTTTTCCAAAGCCAGATACAGAAGGGGCTGGGGTTTGGGGCATGGAAGGGGGATGTTGGTAGACAAGGAAGTGATCAGAGATGGCCTTGTCTATGATTCATACAATGGGGCTAGCAAGACTCTGGGGAAAGGTGAGGTCAGGGGTGGCCATGTATTTGGGTTGGAGAGTTTACATGAAGTGAAGACTTAGGAAGGATCAGAGGGCAGTGAACTCAGAAGAACAAAAGCATGACAAATTATTGGAAGATAAACTCAGACAGTTTACACTACACACTCAACACTGAGGCTATGTCCAAAAAGTCAAGTGGACGAAGGTTTATTTGAAGGGATGGCCATTAAGGATGCATTTAAAATTGGCGAGAGTGGCAAGGCACAGGGGTCTAAGAATGGAATTCTATAGAGCAGAATGATAGATTGGACAGAGGATATAAGGCCAGAGGTAGTGGACCTCAAGGGAAGTAAGACTGGAGGAAGGGCAAATAGGAATGTGGAGCGATTTGTAGCTGACAAATCAACTTTGATGCTTCGAGTATAGGGAACCAGTATAGGTCAGCATGTTTTTCTTTTAAAAGAGAACTGAATGTGAAAGATGTGGTCTCTTTGTGAAATTATTGTGATTCACTGACCAGTTAAGTGAACCAATAAAATTACCTTTTTGGGATTAGCTACTAAACTTTGTGCTTAAAAGAATCTGTGCAAGAAGCTATTAATTTTAGAACGATGGGGGGTGGCAAGCAGAGAAAGAGCTTGGAGGGTTGAAGGGGGTTACAAATATAGGAGGGGTGAGGTCATGAAGGGGTTTGAACACAAGGATGAGAATTTTAAAGTTAAGGTGTTGGGAGTCAGTGTAGGTCAGTGTGAATAAGAGTGATGGGCAAGCAGGAATTGGTAAGGGATAGGATAAAAATAAGCTGAAGATTGTGTAGAGTGGAAATTATATGTCAGCCAGGAGGCCATTGGATTAGTTGAGCCTGGAGGTGGCAAAGACAAGTAGTTTGAGACAGGTGGTGTTAAGGAGGTTAAAATAGGTGGCCTTTGTGATGGAAAGACTATGGTTAGGAGGCTTAGCTTGGGGTCAAATAGAAAAACAGTGGTTCAACCTGATAAAATGGCCAGCGAGGGAGTTGGAATTGGTGATGGAACAGGCTGAAAACGACAGCATCTGCCTTCCCAACACTTAACTGGAGAAACCTGTAGCTTAGCTAAGTCTGGACATTGATCAAATAGTCCCAGAGCACATAAGGAGTGGCGACTTAAAGGCAGAGGTGGTGGAGAAGTAGAGTTACATACCATCAGTGTATATGTAGAAGCTTATCCCCACCCAAGTGGATGAGGAAGAGGAGAGGCTAAAGTTAAAATTCTGGGAGATTCCAGAGGTCAGGAAGAGAACCCACTGCTGGAGAAGCTCTGGCTGCAATCAAATGAACAACAGTGAAGTCAAGCAAGGGCATTCCCACAGAAATGAATGGAGGAAAGGTGTTGCAGTCGACTGTCTCAAATGACACAAAGAGATCAAGTAGGGATAAAGTTCATCCATTAGAAATGACACCATGGCCTGAATTTTTAGGTCGGTGGGCGGGCGAGATCGGCAGGCCTGGGATTGGGCGGGGAAGGGACCACCGACTGCGATTTCACGCTGGTTGGGGGCAGGAAGAGGACGGGTGCTGAGAGCCAGATCAGGCATGAGCCAGTGCTGAGAGAAAGCTCCCTAAAGGCAGAGAACTGCCTCAGGGAGCTGAAGACCTGAAAATCAAAAATAAAGGTTTCAGAAGCTGAAAGAAAGTGTCCATGCATCGTAACAAATCACCTGAAAATTTAGCTACTGAAAATGCTGTCCACAGAAATTTATTTATATTTTATTTCATCATGGCAATCTCATCCTGCCCGTGGATAAGGTTTGATGAAAAATGTAAAGGCTGCCTGGCTGATTTGACCATCCGCCAACTGTAAGGTAGAATGGGCGACGAAAAATTGCAGACAATTGCGCCATTAATGGCAATTAATTGTCCTCTTAATTGTCAGCACGAGATGACGCTGGAACACTCGCCCGACGTCATCTCAAGGGATTTCACGCCGGATCGGGTTGGGCACGGGCCCATCCGATCAGCGTAAAATTCTGCCCCATATGTAACTTTGGTTGGGCCTATTTGATAACCTGCAGCAGGGTGAAAAACCTGAGTGGAGAAATTCAAATAGCAAATCACAGGCAAGATGAGCATAGATTTGGGCTGTATCAACACATCTCTGGATTGTGTCGGGGAAAGGAAGCTTGGTGATGAAGTGGTAATTCACAAGGACAGGGGAGATTTTTGAGGAGGAATGCCATTACTACTTTTGAAAGTCAGTTATGAAGGGAGGAAACCATTTAAATTCTCAGCAAGTGGGCAGGAAGGGAAGTTAGGTGGGTAGCAAATTAATAGGAATGAGGTAAATGGAGCAAATGTCATCACATCATTCCTGAAGGCAGGTCCATGGCTCATTGTCTGCTTTTTGACTGTTTTTGTTAGTAGTGGTTTGCCATTGCCTTCTACTTTCAGGGGCAGAGGGAGGAAGTAGGTGCCAATTTTACCTCAGCTGGAACAGGAAACAAACGCACTCTGTTGATGTTATTCTGAACCACATATCTAGCCAACTGAGCTAACTGGTCCCTAATGGAGTAATAGGCCATCTTAATAGGCTAGATGAGCTCCAGGAGAACATGAGGGAAAACAGGACAGAAACTAGAGATAGATGGAAGGTTAGGAGAGCATTTGCCTAGGTTTGATTTGGTGTGCAAGAGGAATAATCAATGTGACCTGACGCTTACCCCTTGTCCAGAGCATGATTTAAATGAAGATTTTATTTTAATATGGTGCCCTCCAAACAAAAATTCTGTTACAATTATCATAGGACTAAGGGCGAATACCACAGAAAGTAGTTGAGACCAAAACATTGTATGCTTTCAAGAAGGAGTTAGATATAGCTCTTGGGGTGAAAGGGATCAAAGGGTATGGGAAGAAAGCAGGAGCAGGCTATTGAGTTGGATGATCAGCCATGATCATAATAAATGGAGGAGCAGGCTCGAAGGGCTGAATGGCTACTAGTTTCTATAATGTTTCTCTCAAATCAGTTTGTTGGTGTAAACATATGGGAGAATTTTCTCCCTGTCTGGGAGGGGGTGGGGGGAGGGGGTGGGCGGGCGGGCTGGGCGCTACCTCTGCGGGCGGGTGGAGGAGACTGAGTCGGGGAGTGCGCCCTTTCGCATATAGAGCTGTCTCGGGGAGATTAGTTTAAGTTCTGAAAATTTTAATGAAGGAAAAAAGCGTTTAAGACATGTCCCCTCATATGAAAGTGTCACATGAGCTGGGACATGCCTATGAATGTTATTAAAATTTTTTACAAACTTTAAATACCTTCATGAAACCTCATCCCGCCCATGGATGAGGTTCCATGATAAATGCGAAGGCTGTCTGGGCTCTTTGCTTGCCCGCCAACTTAAGGTTGGACGGGCAACTCACTTTATTGTTTTAATTGATATTTATTCAAATGGCCGACTTGGGTGTGCACCCGCTGAACTGAAAATCTGAATGATGCGCGGTGATGTCGGGATGCACGCCTGTTGTCACTGCGCGTCATTTTACGCATTGGCGAGCGGGCCCCGCTGACCTGAAAATTCTGGCCATAAAATATAGATCTAAAGCAGATTTCTAATCTGTTTTGTCCAGTTCCTCTAAGGTGCTGCACCATGCTAGTTTTCAATAAGTCCATTTAACATTACTGCACATGGTATTACTACATAAAAATGTTGGTTTCCTGCAAGTGATTAATGTTTTGTTCTGTTTTTTGAAAATTGATGTAATAAAACTGCTTATATTGTCTCCAAGAGCTGTTGAGTATGCTGCATTCAGGAAGTAGCAGTGTATAGAGAGAAATAAATTCCCTAGCAATCAGACAACAACTTCCTGTATGAGCTTCCTGTAGTTAGAAACCCAACAGTGTAGTGCATCATTGCCAGCATTCAGCAAAAATCTTTGGGTCATCCGTAGTGTTTCACTGCTTGTTTTATTTTCAACAGAAACTGAAAGTCCAATGTCCACTGGACTTTGATGTTGGTTTACTTCTTATTTAAGTAATGACAGCTAATGGAGATGTGATTAATAGGGTAATTTTCTCCAGCACTAATAGGTTCACATGGACATAAAATCAAATATTTATTTTTTCACTGTGATTTGCGATCACCTGGACAGGTTTGTTATAAATAGGTTTCTTCTCCCCATTCTTGAAAGAAGCAAGACAAAACAGTGAGTGTCGGGCGCTCAGATGACATCAATGCAATTCTAGTTTATTTGGCAAAATAACTGATACACGACTATCTTAACTGAATTATACTTTTTGAGCTGCACGGTCAAAAATATTTGTTTAATCTACTCATACAATGTTGGCACTTTTTAAAACAAGACTTCCCATGTACGTTGCCTTTCTTTCTGCTTGTATTGCCAACTTTCTAAATAGGAATAGACCACTTAACCCATCAAACCTGTTCCTCATTCGGTTAGATCAAGGCTAATAGGCTGATTTTTTTTTCATTATTCTTTGATGGGTTGTGGGTGTTGCTGACAAGGCCATCACTTGTTGCTTTGAACTGACTTACTAGGCCATTCCAGAGAGAAGAGTCAACTACATTGCTCTAGATCTGGATCTGTGGCCGGACGGATAAGGACGGCAGATTTCCTTCTCTAAAGGACAGTACTGAAGATGGGTGTCTACTACAATTGATGATATTTTCTTTGTCACCATTACTGAAGTTAGCTTTCAATTCCAGCTTTTTTTTTATTATTGAATTTAAATTAATGGCATGGTGGGATTCGAACCTGTGTCTTCAAGGCATTAGCCTGAGCCTCTGGGTTACTAGCCCAGTGACATTACGACCATCTCCCCCTATCTCAACTTACTTGCTTTGATTCCATATTCTTTAATACCTTTACCTTTACTTGACGTCTAGTCAACAGCTTTTGTTTTTTGGTGGGTATCACAATCAAGTAACACCTTGTCTAGCAGATAGTGATCAGAGCAGGAATTCAGGGTTTTAGGGACATGGGAACCGAGTGGGAAAGTGGAGTTCAGGTTGAGGATCATCCATGATCGTATTAAATGCTAGAGCAGGCTCAAGGGGCCATATGGTCTACTTCTGATCCTATTTCTTCTCTGTAATCAAAGGGTGCTGATTCTAATTGTGGCGTTCCTAACACTACCCCATCTGTTTCTCAAATATGCTAGGAATCAAACCTGGATTTTAAGGCTCATTTGCTCATTTGTTAACTGTGTTCAGTCATCAGACGAGTCTTAATTTTACAAATATCTTTTAAATTTATCCTTCAAGTGGACCTCCCTGGGACCAAGTACGAACCCAGCTGAAAAGGCAGGTGCTTTGCTCACAAGACTTTTATAATGCAAGGAGGAGTCTGTATATGAAGATTAACATTTTACAAGGCATAGAGGCACTCTTAGAAACACTAAAACCAAAACTTATGAATGTAAGACATGCAAAAATATGCATTGAGTGTAACATTTGCTTCAATCATAACTGCACCATTTACAACTTGAAGTAGCACGGATTCAATAAATGCCGTTCAGCTTCTACCAATAAAGATTTCTTACTGCTCTCATCTTTGCCATCAAGGTCAAGAGACTCTAACACGCTCACCAGTTCTTCATGTTTCACCTTATCAAATGCCTTACAATAATCAATTTTTCTCTACAGTCCTTTCTGATAGCAAATGTGCCACAAAGATGGTGGAGAATGATCTAAACTATTTTCGAAGATTAAAAGAGGGGTCAGACAGGGGTGTTTTTTTCTCCAGATTTATTCAGTTTGTATAGTGAAAATATTTTTGGAGATTGAAGACCTTCTTGGCTTAGTTGGAGGTTACAACCTTAATAAGATATACTGATGACGCCATTCTTATTGCCAACTCTGAAGAGAAACAGCAAAAGATTTTGTGAATGAAAATGAGAAGAAAGGGCTGATCATAAATTGTAAGAAAACAAAATGTCTAGTAGTGTTCAAAAAGAAAATCATACCAAAATGTAAGATTACAGTGAAGGATGAAAAGGTCAAATAGGTAGGCAAATTGTGTTACCTAGGAAGTACATTAACATCGGATAGAAATTGTGACCAAGAAATAAGGTGGAGGATTTGAATGGCCAAAAATGCATCTCAAAAAACGAAAAAGACTATGATCAATTTAACATTAGCCAAGAAAACAAAGCTGAGAATCCTGGAACGTGACATCACACCAATTCTGACATAGGGAAGCCGGTGCTGGATGATCAGTGAAGCAATACAGAGAAGAATTTTGTATGAAGCGCCTTGGGACATTTCACCACATTAAAGGTGCGATATAAATGTAAGTTGTTGTTTTAAATGTTGGATTTTGAAAGTTAAGGTTAATGTGTTGCAAAAAGTAGGTAACTAAATGTCTTTTTCCTCTTTGAGAGGAAAAAATCTAAGTTTTAGGAGGTGTGTTATTTTCGCTCTACTGTTTTCACTCTTGTCTCCGCTATATTTATGAGCAGGGCTGGGAGGGCGGGGTGGGGGGGGAGAAGGTGGGAGTGCTGCAGTATTGCTAAGAATTGAGGCTGCAGAGTTGTGATTTTTGAGGCAATGAATCTTGGACAAGTCACTCCACCAATGAAGGTGCTAGTAAAATCTGAGACCAAAAGAACTCTGCTGACCAAGGTCAGGAAGAGACAGTTGGAATTTCATGAGCACATAATAAGAAATCATGATTTAGGAAGGCTCACGCTGGTAGGAACAATTGATGCTAAAAGAGATCAAGGTAGACAAAGAATGATCTTTTTAAAGGGCCTCACAAACTGAATGAAAGTACCACCTGTGAAGATGATCCACCTCTTTAAAGCAACATTAACAGTTGTCATGGTTGCCAACACCCTCTTAGGGCATGGTCTGTGAAGAGAGAGGTCATCTACCTTAACTCCACTTTCCTGCCCTATTGCCATATCCCTTAGCATATGAAAATCTCTCAACCTCTGCCTTGAATATACTGTACAGTACTGAATGATTAACATAGCTATTGACTGCAAAAAAATCCATGCTTTTGAAGTCAGCGACTGAAAGCCAAGAAACCAGCAGTTTGTATGTTGTGAAGGGTTAAGCCAAACCTCAAAAGGCATTTACATTTTAGACCTGGGTCTGGTGTAGTGAAGTTCATGCCACACATTAGGAGGAGGTAAATATGAACCTTGTGCATGTATTACACATCTATCTTCCTTCTCTCCTGCACAGCACTTCCACTTTGCCCCCCCGCCATCCCAGCCCAGCTGAAAAATATAGCGGAGACAAGAGTGAAAACAGTAGAGCGAAAATAACACACCTTCTAAAAGTGAGGTTTTCTTCCTCTCAAAGAGGAAAAAGACATTTAGTTTCCTACTTTCTGCAACAAATTAACCTTAAGTTTCAAATACCAACATTTAAAACAACTTACATTTATATCGCACCTTTAATGTGGTGAAATGTCCCAAGGCCCTTCTTACAAAATTTGACACTGAGATAACGTAAGGAGATAATAGGGCAGGTAACCAAAAGTATCTTCAAAGAATGCTTAGAGGAGGAGAGAGAGATAGAGAGTATGATAGGCTCAGGGAGGGAATTACAGAGCTTAGGAAACAGATGGCTGAAGACATGGCTACCGGTGGTGCAGCACTGAAAATCTAGGACCAAGGGGGAAAGATTTGAGCTTACCTTGAATCTGCAGAATCAGTAGTAGATAGACCCCAAGAACACCGGCTGTATGCACACTCATTCCTGTTGCTGTTCTAGCTCCCTGAGCCACTCCAATTAAATATGTGTGACTGTATATGGTTTGGGATTGGGGTCAGGAGGGAAAAAGGACTACAAGAAGATGACGGCTTTTATTACTTGGTCCAATGGTCGACTATCCTGAAAGAAAGAAAGACAAATAAGGGGATGAGAAGCATTAACACCCAAACAAAATGGACAAATTTTAATTACCTGCACAGAAAACCTACAAATTTTAATTTCAGAAAAGGATTCAATTAGATGCCGAAAGGATTCACAAATAACCAATTAATTTTGAACTCAATGCAACCATACATCACTTCATTCTCAGCATGCCTATATTTGCTCTGATATTTTCTTGAAGCACCAGCAATGAAGAATTTTAGGTCAGGATTTTCTGGCCTCTGTCATGGCGGGACCCACCTCAGTGTATGCGACGGGCCAGCCAAAAGTCCATTGACTTTTGGCGGGGCCAGACGATCCCAACGATGGGCTGGGCCGGAAAATCCCGCCCTTAGTTTCAATAAAAACAGAAAAATGCTGGAAATACTCAGGTCTGACAGCCTCTGGGGAGAGAAAAACAAGGGCTAATGTTTCAGGTCTGATGAAAGGTCACAGACCTGAAATGTTAGTGCAGCTTTTCCCTCTACAGATGCTGCCTACCCTGAGTATTTAGAATCATAGAATGGCTACTGCACAAGAGGCCCTTTGGCGCACTGTGTCTGTACTGACTTTCTGAAAGAGCAGCTCACCTAGTTCCACTCTCCTCCGTTATCCCTGTAGCACTGCAAAATTTTCCTTTTCAGTTAATGATTCAATTCCCTTTTAAATGCCATGATTGAATCTGCCTCCACCACACTCACACAGGCAGTGCATTCCAGATCCTAGTCACTCCCTGCATAAAGAAGTTTTCCTCATGTTGCCATCGTTTCTTTTGCAAATCACCTTATATCTGTGCCCTTTGGTTCTCGATCCTTCTACCAACAAGAGCAGTTTCTCCCTATCTACTCTGTACAGACCCCTCATGAGTTTGAATACCTTGACCAAATCTACTCTCCAAGGCAAACAGTCCCAACTTCTCCAATCTAAGTAACTGAAGTTCCTCATCCCTGGAACCAATCTCATGAATCTTTTCTGCACCCTCTCTCACGCCTTGACACCCTTCCTAAAGTGCAGTGCCCAGAACTGGGTGCAATTCTCAGGTTGAGGCTGGACCAGTGTTATATACAGGTTTATCATAACTTCCTTTATTTTGTACTCCATGCTCCTATTTATAAAGTCCAGAACACTGTATGCTTTACTAACTACTTGTTAAAAAAATTCCCTGCCAGCTTAAACAATTTGCGCACATATACCTCCAGGTTCCTCTGCACTACACCCCCTTTGGAATTGTACCCACTGTATCCAGCATCCTCTGTTTTTATTTCAGATTTCCAGCCTCCACACTACTTTGTGTGGAAGAAATTTAGTTCCTGGCATCTGGAGCCAATAGGAATACAATTAATTCTACGACTATAAATCAATACTGCCCTCCTTAAAGGATGCAGTTGTGAACCATCACTTACTAACTGATAAAAGTGCAGTGTTCCACAATTAATCTAAACAAGAGCTAGTGCCCATTGGGTCCTGCACATATCATTGGAACCAACCATTGGAACCAACACTGAAAATCTGTGTTGCAATTAAGAACCAGTGTCCCAACATTGCTACTATGTAACTTGTTAAAACAAAATGCATTATTAACTATGTTCTTTTTGTCTCCTTAGATTTCTTTTCATCTCTTCTCCATGAACCATCAGCCAAAGCCTTGGTTGGCCCTTAGGAAAGATTTTTTTGGAGAAAGGGAAAAAACAAGGAAAGAAAAGGTAGCAAAGGCTCTCAATAATTGTCCCCTTCCTTCCTGTGGATAGGGAAGTTACACATGACATACTTTATGAAGTGCAAATTGTAAAATCATTTGCACCATTGGGATAAATTTGATATTTTATTCCTGCTAGAGATTGATCTCATCACTAATTATATGTTAGTAGCACTTTTTATAATTACTAGGAATAATTATAACCTCTAGATTATCTCTGGCAAAAAAACGAAATGATTCCACTGGAATAACCGTAACTTGTACTTATACAGCAGCTTTAACATAGAAAAATGTCCCAAAATGTGCAATGAAAAAAAAACCAACATTACTTAGAATAGTGTGTAGGACATGAACCTCTTGTCCAAAAACTATAGATCTTGTTGTTATGACTGCTGACATGTTTTTGTTAACATTTACCATTGTAGCTTGCATCAGCATATCCCATTCAATTTTGTCAGGTCAATTGTCACAATACAGTTACAGTCTCTGGTGGCCTCTGGGTAGTTTTATACAGAAAGTTTCTGAAGTCTCCCAACTTGGTTGCCATCTTATGAATTTTAACCTATTTAACCTATTCTTAAATGTTGATGTGATCTGCACTTCAATCATTATTTCTGTAATGAATCACAGCATCATAATCTTCTTTAGAAATTTTTTTTTATCTTTTATAATTAGTTTTGGAAACAATTTGCTCATATCTATTCTGTCCATCCCTTTATAATTTAAACACCTCTATTAAATCACCCCTCAATCTCCACATATTTGTCCCTGTTGTCCTGAAAAGGTTTTGGCATGTACTCAAATTGTTGGGAGGCAGTATCACACTTATCTGAGATTGCACTCAGTACATTGTAACTCCAGCCTCAGATAGAGAGATCAAAACCAAAAAAAAAAATCCCAAATGAACAAGGATTCTACCCTACAACTTTGGGCAACTATTTTTTTTAATTTAACATTTGTTGTCATCTGTTGAGTTCATTTATCAGCTAATAAACATAAAATCACATTTTCAGGAAGCATGGCTTGGGAGATAATATCTACCATATAATTTACGAACAGCGGAATCAGTAATAATGTTAAACTCTGTGGTATTATCTGCAGCCTTTATATAACTCCCTTAAAGGAAAACGCTTTAATCTGCATTGGCAGCACATTGCCCTCAAAACACCTTCAGAAAAAAAACATAACATTTAAGTGATGATTATTACGATTTAAGCACTTTCCATAATTGAACAGACAGAAATTGCCTGGATTCCCGTATCTAATAGCAAACATGATATGTCATTATTCTCCAAGTGACTTTTGAATGAATCCTAGGCCTCGCTAGCTTTTGTTTCCTTTAACTAGTATGCCTTCTAAAACATTTCTATGCAGCTTTTAAGTTTATTTTGAGAACATTCTTTAGAGATGCTGGTCCAGAGCTTTTATTACTTTTTTCTCTTAAGGATACATTCTTGTATTGATAGAAACAGTCTTTCAAAGATTTAAAGCTGAATTTCCTTCTGGGAAGGGAAGCAGAGGTCAGGATTGTTTCTGGGTCCTGAACCTGTCCCGGGGGAACACACACCTGTGATTTTCACTGGAGTGGCCAATTCAGACCCAGAGGGCTGGTTCACTGTCCAATTAAGAACAGCAAGTGGGCTCTTGAAGGAAGGCCAATCAGAGACCTTCCAACTTGAAAACAGCAGCAAGCTACAATGCAAGGTTAGTAAGGGGAGGTTCAAGATAGAGGCAGCCAGGCCAACATTGTGACTTGTGGAAGGCCCTCTACAGGACTCCCTGTGGCTTCTAGGCCTACCTGGAGTCCTGGTCCCCAACCTGCTTTCAAGGGCTCCGCTCCAGTCACCTAAATTGGTCCCTGCCACTTGTGTGAACCTGGAGGTCAACTGAAAAAATCCAGTTGGCCTCCTTTAATTGGCTTTATATAGGCTCTTAATTAGCCTAATTGGCTACCTACTGCATGTGCAGGGGGTAGTCCTGCTGACCCCGGATCCCACCTCCTCAAAAATGATCCCGAGGTGGGATGGAGCCAGGAAACCAGTACACTGGTTGGCAGGGTTAATTTTTGGCCTTACCTACCTCCATTCCAAGGCCCAGCGGAAGCTGAAAATCCAACACTTATTTTCTTCTGAATTTCAATTTCTAAGTCTTCTTGCTTTGTTTCCCTTCAGCTCCTTGCATTTGTTCAAAGTCATGTACATCCAGATTATCTACACTGTGACTAAACTGTAGTATGTACTCTCATTTTGCTTTGCCTTTGTGAACAAAGTCATACGCAAGCAGATTAACGGCCTCATGGTTTAAGGTAACACTCTTATCTCTGTGTCATAAGGGTTGTGAGTTCAAGTCCTACTCCGGATATTTGAGCACAAAATCTAGGCCAGCATTTCAGTGCAGTTCTGGGGTAGGGCTGTACCATTATTCACTTGTGACGTTAAACCGAAGCCCAATTTGCCTTCTCAGGTGGTTGTAAAATAAAATCCCAAGACACTATTTGAAAAGAAGGGGAGTTGTGGCGGATGCCTTGGCCAATATTTATCCATCAACATTATTAAAAAAAACAGGTTACCTTGTCATTGTCATATTATTGTCTGTGTGTGTATTGGCTGTCACGTTTCCTACATTACAACAGTGAACACATTTCAAAAGTAAAACAGTAAAGTGCTTCGGGATGTCCTGAGGTCATAAAAGGGATCATATCAATGCAAACACCCTCCCCCAACTTCCAAATTATGAATTAGTGCTGTTAGAATGCTCAAAACCAATCCTAATACATGCTAGCTCTTGTACTATCCTTAACATATGGTTCTAAGAGGCAGTAGTCACAAGAGTGGAACCAAGCCAGAGGAAACGCATTGAGGTGGACAAAGGAGGAAAGATGATGGATGTAAATTATGTTCTCAACCATGTCAAAGGCAGAAGGGGAAAAGTAGGACTAATGCACAGAGGATGTCATTTGTGTCTGGCTGTGTCACTGCTCTGGCAGGGGTGGCAACCTGTGCTTGGAGATTCAAACATGGAGCTGCAGGAAAGAAGGGCATAGATTTTGAAGGAGACAACATGATCATGAACTCAAGATCAGAACATCTTGATCACTATAGCAAAGTTCAATCCCTAGTTCATACCAAGTTAACGGGCTCAGCTGGGGTAAAAACGGGCTTAACATTCCTAACTGGGGAAAGAACAAAAAAAAATCACTGTCTCCCACTCTTCATTATCATGCATCTTTCCCTCTGGAAGCATGCATACTGAATGGAGTCAGTATCAGAATCAAGCTTGGCTGTGATATCATCTATAATCAAATAACCAGCTAATGCTCACTTTTCGAAACCTATGCATGCTAAAATTGATCACCTGACAAGAAAAGGAAAGGAGACTGAACTGAAATGTTAACTGTTTGCCCTCTCTACAAATGCTGCCAAACATGTGGAGTATGTCCAGCATTGTCTGTTTTTATTTCAGATTTTCAGCACCCTCAGTATTTTGCTTTTGAGTTGGTTTGCAATGACTAGGCCATGCAGACATGGTTCAGTTAAACTAAAATGCTACATACACTAATTTTCAAATTCTCTTGGCAAAAGGGGTCATGTTAATTTGAACGTATGACTGCCATTCTCCACTCCCCTGGCAGTACTCAGACAAAATCGTCTGCAGCTGGGTCACAGTGGGATACTTGTACTCACGTTTTCATTCCTGGGAGGAGTACTATGTTTACCCTTGCTCTTCAAGGTATGCAGATATTGGTCTAAAATCACAGGTGACTGGAATCTTGATTTAAACATAAGATTTCTTGGTAAACTGGCTGTACATTTTGAGAAAATGTTTTTAGGACATTAAAAAGAGAAGAGGGGAAGCAAACAAATCAATTCACCACTTGATATTCACTAAGATGATTGTGTGTTTGTGATGAGACTGTCTGTAAATTGAAAGCCAACAGACAACTGGAGTCCTGCGAACCAAACAGTAATTAACCAGATTCAAGTCTCGACACAAGGCTACACCCATCAGTGCACAATTTTGTCTGTTTTTAAATTGGAGCATTGGTTCACAATGCGGAAGGAGAAAGCAGACTCAATACCCACTTCAAATTTTTAACTGAATCCCTACCACATGTACCAGTCAGTATGGATAGCTTCCATCCTCCCATAGAGGCAACAAATATTTTGAGCCCTTATCATTTTGACACATTCTAAATAATCCCGTGCACAAGGGATAATCCTGCGTCAATCACGTTTTGTAATCATGATAACATGGACCGTGGTGTTTGCGGTGTGTCCTGAATATACATTGCACCTTTGCAGTATTTTTAAACAAAGATATGAAAGAAATATAATTAAATGCTACAAGGCTACAGAAACAATGTCTGTAATTAAACAGTTAATGCAGCACAAAGCGGATTTGTGGTAAGATGAATAGAAAACTGCAATTGCCTTTCTTTGGCCTCTTGTTTCTGTGGGCTTGACCTACTAACCCCTGTCAGCCTGGCGCTATTATTCTTGAATGGCTAAACATGTCTAAGGTATTTGTTAAAGGATGTGCTGCAATTACCATCAGTGGCCATTTCCACCATTAATAACTTGATTTGTCTGTTCTTTGGGGTCTTCATGTATTTTATTTTAATTGTGGCTCTGAGCAGCATTCATGAGGATGACAAATTAGTGGCGTAGTGGGGAGGTTCATGTCACATCTTATTTTCACAAGGAGAAATAACCCATGACCTGTGGCCTAGTTTTCACACATCCATGACTCTTAGATAATGAGGAAACAAAAAGACTTCCTTACTGCAGGGAACAGCCAACAAAATCCCAAAGAGGGGAGAACAAAGTCAGTGCCTCAAACCAAGGCAGTGACAGATTCCCATGTCAGCTAGTCGAGTCTACAGGGTGCTGGGCCATTTCCAAGATGTTGACACATATGGTTGTGCTGTTCCAGTCAGACTCCTTCTGTCATGAGGCAGGCACTCCAAATTCCTATAGCACAGGTCTACCTATTGCCTATTTTTGTTTCTGCATGCAAGAAACAGGCATTTGTATACACAATTATTCTCTTCCTATCCTTCAGTTTTCAATTGTAAAACAATGGTATTATAGAAAATTAACACAGAAATTCTGTACATAAAGTTTAACTTGGTTTTTCAATTACAATTGCAGATCATGGCAAGTCCCTAAGTTACAGCTCTCAAGATGGAGTTGTTGTAGTAATATGCCTTAAAGTGATGGGATGTTGCTATCTCTTACTAAAGGCGGGGGATGTTGTACACATTAAGGGAAGTGTCATGTGATCCAGCCTCAGTTTCACGTCAGCCTGGAGCAGAATACACACACACAGCTCTGCAAGCCTCAAGCTTTTTATTCATGTATATCTGTTCATAAGTAAATGAACCCACAACGTGTTTGCACAATCTGTTATGAGCGACTGTTGCTTTTATATCATAACACACATGACAGTTGTGATCAAAACTTTGTAACAAATATGCAGGTAATGTTAGTCAAATACACAACTTCAAATTTCAGATGGTGGATCTTTTCCAATGTCAGATATGGTCTAGGCAAGCAAGTAATGTAAAAGCCACAAGCCCTGCTATGTTTAGAATACAGCATTGTAATCAGATTCACTTCTGCAGAATTATTGTAATATAACTATAAACGGAAAATGCTACAAATACTCAGGGGTCATGCAGCATCTATGGAGAAAGAAAGAGTTGACGCTTCTGGTCAGTATCTTTCCTCAGGCTGGAAAAACCTGTTACATCTGTAACATCTAAGTATGTACAGATGCACGGAAAGGATGGTGGGGTCTGGGTGAATAAAAAAACAATAGGAAAGTTATGTGATAGGGTGGGAGGCAGGAGAGAGTAAATGGCAAAAGGGATGGTGGTGCAAAAGAGGGTGGTGATGATACAAGTAAAGAAACAAAAATGGATCTGGAGGCAATGTAGATGGTATCCGCACCTACTGTCTGGAGAAAAATGGGAGCAGTGGTTATGATCTGAAATTGTTAAACTCAATGTTGAGTACAGAAGGTTGGAAAATACCTAATCAAAAGATGAATTGCTGTTCCTCAAGCCTACATTGAGCTTCATTGGAACAGTACAGGAGGCAGAGGACAGAAAAGTCAGAGTGGGAGTGGGAATTAAAATTGGAAGGGACCAGAAGTTCAAGATCATGCTTATGGATTGAATGGAGCTGTTCAGCTATGCGATTATCTAATCTGCATTTTGTTTCCCCAGTGTAGAGGAGGCCATTTTCTGAGCAATGAATACAGTATACTAGATTGAAGGGAGTACAAGCAAATAACTGCTCACCTGGAGGGAGTGTTTGGGGTTATGAACTTGGGAAGGGAGGAAGTGAAAGGGCAGCTAAGTATATCCAGCATTTTCTGTTTATACTTCAGATTTCCAACATCCTCTGTATTTTCCCTTTGTACTACTGTAATATGAACAATCCTGAGTGCGCTAATAGCTAAAACAACAACCAATTTAAGATAATCAGTCAAGTTAGTAATGGTGCTTATTTACACTTGCTAGAAGCAACATACATTCATACACAGGGACCCGTTCTAACCTTGCATCTTTTTTGAAAGATGCAGAAGCTGGAGAGCCCATTCCCCATTGCTTTCTTCATGACAAGGTCTCGGTGAATCAGAATCAACTTTCCAACCAGTCAACACCCCAGTTCACATGTGATATAAATTTTGTGATCATTTGAATTGGCACTCTTGCATTTGTCCTGATGAGTGCCAGACGAAAGCTTGAGCAACATGTCTCTTTTTTCAGCAGTAGAAAAAGTATTAAACATTTATTAAATGCTTTAGGTGGACATGTAATGAAAAGGGAATAGTAATAAGGGCCAAAACAGTTACTAGGTTATTACTTTCACAGAATTTTAAAATAATGCAGCACAATCATGCAGTGTATCATGCTGGGACTTTCAAAGAACTATCCAATTAATCTGTTTCTCCTTACTTACTGTATTAAAAACCTTCAGTATTTTGAACACCTCCATCAAAACTTCCCTTAATCTTCTCGGCTCAAAGGAGAACACCTGTTTCTCTAATGTCTCCATGAAACAATATCTCCCTTCCTGGTAGAGTTCTAATAAATCTTCTCTGCATCCTAAGGCCTTGACATTCTTCTTGAAGTGTGGTGTCCAGAACTGAAACAATGCTCCAGCAGGACCGAACCAGTGTTATATAAAGGTTTAGGAGAACTTCCTAGCTTTGTACTCTATTCCTCTATTAATAAAGCCAAACATTCCATATGTTCTTTTTAAAAACATATTTCTCTAATTTTCCTGATATTTCTCTACTTTTCCTGCCACCTTCAAAAACTTGGGTCTCTTTGTTCCTGTACCCCCTTTAAAATTGTGCCATTTAGTTAATATTATTTCTTCATATCAAAATGAATCACTTTACACTTCACTGCATTAAATTCCATCTACCTTGTGTCTGCCCATTTCACCACTTTGTCTATGTCCTCCTGGTTTGTTACTATTCTCCTCACTATTTACCACATTTCCAAGTTGCATGCTCAAAAATTCTATTAGATGATATCTTATCAAAGGTCTTTTGAAAGTACATGCACACATCACCCCTCTCTGATACTCTAAAGAACTTGGAGAAGATATTTCTCATTCCACTGTAGTTTCCAACTCATTATCCTTTCTAAAATCACTGCAGACATGGATGAGAGAGAAAGACAACATGTGGTGTGGTGAGGCGAGTGATAGAGATGGGACTGCCAGAAGGAAAAGAGGAAGTCCTAAGACTCGGATACAACGTACAAACATACAAATTAGGAGCAATTGGCCACAAATGCCATGCAATGACCATCTCCAACAAGAGTGAATCCAACCATCTCCCCTTGACATTCAATGGCGTTACCATTGCTGAATCCCCCATTAACTACATCCTGGGGGTTACCATTGACCAGAAACTGAACTGGACAAGCCATATAAATACTGTGGCTACAAGAGCAGATCAGAGGCTGGGAATTCTGTGGCAAGTAACTCACCTCCTGGCTTCCCAAAGCCTGTCCACCATCAAAAAGGCACAAGTCAGGAATTTTATGGCATGCTCTCCACTTTCCTGGATGAGTTCAGCACTATCAACACTCAAAAAAGCTCGACATCATTCAGGGGAAAGCAGCCTGCTTGACTGGCACTGCGTCCACCACCTCCAACGTTCACTCCTTCCACCACCGATGCCAGTGGCAGCAGTGTGTATCATCTACAAGATGCATTGCAGCAACTCACCAAGGTTCCTTCAACAGCAGCTTCCAAACCCACGACCTCTACCACCAAGAGGGACAAGGGCAGTAAATGCATGTGAACACCACCGCCTGCAAGGTCCCTTCTAAACCACACATCAGACATGGAACTATATTGCAATTCCTTCATCGTCGCTGGATTCAAAATCATGGAACTCACTTCCAAACAGCACTGTGGGTGTACCCACATGGACCGCAGCAGTTCAAGAAGGTGGCTTACCAACACATTCACAAGGGCAGTTAGAGATTGGCAATGAAAATGGTGGCCTAGCCAGCGATGCCCATGTCCCATGAAAGAAAAATTCGGCCCCTTGAACCTGCTCTGCCATTTGACAAGATCACGGCTGATCTTATCGTGGCCCCAACTCTACTTTCTTGTCTACTCACTATCTTTTGAATCCCTTGTCAATCAAGAATCTATTTAATTCAGATGGAAGGATGCAGTGGAGAGAGACTTAAACATAATATGATTGGAAGAAGAATGGGTAACTGACAGGAGATGGAGAAGGGCAACCAGCATTGTGCTGACCCCAACTAAAATGGAAGAAGCTGAAAGAAGAAGTTGGCTGCATTTATATTCAGGTCCCATGGGTGAAATGTAATACATGTTTAAACTTTTGTGTTGAATCCTGTCCTTTTGCAAAACTGGTTTTCTATAAAAAGGAGGCTGTAAATGATGCACTGATCTACAAAATCAAAGTTGCTTTGGCATATAAGATTTTAAAAAGAGCAATTTTCCTTCTTATAATCAATTTAGTGAAGTTTTTGCGTTTTAATTTTAAGTTTCCAATCTGTTTTTTTCTGTATTTTAAGGGACTAGTGATGATCTTATTGGAATGGAACACTGGTGCAGTGTTGTGAGACAGAGTGCTTTTATATGGAGTGAAAGGAGCACCAAAGCATCCTGTGTTAGTGACTGTTCACCTAGGATGCTTCAATGTCTCCCAGTGAAGTTGCCCTGCTAATTATGCAAACTAAGCTGTTCGTTCAAAATTTAAAAAAAATCTTTTGATAGCCAAGTATATTAAAGTTAATTGTAGTTGTCCATAGCTGTTGCGTTTTGAAAAACCAGCTTTACACAGGCATCAAAAACAATTCAACCTTTCATTCTTAGAATAAAACATGGAATCTTACCTCATTTTTAAAAAGTTTTCTAGTTCAATCAGAAAGAGAATAATTACCTAGTGTGGAGAAATTCAATCCTGTACATTGTAATTTCTATCCATGGGTGGTGATGATATATTGCCTCCTTTCTGTTTGCTCATAGGCTTCATTGTTGGCAGGTAATAACAACCACAGTTGGGCAACTGTCGCAAACCCTGACTCAAACTAATAGATCAAACTGTGGAACAGTATGCTGTAATGAAGCATTTTGGATATTCACAATTTGGAACCTTTTTTTGTTGGGAAATTTCACCACAGTTAAATATTTTAGAGTGTGAGTCTTTAAGTAGCAAGCAAGTTTCCAACAGTCAGATAAAGGTGGGGCAGTGATGTGCCACTGAGTTCCTCAGGGCAGAGCTCATTGTATATCGACAAGGAGATATGCATTCACTATGCACATAGCTCAGTTTATTAAAATCCAAACTGGGCAACATGACCCCTTGATTAAATGGTGGTTATGGTGGCACAGGTGAAATGAAGGTTGCAACGTTTTGATATTAAACCAATGACAGGATTATTCTGCATGAAGTTAGGTTTTTCACTCAAACTAGTCTGATTAAAAGGTTTTCAACTACATTATTATTTTGGTTAATTTTTTCATGTTACGGCTGCGTTTTTATACTTTATTCCATTTGTAATTCTGCAGTGAGGCACAGTACAGCTTTAAAACATGCTCAATATTCTGCTAAGATCATGAGTTGGTCAAGTGTAGTTTGAGATAAAAATGATTCCTGATTTAGCCAATAATGTTAACTTCTTTTGCAAAATGTTCCAGATCCCATTCTACCAATTCTTGGCTCACTATTTTGCTATAGTAAAATTGACAGCATATGCAGACAGTTAATGTGTCATTCTAGTCCTGTCATTTAACTTACCCACTGAGCCATCTAATAAAAAGCTGGGTGTCATACTGAGCCACTCAAAGCAGGAAGGCAGAAAAATCTATTCTAGGTCTGTGTTAGTTAGCCAATTTCAGATAGAGCAGGAATAGATCATACAGCCCCTCGAGCCTACACTGCAGCGTTAATGGCCCCTATGGTCTTGGGCAAAGAAGACGTAAAAAAGGTCGAGAAACTCCGATTGCTGATTGTTGTCCAGTGGCCACCGATAGGAATGAGAACAGAATCAAGCCCTACTTGGATATTTTGCCTGAAGAAACAGTCTATCTATACTCATTTTTCAGGTTCAAACATGAATGGCAATGAGTCAAGTGTCTGCAGTTGCCAGTGTCTTTTGAACCAGGTGAGTCATTTCTTCCTGGAGCAGAAAGGGGAAAACTGAAGGTCGGGAAAAAAGTTCTCGATTGGTTCGATTTGCTGAGAATAGAAACATGTGCTCATCTGGACTTAACATTGAGTTCAACAACGTCAGACCATGAACTCTCTCCTCCATCCTCACCCTTTTTTTATCCCCTTTTTTCTACATTTATTTTTTATCCACTTATTTTTATTTATTCATCTGTGATTTTATCCCCTTTTTTATCCCATTTTCTATTCCTTTTCCCCTCACCACTGCTCCTCCCCCCAACCCATCCCCTACAGGGCCATTTGTTACTTGTTCCATTTTGCTCTTTCATACAATGCTACTCTTAATCTGCTTTCTTACCTTTTGCCACTATTAGTACCTTTTTTAACACTAACCACTACCATTAACACTCCCTTTGTCCTTTATTTCGTGACATCTTTGTCAATCCCTCCTTTGTCCTCACCTATCGCTGGCCTTCCATCCAGCTTCATCTTTCCCACCCTCGTTAAACGGTATAAATTTCATCACATTTCCACTTCTCTTCAGCTCCGAAGAAGGGTCATATGGACTCGAAATGTTAACTCTGTTTCTCTCTCTCTACAGATGTTTCTCTCTCTCTACAGATGCTGCTAGACCTGCTGAGTTTTTCCAACATTTTCTGTTTTTGTTTCAGATTTCCAGCATCCAGAGTATTTTGCTTTTATCAAAATGTTGAGGTCATTGTGCAATATAGCTGGTTCTTATACATTGGTTACTATGAGCATGGATTTCAGAATAGACACACCAATCCACATTTCTGCTGAGTCATAAGCTTAATCCATTTGTACTAAACGTAGTTTCATGACTTGAGACAAATTGAAAAAGATTGCCATCTCTTCACTTGTTCCTTCTACACTCTATCAGCTGTGGCTCACTTAGTAGCACATTCACCTTTGAATCATGAAGTTCTGGGTTCAAGTCCCACTCCAGAGCTTGAGCACAAAATCAAAGCTGATACTCCAAGTGCAGCACTGAGGAAACATTGTCGAAGATGCAATATGTTAGATGAAACATTAAACTGAGGCCCTATCTGTCTGCTCTGGTGGATGTATAAGATCCCATGGCACTATTTTGTTGCAATTATGAGGTATATAAGATGATGTTGTTGTTTTGAGACTGGGTCTTTAAAATAGAATAAAAGGAAGATGGTCATGTGACTTGCTCTGAAGTCTGCCTGACAGCAAGCCTGACGGTTTGAACGTTAGAGATTAAAGACGCCCAGATTGTTTTACTGGGAAGAAGGTGCAAGGTGTTTACACTTGGAGACAATGGAAGCAGCCTGTGTGCTACCAGTGGATAGACTATGAGTCTCCAAAGTCCCGAAAAGTGTTGAGGATGTCAGGTTGTAAGCAGTTGTGCTTTAAATTGTCCATTTACTTCCAAGGTTAAAAGTAGTTAGGCTCTCAAAGACAGCTAATCACCATCTCTATCTGGATACAAGGCCCATGTGATGCACATTACTATGGTGATGGGCTTTGAGATGGGAAGGGTACAATAGAAACCACTGTGATGTCAGGTGTCAGGCTTTCCTAAAATATCACTGAATATGACAGACAGTTTAGTTTGCCAGTGTCCAGGAAAGACAGGGAGAACAGCTAGAAGCTGAAAGTCTCTACAGTTCACCATTTTGGAATGCAAGTGGAAGCTTGTGCTTGGATTGAAAAGACAAAATTTGTGGTGAGTTAAAAATGAGGCTGTAAGATTTGGCTAGCTTTAGCTAGAGGGAGAAATCTCCAGTAATAATCTCACCATAAAGGACAGGTCTGGGGTTTAGAAGTTACCAAAGTGAGAAAGGAAAAGAGTAAACCCTTGAGAGCCAGGAATCACTTTGGACTGATTTTGGGAGAACTGAATGTCTGCTTAAAGGGCAATGTAATGTATACCTGGGAAGTACATTTTTTCGGTTGTGAGAAGAGGAGTGGATATTCCGTTTTGTGATTTAAAGTATAAGTTGCCTACAAGTGTTTAGTCAATAGAGCTTTTCGTCTTTTGTAACAGTATATATCTTAAAACACAAAACTTGTGTCATTCTTTCAGTTTTTAATTGGAAGTTTGAATTTCTCTTTAATCACTGGCTTCTACAGGAATCGTAACAATCCAGAAAAGGAGCAGGGGACTTACCCCCCATTATCCTTGCCAATATTTATCCCTCAAAAAAAAAATAAAAACACAGATCATCTAGTCATTTTCACATTGCTGTTTCTTGGAGTTTGTTGAGTGTAAATTGGCTGCCACTTTTTCTGCATTGTAACTGACTGCACTTCAAAAGGTACTTCATTGGCTGTAAAGCACTTTGAGATGTCTGGTGGTTGAGAAAAGTGCTATATAAATGCAAGTCTTTCTTTCCATTTGCCTTGTCCTGTGCACAGGTACAGGCTGAAGGAAAAAATGTCCTTACATATGCAGTTTAAGACCAACTTCTTTGCATGAAAAAAATTAATTATCGAGTTTTGGAAATTAAGCAATTTTACATGAACCAGCACATTAAAAAATCCATAAAACATCAAAGCAACCATAAAAATCCATATGATAAAAGCCAAAGCAGTGCACAAGTTGTGCAACTCAAACTTCAATCATTTTGTGTAATACTGGATTTTAGCTTACTTCCTGTGATATCACATCCATCCACAAAATTGGCAGTTTGTTGTATTTATTGCAGAGAAAAGTTCCATCAAGCTATCAGCCTTAATTAGCAGCCACTTCCTCAGCAATTGCACATAATTGGATGCCACGGTCATGGTGGCGGCTGGTTCCTCTGCACATTGCAACATTTGGGCCTCTTTCTCACTTCTAGCAGCACCATCCTCCTGCATTGCATCAACAATTCAGCATCCTCCTTAACACAGACAACAAATTCAAAACTCAGGTCTGCAAGCAGTCGCAAATCGAGAACTTAGGTGCTTAAGAGATTCGCTGTTTATGCCTGTAAAGAATCCAGTGCAACTATTTCCTCTGTGAATAGAATACACTTACAGTGCTGAAAGCAGTTGGCAATACGTTCTGCTTTCAGCGCCCCCTCCTGCTGAGTAGATACATGGAGTGCCAGCAGGACATTCAACAACAATGGTAGGTCAGCTTCATAAATGGCAACCACATTTTACACCAAACATCTCTTGTGCTTAAAATATTAGTTCTCTCACATGTATATACAAGTACTTCAAGCAAACCCCACAGATGTCAACTATTAAGGTGACGCCCCTGTCTTTCAATGGCATATTTTGGTCAAAACGATTCAGCAACTCTAAAGAAAGTGCACCAGTCATCCACACCTTTTGTTGCTTCTGCTGGTGAAATATGTAGTGAAGTATCACAAAAACTATTTGAATTATCAATTACCAGCAAGTTTCTTTTCTCCCACAAGTCATGCAAGTGCAAACCATGACAATAACCAACTCCTTAAGACTTTTCTCATTGATGAAAGCTAATGCTTGGATGAAACTCTCCGCAGCACACCAGCTGAGGTGCAAATCTACTTCTTTTGGCAACAAAATTTCTTCCCATCAGTGGTGATTTCCCCCATTTTTTTTTGAGTCGTGGGGATATGGTTGCCTCTCTGTACCACATCTTAATTTTCCAGGGTGCCCCTCCACATATTTTATGACCATGCAGGATTCCTCAAATGATAATACTTTTGACAAGCTGCATTTTCAAATTGCTCTACCTTCGCTCAATGATTCAGGTGGGGGAGCTGGTGCAGCTACACCTGGGCCATTTGATGGTGGGGGAGCTGGTGCAGCTACACCTGGGCCATTTGATGTTGATCATAGGGTTGAATTAGAATAAAGCATCAGATTCTGCTCGTCTGCTAAGACAAGGGGCTCCGCAACTTCCTTTCAATTCTTAATGGTTGAGACATTTAACTATCTTGGGGACCCAGACGAGGTCAAAGATAGTGTGGAGAGGTGGGAGTCATGTGACATGGGCCCCTGGCTTGTGGAACCAGTTGTATTGTTTCGCTGAACTGCAAAGCTGAGTCTGCTGTTTAATATCTGACTAGCAGGCCACTTCGAAGGAGCTCTGGTCCAGGTTGGACACCTGGCTCCCATCTACATTACTTTTGCTGGAAATTCCATACCATTGCCTTCACACCTCAATTGTGGAAGAAATTTGGACTGATAAAGAAATTAAAAATATGCAGAGCAACAAATCGTCCGTACATTTACATCACAAACCATATGTTGCAGGATTGCAATTTAAATGAACAGAAAATTTGAATAAAGTAACTTTGGATAACTGTACAAAGTAAATGCGGGATTGTTTAGAGGCTTCCCTTTTGAGCTTTTTTAAAAGACACTTTCCATACAACAGAAAAGGTAGGGTAAATAAGTTGGGAGGATAACCTGCAGGTTATCAAATTACAATTATATAGTGCCATTAATGTAGTAGAACGTCCCACCCTGTGAAAGATTACTGTATACCTTTTTTGTTTAGTTAATATATTTATCAACAAACATCCACTCTGGTGTTTTAGTTGAAGGGTGATAAATAAGCAGAAAGGGAAGATAGTTGAGTTAGAGAAATTATGGGAATTCAAAGTGCACATGAATATAAATGTGAGTAGTTAGGGATGCTAGAGGGGTGATCCTCAATAAACAAATAGCATCTTTGTGCCTTTGTATTTCTTCCAGTCATGATTTAACATATGATTAGATGCCAAGAGCACAAGCTGTGAAGCATTGCCCATCCCTGCCAAAGGCACCAGTAAATGCTGGAATATTCGCCTTCTGAACGGCCAACAATCAATATTGTATCCAGGATTATGATAAGGAACCTTCCTTCAGTACTCTATTCTGTTTGCTACTACAACTGACACCAATTATTAACCAACTTGGGATAACAGTTGATGTCAGTTTTAATGGGCAGAGTAAACCATTTGAAGGAGGTTTGTTACAAACAAGACCATTCCGATCCACTAAGACCTATGATTGTTTCCCTCCCATCATTTCCAAGATGGAAGCTCTGACCTCGTTCTGAACATAACTTGGGCCTGTGCCATCTCTTTAATCTTAGTCTAAATTTTCCTTCTCTTAGGATGTTTGCTTTTATTCAACCTACTTAACACAATGACTGTATTAACATTGATATTTTCTAAAGTTGCAGTTCATTGCCACTGCCACCTTGGAACTTCTGGCCTAATACATGATTGTCAGCATTCTACTATTAATCCTGTTATCTGCTCTATGTACCTGTACTCTATGTATCTTGAGCACAATAGCAAATCAGCTGCCATCTCCTTGCATGTCTTCAACGGGATCTGGCGCTATGCACTGTGAGGGACTAAGACCTCACTGTATATTTTTATAAAATGTATATAGATATCCTCATGGCTATTTCTAAAATTTAAAACACTGAACAACGATCCTTATACAGCTGAATCTATGTCTAACTGTGACCGCTGAACAAAGGAAGCTACCTGGCGGTACTGGGGAAACTCACACATCGTTATCTCTGGGGAGCAACTTAACGGTCCCCTGTGGACTGCACATGCCAAATTCAAAGAGAGCTATACAAAGGCCAACTGCATTTCATAATCCAGGTTAGCTCGTCTGCTAAGGTAAGGGGCTCCGCAACTTCCTTTCAATTCTTAATGGTTGAGACATTTAACTATCTTGGGGACCCAGACGAGGGATACATCCTTTATCAAAGATGGTATGGAGAGGTGGGAGTCATGTGACATGGGCCTCTGGCTTGTGGAACCAGCTGTATTGTTTCGCTGAACTGCAAAGCTGAGTCTGTTGTTTAACATCTGACTAGCAGGCCACTTCGAAGGAGCTCTGGTCCAGGTTGGACACCTGGCTCCCATCTACACTACTTTTGCTGGAAATTCCATACCATTGCCTATAAGACTGATTCATCTCTGCATGACTATTTCACCATGTGAAGTCAACAACACCAGAAAAATGAATTATCCAGCATTGGTTTTCAACCCATTGACCTCTGTGAAGGAATTCCTCATTGGACTTTGATTCTGGACTCTAGAACCCACGTGAAAATATATTTCTTTTCTCTATGGTCTTGGTACTTAAAAGCTTTCTTTTCTCCATTGCTTTCTTTCCTAACTGAACATGAGGAGATATTGCAAACCCTCTTTTGCATTTTGAGTTTGTGCAAATTTAATCCTTTGAGTTCATTCCATCTTGAGTTTGCTGTGGGCTTATTAATAGAAAATTAGATCGCAGCAAAACCGAAGGGTTGGAAAATACACCACCACTTATAAAGTCAGAAACAAATCAAAACACCTTTCTGTTTATGGACAGGCGGTGGGAGGAGAAGTTAATGGTGTTTAAATTAACATCTCTCCAGTCTGTAACACAGCTCTCAACCTGTTACCAGAATATGATTTATCTCCATGGGTTTCTAATTTCCTCTCAAATTGCTCTGTATAGCTAACAGTACATCTTCCACACTTTTCCCAAAAGTTAGGGGCTTTCCTTGCCTCTTGTGCCTTCTTCATATCACTAACTACTCTTCCATCACACAACTCTATCCACTTGCTTGCTGATAATTCCATTTTACATTAGTGAACTTTTCTCAAAACCCACATCAGCGTTTAAAACCTCTAGTCTTCTTGCAGCACTGTAATTGAATCTTTGGCCTCCTATAAGCAAAGAAAATCTTGCTTTATCCAATTCTACAAATAATGTGTTTTCTCAACTCTCCTAAGTATTTTAACAGCAACTGCCTCTACTCAGCTTGTTCAATCCTTAATCCTAACACAGTATTAGCAGAAATGTTTGGGAGAAAAAAACTATATTGCATTTTTTTTTAATATTTTACAGCAGCAGCTATCCTCTTAATCCTGCAGACTGCACTGATTATTCAATGAAATAGTTTGATCAAAAAATCATATTGACTCATGCTCAGAGATGAGAAATGTGTAGGGTGTAAGTAGTGATAATGCCTTTGAGATAAACCAGAATAACGGTTGAGAACAAGGTCGAGGGTGGTAGAGAGCAAGGATGAGAGACAAATCTGGTGGCAAGAAAGGTGGTCCAAAATCAGCATCCTCTCCCAAGTCAACATGCCCAGCATCGAGGTGCTAATCACGCAAAACCAGCTCGACAGGGCAAATAATTTATAAGCCTGATACCTGATTCCCGAAACAACTGCTGTACTTGGAACTCAGCTGCAGTTGGAGAGTCCCAGGAGGACAATGCAAATACTTTAGGGATGTCCTCAAACCATCCCTGAAGTGGTCAAACATCCTCCCTGACTTTTGACTGACCAAAATGGAGAAGGTTAATTCGGGAAGGCACCGAACACAGAGATACTTTGTCAGGAATATGCAGACCTGAAGTTGAGACATCAGAGACAGCGCACAAACCTCCAAAGAATCCGTCTGTCCAACCCTCCAAGCTGGTAGAGGGGGGTGGGAGGGACAGGTAGAGCTCGATAGGGGGCTATCCTTAGCACATCCTTTAGATAATATCACCACCGTCAACGCCCCTTTGTCCTTTTGTCTATAACATCTTTGGCAGTCTCTTCTTGGCCTCCACGTATCACCGGCCCTCTATCGAGCTCTACCTGTCCCTCCCACCCTCCTCTACCAGCTTATATTTCCATATTTTTTAGTTCTGATGAAGGGTCATACGGACTTGAAACATCAACTGTATCCCTCTCCGCAGATGCTGTCAGACCTGCTGAGTTTTTCCAGGTACTTTTGTTTTTATTTGAGCTGCTAGATCTGTTCTGAATATATCCCATTTCGTACAGTGGTAATGTCACACTACATAATGGAGTTCCTCAGCGTGAAGATGGGACTTCATCGTCACAAGGACTATGCAGTAGTTATTCCTACCAAAAGTGTCATGGACAGATGTATGCACGACAGGTAGAATGGTGAAGGCAAGTCTAGTGGGTTTTTCCCTCTTTATAGTTCCCAAACCAACTGCCACAAGCCCAGCCTGGCAGACATGTCCTTTAGGACTTGGCCACTTTGGTCAGTAGTGGTGCTACTGAGCCACTTTTGGTGATGGACAATCAAGTCCCAACCCAGAGTACATTCTAGTCCCAACCCAGAGTACATTCTTGCCACCCTCAATGCTTCACCAAGAACTTCAACATGTAAGGAGGACTTTGCAGGGTCAAGAGGGCTGGGTGCGCCATTTCCTGTGCCTAAGTCAATGCTAGATGGCCTGTCCAGTTTCACTCCTTTTGGACTTTTCTGCAGCAGTTTGGTACAACTAAGTAGCTTGCTAGGCCATTTCAGAAGGCAGTTAAGACATTGCTGTGGGTCTGGGGTCACATGTAGGCCAGACTAGGTAAGGAGATTAGTGGTATAGGAATATATAAATGATTAGAACATGGAAACAGGTTCAATGTAACTAGCCTGTGTTTGACCTCCAAATGAGTAGTATTATCATTATACACTAGCCCCACTCCCACTTTCCTTTATTTCCTCTCCTTCCACTATTTAGTGAACTTATTCTTAGAAATTGTTATAGTTCCTATTTCAACCACTAACTCTAGTAGAGTAGAACCTTGAATGCCACCACAATAGGAATTCTGCTAGTAGTAATAATGGATGAATGGAATAGAAAAATGGCATTGACATGGTATTGTCAAGAAGCAGGGAAAGGGAGAGAAGTAGGAAATTACAGTAAAAGGGGACAAAAAAGAAAGCTTGGGGCCAGAGTCAAAAGATATAGATGACTAGATAGAAGCAATTAGTAATCGCAGCATTAGAAGTTCATGTGTATGAGAGACCCAAAACAGTTACATCAATATTGATTTTGCTTCAGTGACACTCAATTATTGAGTGGTGTCAGGGCTTGCCTGAGGTATCAAGTTGAGGCTTGTTTGGGAGTTGGCAGCACCTGGTTCAAAGTTGTAGAAGTAATTAAAAAAGATTCCTATATTCATAGCCATGATAATGGCATAACCAAAACCATTTGCTGATTTGAAAAAAGATGGCTTTCATAACAACATGAATTATATACCAGAATTTCAAAACCTAAAGGGCAAGCCTCACTATTATTTCTTGGCCTTAAATCACATTAAGTTTCTTAAAAATTTATTTTTATATTCCGTAACATCAAGCTGCATTAATGGAGCACCTTCAATGCAGTGAAACATCACACTGCCTTTCAAAGGAGCATTACCAGTCAAAATTCGATACAACAGCATGAGATATTATGACAAACAATCAAAAACTTGATCAAAGAGGTAAGTTTTAAAGCAGTGTCTTAAAAGGAGGGGAGATAGAGAGATTTAGGGAGTAGATTACAGAACTCGAGGCTTAGGTAGCTGAATGCATGGGTAGCAATGGTGGGGTGATTAAAATTAGGGATTCACAAGAGCCCAGTATTGAACGAGCATAGAGGTCTGAAGTTGCTTACAGAGATAATGAAGGGAAGGTTATTGTGGGATTTTAAACAAACATACTAATATAAAAATTCAAGGTGCTGCTGGACTGGGAGCCAATGTAGGTCAAACAACAAAGGGTTGATGGGTGAACTTGGAGCTGGTTTGGATACAGGCAGAGTTTTGGATTAACTCAAGTTTACAAAGAGTGCAAGGTTGGCCAGGAGACCACTGGAATAGTTGATCTAGAGGTAAATCTAGACGTAACAAAAGCATGGATGAGGATTTCAGCAGAAGATAAACTGAAATAGAGTGCAGATGGGTGATGTAATGGAGATGGAACTAGGTGATCTTGGTGATGGCGAGGATATGAGATTGGGAGCTCACTTCAGTATCAAATAAGACGTCAAGGTTGCAAAAGGTCTTAAAGTTGCCAGGGAGGGGGATGGTCAGTGACCAGCAAATAGAATGTGTGGCAATGACCTTTGTTGTGACGGTTTGTTTCCCCAATATTTAATTGGAGGAAGTTTCTGCTTATCCAGCCAACACTACCATACATTGGGCAAGTAGCATGATAGACCAAAGGCAGTGGGTGGACCAGGGGAGGTGACGCTGGGCGATGTCAGAAAGCGTATCTGATATATTTAAGATATTAAATAATATATCACAAGCAACCAAAATCAATTTTAAAAAATCTTTTTCATAATATAGCAAAGACAGAGGCCATTTAGCTTACTGTAACTTCCCTGGCTCTCAGAAAGCTAGTCTCATTCCCCTGTTCTTTCCCCATAACCTAGCATTTTTTTTCCTTTTCCAGTATTTATCCAATTTCCTATAAAAAGTTATTATTCAATCTGCCTCCTCCACCCTTGCAGGTAATGTATCCAGATCATCAAAACTGGCCGCGTGAATATATCTTTTGTCATGTCGTCTCTGACTCTTTTGCCAACTATCTTAAATCTGTCTCTTCTGGTTACTGTCAGAGCAGACATGGCAGCTAATTTGGTCTACCTAAACCATTCAAGATTTTAAGCATCTTTATTAATTCCCTGCTTATCAATTCTTTGCCTACCTTTTTCTCCTCTAAGAACAACCCCAATTTCTCGTCTCTTCACATTACTAAAGTCTCTCATCCCTGGTCCCAATCTAGTAAATCTTGTCTGCCCACATGCAGTGTCTTCATGATGCCATTCCTAAAGTGTGGTGCCCAGAATTGAATACAATATTCCAGCGGGGGCCTAACCAGTATTTTATAAAGGTTTAACATAACTTCCTTGTTCTTGTACTCTATAGCTCAATTTATAAAGCAAAAATCCAGGAATGCCTACTGATATGTAAACAGCCATTTCAAATTGTCCTGCCACCTTCAAAGACTTGTGTACAGAAACCCCCAGATCTCTTCACTCCTGCGTCCCCCTTGAAATTGGACCATTTAGTTTATAATGCCTCTGATTCTTCTTACAAAAATGAATCACTTCGCAGCAATAAATGTTATGTATTATTTGTCTGTCCATTTTACCAGTCTGCCTATGTCCTTCTGAAATCTGTCTTATCCTCCTAACCGTCTACTATATTTCCGAGATTTGTGTCACCTGCAAGCTTTGAAATCATGCCTTGTATACCCAAGTACAGGTTAGTCATAGACATGTCCCAGTACCAACACCATTGCACACTTCCAGTCTGAACAACAAATGCTTACCACAATTCTTTGCTTTCTGTTCCATAGTCAATTTCGTATTCACTTAAGTCACTGCCCTTTTTATCCCATGAGCTTCAATTCTGGTTACAATTCTATTATGTGGTACTTTATCAGATCCCTTTTGAAGGTTGGCCAGATGCACATCAACTGCACTACCCTCATCAACCCTCTCCATTACTTCAAAGATTCAATAAAGTCAAGCATGTTTTGCCTTTAACAAATCTGTGCGGGGTTCCATTTATTAACCCATAATTTCCTAAGTGCTAATTATTTTTGTCCTGGATTAATGTGTCAATGTTTCCCCAATGTAGACTTTATTTAGGCTGGTTGGTCTGCAATTGTTGGATTTTTCCCTCTCCCTTTTTAGATCGGAGGTGGGTTGTAGAGGTAAACATTTGAAATCTTCCTGTCCTCTGGCATCACTCCCATGACTACAGTGGATTAGAAGACTGTGGCTAGAGCCTTTGCTATTTTCACCCTTGTGTCCCTCAGTAACCTAGGATGCACCCCACCTGGGTGACTTTTCTACTTTGAATGCTGCCAACCTTTTAAGCACCTCCTCAGTTTATCCCATGCAATTTCTCCACTACCACCTCCTCTACTGTCATATTGACATTCTTCTTTTCTATTAAAGACAGATGCAGAATAGTCATTTAGTAATTCAGTCGTCCCCTCTGCCTCCATCCTGGGTCGAATCAGCTTTATCCTGTTTATAAACAGCTCTTTTACTATTTATATGTTTACAAAAGGCTTTTCAGTTCTCATTTATGTTACCTGCTAACCTATTCTTAGACATTCTTTGCTCCTTGTTTTCTTTTTCAGTTCTGCCCTGTATTTAATGTTCAGCCTGGTTATGAATTATGAATTTGACATTTATCACAAGCTTCTTTTCTCCATTTCTTTTTAATCTCTAGATCTTTAGTCATCCAGGAAGCTCTAGCTTTGGATCCCCTTTACACCCTTGTGGGATTACAAATAATCTATCCCCAAATCAATTCCTCTTTAAAGGCTCATTCATGGTTTACCTGACAATCTTTGATCCCTAGCTACCTGGGCCAGATCCCTTGCTACCTGGGCCAGATCCCTTTCAACTTACTATTCCTCCAAATTAATATTGTCACATTTTATTTTTCCTGTCCTTTTCCATAGCTGCTTAAATCCAATGATATTGTGATCACTATTTCTCAAAAGCTCTCCAACTGAAACATGCCCATTTCATTTCCCAAAACTCGATCCAGCAATGCTTCCTTCCTCATCGGGCTAGTCGTATACTGATCAAGAAAGTTCTCTTGGACACAGTTGAGGAATTCCTGCCCTCTCAACTGTTATTTCTCAGTCTACAGAAGTCCCTCATTATCATTCCTTTAAAGAGAAGGTGCTGGTGAGCTGCCTTCTTGAACTGCTGCAGCCCATGTGGTGTAGGAACATTCACAGTGCCGGTAGGAAGGGAGTTCCAGGATTTTGACCTAGCAACAGTGAAGGAATGGCAAAATAGTTCCAAATCAGAATGGTGTGTGGCTTGGAGAGGAACTTGAAGGTGGGGGCATTCCCATGCATTTGCTGCCCTCGTCCTTCTGGGTGGTGGAGGTTGCAGGTTTGGAAGGTGCTGTTGAAGAGCCTTGGAGAGTTGCAACAGTGTATCTTGTAGATGGTATACACTGCTGTCACTGTGCATCAGTGGTGGAGGGAGTGAACGTTGAAAGAGGTGGATGGGGTGCCAATCAAGAGGGCTGCTTCGACTTGGATGGTGTCAAGCTTCTCGAGTGTTGTTGGAGCTGCAATCATCCAGATAAGTGGACAATATTTCATCACACTCCTGACTTGTGCCTTGTAGATGGTGGACAGGCTTTGGGGAATTAGGAGGTGAATTGCTTTCTGCAGAATTCCCAGCCTCTGACCTGCTCTTGTAGCCACAGTATTTATATGGCTGGTCAAGTTCAGTTCCTGGTCAATGGTAACCCCTAGGATGTTGATAGTGGGGGAATTCAGCAATGGAAATGCCATTAAGGGGATATTTCAGAATATTCAGATTAAGTATTCCTACTATAAAGAAAAATTCTAAGGGCGTGACACTCCCTCCATGGTTAACTAAAGTAGTTAAGGAAAGGATCAAACTTAAGGAAAAAGTATATAATCGCTCAAAGATGAATGGCAAGTCAAATGATTGGTCAGAATATAAAGAATAGCAGAAATTGAGTAAAAGGTTAATCAGGATTAAGAAATTAGAGTATGAGAGGATGCTAGCTAGAAATGTAAAAACGGATAGCAAGAGTTTCGACAGGTATTTAAAAAAGAAAAAAGTAAAGTGAGTGTTGGTCCTCCCGGGAGTGACAATGGGGAGTTAATATTAGATAGTAAGGAAATAGCAGATGAAATGAACAAATATTTTGCTTCTGTCTTCACTATAGAGGATACAACAAACATTCCAATAATAGCTGTAAATCAGGTGGTGAAAGGGAGAGGGGAAATTGGTGAAATTATAATCACTAGGGAAGCGGTACTGAGCAAACTGATGGAGCTGCTGGGTGACAAGTTTCGGGGTCCTGTTGGACTTTATCCTAGAGGTGGTTAATGAGGTTGTAGATGCATTGGTGTTAATTTGCCAAAATTTGTTAGATTCTGGAAAAGTTTCATCAAACTGTTAAGCAACAAATATAACCCTTCTATTTCAGAAGGGAGGGAGGCAGAAAACAGGAAACTATTGGCCCGTAGTGGGGAAGGTATCAGAATCGATCATTAAGGAGGTTATAGCTGGGCACTTAGAGAAACTCAGGGTAATCTGGAAGAGTCAGCATGTTTTCGTGAAAAGGAAATCACATTTAACCTATTTATTAGAGTTCTATGAAGGACTAAAATCGTTGTGGATAAAGGGGAGCCTATAGATGTGCTTTACTTGGATTTCCAGAAGGCATTTGATAGGGTGCCACATCAAAGGTTGGTGCGGAAAATAAAAGCTCATGGTGTAGGGGGTAACATATTAGTGTGGATAGAAGATTGGCTTTTTAAAACAATCATTCATAGGATGTGGGGGTCCCTGGCTAGGCCAGCATTTATTGCCTATCCCTAAATGCTCTTGGGAAAGTGGTGGTGAGCTGCCTTCTTGAACCACTGCAGGCCATGTGGTGTAGGTACACCCACAGTGCTGTTAGGAAGAGAGTTCCAGGGTTTTGACCCAGTGACATTGAAGGAATGGCGATATATTTCCAAGTCAGGATGGTGAGTGGTTTGGATGGGAACTTCCAGGTGGTGGTTCCCATGTGTCTTTTTCTCTTATCCTTCTTGATGGTAGTGGTCGTGGGTTTGGAAGATGCTGTCTAAAATAGTTTGATAAGTTCCTGCAATGCCACCTTGCATCAGTGGTGGAATGAATGTTTGTGGATGAGGTGCCAATCAAGCTGGCTGCTTTGACCTGGATGGTGTCAAGCTTCTAGAGTGTTGTTGGTGCTGCACTCATCCAGGCAAGTCAAGAGTATTCCATCACACTCCTGCCTTGTGCCTTGGAGATGGTGGATAGGCTTTGGGGAGTTAGGAGGCGAGTTACTTGCCGCAGGATTCCTAGCCTCTGACCTGCTCTTGTAGCCACAGTATTTATATGTCTAATCTCATTCAGTTTCTGGTCAATGGTAACCCCCCTAGGATACTGATAGTCAGGGATCCAGTGATGGTAATGCCATTGAATGGTTGGGTTCTCTCTTGTTGGAGATGGTCATTGCCTGGCGCTTGTGGTGCAAATGTCACTTGCCACTTTTCAGCTCAAGCCTGGATATTGGCCAGATCTTGCTGCATTTGGATGGACTGCTTCAGTATCTGAGGAGTCGCGAATGGTGCTGAACATTGTACAATCATCAGCGAACCTCCCCCTGTTCTGGCCTTATGATGGAAGGTAGGTCACTGATGAAGGATCTGAAGATGGTTGGGCCTAGCACACCACCTTGAGGAACTCCTGCAGTGATGTCCTGGAATTGAGCTGATTGACCTCCAACAATCACAACTATCTTCCTTTGTGCTAGGGATGACTCCAACCAATGGAGAGTTTTCTCCCTCATTCCCAATGACTCCAGTTTTGCTAGAGCTCCTTGATGCCACATCCAGTCAAGTCTTCAGCTCTATTGCTGGAATGTGGTCAGGGCCCATAGCCTTTGTACAATCCAGTGCCTTCAGCCATTTCGTGATATCACATGGTGTGAACGGAATTGGCTGAAGACTGGCATCTGTGATACTGGGGACCAGCGGAAGAGGCTGAGATGGATCATCCACTGAAGATGGCTGAAAATGCTTCAGCCTTATCTTTTACACTGATGTGCTGGGCTCTCCCAGTATTGATGAAGCGAATATTTATGGAGCCTCCTCCTCTGCCTGCTTGTTGTTTAACTGTCCACCGCCATGACTGGGTGTGGCAGGACTGCAGAGGTTAGATCTGATCCATTGGTAGTGGGATCACTTAGCTCTATTGCATGCTGATTTCGTGCTTTGGTACGCAAGTAGTCCTGTGTTGTAGCTTCACCAAGTTGACACCTCATTTTAAGGTATGCCTGGTGCTGCCCCTTGCATGCCCTCTTGGCTTGATGGTAATGGTAGAGTAGGGGATATGCCAGGCCATGAGATTACAGATTGTGGTTGAATACAATTTTGCTGCTGATGGCCCACAGCACCTCATGGGTGCCCAGTTATGAGCTACTAGATCTCTTCAAAATCTACCCAATGTAGCATGGTTTTATTACTACACAACACAATGGAAGGTATCCTCAATGTGAAGGCAGGCCTTCGTCTCCAGAAGGACTGTGCAGTGCTCATGCCTACCCATACCTTCATGAACAAATACATCTGTGACAGGTAGATTGGTGAGAATAAGGTCAAGTAGGATTTTCCCTCTTGCTGGTTCGCTCACAACTCGCCGCAGACCCAGCCTAGCAGCTATGTCCTTCAAGACACGGCCACCTCAGTCAGTGGTGGTGCAACGGCCACTCTTGGTGATGAACATTGAAGCTGTCCACCCAGAGTACATTCTGTGCCCTTACAACCCTCATTGCTTCTTCTAATTCGTGTTTAATATGGAGGAGTACTGATTCATCAACTGAAGGAGGGCTGTGGGGGGAGTTATAGGTGGTAATCGGGAGGAGGTTTCCTTGCTCATGTTTGGCCTGATGCCATGAGACTTCATGGGGTCTGGGTCGACGTTGAGGATTCCCAGGATAATGCCCTCCCAAGTTTATACCGCTGTGCTGCCACCTCTTGTGGGTCTGTCCTGCCGGTGGGACAGGATATATTCAAGGGTGGTGATTGGGACATTGTCTGTAAGGTATGATTTGGTGAATATGACTGTTAGGCTGTTGGGGCAGCTCTCCTAATTTTGGCACGAGCCCCCAGAAGTTAGCAACGATCGACAGGGCTCGATTTGCCATTGCCATTTCCGATGCCAGGTGGTCTATCTGGTTTCATTCCTTTTAGATTTCATAACGGTTTGATACAACTGAGTGGCTGGCACAGTTATTTCAGAGCATTTAAGAGTCAACCACATTGTTGTGGGCGTGGAGTCACATGTAAGCCAGACCAGTAAGGACAGCAGATTTCCTTCCTTAAAGGGCATTTGGGAACCAAATGGGTTTTTAATGGCAATTAACAATGGTTTCATGCTTACCATTACTAAGACTAGCTTTTAATTCCAGATTTATTAATTGAATTCAAATTCCACCAGCTGCCATGATGGGATTTGAACCTGTGCCCCAAGAGAATTAACCTGGGCTTCTGGATCACTAGACCAGTGAAGTTACCTCCCCGGTTCTTGCATCTTTTCACTATTTGTTTGTTAATTTGTTCCTCCATCTGCTTCCCAATATTTGGTGACTTATAGTATACATCTAGTCGTGTAACAGTTCCTCTGTTGTGTCTTCGCTCTAAGCAAATAGATTCTGATGTTGAACCCTCAAATACATCATCCCTTTCTACTGCTGTAACATATGTTTGATCAATTCGCCACCCACTCCTTTGTTTCCCCTGTTCCAAACTTTCCTGGATCCATTATAGACAGGATTATTTAGAGCCCATTCCTCCTCTCGTTTAAGCTAAGGTTCCAGTATTCCAATTATATCATGACTATATGGCTACTTGAGCCAGCAGTTCACCGACCTTATTTACCATTTTCTGGACATTTACACATAGATTGCCTCATATTTCCCCCACTCGATCCCTCCTATTAACTGGGTTATTTTAATACTGCTCGTCTCTCCCATTCCTCTGTGCACCAAATATCTCATCTCTAATGCTTCATCCTGATGCTGCTGGTGTTTTATTTGGATAGGTACATTTGGATGGGTTCATGTGTTGCAAAAATAGCCTATCCCAATGGTTACCTTCTGTAGATCCTCTGAGATAGAGATATAAATAAACCGAGTCTGCTGTTATAGATAGGACAATTAAATTTTCCCCATTTTCAAAATTACATTTCCTTTGTCTCCATGCATCATTCAACCTGTCTGCTTGTTTACTTGAAATGGAAAACTTCTTAACAAGCTAGCACAATAATTATGATTTTATCAAAATTCCACTGTATGTTCAACAAGCTACAGAAGTAAAACTTGTGGGGAATAAGAGTTCAATTTTCCAAATTTTTATTAGATCGTCATTTTGATCAGTATTTCCTCAAACCCCTGCCTGAGGTAGATTATCAAACAGAATATTACAAGTCAATGGCTTTTGACGTTAAATGCAGATCACTGGGGAAATTGATTAGGGAGAGAATAACTCAGGTTACCCTAACATCAGGTAAAAAAAATTCCTAAATTCCAAATGCAAATCCAAGATGATGGCCCCCAGCTATTAATGTTTTCAATAAAAAAAATGAACATTTTAAGACTTCACTGCCTCAACTGAATCAATATCAGTGGTTCCTGCCAAAATGCACAAATACTTGCTCTGAAAAGCAAAACCACTGTTCCCTAATATCAATGCAGTGAAAAATCTATTTGTAAAATTGAGAAACAAATTCATTCACTTTTTCCATTTAACTTCTAGTCTGACTGATTCCAATGAGAAACAGTAACATAGCAACAACTTGAGTATATAGCATGGCAGGGACTGACTTTCAAAACACCACTTTTTTGGTTAAGTAAAAAGCACATACCAAGAAAGATGTCTGGCAGCCAAACCAATGTTTTTAAAGCTGTAATCGGAGCCTTTTTAAACAAATGGCCTTCTAATGAAAGCATGCCTAGACTGCGTCTCTACCCCCCTTTCATCGTGTGCAGCAAGCCTTTCAAACTGTTGGCTCTTTGCCACCTCCCATTACAGTGAAAAGGCTGAAGGAGTCGAGAGCAAGTTCTCCCTTTCCGCAGGCCCCTCCTCCTAAGCTGCCCTAGGCGCCCAGGCTGACATGCCTTTTAAGCACTGCTAGACTGCAGCACAGACTTTCTGGCTCCAGCGCTATTGTTTGCTCGGCTGCTCTGCCACACATTCAGCTCTTGATTAGCATAAGAATATTGCCATCTCCCAGCAAGCAATCTCTGCTGAGATCTTCACTGCTTAAATACCTCCATTCCTTCACCGTTGGTCTGCACATTGAAAGCTGCATGCGGCCAGTGCTGTACCGCGTTCATTTTCTGATTAAAATACAAACTCACAACAGACCAGAGTTTGTTGAACTTTAGTTTACTGTCAACAAGTTTTGACAAAAGCAATGAGGCAGAACACAGACTAGCTTTGAAGTTTTGGTTACTTAAACAATTAACTGAAGTTCAGTGTAGGGAGAATAGAATCTGTGTTTTATTTGTTGTTTTGCTGTAATAAATTTTCACAAAATATTTCTGAACCATAATCTGGTATCTTTTCTCAACAAATCGTCTTTAAAACAGGTTTTACATTGTTTAATTCATGGCCTCAAAAAACATTCACACCCAAAGATCCTGCCAAACAGCAGATTTCGAGCCTCAACCTTATCATTACCAACAGCACCGAACGAGACAGCACAGGAGAGGAAAGATCCCTACCCTACACCTAACGGTGAAATCAGTAGTGGCACTGACACCACAAAGATCAATTGAACTTTCCTCACAGGCTGAGGTGCTCAAGAACAAGAGGCAAGTTTTTGTTTGGGGTGGGGGGGGTCGGATCACGGAGTGAAGTAGAAATCAGAGAGATAATTAAGCCTTTTTTTCATTAAACTATTATTATAAACATTAATTAATACTACAATCTGCTGTGCTGCTCAGCATCATACTGCTTTAACCTTTGGAAAGCCACCACCAAGGCACAGTTGGAGCCTTTATAGGCTCCAAGACTCATCCTGAGTGGTTTTTTGCTGGTAGCTCTGGAAGCACTGGAGTTCCCACCGCAAATGGTGCTATCACCAGCCATTAATTTATGGATGTCAACAATAAAGCGATAATGCGCTGTTTTAAAAGTGCTATTCCAGCTGTTGTGGAATCTACCCTACAATATAAATAGGATAATTTCTCATGAAACAGGGCCCTCTTAAAGAGCAACAACAATTTATATAGTGCCTTTTATGTAGTAAAACATCCCCAAGGTGCTTCAGAGTGAACAATTTTCATTTAAGTGTGAGGGCCCTTTATTTTTTTTATGCAACTGTGCATACATGGTATCTTAAAACAGATGGCTTGTGTGCAGCCTGCACGGGAACTTTCAATTTGCTGCACAGCTGTGCAGCTTAGAGGAAACACTGGTCATAAAGGAAGAGAGAGAGGTAGAGAGACTTAGGCAAGAAATTCCAGAGCTTAGGGTCTTGGCAGCTAAAGGGACAGCTGTCAATGGAGTGACTAAAATCAGGGATGCTCAAGAGGCCAGAATTGGAGGAGCACAGATATCTCAGAGGTTGGAGGACTGGAGGAGGTTATAGAGATAGAGATCCCATGGAGGGATTTTAAAACATGGGTGACTATTTTAAAATCAAGGCATTGCTGAACTGGGAGCCAATACGGGTTGAAGCACAAAACCTCTACCATATTTTAAATAATAGACATCTTTACGGAACCACAGAATGGTTACAGCACAGAAGGAGCCCATTCAGCCCACCATGTGTGTGCCAACTTTCTCCTCCTCTTTGTTTCCAAAGATCTCTCTCTAATTTGTGCAAAATACCAGGCGCATGACACACCCGTAATCTATGATACTGTGATATGAAAAAGGCAATATCCATAACTCTGACAGTCCAAAGAGCCTACTTTTTGTGTGCCTGGGGAATGAAAATTGGAGACACTGAAAACAAGCAGCTCTTTTCTACTGGCCCTCCAAAAAGGTACCACTGGCACCTAATGTTATTAAAAGATCAGAAAGCAATGTTTGGGGGTTGTAGACCTCCAGTTATGTGCTGTGCTGTTTAATCAGATGAATAACATACATACGAACATATGAATTAAGAATGGAGTAGGCCACTCAGCCCCTCGAGCCTGCTCTGCCATTCAATAAGGTCATGGCTGACTGATTGTAACCTCAACTCCGCATTCTCACCTGCCTCCAATAACCTTTCACCCCCTTGCTTATCAAGAATCTATCTAGCTCTGCCTTAAAAATATTCAGACCCTACTTCCACTGCCTTTTGAGGAAGAGTTCCAAAGACTCACGAACCTTAGAGAAAACAATTTCTCCTCATCTTTGTCTTAAATGGGTGACCCCTTATTTTTAAACAGTGACCCCTAGTTCTAGATTCTCCCAAGAGGAAACATCCTCTCCACATCCAAAACAAAAACAGAATTACCTGAAAAAACTCAGCAGGTCTGGCAGCATCGGCGGAGAAGAAAAGAGTTGACATTTTGAGTCCTCATGACCCTTCAACAGCATCATGAGGACTCGAAACGTTAACTCTTTTCTCCGCTGATGCTGCCAGATCTACTGAGTTTTTCCAGGTAATTCTGTTTTTGTTTTGGATTTCCAGCATCCGCAGTTTTTTGTTTTTATCCTCTCCACATCCACCCTGTCAAGGCCCCTCAGGATCTTATATGTTTCAATCAAGTTGCCTCTTACTCATCTAAACGCAGTGGATACAAGCCTAGCCTGTCCGACCTTTCCTCATCAGAAAATCCACCCCTTTCCAGGTATTAGTCTAGTAAACCTTCTCTGAGCTGTAAAATGTTGATCAACAGTGATGCAGCACCATGGCAATCTGGTCACCTGATTTTTCTAATCTTGATGAAACAGTCAGTAAAATCTATATTTTTGTAAATTTACTGACTGTTTAAGAACCTATGGCTGAATGAATATCAGCACCAAGCCATCTGGTTAGGAATGGTTCAGATAGCATGTTTATTGTACGAGGCATGGTTAATAGTACGAGGCATTTTTAGAATGCAGTTAGAGGATATTGTTGATGCACCCATCTCTCATTTTATGCCTTTCCTTTATCTTGGAATCGCTTCTGATGGAAGCCATTTTGTAAAACAATTTTGTTTCCATCATATCGAATTCACCTTAAGGAAACTTGAACTCTGTGCATGCAGAACGGTTACAATGGCATGTTTGCAACATTCTCATTCTAGTCACAGACATTTTTTGCCTATACATGCCAGCAATGTTCAAGGTGCAGTGCTGAGCTATGCATCTGAAGCATAGAATATATATATCAAGCCCTCAATGTAGGAAATGTCCCAATGTACTTTACGTAGATAGAAGAAAAAAGAAAGGGAACATTAAAGCAGATGCTGAGCAATAGTGCAAGAGGTAGGAAAGGCGACTGAAAGCTTGGTTGAATATACAGGAGTCCAAGGACAAGCAGGCTGTTGTTTACAATACACCACTGCTTTCAAAGCACAGAAAACCGTTTTTGGATGCAGTGGTGAATTAAGAAGTCTTGAAGGTGAGATGGTTCTGAAGGTGAGATGGTTCTAAGTACACTGTTCTTCCTTCACTGCCTCCCATCCTTCCCTCTCCAGAAACATTAACTTGTTCAAGATACTAATGCCCACATCCTGTCTTGTGCTAAGTACCACCTACTCCTTACCTTAGCCTTTGCTGGCCTATACTTGTTCCCTGTCAGTCAACAGGTTGAATTTAGTTTGACTTCAAAAAACTCTCTAGCTTTACAGACCTGATCATCCACTCTAACTCTGTTGACTCCTCACATTCTGATCCTCTGAATCGAGACTTTTGTGTACCCCTCCACCTCCCCCACCATCAACAGCACAGAATTCAGCCATCTCCACCAGACAATGGAATTACCTATCTAAATCCTTCCATCTTTCCCACCAAAATGTTACTCCAAACTCCTCACTCCAATTCCTCCATTTTCTCCCCATTTTCTTGGGTGGTTTTCTACATAAAGGCATTATATACATGCTGCTGATAATTGGAGCTAACCTTATGAATTTACTGTACTGAGTTACTTGAAACACATGGGCATGAACTCCAGCAGAATAACCCTTGTGTACGGATATCAAAAAAGTATAACAAAATTAACAATACAGAGGCATAAATTATAATGAGCCAAACATTCAGTATAAAACAAGACTAACAGAATGCTATTAAAATTTACATCAACTTTACAAATTAGGTTTATAACCTGAAGAATTAATAGGTTTTTTGCCAGATACAGGTCATGTGCCTCATCAATAGAGTTCCTGGCTCAGAAAGCAGAAATTTTGGAGTGAGTCAGGAACAGTGATGAAGTCTGTTTCTTTAAATTGTATATGAGGAGAACAATGTTCAATCTAACCAATATTTCTTAATTAATCAAGCATCACTCCTGTATACCAAAGACAATTTGAAGAAAACAGCCTCAAACTGAGATCATGCTTATAATTTTTAACTAGTTATTAGAACACATTTAAAAGGAACTGTTAAGATGACAAAATTAATTGTGGTATTCAAGTATTGGTGCCAGCTTTCTCCTCCCTTCTCTGCAGTGCAAGTCACAATAAACTGAAAATTAACAACTGTAAACAAGACGGATGAGACAATGAAATTCTTATTTATTTTTCCCCAGGTGCCAGCAGCCCTACAGTACTTTGCTAAATGGCTGCTCAACATGCATGAGCTTAGCTGCTTTTATATTGCATTTTGAAGTATACTTGTGCAATGGAGTTCAGGCACAGGGGTATTGAGCAATGAGCTGCAAATGCATTGCATTTGTTAAGAACAGCATGGTTTATTGTATTTTCCTGGCAGCCACTCATACAGAGTCCTAACAAGTTTATAACGCAGTTAGACCCATTGCATTAGACCTATATACAAAGAACTTAGGACACAAGCACTCCTCTAAAATTAATCTGAAAACATCCTTACTAGGATTACATAAGGTATATGGCACAGAAGCAGGTAGTTCGGTCAAACAAGTTTATGCCGACATTTGTGCTCCACTCCAACCTCCTCCCATTTTTCCTCATCTATATCTACCATGACAACGCTTTATTCCCTTCTTCTTCAAAAGCTTGTCTAGCTTCTCCGTAAATGCATCTGTATTATTCCACCACTCCCTATGGTAGTGAGTTCCACATTCTCAGCACTCCTTAGGTAAAGTAGTTTCTTCTGAATTCCTTACAGGATCTTATTAAAAAAATATGGGATGTGGGTGTCGCTGGCAGGCCAGCATTTATTGCCCACCCATAATTGCCCTTAAGAAGGTGGTGGTGAGCTGTCTTCTTGAAACACTGCAGTCCATGTGGTATAGGTACACCCACAGTGCTGTTAGGATGGGAGTTCCAGGACTTTGACCCAGTAAGAGTGAAGAAATAGCAATATAGTTCCAAGTCAGGATGGTGTGTGGCTTGGAGGGGAGCTTGCAAGTGCTGGTGGTTCAATGCATCTGCTGCCCTTGCCCTTCTAGGTGGCAGAGGCCATGGGTTTGGAAGCTGCTGTCAAAAGAGTTTTGCTGAGTTGCTGCAGTACATTTTGTAGATGTTACACACTGCTGCAACTATGTGTTGGTGGTGGAGGGAGTGAATGCTTAAGATGGTGGACGGGATGCCAATCAAGTGGGATACTTTCTCCTGGATGGTGTCAAGCTTCTTGAGTGTTGTTGGAGTTGCACTCATCCAGGCAAGTGGACAATATTCCAACACACTTTTGACTTGTGCCTTGTAGATGGTGGACAGGTTTTGGGGAGTCAGGAGCTGAGTTCTCTCCACAAATTCCCAGCTCTTGTAGCCACAGTATTTATATGGCTAGTCCAGTTCAGTTTCTGGTCAATGGTGACCCCTAGGATGTTGATAGTGGGGGATTCAGCGATGGTAATACCAGTGAATGTCAAGAGGAGATAGCTTAATTCCCTCTAGTTGAAGATGGTCATTGCCTGGCAGTAGTATGGCATGAATGTTACTTGCCACTTATCAGCCCAAGCCTGAACACTGTCCAGGTCTTGCTGCTTCAGTATGAGTCATCGTGAATGGTGCTGAACATTGTGCAATCATCAGTGAACATCCCCACTTCTGACATCATGGAGGGAAGGTCATTGATGAAGCAGCTGAAGATAACAGGGCCTAGGGCACTACCTGAGGAACTCCAGCAATGTTCCTTTGTGCTAGGTATGAATCCAACCAGTGGAGAGTTTTCCTCAGATTCCCATTGACTTCAGTTTTGCTAGGGCTCCTTGATGTTACACTTAGGAAAATGCTGCCTTAATGTCAACTCACCTCTCAAGTTAACTTCTTTGTCCATGTTTGGATTAAGATGATATTGAGGTTGGAAGCTGAGTAGCCTTGTTGGAACTCAAACTGAGCATCAGTGAGCAGATTATTGCTGTGTAAGTGCTGCTTGATAGCAATGTCGACAACTTTCCACCCCTTTTCTGATGATTGAGAGTAGGCTGAAGGGGTGATTGGTCAGGTTGGATTTGTCCTGCTTCTTGTGGACAACACATGCCAGGGCAAATTTCCACATTTCCAGGTAGATGCCAGTGTTGGAATTATACTCGAACAGCTTGGCTCAGGGCGTGGCTAGTGCTGGAACACAATTCTTCAGTACTATTGCCGGAATGTTGTCAGGGCCCACAGCCTTTGCAGTATCCAGTGCATTCAGCTGGTTCTTGATATCTCAGGGAGTGAATCGAATTGGCTGAAGACGGGCATGTGCGATGCTGGGGACCTCAGGAGGAGGCCGAAATGGACCATCCACTCAGCACTTCAGGCTGAAGATGGTTGCAAATGCTTCGATCTTGGTCCTGTGCACTAACATGCGGGGCTCTCCCATCATTTTGAGGGTCGGGATATTTGTGAGCCTTCTCCTCTTGTTAGTGGTTTAATTGCCCGCCACCATTCACAACTGGGTGTGGCAGGACTGCAGAGCTGAGATCTGATCCATTCGTTGTGGACTTGTTTAGCTCTGTCTATTGCATGCTACTTCTGATGTTTGTCACGCAAGTCGTCAGGTGTTGCGGCTTCACCATGTTAACACCTCAATGTGGGGTATGCCTGCCTGCCCTCTTCATTGAGCCAGGGTTGATCCCCTGGCTTGATGGTAATGGTAGACTAGGGGAAATTCTGGGCCATGAGGTTACAGATTGTGGTTGAACACAGTTCTGCTGCTGCTGACCGACAAGATCCCATGGCTGCTCAGTTTTGAGTTGCTAGATATGTTCAAAATCTATCGACCTTTATTAGGACTGTGCGGTGATCCAATGCTATAATGGACAGATGTATCTGCAATAGGTAGATTAGTGAGCATGAGGTCAAGTAGATTTTTCCCCTCTTGCCAGACCCAGTGTAGCAGCTATGTCCTTTAGGACTCAGCCAGCTCAGCTAGTAGTGGTGCTACCTAGTCAATCTTGGTGATGGATATTGAAGTCCCCCAGCCAGAGTACATTCTGTGCCCTTGTCACCCTCAGTGCTTCTTCCAATTGGTGTTCAACATGGAGAAGTGCTGATTCATCAGCTGAGGGAAGGGTGTGGTAGGTGTTAATTAGGAGCAGGTTTCTTTGCTCATGGTTAACTTGATGCCATGACACTCCATGGGGTCTGGAGTCAATGTTGAGGACTCCCAGGGCAACTCCCTCCTACTATGCCACTACCTCCTGTGGATCTGTTCTGTTGGTGGGACAGGACATACCCAGGGATGTTGATGATGGTGTCTGGGACATTGTCTGTCAGATATGATTCAGTGAGTATGACTCTATCAGGCTGTGGCTCTCCAAAATTTGGCACAAGCCCCCAGATGTTAGTAAGGAGGACTTTGCAGGATTTACAGGACTGGGTTTGTCGTTGTCATTTCCGGTCCTTGGTTGATGCCGGAGAGTCGGTCCACTTTCATTCCTTTCTGTCGGCATTGTAGCGGTTTGTTACAGCTGAATGGCTTGCTAGGCCATTTCAGAGGACAGTTAAGAGTCCAAGATAAAAGCAAAATACTGCAGATGCTGGAAATCCGAAACAAAAACAAAAATAGCTGGAAAAACTCAGCACGTCTGACAGCATCTGCAGAGAGGAACACAGTTAATGTTTTGAGGCCGTATGACTCTCCGTATGACAGTTAAGAATCAACAACATTGCTGTGGATCTGGAGTTTTGTCAGCAGACCAGGGTAAGGATGCAGGTTTTGTTCCCTAAAGAGGGGTTCTCACAATAATCAACCATGATTTCATGATCGCTATTAAGGAGACTAGCTTTTAATTCTAGATTTTATGAATTGAATTTAAATTTCACCAACTGCCATGGTGGGATTTGAACCCTTATCCCTAGTGTATTAGCTGGGCCTTCTGGATTACTAGTCCAGTGACATTACCACTACGCCACCACCTCCCCATAAATATCACTTCTCCTGTGACCATCTTATATTGATGGCCTCTTTAGACATGCTGACAAGCTACTTCACTGTAGGGCCGGGAGATTTATGTGAAGTGTGAATCTGTTCTCACATACCCATTTGTGTACTTCACAGCAAGGGTTATAGGATAGCAGTCACAACTAGGAACCCTGGCTGTTTTATTAAATTTCCTTATTCAATCCATGAATATTGACTTCAGTTGCAGCAGTCACGTATCACTCCAATGAGAGCAGCTAACTGGGCATGCACCAGGGATTGATCCTGGTACCTGCCCGGCATATATGGCTCATACTACAAAGATAACAACATGCATTTTTTTTTGATATAGAAAACATCCCAAGGTGTTTACAGCAGGGAGACTATGGAGATAATGCATAAAAGTGAGAAGATAAGCCATTGCTGGACATGCTCTGGCTGCATTCAGATAGATAAGAATAATCATTTGAGCAGTTCCATGGAGGTGGGTGACTGAGAGCTGATGAAGAAAGTCAACATGGCAATGGGTCAAGCAATAGGAATTTCAAAAGTTATAAAAATTACTGGTGAAACTTAGGGCATGTGAAAAACAGGAACACATGCACAGTTCTGGTGAGTGCAGGAAGTTGTCATGATTAAGACAGAATGTCCATAAACTGGCCAGTTCATGTACACTGATGAAAAAGATTGTACAGATGGTGTTGCTGAACTTTGAAGGATTCTCTCCATACCAGTTTTATGTAAGTATCAATAGTAGGTATTGAAAACTTGTTTTAACTGGAATCACTATTACACAACTGGAATGCAGTGGTCTTGTCAAGGCCTCAAATATCCCTGGAATTCTGCAGAAGGATTGCAAATGATCTCTACATATTCCATTTTCATACATTTATATATATATATATATATATATATATATATAAGTATAGTCCCGTGCATACTTATGGTGTATGTGGTTTACATGTGTTCAGCAGGCTTTTCACTGAAAAAATGGGTAGTAGGTAATGCAAGATAGCAGAACATGAAAGAAAGTGATTAACAGAATTAGATTTAATACATGGCAATTTCAATGAAATAATAAGGAAATTAGCCATCATAAAATGAGAAGAAAATGACAGTTAATTGTCAGAAGACAAATAGGAAATATTCAAGCTGTTGATATTTAGGGTAAAACCTGGGCACATTTCTCCAAGAAATAAAAGGGATGGAGTTCCTTGAAGTAGAAAAATTCTAATCAAAATGAGACTTGAAAAGGGAAGCCTATGATAAATCTAGGCATAATAACAGAAGAAAACCAAGAGTATAAACAATACAGAGGAGAAGCTAGAAAGAGTGAGAAGACAGACTGGTCGGTAAGAAATAGGAAAAAGTCAAATATTTTATATAAACACATAAAAGTAATAGAGGAATAAAGAAAAGATAGAGCTAGTTAGAGGTGTAAATACATTATGCTAAATTTATATGAATAATTGGTTAGGCCACAGTTAAATGTTGTGTCCAGTCTGAGTGCCTTACTTTTGGAAAGATGCCAAGGTCATAGAAAGACTACAGAAGAGAATCACAAAATGAAATCAGGGATAGTTCCTTCTTTACCTCATTGAAATTGGCTTTGGTTATGAGGAGGGACAAGAGAAAATAGGAATCTTTTCATTGTAACAGAGAAGCTTAAGAGGATATCTAAGAGGTATTCAAAACAACGAAGACTTCTGATAAGTTAACGAGGGAAAATTATTTCCATTGGCTGGTTTAGAGGGATTCTAGAAATCACCAGGAGAACAAAGGAAAAGGGTTGAATAACTTTGTATGGAAATTGGGTACATGGGCTGCTTTAGAAGGAACAATGATTGCAGAATTCATAATAAAAGCTATAAAACCTGAAGTAAATGAATATTTGAAAAATAAAAGTTTTAAATTATACTTAGGGAAAGAGCAGGGAATTTGAATTAAATCGATAGCTATTTCAGCCAACCAACACAAGCTGATGTGTTGACTGATGTCCTTTAATGCTGTAAAATTGTGAAATCTGTTTAATCACAGGTGCTGAATACCTTCAAAGCAAAAAATAAGAAGTGACTATTACAATCAAGCAAAGTCCTGGATCTAAGGTAATGCAACAACTTGAGTTTATATAGCATCTTTAACACAGTAAAATGTCCCAGGGCATCACAGGAGTGTTATTAAACAAAATTCGACACAGACAAACAAGGAAATGTTAGGACAGGTGACCAAATGTTTGGTCAAAGAAGTAGATTTTAATGAGTGTCTTAAAGGAGGACAGAGAAGCAGTCTCCAAAAGGTGACGAGAAAACATTTTTTAATGCACCTAGTGGTTAGGAACACTGTGAGAGAATGGTGGAAGCAGATTCAATTGTGATTTCAAAAGAGAATTAGATAAGCACCTGAAGACAAATAAAAATTGCAGGGTTATGGGGGAAGGACAGGGGAGCAGGACTGGCTGAATTGCTCTTATAGAGAGCTAGCAAGAACTCGATGAACCTAATGGCCTTTATTTGTGCTTCTACGTTTCTCCGATTCTAGGAATTCCACAGTCTTGGCAGCTGTAGACATGGCCACCAATGGTGGATCAATTAAAATTGGTGCGAGTTAGGACATGGGCAGCAGAGTAATTGATGCCCTTAAGATTATGGAAGGGAAAACGTGGGAGGCCAGCCAGGTGTGCTTTGGAATAGTCAAGTCTAGTGTCTAATTTCCCCTAACCCACTGAGCCAAACTGCCCTACCTCTGAATTTGCATATTTCCCTATTTTCTCCCCCATTTCCCATCATGTCCTCTCAGAATGCAGCTTGTTCATGTGAACCACCCTCTGCTCCCTCAACCCTATTTCCATTAAGCTGCTGATCACCAATGTTCCCTCTAAGCTGTGCGTGTATGCGACTGCACAGCTATTTGGAATGTCCCGCGCACTGTAATAAACAGCAGCGTGCGACAGTGACTCGAGCAGGGAGAGACATGGCTGAGTGTTAAACTCCATCTGCAAAAACTCATGCAGCTAGAGCAGGAAAAATGAAGCTGTGATTGGAGGAGCATTGCATGTGGAGGGAATTTGAATGAAGGAGAAGCAAGAGTGCAAAAAAATGTAGCTTTGATTGGACAAGCAGCAAGATTGAACTGGAGTGAGGAGCAGGTATGTCCTGAGGTGAGAAGGCTAGAAAGTGAGTGCCAGACAAGGTCTCAGAACCTCTCAATAGACTGAGCTGCAGAGGCTGAGACCTATCCAGATTCACAGGTCAAGAATTGTGGGAGGGTGGATAAACCAGGGAAAATATCCTGGTAGTCAGTTAGCCTGTGAGGAGAGGGGAGGGCAGACTTGAATCGAACAAAAGTGATGGGAACCATGGAGCATCTAGCTGCCAGCTATAGATTAAGAGCAAGGTTCAGGAATGCTCACCATTCAGCAGCTCTCAATGGCCTAAAACTCAACCTGGAGTCAAATAGACCAGAAAGGCTCAAAGCAACTCACAAGAAATGAAGCCAGTGGGCACAGCTCATCATGAGTCATGACCAGATAAAAACACAGCCTGAGATGATGTTGATCAATTTATTTTTGTCTCATTAAGCAGCTAATACTTTCCGATGGGCAGATTTAGGATGCAGTTTTGATTATTGATCAAAAATATGAAGCATAGCCATAAGAGACTGCTAGCCAAAGTAGCTCATGGAATTAAAGACAAATTATTGACCTAATTGGGAAATCAGAAAAGAGGCACAGAGAGTAAGGATAATGGTCGGAATGTAAGAAATAAGTACGAGTATAGAGCACATGGGCATCGAGCCTGCTCCACCATTCAAAGCAATCATGGGTGATCTTGGACTTGAACTCCAATTTCCCTGCCTGCTCCCCATATCCCTTAATTTTCTGAGAAACCAAAAATCTGTCTATCCAGCCTTAAATGTAGTCAACGGCAAGTATTCTAATTGGTTGGATGTGACTAGTGGTGTCTCACGAGGATCTGTGTTGCGGTCTCAAAGGAATAGATAGATGTAAAATTCTAAAAGGCACCACCTAGAAGATCCCTTCCAAGCCACTCATCGTCATGACTTGGAAATATATCACTGTTCCTTCGCTGTCACTGGGTCAAAATCCTGGAACTCCCTCCCTAACAGCATTATGGGTGTATCTAAACCACATGGGTTGCAGCAGTTCAAGAAGGCAGCTCACCACCACCTTCTCAAGGGCAATTAGGCATGGGCAATAAATACTGTCCCAGCCAGTAATACCCAAATCCCATGAATGAATTTTAAAAAGGCTACTGCAAATTTTGCAGTGTTAATGTTTTAATCTGATTTCATATTAAATCAACTTCTTCAGAGTGCATCTTTTAATTATCCCTTGTTTTATTATTATATTCTTCTTCCATGCCTATGGCAACTTTTAAAAAATAGATATTATATACAGGCTTTTTGTTTCTGCTGATTGCACACCCATACATTACCTTGATATATAAGTGTACATAACAAAACTCATTCTGCACATGGATGGAAAAAAATAAAGGGAACATTGCTGACCACTCAACAATATCAGTAACATGGGAGTTAGGAAGAGAAGTTAATAGTCTCTCTCCTCAGGTGCTGCCCCCCTCCCCTTCTTCAAATCTGCCACCATCACCCCTACTCAAAAAAAAATCCTAATTTGCACCAAGTCCCATTCATCCATCACTCCTGTGCTCGCTGACCTACATTGAGCAATTGCCTATTCAGGAGCCAATTTTAAAATTCCCACCCTTGTTTTCAAATCTTCCCATGGTTTTGCCCCTCCCTATCTTCTCCATCCCGACAATCCTCCAAGATATCTGCGCTCCTCCAATTTTGGCTTCTTGAGCATTCTCAATTTTAATCACTCCACCATTGGTGGGAGTGTCTTTATCTATCAAGGCCCTAAATTTTAGAATTCCCTCCCTGAACCTCTCCATCTCTCTTCCTCTCTTTGCTCTTTAAAGATGTCCCTGAAAACATACCTCTTTGTTAAAGCTTTTGGTCAACCACCCCAATGCCATCTTATGTGGTTTGGTATCAAATTCCTGCTAAACATCTTGGGACGTTTTAGTTAAAGGTGTTATCAATAAAGTTGTTGCAACAAAAGCTCGGATGTGGGTTTCAGCAACAAATGAGCTGAGGCAGAATTGGTGGTGGGCAATGTTACGGAGGTGGAACTAAGCACTCTTAGTGATATGTGGCTGAAAGCTCATCTCGGGGTCAAATATAACATCAAGGTTGTAAAGAGTCTGGTTAAGCCTCATACAGTTGCTAGGGAGAGGGATGGAGTCAGTGGCTGTGGAATGGAGATTGTGGTGGGGACTGAAGACAGTGGTTCATTTGTTTGGAGGAATTTTCTGCTCATCCAGTATCAGATGCCAGACAAGCAGTTTTACAATTTAGAGACAGTGAAGGGGATGAAAGTGGTGATAGTGTTTTTGGATGATGTCACTGAGAGGTAGCATATAGATGATAAACAGGAGGGGGCGAAGGATATGGTACCTGGGTCCATGTATGTGGGCAGTATTAAGCTTGTCACAGTTGTCAAAGTATACAATGAATGACTTAAGTGATCACTGACTGACAGTGCCATTAACAAATGGGAAAGTACCTCAGAGGAACCAAATTCAATTTTAACAGCTATAATCTGGATTGAATATGGTGCTGCAACAAAGATGAAACCTGTTAATTGACTTAAATTTAAAAAAATCTGCAAAAAGAATCTCTCTCCCTCCTTTAACTGCCACCATCCAGAGAAATGGGACATTAGGTTTCACATCTAGTCACTAGGAAGATTGCTAATTATAGTTAAAATGTATGGCATGACATCGCACTGAGAATTTTTAAACATATTTCTACTAAAGGTCAGAAACGTCTCCTGAATAAGCCATACATATCAAAGCAGCCATGTCTCATATTATTGCACTAGTCTCACGGGAAGCACCTTTTGGTAAAACCTGGTGAATGCAAACATCAAATTGTACAGCAGTGAGTGCAGCTTTAGTTCAATGCTGACTTTTGTTAAGGGTAAATGTGGTTAATGCAGATTCTTCATCAAGATGGGGTTTGTAGCCAGAGAGTAATTTAATTCCAAAGGCCAGAAGTAATGTTTAACCTTCTCAATACCTCTCCATTTCAAGCTTTCTTAATCATTACAAGCATTTCAGAATGTTGTTCAGCAAAATCAAGACTTCCCTGTAATTAAATCCATCAAGAAACTGACCCACAGTCTAACTGATGCACTAGTACTTGGGAACTCTGGTCCCCTTACCTGCCATTTGAACTTGTCTCCCCAACAAATTTCAGTCTGCTGTGCAGACTTTCAGCTCTTTGGTAAAGCAAATAATTTCTATCCCAGAGAGCTGTGGAGGCTGAGTCATTGAATATATTCAAGGCTAAGATAGACAGATTCTTGAACCATAAGGGAAACAAGGGTTATGAGGAACAGACAGGAAAATGGAGTTGAGGCCCAGATCAGACCTGCCAGATCTTACTGGATGGCTGGAAAACACCAATTAATTCAACATGCTGTCCCGATATCAATTTAATGCTACTTTTGTGTGAAAACCATACTGGGCTGTTTGCTCTTCCCCTACTTTAACGCTACAATTGCAGTCTCCTTCAGATCCATCAGATTAATGCTGAGTTTACATTATTAAATAGAGAGCTTAGCTATTATATTGTAACTTCAGGGATGCTTCAAGTGAACACTACTACTGTGTTGACATTCTACAGTGTCCATGTACATAGATGGCCAGAGTTTTACATTTCAACACTTTCCCTGTTAATACTTGAAGATCACACAATCAAGCAAGTTCACAGCATCAATTTGTAAACTGTCCCCAAAGGTTAACAATCACTAAACATATTATGCCACTGCAAGACATGCCATTTATGACACTGACAGGCAGGCAGATACAAGGAGCAAACCACAAACTTATACTACATCTGGAATGATTACTGATCACTGCAGTTATGGGTACACACTGTAGGGTCTAGTCTATTTATAGATGGTCTTTGAGTAAACTCTGCAGTCAATGTCAAGGCAGTAGCTGGAAATAAGCTATAACTTCTTGAGCTTTTGATTCGCAAAGGTCTTCACTTCTCTCCACCCTCCCAAATAAAAACAGCAGCCATTCCGTTAACAAAAAAAAAATGGTCAAATAGATCAAATGGTATATAAAAAAACTTTTGAAATCATTTATTCAGGAATGTAAAAGTTAAAGGATTAGAATTTACCAATTCCAACAAATTAAGTTTTTAAATGGAAACAAAAGTTTTTTTTGTTTTGTACACTGGCTATATCTACTGTTAAATAAAAAACAATTACATTCCTTTGCTCACATAATGCGTCATTTGTAAATTCTTTCCCTGCTTATTTTTCCACTCATTATTCTCCTCCCAGCCAATGGGGAAAGTGGCCAAAATCTGACGCAAATACAACTGCCAACATCATTGCTCAGTGATTAAAACGTTTATTTTGAGCTTCTATGGTTGAATGGGTAAATGCACAATGTGTACGCCTGGCTTAGTACTGCACCAAAGTAGTCACAGGTTCAGTTTCCAACCTCTGCTGAATTTGCAGATTGTAGCCAGGACAGTTATCTAGTAACCCCTATTAGACAGTGTTTGTGGGAACAGCAGGCACAAACAGGATTGGACCTGGCTGTGATAATTTCATGGAGGTCAAGAAGCAGAGAGATTTAGGGAGGGAATTCCAGAGTTTAGGGCATAGACAGCTGAAGGCACAGCCACCACCAGTGGAATGAGGTGCAAAAAGGCAGAATTGGGGGTAGTATAGAGATGAGGGTTGTAGAAGTTTACAAAGATAGAGGGAGATGAGCCAATGCAGGGATTGGAAAACAAAGATGAGAATTTTAAAATTGAGTTATTACCAGACAGGGAGCTAGTGTAGGTAGGCCAGCACAGGACATGCTATGAGTCCGGAGAAGGACGGCAGAGTTTTAGATGACCTCAACAGCATGGAGGATGCAAGGTGAGATATCCAGTTTTAGAGGTGGCCTTCTGATAATTTTTATAATTGAAGAACACAACACAAGAACACAAGAAATAAGAGCAGGAGTAGACCACACGGCCCATTGAGCCTGGTCCGCCATTCAATATGATCACAACTGATCTTGGACTTCAAAGAGAAGCAAAGAGGGAATATGAAAAGATACTGACAGATCATAAAAAAGGGAATCCCAAAGTCTTTTTTAGGTGTGTGTATATATATATATATATATATATACACATATATAGCAAAAGGGTGGTAAAAGGAGGACCAACTAGGGACCAAAAAGGGCATTTATGCTTGGAGGCGAAAGGCATAGCTGAAGTACTAAATAAATACTTTGCATGTGTCTTTACCAAGGAAGAAGATGCTACCCAGACCATGGTAAAAATTGAGGTTAATTCAGACATTAGATGGGTTTAAAATTGAAAAGGTGGAGGCATCGGATAGGTTATCTGTAGTTGAAGTTGATAAGATACCAGGACAGATTGAAATGCATCCAAGGAGACTGAGGGAAGTAAGACAGGAAATTGCAGAGACACTGGTCATAATTTTTTCAGTCTTCCTTAGACGCAGTGGTGGTTTCAGAGGACTGCAGAATTGCAAATGTTACACCCTTGTTCAAAAGTGGGTGTAAGGATAAGCCTAGCAAATATAAACCAGTTAGTTTAACTTCGGTGGTGGAGAAACTTCTAGAAACAATAATTCAGGACAAAAATTAATAGTCACATGGACAAATGTGGGTTAACGAAAGCCAGCATGGATTTAAGGGAAAATCATGTTTGACTACCTTGCTGGAGTTTTTTTTTTGAGGAGGCAACACAGAGGGTTGTGATGAGGATAATGCTGTTTATGTGGTATACATGAACTTCCAGAAGGAGTTTGATACAGTACCGCACAACAGACACGTTAACAAAGTTATAGGTCATGGAATAAAAGGGACAGTGGCAACATGGATATGGAATTGGCTGAGTAACAGGAAACAGAGGGTAGTGTTTATGGATGTTTTTCCGACTGGAGGAACGTTTGTAGTGGAGTTCCCCAGGAGTCAGTGTTGGGGCCCTTTATCCTGATATATATTAATGACATAGATCTTGGGTGTACAGGGTGCAATTTCAAAGTCTGCAGATGATACAAAACTTGGGAGCATTGTGAACTGTGAGGAGGAGAGTGCAGAACTTCAAAAGGACATAGACATGATAATGGAACGGGCAGATGGGTGGCAGATAAAGTTCAATACAGAGAAGTGTGAAATGATTCGTTTTGGTAGGAAGAACATGGAGAGACAATATAAATTAAAGGGTACAACTTTAAAGGGGGTGGAGGAGCAGAGGGACCTGGGTGTATGTGCATAAGTCACTGAAAGTGACTTGGTTGAGGGAGTAGTTAATAGAAAGTATGATATCCTGTGCTTTACTAATATAGCATAGAGTACAAGAGCAAGGAGGTTATGTTAAATTTGTATAAATCACTAGTTTGGCCTCAGTTGGAGTACTGCATCCAGTCCTGGGTGCTGCACATTAGAAATGGTGTGAAGGCATTAGAGAGGGTGCAGAAGAGATTCACAAGAATAATTCCAGGGATGAGGAACTTCAGTTATGTGGAAAGATTGGAGAAGTTAGGAGTGTTTTCCTTGGAGAAAAGAAGGTTAAAAGGAGATTTGATAGAGGTATTCAAAATCATGAGGTGTCTGGACAGAGTAGATAAAGAGAAACTGTTCCCACTTGTGAAAGGATTAAGAACAAGAGGGCACAGATTTAAGGTAATTAGTAAAAGCAAAAATAATAATGAGGAGAGACTTTTTCACACAGGAGTTTGGAATGCTCTCCCTGAGAGTGTGGTAGAGACAGGTTCAATTGAAGCATTCAGAAGGGAATTAGACAGTTATCTGAAAAGGAAGAATGTGCAAGGTTACAGCGAGAAGACAGGGGAATGGTACTAGGTGAGTTGCTCATTCGGAGAACTGGTGCAGACATGATGGGCCAAATTCCCTGAGATCCCAAAAATCTGTCTATCCCAGCCTTAAACATATTCAACGATGGAGCATCCACAACCTCTAAGGTAGAGAATTCCAAAGATTCACAACCCTTTGAGTGAAGTAATTTCTCCTCATCTCAGTCCTAAGCAATTGGCCCCTTCTCCTGAGACGGTGGCCTCATGTTTCAGATTCCCCAACCAGCAGAAACAATCTCTCAGCGTCTAGCCTATCAAGCCCCTTCAGAATTTTGTAGGTTTCAATGAGATTGCCTTTCATTCTTCTAAACTCTAGTGAATATAAGCCCAATTACTCAGCATCTCAACACAAAGGGCAACCCCCTCACCCCCGGGATCAATTTAATGAATCTTCACTTAAGGAACAATTCGAAACCTCCTAACTTATAATGTTTTATACATGCAGGGCTATTTTATTCTAAAAGAAATACTTTCCCAGGTTAGCTTGTAATATGAATATGTATAGGAAATGTGGGACACTGCACGTGTTCAGACTGCAGCAACCTGGTAACTGTAGGCACAAATGGAGCTGGCAACACCCTTCATATAATGAGAGCAATACCTTTAGAAAAAATATCATGGACAAGCTCAGGTTTCAAATTTCAGGATATTTAACCATTTGACCTGGAAGCATTTCAGGTAATTTATGTTAAAGTGGTGCTGTTAAATTAAAATCAGCTCACAAGAGTTGAAACCCAGTACATCCAGTTGAAGTGCCTCTCCAGATGATATTTCTTGCATATTATGTAAGCTTGAGACAATAGTGGTTTGTTAAGACATTCCACTAAGCATTCACACATTGGAACATTCATGTGAACGCAGGGGATTGGCAGCTGTCAGGGCTCCACACCTAGGAGGGCAGTATGTAGCCAGTTTAATCAACAAGTTTCTGGTCTCTTGTACACATTTCCTGGCTTCTAATTGGACAAGTCTCGGGGGAAGGCAGGGACAGGAGGAAAAAATTCTCACATTAATGTTAGCACCAATTTATTTCAGGTATTTTCTAGCCAGTGAAGAATGTAGTCTGCCTTCTGGAATAGTGTGGTAAGCGTGTTGTCAAATGGACTGAAATTCATTGTAAACATAATTCTGTTTATTCACATATTGTGTGTAAAGAAAAAAAGACCTCCTCTAACTACAATACTCATCAGTCTGCTGTCTGGAAAATAAGAAAAATGCCTGCAGAGCTGTGTGTAAGCTTGCAGTGTACAGCACACAGCATGGATTTCACTGTTTTAACCCCCAAGTCAGTATCACATGACTAGATACTGAGCAGTAGAGGTCATGGGTCTGCTTACAGGAATATTTGGTGGTACTGAATAAGACAGTCAATCTAGTACAAAGCTGAATTGTGCAATGCCAGGGTTTTGAAAGAGGCTGAAGCCTCGAAGACAAAAAAATTGTGGTTAAGTTTAATCAGGTGTCACGAAATATTGTGTTATTTTGGTAGACACCTAATTTTAAGCTACAGGTGAGCTTGTGAGAAGGTAAAATTGCAGACAAAAAGGTTTTGAATTCGGTTCAATTTCAGATTTTTGTTACCTTTTCCTTACTGGAGCCAATCCGAATATGTGCCTCAAAAGTGATGATTGAAGTGTGACACAATTGACGTGAAATGTGTGCTGGCATACTATGCTTAATGTATTACCAGCAATTCCCTGTGGTATTGCTCATGATCTAATGATGTTTTATAAGGGCAAGAGATGGATATTATGTAATTCTGAAAGCTTCTCTCACTGGGTAACTATATGACTAGTGAGGAAACAATTCAGCTCCGTCCCTGAAAAGTTGATATTTACTGTCTTTGAGGCACGTGTGAGCCAGGAATATACACAATGCTGCTGCCCACATCTGTCTGCATTGAAAATCTTTTCCAGATGGCTTTCATTTTTACGTGATTATTTCCTGGATGAAGCCTGCTTTTGTTTAAGTCAGGCGGCCACAATGACTCTGCGACTGCCATCCCTCCCCACCCCCCTGAAATGATGTCATTTCCTGCCTATTTACATCATTTTCAGACATTAGCATCATTCCAATTCTAGGAATATAGATGCTTAGGTAAAGATCTTCACTGAAGCAATTTTAATTTCATCCATTCAGATACAAAGATCATGCATTAGTACAGGCTTTGAAAACAGACCAGTTTTGGATTTGACAGTGTCAAAATATTAAACACTTAGCATAGAAATGTCCAACATTTTTGGCTTTAGGGGCGACTGATGTGCATGTCATAGAGCCTTGTGGCTCTTTCATTTCTGCTAAACTGTCTTCAGCAAGCTTAGGAGTCTGGTCTGAAGTCAAGAGGGAATGTTACTGTTTAAATATTGCTATGCTGGAGGGGTACAGCACATTCCTATTGGCTGTTGCTAGCAGCTGCTGTTAAGCTCTTGTGTGGACATTGGATACGAACAGGACCTGATTCTGCCCCTTGACGTTGTTGTTCAGGGTCATAGATACTTGGGATGCTGAATTTTGCCCAAGTGGGGTCACCATCTTCAGAAAAGGAGGGATGGGAGGCAAAATTATTGTGTGTATAAATGTGTACATCATTCAGTTTCTTTTTGCACATTTGATTTCTTTGTAAAACTATTAATTTTATATTTTTTCATAGCACTCTTCATGAGGGTAGACTAAACCAATTCCACCTAATTATCAGTATTATATGCAGCAGAAAAGAAACTGATTTTTTTAAAAGAATGTTTCACCAATACTGTTTTCATTAGGAATAATACTTCAGTTTATAAATGGCTTCTCTTTCCTTTCCGGCAGAGCTACCAGAAATTCTTATCACTCATCTTTTAAAAAGCATACACATTATTTCTTTCTTTGATTCCTGTGGCAGAGATCCACCCAAAAATGTATATCCTACCTACAATTTAAAAAAAAAATTGTAATGGAATTTTTCACAGGACAAATAGAATTCCATGTGGGGAAGTGTGAAATCATCCACCTTAGAAAGTGAAATCAGAATACTTTCGTAATGAACAGAGACTAGGAGCTGTTTAATTGATCCAGCATCCAGTATTTTGGGGCATCATGTTTCAGATTTCCACTACCATTTGTATAAAAAGGTGCTTCCTGGTTCCAATCTTGAATGGTCTTCCATTGGTTTTATCGTCTCCTCTTCTGCTGGATTCCTCCACCAGAGGAAATGGTTTCAATCTACCCTATCAAATTGCTTCAGCTTTTTAAATACATCAGTTAGATTACACCTTAACTTTAAACACATTAGAATACAAGCCACCTATGAAACCTATCCTTATATTTTAACCTTTGAAGCTTTGGCATCATTTAGGTGAATCTGTATAGGATCCCTTCCAGAGCCAATATAACTTTTTCTAAGGTTTGGTGACCAAAACAAAACTCTACATTCCAAATTGAGCCTCACTAAGGCCCTGCACAGAACTGAAGCATTAGTTTTAATTTCCAATCCCCTTTTTGTACCTGTACATTATCTTTTAATGACTTGTGCACATGGACACCAAAATCCCTTGGGTTCTCCACAGCTCCTAGAACTCTGTCCATTACGAAAGTACTCCGATTTCTCTTTCTCAGATCTAAGGATGATTTCACGCTTCCCCACATGGAATTCCATTTGTCCTATGAAAAAGTCCATTACAAGTACACACGAAATTTAAAAAAATTGTAGGTAGGATATACATTTTTGGGTGGATCTTTGCCACAGGAATCAAAGAAAGAAACTAATGTGTATGCTTTTTAAAAGATGAGCGATAAGAATTTCTGGTAGCTCTGCCGGAAAGGAAAGAAAAGCCAGTTATAAACTGAAGTATTATTCCTAATGAAAACAGTATTGGTGAAACATTCTTTCTTTTAAAAAATTCAGTTTCTTTTCTGCTGCCTATAATACTGATAAGTAGGTGGAATTAGTTTAGTCTACCCTCATGAAGAGTGCTATGGGAAGGTGAAAACATAAAATTAATAGTTTTACAAAGAAATCAAATGTGCAGAAAGAAACTGAATGATATATACATTTATACACACAAAATAATTTTGCCTCCCATCACTCTCCTTTTCTGAAGATGGTGACCCCACTTGGGCAAAATTCAGCATCCCAAGTATCTATGAACCTGAACAACATCAAGAGGCTCTTTGAGAGTGGCAGAATCAGGTCCTATTCATATCCAATGTCCACTCGAGAGCTTAACAACCAATATGAATGTGCTGTACCCCTCCAACAGAGCAATATTTAAATAGTAACGCTCTCTTGACTTCAGACCAAACTCCTAAGCTTGCTGAAGACAGTTTAGCAGGATTGAGAGACAGAGACAGAGAGAGAGAGAGAGAGAAAAAGAGAGACACACACACAGAGAGAGAGAGAGAGAGAGAGAGAGGGAGACAGGGAGACAGAGATGGATGATTACACATCAGTCGCAGGAGCTAGACCTGAAGTGATGAATTGGGATGGATAATCATTGTTTAAGCATCACAATGTGGGGGAGTAGAACACATTCCTATCAGTGATTACTCCATTCTATTACAGTTATAAACTAGCAAAGACAAATGATAACTCGACCGTAATCTCCTAAGTGTCTATGTGAAGGAATTAAAAAGGTAGTGCTGGAACAAACAACAAGCAGCTGACTCACAAAGTGATTGAATCAGGAGGCCATAATTCCTATTGATATCATTGTTTTCTCAAGCATAGCTTAGAAAATGCGGCCAACTTAGTGGGTTACAGAGGAGATTAACAAGCAGACCTCCACTACAATTGTGCCCATTAATATAAAATTTCTCCTTCAGATTAAGATTTCCCAACCTTTCGGATTTCACTCTCCACAACAGATACAATTCTGCAGCAATCAACCAGGACCCTGGATCCTGCAGCTCTTTAAAGTGTTTTGGGAGACTCCTTATTTTTGCTCCTTCCATAACATCACCATGGCCTCCATTCAGCAGTATTTGCTCCCCTAAACGAACTGTGTCTTTTTTTGGGAATTATTAAAGCAATCCCCACATCCTTGCGCACTCTGACGAAGCAGGCTACCACTCCATGTAGAAACCAAATGTACACATGGAAAGGGCATGAAGCTGCACATATATGAGTCTGGGAATACACTCAGATCAAGAAACAAGAATTAATTTATCAATATAGGGAAATATAAAGTCCAGTTTTCTGAGAAAAGCTGTACAAAAAAACAAATCACACAGAACTGTGTGTGTCAAGGTCAGGCTTTCCCAAATAAAATAAATAAGTTAATGCCAGTAAAGGGTTAACAAGTTGAAAAACTATTGATGGAGCAGAGCCCACTGTTCAAAGTTAATACAGCACTAGAAATTGCAGATCAAAGGGGTCACCAAGCAAAAACAGAATAGGTTATAAAATACACACTCACTTTCAAACTAAATTGAATGTAAAGAAAGTACACATTACAAATTACATTGACCAAATGATTTAGCAGACTGCACTTTGTTCAGAGTTAATATGGTACTAGTAGAGAAATGAGAGATCAAAGGGGACTAACCCTGCAAAAACAGAATAGAAATTAGAGACCAATTATTTTCTTCAATTACTTTATAAAGTAATAAGATTTAAATATTGCTAACAATGAAAGAGAGCACTTTAAAACTATTAAATATTTTTAGTTTTCAAAATTTGGCAGAAGGCGGATTGTAGGTCACTGTTGCCCCATTGCTTTTAAAAATGGGGTGGTAACAGGGCCAAATCATGCACTGGCTCGTCACAGGGGCTTACTTCTGAGTTCCAGTTCATCCCAATTTTTGGCTAGACCTACATTCAGGTGGCCAAAACTCCCATCTTAAACAATAAGATTGGCTTTAAGCAGTGCCTTAAAGGAAGAAAGTGAAGTAGAAATGGGGAGAGCTTTAGGAAGGGAACTCTAAAGCTTAGGGTCCAGACAATTGAAGGCTCAGCCAGCAATGAAGAAGCCATTAAAATCAGGCGTGCTCAAGAAAGCAGAATTAGATGACCGCAAATATTTCACAGGGCTGTGGGGCTGGAGGAGATTACAGAAATAGAGAGAGGGCAAAGTCATTGAGGCACTTGAAAGCAAAGATGAGAATTTCAAAGTCACGGTGTTGCCTAACTGGGAGCAAATGTAGGTCAGTGAGCGCAGGCGTGCTAAGTGAACAGGGCTTGGCACGAGTTAAGATATGGTCAGAGTTTTGGACGACCTCAAGTTTACAGGTAGAAGGTAGAATGTGAGAGCACAGGCAGGAGTGTGCTGGAATTGTCAAGTCTTGATGCAACAAAGGCATAAGTGAGTGTTTCAGTGCACATGAGCTGAGACAAGGGTGAAGTCGGATGATATTACAGAGGTGGAAATAGGTGGTCTTGGTGATGGCGCAAATGTGGGGTCAGAGGCTCAGCTTGGGGTCAAATATAACACCAAGGTTGCAAACAAACTTGTTTAGTCTCAGGCTGTTGACAGAGGGAGGGATGGAGTCAACAGCTAGGCACCAGAGTTTGGCGTGGGACTGAAAACAATGGCTTAATGTTCTCAATATTTAACTGGAGGAAATTTCTGCTCATTCAGTACTGTACATCCAATAAGTAGTCTGATAATTTAGCAACAGTGGAGCTGCTGAGAGAAACGGCTGAGGTCATCAGCCTACATGTGAAAACTAATGCAGTGCTTTTGAATGATGAAGGGCAGAATGTAGTTAAGAAATTGGAGTAGGCCAAGAATAGATCCTTGGGGGACAGTAGAGGCAATGGTGCGGGAGCAAGAAGAGAAGACATTGCAAGTGGTTCTCTTACTACAAATGAACATAAAAGAATGGAACCAGTTGAGAACAGTCCCATCCAGATGGACAACAGTGAAGAGGCATTGAAGGAAGGTGGTTGTGGTCAACCATCAAAGGCTGCAGATAGGCCGAGAAGGACAAGGAAAGTTTACCTTTGTCATAGTCACATGGAATATCATTTCTGACCTTGATCATAAATATTCTGGTTCTGTGGCCGGGGCAAAGCCTGATGGGAGGGAATTAAATGTGGAGCTCCAGGAAAGATGGGAATGGATTTGGGAGGTGACAACGCTTTCAAGGACTGAGAGGAAGATTGGAGATGGGATGCTAATTTGCAAGAATGGTGGAGGTCAAGGAATGGTTTTTTTGAGGAGGGGTGTTAATGACAGATTTAAAAGGACAGAGGGAGAACACCTGAAAAGAGAGAATTGTTACAATATCGGCTATTAGGGTGACCAGGAAGGGATGCCATATGGTCAGCAGTTTAATGAGAATTGGGACAAGGGAGTAGGAGGTTGGTCTCATGGACAAGATGAGCTCAGAGCGGGCAAGGAGGAGATAGGAGAAAAATGAGAGTTCAGAGATCTTTAGAGGAAGTGTGCCCATTGGACAATGTGGAAGGGAGGGACAAGGAAGATGCAGCTGATCAATGGTCTTGAACTTAGTTACAAAGAAGTCCATGAACTCCTCACACTTATTGTTGGAGGTTAGGGTGGAGGAGACGGCGGGGGGACAGATTTAAGAAGATGGCTTACAGTAGAGAATAGAAGCCAGGGATTATCTTTGCATTCCAGAATGATCCTGGAATAGTGAGCAGTTTTAGCAGATGAGAGTACGACCAGCTAGTGCTTTGTGTAGTCCTGCCAGATTTGGCAGTCGATAGCTAAACCAATTGTCCTCCATATCCTTTCAAGTCGGTGTGCCTAGGACTTGAGAGAGCGGAGGTGAGGGCCATACTGGGGAAATGTCTAGGTGTGAGATAGATAAAATGGTTTTATTGTGGGCTGGGGCATCAAAGGTGGAGGTGAGGGTGCAGTTGAGCAAATCATTAGCTGCTGAAATCTTGTGGTGAACAAAAAAGCTACTCAAAGATTATTGTACAATGGCAAGAATTGGCAGCTCTCTGCACAACTTAAATGGACATTGGTATGTGGATTCTTTGCCATACAGGTCACTGCTGCTCTTGCCAAAAGATAACATGTAACACAAAAATGCTTAGGTGACAGAGGCAGTTTGGGTGGTTATCAGACCACAGAATAAAACATTCTTTATTCCACATAAAACTGACAATCTCAGCCCAAAACATCTTCATGTTAGCATTGTGGAAAGAAGAAAAAAATCACTGTCATAATAAACGCTGTTTGAGGATAGGGCTAAAGCAGAGTAGTTGGCAAAGTAAAGTTGGTTTTGCTCTCCAACTGGTTGTTGTAGACATGGTGTGGAACTGTCCAATGTAGGCAATGGAATAGGTTTTACTGGAAGGTATAAAACTAGGTTCAATAATAGGTGGGAGCAGGGGTGAAAAAAATCTCCACCACCAGTTTTATGCGTAGGCAGCAAGTTGAAAATCTAGCCCTGAGTGCCAAGTGATCTAACTTCCTAATAATAGGACTCTTCACCTTACTGAACCCAATCTGCTCAAAAATGCTCATCAGGAAAAATAAGTTTATATTTTTTAGACTTCAACGGAAAGAAGCTTATTGCTCTTTCCCTCTAGCTGTGCCCATCAAATAAATACATCTCAATAGTCCAAAAGTCCACATTATACATCATTTCCGCTGGTTGATTTAAGCCATATTACCATTGTTTCTTTTCCCCAGACTGCTGAGACCCCATAACTCATAACTGTTGAAATGTTGCAAAATTTTAAAAACCCTCCTAAAGCATATTGAACAGAGGGGTTTACTGCACTTAATTTGCATATCAAAATGCAGTGTGTGAACATGAACAGCATCTATAGAATTTAAAAATACAGACTTGCACCAATACATCATTTTTAGTATACAGCAGCTGCCAATTTTACCCACAATAAAAAACCTAAGGGAAATTGGACACCTTTCTGTCTTATGCGATTGCTATTTTACAAATTATAGCTCAGAGACTCGAAGAGGAATGATTTTCGGACATTCGTGCATTAGGTGTCAGGATTCCCACCTAAACACGAAGGAGTAAAATCAGGAATAGCTTTTTCATAGGATACAGGATAGTGAAAACCTGGAAATCTATCCCATATAAAGTTGCCAATATGGAGATCAATACATTTTTGTTGGACAAGTGTATCAAGAATTAGGGAGTTGCAGTACAGATCAATGGCAAACAGACTATAGGAGTTGAATGGCTTACTCCGGTTCTTATGTTCTTTGTTCTATAAATAATACAGTGGATGAAGTATAGCTGGACTTTCAAAAGTATATAATTAACTATAACAGTAATAAACTTGTTGCAAAGATGAAGGCCATAGCATTAAAGGTAAAGCGGTAGCTTCAATAGAAGTATAGCTAAAGGCAATAGTCAAGAGTAATGGCCATTTTTCAAATTAACGAGATGTTGCCAATGGTGTGCCCTAGGAATTTGTGTTGAAATTTCAGTCCAGGCACAGTGAGATACTCAAATTTACCAACAATTCCCAAATTTAGGAAACAGGACAAAAATGAAGAACGTGGGACCACACAAATATTAGGTGGATGGCAAACGCGTGACAAAGGCAAATCAGCAGATTAATACATTTTGTAGTATAGTACATTTTGGGAGAAGAACATAGAATGGAAATATCCACTAAACAGTGGAAGTACAAGAAGAGAGAGCCAAAGTACAAATACAAACAAAACCACAGGAGAAAAAGGCCATAAAAGAATAAATTATATTCTTGATTTTCTAAACCAAGTGAATATAAGAGCAGGGTTATGAGCCTGTAGAAGGCATTGCCTAGGCCTCAGAGAAACACGTGCAGATCTGGGTTCCCCATTAGAGAAACAATATCGGAGTCTTGGGGAAAAGTGCAGTTTAAATTAATTAAGATACCACCAGTGATGAAAGGAGAAGATTGAGGAGAAATTTGAAAAATCAAGATATATTGACTACAGCAGAGAAGGTTAAAAGGGAAATGTAGCGAAAGTGTTAGAAAATAAAGAGAGAAAGATTTCTACTAGACCATGAATTGGATACAAATTTAAGTTCAGCACTGAAATCAAAGGAAGAGGACAGCAGAATCCTTTTTATGCATTGGGTTATTAGAATATGGAATGCATGACCACAAGTGGCCATCAAAGCTATACTGATCAAGATATTTAAGAGGAAATTGGATAAACATTTAAGGAAAATATTAGAGTATGGCATAAGAACTGAGTGAAGGATTGGAATTTGGTGAGAGGGGAGTTTTAAGTGCTAATTTTGTTCTTGAATTTTGCTCTTAAAATCTAATCTAGTCTGTAATTCACAGTAACTGGAAAGCACTGTGTAAACAGGCTAAGTTCTTTCTTGCAGTGTAGACAGGGTAAACTCACTCTCAGCTGTAGGAGCTGAATAGTTAATTAGCTGGTTGAATCTGGCTACTGTAGCCCCACTTCAGTTTACCATAAATTCAGGATTCTTTAATGCAGCCAAGGCAATTGGGGGTGCAGCTGACTAATTGAGTAAAGACTTGGGAGTTTGGCGAGAGGGGAGTTGGGAGGAGGAGTTGTTTGTTTCCTCTTTCTATCTTTCTCACCCCATAGAAATTGGTTCTTGCTCTACTACAGGGAAAGGAGCTAGCTGTTTGGTGACTATCTGGTTAGTGGGCAAGTTCTATTCTATCCCTAAGGTCTAAAATAATACACAATTTGGTGGTAAAGTTAATAAAATATATAAGAAAACAACATAAATAAATGATTAAAATAATTAAGTATTTACTTAAAACACACTACGGATGGCAGGACAGGTGATGTGTCAAGGCTGCAGCATGTGGGAGCTCCAAGATAACATTGTAATTGATCCAGGGCAAACCCGTCTGCAGTAAGTGTTTGTGGCTTGAGGAACTTCGGCTCAGAGTCACTAAGCTGGAAGCTGAGCTGCAGACTCTGACAGATCAGGGAGGGGAAATTATCTAGATGCTTTATACCAGGAGACAGTCACACTACTTAGGATAGGGTCTTCTGGTTTGGTCAGTGGCTAAGAACAGGAGGGTGTGCCTGCAAATGAAGCAGATAAGGGGACCGAAAGGGTAGGAGTGTGAGCCTCTGCAATTGTCCAACAGATTTGACATTCTCCTGGCTTGTTTGGATGAGAGTGGAGGCTGTAGGGTGGATGAGCAAACTGACCATGGCAATGTGGTATAGGAAGCCATCCAAGTGGGGGGAGCAAAAAAGAATATAGTGGTAGTAGGGGACAGGATAGTAAGGGGCATTGACACTGTTCTCTACAGCAAGGTGGCTTTGTTGCTTGCCCGGTGCCAGGGTTCGGGACATCTGCTCAGGGCGGGGAAGCAGCTTGCAGGGAAGAGAGGGGGAGCTTGCAGTGGTCATGGCCCCTGTAGGTACCAATGACATAGGCAGGCTGAGGAAGGAGGCAATGCACAGTCAGTATGAAGAGCTAAGCACCAAATTAAGAAGTAGAACCTCAAAGGTAATAATCTTTGGATTATTACCCGAGCCACATGCAAAATGACATGACAAATAAGATCGGAGAAATGAATGCATGGCTCAAAGACTGGTGTGGGAGAAGTGGGTTCTGGTTTGTGGGGTACCAGCACCAGTATTGGGCAAAGTGGGATCTGTACTGTTGGGATGGTCTACACCTGAACTGTGCTGGGGCTGGTGTCCTCACGAGCTGCCTAACCAGGGAAGTAAAGGGTTTTAAACTGTGGGAGAAGAGGTGGGGCCTAGGGATCAAATCCGGTTAGATGAGGTAAATTAAAGAGCAGAGACAAGGCAAGAGAGACCGGTATTAATACGGGAAATGATTAACAGACTGTGACAGGAAGGGATAGAAAGTACAAATCTAAGAGTAAATCCACAGATAAGGCTAGATGCTACAAAAATAATAAAAGGATAAACTAAAGGCTCTGTATCTAAACGAACGTAGCATTCAAAACCAAACAGATGAACTGATAGCTCAAATAGAAATAAACAAGTACGATCTGATAGCCATTACAGAGACATGGCTACAGAATGACAAAGATTGGGACCTAAATATTGAAGGGTATGTGACATTAGGAAGGACAAGAAGTTAGGAAAAGGTGGAGGGGTGGTTCTGTTAATTAATGATGGTATTGGCATGAGAGAGGGATGACCTAAGTTCAGGAAACCAGAATGTAGAAGCGGTTTGGGTTGAGATGAGGAAAGATAAAGGGAAGAAGTCACTTGTGGGAGTGGTATACAGGCCCCCTAATTGTAACTACACAGTAGGACAGAGTTATTAGGAAAGCTAATAGAATGTTATAATTTGTGAGGGTAATTGATTACAGGAGTAGGGATGTTATGCTTCAATTGTACAAGGCATTGGTGAGACCACATCTTAAGTAGTGTACTGTACTGGTCTCCTTATTTTAAAAATATGTAAATATGTTAGAAGCAGTTCAGAGAAGGTTTACTAGAGTAATACCAGGAGTGGGTGGGTTGTCTTATGAGGAAAGGCTGGACAGGTTAGGCTTGTGTCCACTAAAATTTAGAGTAAGAGGCGGCTTAATTGACATCTTTAAGACCCTGAGGGGTCTTGACAGGGTGGATGTGGAGAGGATGTTTCCTCTTGTGGGAGAATCTAGAACTAGGGGGTCACTCATTTAAGACAGAGATAAGGATAAATTTTTTCTCTGGTGAGGGTTGAGAGTCTTTGGAACTTTCTTCCTCAAAAGTTGGTTGGAGCGGAGTCTTTGAAAGCTTTTAGGACAGAGCTAGATAGATTCTTGGTTAACAAGGGGCTGAAAGGTTATCGGGAGTAGGCAGGAATATGGGGTTGAGGTTACACTCAGATCAGCCATGATCTTATTGAATGGTGCAGTAGGCTCAAGGGGCCAAGTGGTCTACTCCTGCTCCTAATTCGTATGTTCGTATTATTAGATAAACTCCAAGGAGGAACTCACACCGGTACAGACATAATGGGCAGAATTTTGCCGCGGCGAGCAGGGGGCAGGGTCCGCTTGCCGACATGTAAAATGATACGGGATGACGTTGGGTGGAACCCCCGACGTCATCTCGCCCCATTTAAATTTTCAGGAAGGTGGGGGCGCAGCAAAATCAGCTGTGGGCCCACCAACCTGTCAATGGCCAATTGAGGTCATTGACAAGATCATTTAAACAACTAAAGGACCTGCCCATCCAACCTTAAGGTTGGCGGGCAGGCCAGGAGCCCTGACAGCAAATAGAGAAAACAGCGGCGGGATGAGCTTTCATGCAGGGTTTTGAAAAATTTTAATAAAGTTATTCTGTAAATTATGAACATGTCCTGTCTCATGTGGCATTGTCACGAGGGGGACACGTTAGGGAATTTTTTTTATCCCCTATTTCTAATATTTTTCAAAGTGGAAGCGATCTCCGAGGCTGCACTTAGCCTCAGGGAGATGTGCGCTCTTTCATATGCAGGCGCAAAAGAGCGCACTCTCGTTTTTAGGGAATGCCCCTCGCCCTCTGCCGGACGTCACGCTGGGTGGGCCTTAATTGGCCCGCCCATGTAAAATGGCTGTGCGGCCCGCTTCGCTGGCGGGGATCGGCTCCCTGCCCGCCAGAGATTGGGTCGGGCCTGCCTGCCCAACAGGCAGAAAATTCTGTCCAATGTGCCGAATCGTTTTCATTTGTACTGAAGTATCCAAGTGCCAATGCATTGCTTCAAAAGAAAAACTCAGCAGTATCAACTTCTCCATGAAAACACAAAATCTAAGACAAGGAGGAGATACCTGAAGTGAAAGTTAGAGTTTTATACAGCGATAGCTTCAAAATTATGCAACATTATCTTGGATTGACAAGGGACAGGAGAGAGCAAAATAACTTTCTGAAAAGGGACAGGCGAGAGCAAAATAACTTTCTGAAAAGGAAAATATTTTTTCAACATCAGCAGTAAGGCATGACTTCAGATATTTGTTTTTAAAGACCCAACTGACTACTATTTTTTTTTTTTTGCACAATTTTAGTTCATATAGAAATAGGAGTGGTCCAGGTAAGCAAATTGAGACTAAAATACAACTTCAGGCCAACAGCACAAAAAATCCCACAATTCTAAAATCTCATTCACTGAAACTAAAACAATGGCTGCTGATGGGAAATGGAAATGTCATTGCCAAAGCCTATGTTTATCCCAAATACGAAAAAAAAACCTATGTCTAATACACTCGCCACACATGACGAGTCAGCCACAGATATGTGGCAAATTGACGCTCTTCACTTTTACAGCTACACAATACCTAGTTGTGTTAAGGTTGCAGCGGTGGGAATGTGCATGGGTGTCACTTGCAAGTTCTTTGTCATCTGTCCCCAATTATGCAAGGAAGAATCAACCATGTTGCTGTTAGACAGGCGTCACGTATTGGTCATAAGGTGACTATGTTTAGCAGAATATAATTCAGTTGTTGGGTATCTTGTGACCTGGAAACTGAAGGGCCACCTGCTCAATGAACCAAGAAAAATAATCCGCTGTTGTTACTTTTTGTCCCTGTTCTCTGAATGCCTCTAAAGAAGAATATATTTTGATTTGCGAGACCCACTCTGTGCAACGCTGTGGAGACAGGGCTGGCCTTTGGATGGACAGCAGGCCAATTGTTCTTGAGATTTTCTTGGGGAATCTAGTGACACGGGATGCTAAATTAAGATCTTGGTTTTGTTTAGCTGGAAGGTGGTGGCATTTTTTCGCAAAACAGTTGAGGTGCAAGAGTATGGAACAGCGCTGCATGGCTGCCAATGAGGAATGAAATGTACAATTTTGGCAAGATGGGGCATTGCAGCCACATTCAAATATATTCAGCCTTCACCTTAATTGATCTGTTGAAACAGGTAATTGAAAGGAATAGGGAGCTACTGGTGTAAAAGGAAAGGTTAGAGAAGGTTAGCCACAAGCAAAAGGTCTATTAAATGTGCGGACACACTGTTTGGAAATGGCAGGCAATAGAAGCAAATGTAGAAATTTGTAGTGTAGAAGCAAATATGTAGAAATTTGTCGATTCTTTCTCGCCGTGTTTCCTAATATATAAATTCCAAAAAAATGTAGGCAGTTTGATCTTGAAGAAACTTGTTTTTTTGAAATAAACTGGAGCACACTGTCAGACCGCAATACTTCAATTAACAGAGATAAAAGCAAAGAACTGCGGATGCTGGAAATCCAAAACAAAAACAGAAACAGAAATACCTGGAAAAAGTCAGGTCTGGCAGCATCGGCGGAGAAGTTCTGTCGAAGGGTCATGAGGACTCGAAACGTCAACTGTGCTCTTCTTCGCCGATGCTGCCAGACCTAAGTTTTTCCAGGTATTTTTGTTTCTGTTTTTGTTACTTCAATTAACAGTTTGTCACCACTGAGAGTGTATACAGCAGACTTTCTTTGTGAAACAGTTGAATTGCAAAATCCTTTTGAAGCTCTTCTCCTAACCTTGACAGTGAGTATATCAGTCTGACTGTTTAAAACCTCAAACCTATTTTCAAAAGATTGTGCATTTCTTCCATTAATATTGCAAATATTTTGTATTATCTGGCAAATATGAAGACCCGATCACCACCAGTTTGTTGAGCTCGAAGTCCCTGTTGGCAACACTGCAATAAGATGCCTCTTCAGGGAACAGGCAGTTCCAGGTTTTTACTCCCTGAGGATCACTTAGGCACATAACATTTAGGTCTTGTATGCTGTTTGTGAGATGCAATCAGTATTCCCATTAATTTGCATATCTCAAGATGAAACTTTCAGTTTTCCCTGACTGTTTTAAGCTATGTAAATAACTGAATGTTCTCTAATAGTTGGGTCCATACCTTAAGTTAAAAACTGAAGCACTTGTGCACAGGACATCTTCAATAGAGTTCTATCCTGTTCAAAGAAAATCCCATCAACCACATAACTCAAACTAATCACATTTGAAATACCAAGAATGTCTAATATCTCAGATTTTTTTTGTAGTGGCTGCATTTGTTGAATGCTTGGATACAATAAATTGCATTTACAATATACTCAATAAATTGAAAAGGTGCAATATTCTGGATTTCATTCAAAGTTTCTTATTTCAAATTATTTGATCATCTATCAATGAAACATAGTGCAAGTTAAACATTTCCCACCACACCTTTATTTATAGGGATTCCTTTCAGTAAATACTTCACATGCCTTAAGTGCTAGTCCTTCAAGCTTTCCTGCATTCCGTCGAAATGTGTCACATTTCAAGCTGCTACATTCAAATTTTATACACAGAGGGTCAAATCAAGATTCTGATCATGATGCAATCTAAAACATCAAACATCAAGCAAATAGAATCTGGTAATTGTAACACTGTCTTTTAGTTCCAGACAAACAAGATAGGGGTTCCACAACAGCATTCACTTCCTGGTAGCTTCAACTCAGGCACGTTTAGATGTGGACAAACAGCAAGGATTCAAAGGACTTTGATTAGAATGCACAGCTTAATGTAATAATACTGCAGGATAGATCAGCACATAACTATGGCAAAGTAGCTTATTTTAAACAACTCAGTTTCCACAATACATTAGTTTTACTCCCAAGAAGCTTTAGAAAAATTAAAACTATTTGCTACAAGACTCCAAAATGAATTTATTTTGTTTGTATGAACATGTGTTTAAAAAGGCCAGTTTTATCTACAAGTATAATATATGAAACAGGACCCACTTTCAATGCAAATATTTGCCTCCTTCAGTTTTCAACCAGCTTGTAATCTCAACAATAAGTATTTAAAAATAACTGTTCCATAATTACCAAGGTATCAACTATATGTCTTTCTGGAAGAATGGATAAATTCAACTGGCTTCTAATAACCAAATCTGGCATCCATTGGGCTGTAATTTGCATTACAAAGAGGCATTGCATGAAGAAAACAAACTGTGACATACATGACAATTTGCATGCATACTACTGGGTAGTAGAACTAAACATGCATTAGTCTCCATATTGTTCATGAACTTTAAAAGATCCATCATTCTTTTTTTAAAAAACTAATGCATTTTAAACTAGTATACTACCACTTCCAAACATTTCTAATTATCTCGACTCTATAGTTTAATATTTTCCTCTGAATCAAAACTCAGTTGTCCAGACTCTCAGTCACCAGTCCATTCTCTACTGCACTTCAAATGGTCCGTGCAATCCTTCCTGACATCACCATCAGTCATCTCCTAAAAGCTTGCATTACTTCCTACTCTCACTTTTCAGCATCATCTGAAAACTACTAAGATAGCCTCGAGAGATGTTTGAACAGCTCTTAAAGTACTTTGAATTTTTAAACTTAATAGAATCCTTTGCATGGACTTGTTATGTGTATATTAGGCACATTTCAAGAAATAATGGACTGGGTTGAAAGCTAAACCCGCAACGGATGCAAATTACTGCTATTATTTAACGATCAAAAATATGTTGAACCCCTTTAGTGAAGTTAAAGTTAAATTCTCACAGCTTAAAAATATTAATTGCTACCCATGTGTTAACTAATGGTCATTTGGTAGTACAGAACTTGAGTACTGCTGAAGAAAGACATTTTGTCAAAGCTTTTCATCTTGTACTCATTGGGACAATCACAAGAAAGCCAATGTCAGGGGAAGCAATAACTTTATATTGTATGAGAAAAGAGTGCTGGTTGGTTGGCAAATAGAGTCTGAATGGTAGAGGCATTGCCATGGAGAATGCACCAGTTAACGGTGACTGACAAGCATTGTTTAATCTTTAAACCAGGCAGCTTGACTCTGGATTGGTCAAGGCACTGCCCTGAGGAATGAACCAGTGAATGGCTGTCACTTACTTTGTTTAGCTGCAACAGGCGCAATGTGTGTACATGATCTTCTGTCTGAAAAGAACAGGGCTCTGTGTATTAATATATGTACTAGAAGCTACAACTTTGCAAGGACTGCTTAAAGTGATCCTCTGACAACCTATAGAACGCTCAAGTTATTGTCAGAAGAAGCATTTTTGGTTGTCCATTATAGGGCCAGGAGTTTGTCTGTGGTAGCTAACCTTAGCACCAGGAGCAGAGCAGTGGATAGGACTGTTGCAAAAAAGAATTGGGGCAGAAAAGCAGCACATTCAAAATTCAGAACAGCAATTACCAGTCTAATTTAGGGATATTCAATTATTTGATAGATTATCGGTTCCAATTAAACATAAAATAGGATATCCAAATGTACAATGAAACATTGTATATAATGTGTCTCTCTGAAATCAATATCCACACATAATCAGTGTACGGTCTACAGGCTGCACTCCAGCAATTCACCAACATTATAGCATTCCTCCCCTGTAATCTCCATCACCGTGGACAAGAAAGAAACAGCAATGTTGTGAGAACACCATCTCCAAGTTTTCCTCTAAGTCATACACCGGCCTGGGTTGGACATGTTTGTCCGTTCCTTCATTGTGACTGGGTCAATATTCTGGAATTCCCTACCTAACACCACTGTAGAAGCACCATTAGCACAAGGACTGCAGCAGCTCAATTTATCCTATGAACAATTAGGGGTGGACAATAAATGTAGCCTTGGCAGCATCGGCCACATCCTGCAAACAAAAGTCACATAACAATTCAAAATTGCACACAGCATCCCTGATTTTCTTTGTATTGATAGTTTTGAAAATAATCACTACTGATGAATATTAATTGGGACCAGAACTGTATTCCTGAATAGTAAAAAAAAATAAGCCAAATAGCTGTTCACTGCTGTCCACTTTATTGCATTTTCCAATATCTTCAGTGCAATATCCTTAATTTTATGATTCATTTCTATTACAGAATCCCATTCAATGCAATTATGCCAATTTCTGTTTTTGCTCTATCTGCTATATCTGATTATACTCGGGATAGATTAAGCAATGGTAGAACTGCACACACACAAAGGACCTTGTCCAACATCTGGACAGACTGGCTGAGAGCTCATAACCAGAGTCAAGACGTTCATTAGCCTCAAGCAGTGCAAATTGCTTTGTTCTCGGATGCATTTCAACAAAAGGTGACAAGTAACATCTTCACTCAAACTGAATTCAGTGCTTCTAATAACATGGATCATTTTTGCAATATGATCATCTGCTATAGTATTCTTGCAGTCACAGGCAAGCCTGCACTTTAATGGTGCTTATCATATAATCTCAGCTGACTATGGTCCTTATGAAGCCTATTGCAACATTCAGTCCATTCCTTCAGTCAGGAAAGGGTTAATCAGACAGTCTTGAATTCTGCAGTGAAACTGCTACTTATTTCTCTTCATATTGTTGTACCAGTAACCTATTGTTTACCCTGTTGACCGAGGACGTAGAAGTCAATTTAGATGCAATAGTCACTGAAGTGTTGAATTAATATGAAGATTAAGGCAGCAGTAAGTTTAGCCAATAAACATAATAGTATTCCAATGCATGTATTTCTGAGATCTTTAATTTGATAAATTCTGCAGAAGGGATTACAACATAATTTTCCAAAGGAGATTGGAATGGAATGGTGCAGATTTCTAATTGGAAATTTTCATTAATAGAATAGCAACAGGAGTGAAACAATTGATAAGGTAAAAAATTAAAAGGAAAAGACTTTTTAAGGGACAAGCTCATTAACATTATGGAATTGTTTTAGGTAATGCAGAAAAATCCGAATTGCCACTCAAAGATTTAAAAAGTGGATGTTAGGACTTTAGAGTTTGATGAAGGTCTGTGTCATAAGTACTGGCTGTTAAGTGTAAGTTTAATTATTGTATGCTTAATAAATCTTCAACCTCTGACATTTAATATTATGAAACCTATTAATTTGAGGAGTAAATTATCCCTCCTCTAAAACTAAGTTTCGGGACCCATTAACTGCTTTTGTGGCTTTCTGTCTTGAGCTCAATCCCTTGGTTTCAAATCCCTGCATGATCTTGCTCCTTCCTACCTGTGTCGCCTTCTCTTGCTCCACAAACCTTCAAGATTTCTGCACTCCTCCAATTCTGGCCTCTAGAACATCCTTGATTCTAATCACTCTAACATTGGCAGCCGTGTTTTCAGCTACTTTGGCCCTAAACTCTGGAATTCCCTCGTCAAACCTCAGCCTCTCTCTCTCTCTCAGGTTTTAAGGAGTAGGTTAAAAGATATCAATTTGACCAAGCTTTTGGTCATCTGTTCCAATTTCTACTTCTGTGGTTCAGTGTGAATGTCAAAAATGCTGTTAATGATGATGCTCCTTAAACACTTTGTAAAATGCGCTATAAGATGTTGTTGGTCCTAGATTCTAACATGCACGTCATTCAATTGATATTAATGGGTTGGAGACTTTAAAATATTGCAGAAGACATCAGATACATTTTTATTACTGCATGCATCAGTATCCATGTCAGGATGATATAATAATGTTATCGGAAAGTTCAAATATGTTGCCTTAATATGTAGAAGTTTAGAATGTAACGTGTAAAAGAACATTTGCATTTTCAAATAAACCAGGCTAGATTGTTTTCAAAGGAGGGGTGAAATGTGTCACCTAGCCAGGTGAAGTTCAGAAACAATTTGTTTATTTTTCCCAAAGATTACTGGTAAAATTGGTACTATGATAACTTTTTATTATCAGGGAGGTAAAGTCCAAAGACATAATGAAACAATGGAAATTTGAATTCAAAGGGAAAAACATGTATAAAGAGAGAAGGCTGTGTGTAAAGGCAAGCATTTTAAGATCTAACAAGTGTGAAAAGCCTTCAGCATCTGCGCCTCGAGCTACTGTCTACAATCAACTGAAGTTAAGGAAACTCACTTCAAATTGGATTGTTTAGGCTATCATGTTTCTTTGCCTGGGTCTTTTAAAATCTGTGTCTTACTGTTGCCTTAATGAAAGCGTAACTGGGAGTTAGATTAATTAGGGGATTTAGAAGTTATCATAGTAGCAATTTGTAGGTCTATGTATGTATTTAAAATCATTTTTTCTATTAATAAAGATTTAATTTCGTTTGGTAAGAAACCTATAAGACTCGATGGTCTTATTACTACTGAATTCAAGGCTGGCATCTCGAAATTTATACAAATTGCAAAACAAGTTGTGGCAGTTGTTTCAAGTTTCCCTTTGGGATTTGAGCAGCTCAGGATTTACCACTGGCTGTGTCATAACAATCCAATAGGATAGATTCTTCGTTCTGTTGACCTATCATCCCTTGAGAGCTGTCAACAGAATAGTTTTTAAAAACCTGAATGACCTTATTGAATGAAACACCTGCACGTTACCAGTTCTCGTAGCTGAGACAAAACAACTCTACCGATTACACTACACAAAGCACACCCAAAGTTCAAGTATCGAGAAAAGACATTTTTTTAAGGTGTACTTTTGCATTTGATATTGGAATGGGCATTACATGTCCCAAACTTTCACCTTGTAATTTCCTTATATTGTACAATTTTTCTATCTGTGTGGAAGGTCTGAAATACCAACTTCATGCAGCCATTTTCAGTAGAAAGAGGTTCCACATAGATCCATAAGAGCAGACTGTGTCTTTTTGGTTTTTCATTCTGTTCCAAAGCAAAAAATTCAGTGCTGTTACTGAATGGTCCTGTTTCAATACTCCTGATAAAGACTGGATGTCAAGCTGCATACAAAATATTATTGCTGGAAATACACAGCTGAGCTACAGCTCTGTGAAAGCAAATGTCCACCATCTCCTCTGCTTTTTGGGGGGAGAAGATGTTATGGCTCAGTTTTCACCAATGGACCCTATAAGCTGTGCATGTGTGCAACCAGGCAACAATCATGCAGGTACCATGCAGGCCCAAGTTATCCCTTTTAATATACCAAGGGGCACATCAGTCCAAAAAAAAAATCAAGGTACTGTGCATTGAAATAAACAGGCCATGCGCAACAAAGTTAGATCAAAGGGATCCTTTGTGATGACATGATTTTCAATATCTGATCTACAACCAAACTCTAAATTATTTGTATGTGCAAACACTTGGATAATATAGCTCTTGACAAATCTAGTTGAGAAAATAGATTCATAACACCTGATCAATGCCAAGTAAAAACCATGTGGTTTAAGATTTTTGTCTTTTCATTAGTAGTTCTATGTGCTTATATAGTATATTAGCTATTCATGAAAATAAGTATAGTGTGAGTCCATAAAGTGGCCGTCAAGCAAGTCACTTCTTGGGATTGCAGACATCAACCAAAAATTGCAGAGCACTTTCGCTTTATTGTACAAAAGGCATTAAATGCTACAATAAAACAGCTGGTATTAAACATTTTCCAAACCACTACAAGTAAAATTGGCAGCAACCAAGGTGGATAAAGGGGAACTATATGTAGTGCATTGGGATTTCCAAAAGGCATTCGATAAAGTGCCACATCAAAGGTTACTGCACAAGGTAAAGGCATATGATGTTGAGGGTGATATATAAGCATGGCAGGAGGATTTGCTAATTAACAGGAAACCAACTGTCGGGATAAATGGGTCATTTTCAGATTGGGAAACTAATTAGTGGAGTGCCACAGGGATCAGTACTGGGGCCTCAACAATTTACGATCTATATTGATGACTTGGATGAAGGGACAGATTGTATTGTAGCCAAATTTGCTGATGATACAAAGATAGGTAGGGAAGCAAGTTGTGAGGAGACGACAAAAGGATATAAATAGGTAATGAGAGTGGGCAGAAATGTGGCAGATGAGAGTATAATGTGGGAAAATGTGAGGTTCTCCACTTTGGCAGGAAGAATAAAAAAGCAAAGTATTATTTAAAAAGGAGAAAGACAGCAGAATACAGTACAGAGGGACCTGGGTGTCCTTGTACATGAATCACAAAAAGTTAGCATGCAGATACAGCAAGTAATTAGGAAGGCAAATGGAACGACCTTTATTCCAAGGGGATGAAGTATAAAAGTAGGGAAGTCTTATTACAATCATTCAGGGCATTGGTGAGACTGTACATAAAGTACTGTGTACAGTTTTGGTCTCCTTACTTAAGGAAGGATATGCTTGCTTCAGGAGGAGTTCAGAGAAGGTTCATTAGGCTGATTCCAGGGATGAGAGGTTTACCTTATGAGGAAAGATTGAGCCTATATTCGTGGATGTTTAAAGAATGAGAGCTGATCTTATTGAAACATAGGATTCTGAGGGGGGTGCTTAGACGGGTAGATGTTGAGATGATGTTTCTTCCCGTGGGGGAATATAGAACTAACGGGTACAGTTCAAATATAAGGGGTCTCCCATTTAAGACACAGGTGAAGAGGAATTTATCTCAGAGGGTCGTTAGTCTTTGGAATTCTCTTCCCCAGAGACAGTGGAGGCTGGGTCATTGAATATATTTAAGGCTCAATTAGACAGATTTTTGATTGACAAGGGAGTTAAGGGTTATTGGCGGTGGCGGGGGGGGGGGGGGGGGGTTGCAGGATAGTGGAGATAAGGCCACAATCAGATCAGCCATGACCTTATTGAATAGTGCAGCAGGTTCAATGGGCTGAATGGCCTACTCCTCCTATTTCTTACGATCTTACGAAATGTGATACAGTCAGTCAGTCTTACCTGACGTGAGAAAAAAATTGAGCGATTTGCACATTCCACACTGGACTTTGAAGCACAAACATAAGTAATCTTCTACGCCTGAAGTCCTAAGAACCAAATGAACTGAAGAAAATTCATAAAACCTGCAGAAAGAAAGAGTTTTTTGTTATAAATAGGCATTTTGATTAAGTGACTGCACTGAGATCTGGTAAGTGAGAGAGTTTAAGGGTTAATTTCTATCTAAAGTCTAGTTTTTTCTTCAATTTAACAATTGTTTAAAAATAATTCTTAAGAGAAGTCAAGTTTTATTCCAGACTTAAAGCAGTGGTATACAAGCTGTGACAGCAGCTGCAGCTAGTTAATTAGGTAGCTAGCTTAAACTAGTTTTCAGAAGCTTGAATCAGTTGTTTTTCAGGAAGCATAAACACAGACCTTTCTCAGTGCTGCTTTGGGTGCACAGGGTGTGCGCATATGTGTGAGAGTGAGTTTGGGAAGGAAGGTGCTCCTTTTTCTACTTTTCATCCTCCAGTAGCTGGTTGTTACTTTAGTGTAGGGCAAGAAGCTGACTGGTGAATAACTGGTAAATTATTCTAATTGTAATAAATAGTTTTTTTAAAATTATGGTACGGCAGGACAGCTTGGCTGAGTGGAATGTACATTCTGCGGTATATGGGAAGTCATATGTTCTGGACGAACATATAGGCAGGAAGTGTCAACAGCTGTAGAAGCCCGAGCTCTGGGTTTCGGAACTCAAGCAGCAGCTGGAGTCATTATTGTGTATTCACGAGGCTGAGAACTGTGTGGATAGCACTGTTAGGGAGGTGGTCACATTGCAGGTTAGGAAAGTGAGGGAATGGGTGGCCTTGGCAGGTTGGGTAGTTCAGCTGCACAGGAAGGAAGGAAGAAGAGTGGAAGAGCAATAGTGACAGGGGATTTGATAGGGGATCAAACAGGCCTTTCTGTGGCAGTAAATGTGACTCCAAGATGGTGTGATGCCTCCCTGGTGTCAGAGTCAAGATGTCATGGAGCAGTAGTAGGAAAATGCCAGAATCTATTATAAAGAATGTGATAAATGGGATACTCATAATGATGATCTGTTTGGGCATAATCAACATGGAGTTATGAATGGGAAATCATGTTTGGCAAGCCTGTTGGGGTTTTTTGAGGATGTAACTAACAGAATTGATAAAGGGGACAAAAACAAAAATAGCTGGAAAAACTCAGCAGGTCTGACAGCATCTGTGGAGAGGAACACAGTTAACGTTTCGAGTCCGAATGTCTCTTCATCAGAAGCCATTTGGACTCGAAACGTTAACTGTGTTCCTCTCCGCAGATGCTGTCAGACCTGTTGAGTTTTTCCAGCTATTTTTGTTTTAGATTTACAGCATCCGTAGTAGTTTGCTTTTATCATATTGATAAAGGGGAGTTGATGGACATTGATTTTCAGAAGGCTTTTCATGAACTCTCCCGCAGGAGGTTGGTCAGAAAAATTAAAGCACATGGGATAGGACGTAATTTACTAGCATGGATTAAGCATTGGCAACAGGCAGAAAACACTAGGAATAAGCAGGTCATTCTCATGTTGGAAGGCTGTGACTAGTGGGGTACTGCAAAGATCAGTACTTGGGTCCCAGCTGTTCAGCATATATATCAATGATTTAGATGTGGGGACCAAATGTAATATTTCCAAGTACATGGATGACACAAAGCTGGATGGGAATGTGTGTTGAGAGGAAGATGCAAAGCGGCTTCAAGAGAATTTGGACAAGTAGGCAAGAACATGGCAGGTGGAATATAATGTGGAAAAGAGTGAGGTTTTCCACTTTGGTCAGAGGAACAGATATGTAACGTATTTCTTAAATACGTAGGAGATTAGAAAGTGTAGATGTGCAAAGGGACCTGGGTGTCCTCGTAAATAAGTCACTGAAAGCTAACATACAGGTGCAGCGAGCAGTTGGGAAGGCTAATGGTATGTTAGCCTTTATCATAAGAGGATTTGAGTACAGGAGTAGCAACGTCTTGCTTCAATTGTATAGAACCTTGGAGTACTGTGTGCAGTTTTGGTCCCCTTACCTTAAGAAGGATGTAATTGCCATAGGAGGAGTGCAACAAAGGTTCACCAGACTTGTTCCTAGGATGGCAGGACAGTCCTATGAAGAGAGACTGGGGAAACTGGGCCTGTGTTCTCTAGAGTTTTGAAGAATGAGAGGTGATCTCATTGAAACCTGCAATATACTTAAAGAGATAGACAGGGCAGATGTAGGCAAGATGTTTCTCCTGGTTGGGGAGTCTAGAAATAGGGCACACCATTTCAAAATAAGGGGTAAGGCACTTAGAACTGAGATGAGGAGAATTTTTTTTACTCAGAGGATTGTGAATCTTTGGGATTCTCTACCCCAGAGGGCTGTGGAAGCTCAGTCATTGAGTATGTTTAAAGCAGAGATTGACAGACTTCTATATACCATTGACATAAAGGGATATGGGGTTAGTGTAGGGGAAAAAGGAATTGAAGTGGATGAATTGTATTGAACGGCTGATGAGGCTTGCTAGGCTCCTACTCCTGCTCCAATGTTCCTATGACTTGTTAAAATTAACACAAGAAATAAGCGTAGATCATATGGTCCCTCAAGCCTGGTCCGCCATTCATTAATAATCACGGTTGATCTTCTGCCTTAACTCCACTTTCCTGCCCACCTCCCATATCTCTCGATACCTTGAGAGATCAAAAATCCATCTATCCATATACTCAACTGTGGAGCATCCACAACCCTCTGGGTTAAAGAATTGCAAAGATTCACAACCCTCTCTGCGAAATTATGGGCAGAAGTTGTATTATGTACATATACAAATGTCTGTATCAATTAATGTTGAAGAGATGCAAGACTGGATAAAAATGTTCTTAGTTTGCTCATACCGTTCTCTTCCTCCCATAATCACCAGTGCAGCTTTAGGGATCACTGGTCTGAATTCCATTCTTCAAATTTAGAGGAAACTGTACCATTTTACAAACACATCACAAATGGATCTCTACTGGAAACATTAACCTGTCTCTTCATCAGATGTCAACAGCAGTCCTACTTCAAATGTACAATATTTTCAACTGGTACTTGACTGTTTTAGTTTTAAGTTTTTGATTCATAAATCGCATACATCCAACCTTATTCAAATTTTGACTCATGTTTCGGAGAGATTAACCAACTTGCTGGGTATCCTTTTTTCCTTGAAAATTGAGCAAATTTTATAATTGCAAGAAGTGTCAAGTGCAATTAGTTTTGAGGAAATGAAGCTAAAACAAACCCAATCATGTTTTCATCATGATGTCACATTGGTCATACAGGATGCAGTTCAACATAATTGTATATTAAAAACAAGAAAGGTGCTAAGATAAACCAATGGGACAACTCTCTTGCCTTCATGTTACTAATCCCATCTCCAGGTCTTATCCTTTATATCCATGGACATTATTTTGAAAAATAAATCTTCCATTGAATATATCAAAAGCCTTTGGAAATTCTTATACATATGGCTTTGTCCAGTCACTCTTAACATGCCAGTCCCTTAAACAACGTTGAAGTTGATCAGGAAAAGCTGTGCTGGCCACCATCTATTTTCATATAGACGTTCTTCTGTTATGCCTGATGATGGAGATCAGGTGAATGAGACTGTATGGTATGACATTGTTGCAATTTTTGAAACCTCTTCAGAATCTGTCGACTCTCAAATAGTACTTCACCAAAACTCTTTCTTGGTCTCTTAAGTACCCTGGGTATGGTTTACTTGCTTTAGGGAGGAAATTGTTTTTCAATTCCATCAGAATCTTTCCTTCAATATCAAAATCTCACTGCACACATACTTTTATACTTAATGAGATATTGTTAATATCTATCCTAGTAAAATATTCAACAATTAGTCCTCTGGCATGTTAAGGTGACCAGATTTTCAAAGTCAAAACTGGTACACACTGAATAGCCTTGGGAAGGCGAGGCTCTGCAATGATGGACACATTGGGTAGCCAATGGCTAGAGTCTGGGGGAGGGGCAGTTGGAGGTAGATCATGTGATTACATCTCCTGGAATACATCCAGCCAGAGTTGGCAACCCTATTCAGGCACCCAATTACAGTTGCAAACCACAGATTTTTGCTTCAGTGACATTTCTGCCTAGTTTTTTTTCCCCAAAGAAACTGAACCAAGGCTTCATTTGTCACATGATCCCAGCTAGAATGCTCTATTCCACTCTAGCTTTACTGTGCAATCTCCATTTAAAAGCTTAGTTTATTTTCATTTGCAGACTGGGTTTTAACAATAGTGGTCTTCAGCCAGAAGCTGCATTTTAAACTAGCAAACATATCTCAAGTATGGAAGATTTTGTTTGCACCTAGAACCATAAGCTGGAAAGCATACGTTCTTTCAGTGAAGTGTGGTTGAACATGCCACCACTCAATCGAACTTGCCTGCCAGCTTCCTCAGCACTGACTGGTAGTTTACTTCAGTCATGCCGCTATCTGACTACCTCTACAAGTGTGGCTTGTGGTTGGCAGACACCATCATTAATCTTCTGTTTTCATCCAGAAGCTGATTCCCTCCTGGCTCTGGATGCTGGTGAGGAGGATTACTGGGCATTTGGGACCGCTTGGCACAGCCGCACAATGGTCAACGAATGGACACTATTTCAATTCCTAGGGAGCAGCGCAAAAGGTCTTTTTGGGGGGTTTTTGACAATAAATGGAACGCAAGGGGCAGGTTCAGGGGAGGGAACTCAGCGGTGCTGAAAACTAGGACATTTGAACAATTTGGAGAAAACTGTCAGGACATTTAGTGAAAAACCAGAATCTTGGTCATCTAATACCCATCTCTTTATGCACATTTTTCAATTCCATATGGGTCCTTTTAAGGTTTCAATTTCCTTCCTGACTTCAGCATGCCACTATCACTTTGCCTACATTTTTTCTGCCAACTCTTGATAGCTATAAATGCAGTGCTAAGGCTGATTGGAATTTTGGAACTCTAAAGTTGCTGGGAATGGCTGACAGCTTCATTGATTCTGCCCTGTAGGCAAGACTTAGCTACTGAGTAACTTCACCCCAAGACTAATTTCTGTTGCCCGCATATGCATGCTTATAGCAATCTCTGAAGTGGTATTGCTGATCCTCCTTGTAGGAGGCGCTAGACATGTTACTGTATAAACTATAAAATTTTCCTGGGGAGGTAGTAGAACCCAGAACCATCATGGTCAGTGGAATCCTGCAGACAAAGTGATTTTCTTTTTCCTTTCCGGGTGCTTTCTGGAGAGTGTTTTTGTTTCATATCTGCCATTTTTTTAAGCCCTAACCTGCCACGAGCCCAAGGCAAATTTGGCAAGTAGCAGCATCTTGTACTGGAGAAATGTTAATTGAACAATTTCCATTTCCATCTGCAAGAGAATGGATTGCAGTATATCAAGTATGTCTTTGTCTTCTGCCATCTTCTTGTTAACTTAATTTTCTGTAATTACAGGTCTGTGCACTGCTTTTGTCTGGTTTGGCCCTCAATACTGGAGATCAAATCTAGCCAACTCTCTTTCTCCCAACAAAAGCATGCCCAGCTGGCTGACAAAGACACTCTGGTGAATGCAACATTTCTAATACCCACCTGAAAACCAAAGACAGCTATGAGAATGGAGTGTTTTTCTCTCTCTCTGCAGGTTATTTCTGTTTCTTCAGTGCATATGTCAAGATATACCAGATTGTGCTTTTAAATTCTTGTTATATCTTTGCTCTTTTTGCTAGTGTAAGGATCCAAGGACTCCGCCAGGATATCATGAACATTTTTATTTTAAGCTAGTGTCCAAGGGCTGTACTTAGGTAAAGAAATACCCTCAATTTTCCTTAATGGAACCACTACTAATATAAACATCTCTTGGAAAAAAAGAGGAATCCTCACCAGTTGAGTATTTCAAATGTTTAGACGTCTGAAATCTGCTGTGCGCACACCTGCGAAAGCGCTCAGCACTTGTTGTGGTTTTTATTAAAAAAACTGAAATGAAATTGCTCCATGCTGAACTTCCATGCAGGGAGTCTGTTGTGTAAACAGCCATGTAAACAGGGTTTGTTGTAAATGTAGATCCACATACGCTTTTGCCCTGGCTCTACAAAATACAGGGAAGACTGACCCCAGTCAAAGGCAGCACCCAATAACCAGGGAGGTTAAACTTCTGTTGTTTATCTCACCTTGTGGAGCTGGATCACTTTAAAAAGTTAACAGAAATTGCACCCACTTAGTACCCTCTTTGTTTTCAGCTGGAATCAGTTAGTGTTAAGGGACCACTCAGCAGAACAGGCTCGAGGAACCAAATGACCTATTCCTGCTCCTATTCCTTCTGTTCAATGAACCTATTCAGAAACTAAAGAAGCCATGTGCCTTTTTTTGAGAACAGCTTTGCAGTTCTACTGCTGTTTACCTGCCTTCATGGTTTTATTGCTATCTGGCATGTCTATTGTTCATTCAATGCTTTACTGAGAGAGCCAAGTTGCTGCCTTTTATACTGACTTTCAGGTATTGGCTTCTGATTTTTTAAAACTGCGACTTTATGACTGGTCTTCCTGGGATCAGTAAATATGCTGTTCCAATTGTGGCATCTTTTGGTAGGGATTCTTGACACAAGGTCATAACATCACTACTTTGCACAATTGGTACTGGCTCAAATGTTTCAGTCAATATGCACATTACCCATTTGTAAAAGATTTTCTGATGTCAAGCAATTTTCCCGATTCAATCTAGCCCAAAGACAGGTTTACCTATGTGACGACCAATTCAACCAGCGAAAAAGAAAATCCAGAAATTACCATTAAGCTATATTTCTCCATCCAACAATATTAGAAGCTCCACAGTCTAGCTCTGGAAGATGGGAAAAGCAACACATGGAGAAAAGAATCTTTACCAAACCTGAAGAAAACAAAACAGTCCTTTTGTACAGGTTCTGACACAGTAGATATGACAAGGGAGTATAACGTGAAATGCATCTATGTCCAGCATATCATCATGTCAATAAATGGGGTATGTTTACATGATATTACATGCTTACATGATTCGTTTTGTAAACCAGAGGCTGAGTGTTCAAATCTTATTGGGGTTTTTTTTAAAAAAGTAATTGGCAAAAGGAGCAATGGTGACATGAAAAACATTTTCACACAGCGAGGGCTTATGATCTGGAATGCACTGTATGAGAGCGTGGTGAAGGCAGGTTTCAACTGAGGTATTCGAGGGGGAATTGGATTATCATCCCAAAAGGAGGAAGGTGCAGGGCTAAGGGGAGAAAGCAGGGGAGTGGTATTAGGGGAATGAGATAGTCATTAGCCTGTACCCACTTTCTTGTACAGCTGTTTCAGAATGCACATTTTATTGACTACATATTAAGTACACAAGGCATGCACTTCATTAAATAAATTGACAACTGTAGTACTCTTTATTTAAGGCTTTAAAGCTCCACATAATAGGCTTGGTGGCAAATTTAGAGCTCATGGAATAAAAAGAATAGAAGCAGCATATAAACGCAATTGGCTGAGTGACTGGAAACAAGAGAGTAGCTGTGAACGGTTGTTTCTCTGACTGGTGGAAGGTACATACTGGAGTTCCTTAGGGGTCAGTGTTAGGGTGCTGGCTGCTCTTGATCTATATTAATGACCTTGACCTGAGTATACAGGGCACAATTTCAAAATTTGCAGATGACACAAAACTTGGAACTATTTTGAACTGGTGAGGAGGATAGTAATAAACTTAAGACAGACAGGCTGGTGGAATGGGCAGTCAAGTGGTAGATGAAATTTAATGCAGTGAAGTGTGAAGCAATTCATTTTGGTAGGAAGAATGAGGTGAGGCAGTGAAAGAGAAGGAGGACCTGGAAGTATATATGCACAAATCATTGAAGATAGCAGGAGAGGTTGAGAAAGCAATTAATAAAGCATACAGGTTTTATAAATAGGGGCATAAGAGTAAAATGCTAGAAATGAACTGGTATAAAACACTGGTTTGGCCTCAACAGGAGTAGTGTGTCCGGTTCTGGCACCATACTTTAGGAAGGATGTGAAAGCAATACAGAGAATGCAGGAAAGATTCAGGGATGAGGAACACCAGTTATGTTGACAGATTGAAAAAGCTGGGCATTTCTCCCAGGAGAAGAGAAGATTAAAAGGAGATTTGACAGAGGTGTTCAAAATCATGAGGGCTCTGGAAGAGCACAAAGGGAGAAACTAGTCCTGTTGGCGTAAGCATCAGGAACCAGAAAACACAGATTTAAAGGCAGAAAGAAGCAACGGTGACATGAGGAAAAACTTTAATGCATGCACTACCTGAGAGTATGGTAGAGGCAGATTCAATAAAGCCTTCAAAAGAGAATTGTATTATCTGAAGAGAAAATTTGCAGGGTCACAAGGGAAAAGGCAAGGGAGCGGACTAGGTGAGTTACTACCACTGAGAGCCGGTAAAGACATGACAGGTTGAATGGCCTCCTTTCTATGGTGTAGCCATCGACTATTCTCTTGACCCTCCCACTTTTTTAGAAACGATGAAAGTTATCAAACTCCTGCTAACAGCATATCTCCAGGGACTGGATGCTATGCCAGCTGAGGTCTATATGGCCAGAGGGCAATGCCTGGTTAAGAAGCCCACTGAACTCCTTCAGTCTACGTGGGAACAAGGAACCATCCTGCAAGAATACAAAGATGCCTCCACTGTCCACCTGTACAAGTGGAAAGCAACTCGCCAACCTCGCAACAATCAGAAATTTCACTTCTCTCCACCACTGACAAAATCTTCACAAGAATCCTTCTGAATTGCTTAGAGCAACATCTCAACTAGGATTTGCTGCCAGAGAGTCAGTGTGGCTTCAGAAAAGGTCGAGGAATCATTGATATGATGTTTGTAGTTAGACAGCTCCAGGAGAAATGCCAATTACAGAACATGGACCACTACACCATGTTTGCTGACCGGACGAGGGCCTTTGACAGGGTCAGCTGTGAGGGCCTTTCGGAGGTAATGGAGAATTCAGTTGCCCTGAGAAATTCATTACAATGTTTTGACAGTTCCATGAAGGCATGCTCGCGTGTGTCCTGGACAATGGTGAATCTACTGACCCATTGCAAGATGCTAATGGAATTAAGCAGGACTGCATGCTAGTGCCAACCCTCTTCAGCATGTTTTTTTCTGCCATGGTCTCTGAAGCCTTCCACGATGATGAACCTGGCATCAAAATCAGATATCGTATGGACAAGAAGCTGCTCAATCTGAGACGGCGCCAGGCAAACACCAAGGTCTCCAGGACATACTTCACTTATTGTCATAAAACAGTACATTTCCAACTCACTGAGAAACACTACAAAGAATGTGTACACAAACGTGCAAATAAATTGTTTATAAAGTTTCCATCTTTCTGTTACATGAAAATTCTGTTGCTTCAGAAATACTAACAAAATATAAAGAAATTTGCAAGCTATCTTTTTGTGGCATTAATTTCATAGGCCAATATTCACTCCCTTAGTCTCCTACTGTTGAAAATGAGGAACAGAAGGTGCAGTGTTGAATGAAAATATCAATGTAACATACACTGTTAAAAGTAATTGTAGCTACTCCCAAGATGCAATTTAAAGCAGCATGGGTTGAAGATAACAGTTGCTAAATATTCCTATTAAATTTTTGATTATATATTTATTTTTCTGAGAAGCTTTGACAAGCTGTGGTCAAATAAGTTGCAGATAACACTTGGGTCCAACATCAATCCAGTAAAAATTAACACAACACCATCTTGTCACAAATTATCCTTTACTTACTGTATATAATCAAATAAAGATATTGTCAGCACACAAACTATCACAGAATCAACTCTTAGGCACTGCTCTTTTTGTTTCTTCTTGTCTTAATTCAGACAAGAGAATTTCTTTAGCATGTTCTAATTTTAGGGATCTCCCATTAAAATACCACTTCTATTTAAACAGAAGGTGTATTCCTGATCAGGCTGCCTTTCCAAATCATCCCTTTGAAATAGGTTCTTGCAGCTGCCAATGCTTTCCATAACCTTGATACAGATGATCACAAAAAAGAATGAAGTTGAGGATTTATCAAAACACTACAATATTCCGTACAAAGAATAAAAATGATTTGCATCTTTCCTTACTGTAAATCAGTCCTGGAATACAATTAATCATCTGCAAGTGATCTCTCTAGGTGCAGAGGAATTGTACACCATGAAATTTTTGGAGTACCTGCTTCATTGAATTATGGAAATCTTAATGCAGCACAAAGGTTTGAAAGGAGTGCACATAATAATCTAAAATGATTTTCACTCCAAAACGTAAGTGATTTCATACAGGTGGAAAGGGCTTTGCATGAAACAGATGTCCCACTTCAAAAAAGGGAGACAGGAAAAATAACTTAAACTTTAAATATTTAAAAAAAAGAGACACCACTTCCTCCTCCTCCATTTCCTCTTTAGCTGGATATACTGCAATGTTGCTCAGATGAATAAGAGCGGGTCTCTAATGTATCCCTAAGTAGGAGAAAGTGTGAAAAGAGACAGAACTTGGGTGGATAGAGACAGTAAGAACAGAAATAACAGATAATCAGGTGGTGGCTAGGTGCAGCCTGGATTCTTTTCCCTTTGGGAAATATTTCTTCTATAAGTCGTGTTCCCAGTAGCTCAGCCAAGATTGGTACTTCACTAATTCATAGGCTGTGCCTCCATTTTTAAAGAAAGTCTTGCTTTCGAACAACGATTTCACCTCGGTTAAAATTTTTTAAAATATTGGAGAAGTTGGAGAGACTAGCTCCTAGGGCAAAATTTTTAGGTGGACATGCAGGTGCGTGCCCGATCCGATCGGATGCGAAATCGCGTGGGATGACGTTGGGTGAACATCCCAACTTCATCCCGTGCTATTTTGGTCAGCGTGCACGCGTAAAAGTTGGAAGTGCGCCCGCCGACAATTAAGAGGCCTATTAAGGTAATTAAAGTTATAATTATCTCTAATTTTTCATGATGCATTCAGTCTTACAGTTGGCGAATGGTGAATTGACCAGACGGAATTTGCATTTTTCATGAAAACTCATCCAAGAGCGGGATGAGGTTTCTGTTATTATATTAAAGAATTAAAAATCTATGGACAGCATTTTTATCATGTATACATTCAGGTGACTAATTGTGATGCATGGACTTTTTTTTCCTGATTTTACAAACTTTATTTATTGTTTTTAAAGTTTTCAGCTCCCTGCCTTCAGGGAGCTTTCATTCAGTACTCACTTGTGCCATGCTTACATCAGCACCTGCCCTCCTCCTGCGCCCCTCCTGCACCGTTAATTGGCCAGCCAGCGTGAAATTGTGTTCGGGGGCCGATCACAGTCAGTGGTCCTTTTCCTGACCCCCTCCCGGGCCTACTGATTGCCCCCGCCCACTGACCTAAAAGTCCTGCCCCTAATGTTTTTTTCAGATTAAACCATAAAAATGACCTTTAAGCAACACAACAGCACAAGAAATAGGAGGAAAGCATACAACCCGTCAAGCCTGTTCCGCCATTCAATACGATCATGGCTGACCTTGGGCTTCAACTCCGCTTACCCACCCTCTCCAGATTCCTAAAGACACTAAAAATCCGTCTATCTCAGCCATAAATGCATTCAACGATGGAGCATCCACAACCTGTTGGGGTAAAGAATTCCAAAGATTCATAACCTGTCGGATAAAGTAATTTCTCCTCATCTCAGTCCCAAACGATTTGCCCCTTAGCCAAGATCCTGCCTGTATATTAGATGCCCTGACCAGCAGAAACAATCCCTTGGCACCTACCCTATCAAGCCCCTTTAGAATCTTGAATGTTTCAATAAGATCACCTCTCATTCTTCTAAACTCCAGAGAATATAGGACCAATTTATTCAGTCCTGATACAATTAACACTGGGCCAGAATGGATTGAGGTTTGATTGCAATAACTGATGGAGGTAACCTAACAAAAAAAAATCTACTGAAATTTAGTGTTACATAACTGTCCAATATATGCGGCTACCTATTATAATCAAAATAAATCTGAATAACAGCTATGTGAACATTACAGCACTAGTGAGTTTTCTTTCCTTGAAAGGCAAGTGCACATTGCTGCAGTGATCAACTACAGAAAGACACCACTGCTTTAGAAACACTAAACTTGCAGTAGGAAATCCATTGTGAATTGAAGGTCACCTTCTCGTTGCCTACACTTCATTTCCAAACAGTAAATTTCCACCACATTCACAAGGATAAAACTTCAACAAATACTAAATCTTGGGAAACTGTGGCAACCTGAAACTGAAGACAATATCAAATGACAACAATCGCTGATGGCCATTCCCTCCCCATGGCAGACAGAATGTCATCAGACCAGAGAAAAAAAACTTCAAAGAAACCCATAAATCATTTATAGATTAGATCAATAACTTTTAAACAGATTCAAATTTGCTACTTCACGAGCATTCATAGGTCATTTTATATAGCTTTTAGATGCTCACAAGGTCTAAACATGCCATGTGTACTGTGAACAGTTTTGGTTTCCATATTCTAAAACAGATATAGAAGCACTGATGAAGGTGCAAAAAACTATTAGGGAGATCCCCTCAATTCTGTATCATGCTGTCAGGAAAGATTGGGCAGGCTGGGGCTCTTGAAAAGAGTGACCTAATGGAACTCGAAGGTTATGAAACACTTGATAGGTAGACAAAGATGTTTCTACTTGGGGGCGACCAGGACTAAGGACCATAAATAGAAATAGTCACTAATAAATCCAATGGGGAATTCAGAAGTAAAGCACTTGACTTTAATGCAACAAGCTCTAACAATGCAGAAGTGATATTTTTCAATTCCTATACCAGCCATCCTGTGATCTCTCTGATTGCCAGCTTAATGACAAATTATGATAAGTTGTAGTTGTGTGGCTTATGCCACGAAGAACAAGATTATTGACCCATAACTACCTGAAACCCAATGGCTTCTGTAGGTCACTCACTACCAGTGGTAAACCTAGAGTCATAGAGGCCTTCGGCCCATCGAGTCTGCACCGGTCAAACAAGTACCTAACTATTCTAATCCCATTTTCCAGCACTAGGCCCATTGCCTTGTATGCCATGGCATCGCAAGCGCACATCCAAATACTCCTTAAATGTTATGAGGGTTTCTGCCTCTACCACCCTTTCAGGCAGTGAGTTCCAGATTCCCACCACACTCAGTGAAAAAATTCTTTCTCACATCCCCTCTAAACCTCCTGCCCCTTACCTTAAATCTATGCCCCCTGGTTATTGATCCCTCCACAAAAGGGAAAAGTTCCTTCCTATCTACCCTATCTATGCCCTTCATAATTTTATATACCTCAATCATGTGCCCCATCAATCTCCTCTGCTCCAGGGAAAGTAACCCCAGTCTATCCAATCTTTCCTCATAACTAAAACTCTCCAGTCCAGGCAACATCCTGGTAAAACTCCTCTGCACTCTTTCTAGTGCAATCACATCCTTCCTATAATGCGGATTCCAGAACTGCACGCAAGCGGTGGCCTAACCTGCATTTTATACAGTTCCAGCATAACCTCCCTACTCTTATATTCTATACCTCAACTAATAAAGGCAAGTATCCCATATGCATGCGTTACCACCTTATTTACCTGTCCTGCTACCTTAAGGGACCAGTGGATATGCACACCAAGGTCCCTCTGATCCTCGATACTTCCTAGGGTCCTACCATTCATCGTGTATTCCCGTGCCTTGTTTGTCCTGCCCCAGTGCATCACTTCACACTTGTCCGGATTAAATTCCATTTGCCACTGATCAGCCCATCTGACCAGCTCGTCAACATCCTCCTGTAATCTAAGGCTATCCTCATCATTATTTACCACCCCACCAATTTTCGTGTTATCCACGAACTTATTGATAAACCCTCCTACATTCAAGTCTAAGTTGTTTATATTGACCACAAACAGCAAGGGAACCAACACCAATCCCTGTGGAACCCCACTGGACACAGGCATCCAGTCATAAAAACACCCCTCGACCATCACCCTCTGCTTCCTGCCACTCAGCCAATTCTGGATCCAATTTGCCAACTTGCCTTAGATCCCATGAGCTCTTACATTTGTTATCAGTCTCCTATGCAGGGCCTTATCAAAAGCCTTGCTGAAGTCCAAGTAGACTACATCAAATGCATTGCTCTCATCTACACACCTGGTCACCTCTTTGAAAATCAGATTGGTCAGATATGACCTCCCCTTAACAAAACCATGCTGATTGACTGTCCTTGATTATTCCCTGCCTCGCCAAGTGTAGATTAATTCTGTCCCTCAGAATTGCTTCCCATGTTTTCCCCACCGCTGAGGTTAGACTGACTGGTCTGTAGTCCCCTGATTTATCCCTTCCTCAATAACGGTACCACATTGGCTGTCCTCCAGTCCTCTGGCACCTCTCCTGTAGCCAGGGAAGTATTGAAAATTATTACCAGCGCCCCTGCTATCTCCTCTCTTGTCTCACTCAACAGCCTGGGATACATTTCATCCGGGCCTGGAGATTTATCTACTTTTAAGCTTGCCAGACCACTTAGAACCTCCTACCTTTCAATGCTAATTTCTTTAATTATATCACAGTCCTTCTGCCTGATTTCCATACCCACGTCACCCGTCTCACTTATGAACACTGACACAAAGTATTCATTTAGAACCCTATGTCTTCCAGCTCCGCACACAAATTACCACTATGGTCCTTAATGGGCCCTACTCTTTCCCTAGTTATCCTCTTCCTCTTAATGTACTTGTAAAATAACTGTGCATTTTCCTTTATTTTACCTGCCAATGTTTTCTCATGCCCCCTTTTTGCTCTCCTAATTTCCTGTTTTAAGTTCCCCCCTACACATTCTATACTCCTCTAGGGCTTCCGCTGTTTTGAGCCCTTGGTATCTGTCATAAGCCTCCCTTTTTCTCTTTATTCAATCCTGTATATCCCTCAACATCTAGCATTCCCTGGACTTGTCGGTCCCACCCTTTGTCTTTACTGGAATATGATGGCCCTGTACTCTCCCTATTTTCTTCTTGAATAAATCCCACTGCTCTGACACAGATTTATCCAAAAGTAGCTGCTCCCAGTCCATTCTGGCCAAATCATATCTGATCTTATTAAAATCAGTCTTCCCCCAATTTAGAACTCTGTTTTCTGGGCCATCCTTGTCCCTTTCCATAACAACCTTGAATCTAATGGGAGTTATGATCACTATCTGCAAAATGCTCTCCCACTGATACCTCTACCACTTGCCTGGCTTCATTCCCTAAAATTAAGTCCTGGACCGTCTCCTCTCTTGTAGGACCTTCTATGTACTGGCTTAAGAAGCTCTCCAGGATGCATTTTAAGAATTCCATTCCCTCTAAACCTATCACACTATGACTAATCCAGTTAATGTTGGAGAAGTTGAAATCCCCCACTATTACTACCCTATTATTTTTATACTTCTCTGAAATTTGCCTACACATCTGCTCTTCTATTTCTCTCTGACTGTTTGGGGGCCTATAGTACACTTCCAGCAATGTGATTGCTCCTTTTTTGTTTTTAAGTTCTACCCATATGGCTTCATTTGAGGAGCCTCAATGTCATCCCTCCTTACTGCTGTAATTGATTCGTTGATCAATATTGCAATACCCCCTTCTCTCTTACCTCCTTCCTTGTCTCGCCTGAAGACCCTATATCCTGGAATACTGAGCTGCCAATCCTGCCCCTCTCTCAACCGTGTCCCTGTGACAGCAATGACATCATACTTCCATGAGTTAATTTGTGCTCTCAACTCATCTACCTTATTCGTCAGACTCCTTGCATTAAAATAAATACGATCCAACCTTACCAAACTCCCTTGTGCCTTAACTGGCCTATAATTTCTATGCCTTCCAGACTTACTTGCTCTCTTCTAATTTTGGCTGTGCATCTCCCCCTGCTGAACCTCATCTCAGGATCCCATCCCCTTGCCAAGTTAGTTTAAACCCTCCCCAACAGCACTAGCAAACCTCCTTGCTAGTGGTCCCATTCCGGTTCAGGTGCAACCCGTCCACCTTGTACAGGTCCCACCGCCTCCGGAAATGGTCCCAATGTCCCAGAAATCTAAAGCCCTTCCTCTTGCACCACCTCTCCAGCCACGCATTCATCTGCAACCTCTAATTTCTAAACTCACTAGTGCGTGGTACCGGAAGTAATCCAGAGATTACTACCTTTGAGGTCAACCTTCTGTCAGATTTGTACAGTATTTCAACTGGCAGCTCCAAGTGCTCCAAAGGAGCCTGGGAAGTGGCTCTCCAGAGACATCAGTGCTGCTTCACTTACATCATATCAGAGCTGTCATCAGTGATAATGTAGGAGAGCTTTTAGAGAGTGAATTAGAGATCTTAAATTCTTGAGCACGTAATGAATTGTTGAGAATATACACAATCAATTTCCTACAATTAAACCAAAATGATTTTTTGGTAGCATTTTGCAGTCCAGCTTCACTGACAACCTTGCTGCTCTTACTGTTGACCTCCACTATGCCAGCTCCAGTTCTCCACTGCAGTTCAACATGCAGCTTGGTTCTCTGGTACCTGGCCACAGAATTCTCTGTGCTCTGCCTGGATCCCAGCTATTAATGACATTAAGTGCTGCAAGAAACCCTCTCACCATTCTAGATTTCCAACTTTTCAAACAGACCCAACAAAAACTATATGAAGTAAATCTGTAGGCTCAAATTCTTAGTCCAATGTTTCACAAACAGTCCATGTATTGTTTTCTAGAAATTACTTCTGTTTGTTATTTTTTATTTATTTAAAAACTTGCATTTATTTGGTGCTTTTCATGACTAAAGCATCTCAAAGTGCTTTACAGCCAATGAAGTACTTTTAAGTGTAGTCACTGTTGTAATTAGGAAATACAGCAGCCAAGTTGCACACAGCAAACAGCAATGTGAAAACGACTAGATAATTTTGTTTTTGTGACGTTGATTGAGGGATTAATATTAGCCAGGACACGGGGATAACACCCATGCTCTTCTTCAAAATAGTGCCAACAGGATCTTTTACATCAATCCAAGCAAGCAGATGGTGATTCAGGTTAATGTCTGATCCAAAAAATGACACCTCCAAAGTGCAGCCCCAGAGTGGGTCTTGAACTCAAAACCTTGTGACTCAGAGGCATGGGAGCCACCCACTAAGCCACAGCTGGCATTCCATTCATGGGATGTTGTCAGAGCTAGGTCAGCATTTGATTCCCATCCTAAATTGTCCTTGAGAAGGTGGTGGTGAGCTGCCTTCTTAAATACAACTAAGGGTCTTGCTAGGCCATTGCAGAGAGCAATTAAAAGGCAGCCATATTGCTGTGGGTCCAGAGTCACATATGCCCACACCGAGTAAGGACAACAGATTTCCTTCCCTAAAGGACATCAGTGAACCACAAACTGGTAGTTTCATGGCCACCATTACTGTTACTGACATTCTATTCCAGATTGATTAAGTTAACAATTTAAATTTACCAGCTGCTGTGGTGGGATTTAAACTCCAGTCTCTGAATCATTAGTCCAGGCCTCTAGATTACTAATCCAATGACATAACAACTATGTTGCCATGCCTTCTAGCAATGTTATTAGCCTGTTGTTAAGCATGTGATCAAATGGACTGCTCAGTAACAGACTATCAGGTCTCTGGAGTAATCTCAGCAAAGGCATGGTTGTGAATTTGGCAGTTTTCAGTTCACACAGTAATGTTAATCCCTACCAATCACAAGAGGAACAATTTTAACCCCCTAGTGAGATCAGTGCACAGTATGGGACAAAATAAAGGCAGTGAGTTTTCCTTCAGGTCCAGCCCGCATCACTGCCTGCTATCATTTTAACAGGCCTGTTTCAGGTAGCATGTGATGCTCTCACTGAAGCTCACTCCAGGGACTTGAGCAGATAACCTAGGCTGACACTCAACTACAGGAACAATGGTGTGTTGCAGCGTTTAAGGTGTCACCTTTCGGATAAGACAATAAACAGAGATAAAAGCAAAAAACTGCGGATGCTGGAAATCCAAAAAAAAAACAAAAATACCTGGAAAAACTCAGCAGGTCTGACAGCATCTTCGCAGAGGAATACAGTTAACATTTCGAGTCCGTATGACTCTTCACCAGAACAATAAACAGAGACCCATCTTCCTTCTCAGATTGAAGTAAAATTTTTCATGTTACTATTTCGAAGTAGCAGAGCAGTTCTATCCAGTACCTTGACCAATATCTATCTCCCCAAACATCATCACTATAAAAATACAGATTATCTGGTCATCAACTTGCTATTGTTGCTGGAATCTTGCTATGTGTACAGTGAGAGCTTCATACATTACAACAGTTTTGATTGTGAAGTACTTTGGAACATCCTGAGGTTCTGAAAGATTTTACATTAACACTTGATCTTTCTGCCAGTTGCTCTCCTTTTGCACACCCCACCAGACCCATTACTCAGTACAGAGCTATCTATGCAGCTGGCAGCTATCTCACAGGAACCAGTGGGATGCCAGCAATGTCTGAATCTGGTCCGTAGCAGGAGTGCTACCTCCAGACTTCAGATGCAAGATCACCAAGTTAATAATTTGTTCTATTTCTTTTGCACAATAAAGGAGCATTTTTAACTGTTCAATACTAGATTATTTCCTTCAACAATCTTAACACTCAAATTATCTCAGTTAAGATTCAGGACAAGGTCAAATTGGATGAGAATTATACTTTTCATTTTTATTGGCACATAAAGGATTCTTTTTTGCTTAAGTGGCAGTCAAGCAGATAGGAAAGAAGCGTAAACAGCAGAAAAGAAGTTACAGATGTCTGTTTCTACATGGTGGAACTTGGCCAAGGAGATACATTTTCACCTTCATGAAGAGATCAGAAGGTTCCCGAAACTGCAAATTTAATGACTAATTTTAAAAAGTCATCAATATTTATAGAATAGGTACCATTAAGCATTCAATTATCTTGTCCCTCAGGCATAAGCCATTCACACACACTTCCTTGGCAGCTTAGCACATTCGTTCAGTGAAAACTGAGCAACATAGCAGGAATCATAGAATTTACACCACAACACAACATTCTCTACCACTGGTGGTCATACCTTCAGTCACCTAGTTTTCATGCTCTGGAATTACAAGGGTGAAAGGTAGGGAAACCAAAGCCAGGGCTCCTTGGATGACGAGAAATAGACAATATGAAACAAAAAAAAAGTGTATGATGCATGTCAGGTGAATCTTTGAAGCGAGAACCAATAAGCTGAAGAGGAAAACATGACAGGCAAAGAGAGAATGAGAATAAAATGGCAGTCAAAAGTGAATCCAAAAATCTTCTTCTGGCATGTAGATAGTAAGCAGGTAGCAAGAGACAGAGTGGGTTCTAATAGGGACAAAGAAGGTGACAGAATTTTAGATGGGCAGGGCAAGGCTATAATACTTAATGAGTATTTTCAGTGTTTACTAACGAAGAGTATGTGCAGAAAATATTGGTAGAAGTAACAGATGGGGTGAAAAATGAAAGGCAGGCATATTGGAAAGGCTGCCTATTAGAGTGGATAAGTCACCTGGTCCAGATGGCTTGCATTCCAGTTTATTAAAGGAAATGGAGATGGAGGTAGCACAAGGGCTTGTCATAATCTTCCCTCAATATGAGGGGGGGGGAGAGGGGTGAAGGGAGCTATCTGAGGATTGAAGAGTGACAAAGTGGCCATCTTAATTCAAGAAACGGTGTAGGAACAGTCTTAATAACTATCAGTGGTGAGTAAAGTTTTAGAAACAATAACCAAGTAAAACAAAATCATCAGCCACTTGGAGTGGTTCGAGTTACTTAGGGAGAGCCAGCACGGATTTGTAAAAGTTAGATTGCGCATGATTAAGTGAATTTTTTGATGAAGTAACAGAGAAGGCTGATGAAGGGAATGCAGTGGATTTTGGATTTTAAGAAAGCATTTAACAAAGTACCACATAAAAGGCTAGTTAATTAAATTGAGGCTCGTGGAAGAGTGGAGTTGGTGCCAGCTTGGATAAAAAATTGGCTCAAGGAAAGAAAACAGCAAATCGTGGCAACTGGTTATGTTTCAGATAGGAGGATAGTAGGGTGTTCCTCAAGAGTCAGTGCTAGGACCCCTTTTTTTTTATATCAATCAATGACTTGGATATTGGCGTACGAGGTAAAATTTCAAAATTTGCCGATGCTATCAAACTTGGAGGAGTGCAAACAGGATGATATAAATTGACTGCAACAGGACACAGGCTAGCAGAATGTGGACAGATAAGTGGCAAATGAAATTTGATACAGATAAGGGATTAAGGGATAGTGGGTATCAATATAGACTTAGTGGCAGTTCTGAAGAGTGTGCAGGGACAAAGGGACCGGGGGGGGGGGGGGGGGCGGTGCATGTGTGTGTGTGTGTGTGTGTGTGTGTGTGCGCACGCGCATGGGTACATGTACATAGATCTTTGAATGTATCGCAAACTATTGAGTATGGCTAGCAAAGCATATGGGCTCTTGGGCTTCATAGAGGTACTGAGTACAAAAGCAGGGAAATTATGCTAAACCTTTAAAACTCTGGTTAAGCCACAACTGGAGTACTGCGTCCAGTTCTTGTCACTACACTTTTAGGATGGATGCAAGGGTCTTGGAGAGGATGAAGAGGAGATTTATCAGAATGGTTCCAGGGTGAGGGATTTTAGCTGTAAGATTAGGTTGGAGAAGCTGGGGTTGTTCTCCTTGGAACAAAGGAGATTGAGGGGAGAGTTGATAAATATGTATGTTATGGCAGGTTTAGATAAGGTAGATGAGGGAAAACCATTTCCATTAGCTGATGTACAAGGACTACGGACATAATTTTAAGGTTTTAGTCAAGAGATGCAAGGAGATAAGAGGAAGAATTTTTTTAAACATAAGTGTGTGGTAATGACCTGGAATTCATTGCCTGTGTGTGTGGAAGCAGAGACGATCGATGTTTTGAAAAAGAAATGGGTGGGCACTTAAAGTAAATAAACTTGCAGGGCTCCAGGGATAGAGCGGGGAAATGAGACTGACTTGATTGCTCTGGCATAGATTTGTTAGGTCGAATGGCCTCCTTCTGTGCGATGATGACTCTATTGTTGCTGTTAGTTCTCCAATTAGAACTGTCTAATTTGATTTCATTTCCTCTGCCCTTTCTGCCTTGAGGTCAGAGGTCTGTGCTAATGCTAGTTTGGACAGCTGCAGGGACACTACATAAGATAAAAACAAAAAACTGCGGATGCTGGAAATCCAAAACACTACAATTGGCTTCAATTACCTTGTACAGGAGTGGGGGGTGGGCTAGAGGAGGGGAATATGGAGTGGCAACAATAGACTTAATATATTCCCACTCCTGATGATCATTTCTCGACTTCTGCTGGAAGTGTTAATATAAGCTGAAATCAAGTTCAGTCATAAAGGTCACCATAATCAAAGAAACATTACCGAAATTTGTATATGAGTAGCCACAGGTGGGTGTATCAGAGAACATTCAACACCAGTAGAACTGCATCTTAGCAAGGTGTCAACATCTCAACACATTGAGGCAGATGGCAGGAGTAAACAAGCAATTATAAAGTGCTTTATAGGTTCAAGTATTTGCCTTAATTACAGGAAATGTAAGATAACATTTTGTATACCCACCCTCTCCAACAAAGAATCATGCTTAAACTCCATATCTGTTATCTCTATTTGTCACGTTATCTCTATTGCCATGCTTTCTCTCAAGACAGAAGAGCCTTTTAGTTTAAGTGAGTACGATAATTGTAGGAAGAGTAAAGAGTCAATTCGCCTATTCCTCTTCCTTCTATTGAGGTGGAGCAGTTTCTGGAACCATGAAATACTTCAACCAGCAATCTTGACAAAATCAAGTGAAACTAGCCCAGAAAGATCAGCATCAGTATAATTTAAAGACAGAAAAAATATTGCAAGTGCTGGAAATCTGAAAGGCAGAAAAAATTGGTCTATTTGGATTTTTAAAAAATGATTTATATCTGAAATATTATGTTCTCAAATACTGATAAGACCTATTGGGCAACTGCAACATTGACTGTTAAAATTCATGCACAGTAATTTAGAAGCCACAAAGCCACCACTGCTAGAAATGGTGCACTATTTCAGCAGCCTGTGTTTTTAAAATTTTGTTCTTGGACTGTGGGCAATATGGGCAAGGCTGCATTTATTGTCCATCACTAACTGTCCTGAGAATTATTTTTGCCACCGTATGGTTTATGAGGCCACTTTGGAGAGCATTAAACGTCAACTCCATTAATTGGGTCTGAAGGTTTAAGTGACAGGTTCCCGCCTTTGAAGAACATCAGTAAACCAGTTTGGTTTTATGACTGCAGTAGTTCAAGAAGGCAGCTCACCTTCACCTAACCTGCTCAACAGCAATTGGGGATAGGCAATAAATGCTGGCCTTGCCAATGACACTCAAACTCCAAGAATGAAAAAAAAAAGAAAAATTTATCAAATTCAACGTGCCTGAACTCTTAACCTTTGGTTTGCCAGTCCAGAATGGTAAACACTGCATTGCTGCAATGGATTTGTAATGACCTCAAGTTAAATGACAGACTATGCTTCCTAGGGACAGATAACAGCTACGTACTTGTTGCCATGCATCATTGCCTGTCCCCAGTCAAAACTAGTTATTTCTATCCTTGAAATTATGCAACAGATCTATATTTATAGCACACTAAGGAAATGAAAAATGTAAACTATTTTTAGCTATGATACATAAAATACAACATAGCATTTCTCAAAGGGATGCGCATAAATAAACTTGGAGCTACAAGATCAGCTCACAACAAATCACACAAAGCAAAACAGGAGGCTTGAGAATTGGACTCTGGTGTTCATAAAAATTAACAACATATAGCAATACTGAATTGCAAACTCTTTTGTTCCAAGCTTAACTGCAGTTATGCAAAGGTAGTTGCACCCAAGTTCTGCTAGAATGAATGGAAATGGATGCAAAACTGACTAATTTCAACCCTATGCTAAAACTAAGCTCTAATTTTAGCCTCAAATATATTATATCAAAAATTTAACTGTGTGCTTTTATTGAGAAAAAGCAATAAAATTTCCGGTAAACATGGTGTCAGAATTAGATCTTCCTCCTCAATTTCTTTGTCGTCTCCTCCACTGAAGGAGCTAATGTAACCTTTAAAGTGGTAGACATGTTCATGTGTTAATTGTATAAATTAAGGTTTAGTGTCTGCAGGTGGGGGGGTACTCATTGGATAATGGCTTGTGCACATAACCATTCAGAGTCTCAAAAATGTGGTGCTTGGCCCCAACTGCACTCATGGTGTGGAGGCAGCTCAGAAATGCATGACCAACACTTGGACAGAACTTCCCATCAGCCTGGGGATCCAAAACCTGCCTCAAGAACTTCAGTCCCACAGTCTGAGCCATCTCGGGGAAATCCCCTACGTGCCATTCCACTCTCTGGGAAAGAGGTTTCCTGTACAGGATGCTGCTGCACACCCTCCGTTTCCTTACCCTTGTCAGTCGTCCAGAGACAGCGTGGTATTCTGTCCTGCTGTCAGGAAGTGGCCAGGGGGGCCCCCAGTGAAGGGCTCTCTAAGTGGGAGTCCTCCTTCTTACATCAGAGACCTGGTGTGGAGGCTGTTGTGTGTAGCAGCCCCATGCAAAAGAAGTTTAAGTTGGTTCACAGACTATAATTTCTGTGGCCTTGAGGAATCCACATTTATGTTGAATGCACATGGTTGCAGCCCCTATTCCAATATTTTAGGAGGCTGCTCATGTTTTGACTGTACTTCAGTCCCACACTTCTGATCTTTGGGCCACCCAATGCAGAGCGTGGCAGGCAGATTGGAGGACTTCCTTGTTGGCCTGCTTCTGGGCCTGGCCAAGGGGACCATAAACAGGACCAGCCAGTGGGAGGTGAGGGAGATCATTCAACCCGACTGTCTACCTCTCTTCTGTGGTTGTGCCCATGCCCCCGTGTCCCTGGAGAGAGGGCACACAGTACCTACCAGTAAGTTTGAGGCCTTCCGTAACCAGTGGGTGCTGCAGGGGCTGGAGTATGTCAACAGTCCCCATAACGAAATTTTAATTGAATAAGTTGCCACACAAGTTTTAGTTGTAGATTTTTGCTTTAATTACAGTATCCCTTTAAAGGGTTGTTCTTTACGTAATTTGTTTATTTGATTATTATTTGCTCAAAAGAGTAAAGGATATATTTATTGATACTGGTGGTAGGTTGTACAGTTAGGCGCTATACATTTGTAATGTCTCACTTTGTGAATAAACCTTAAAACTGTGTAAAGATTGACTTCTGGTCTCCTCCTTCAGCAATTAGCTATAAAGAAATTAATAAATATGGATCATCTCTGCTACATTTTATGCTTTTAGAGGAAGAGTAACAAATAAGTCATTAAATTAATTCACTGGCATGATTTTAAAATGTTCACACAACATACAAGACAACTGTGACCTTTAAGTCAGCCAGGTAGATCAGCACATTGAACTGCATTAGCAGAAACAACACAGAGAATTCATACAGGTTAAAACCAAATGCTTGCACTTGAAATCCAGTCAAGTTAAGACGACTTTTTTTTTATATAAACATGAGATTTAGTACTATATTTGGGTGGACCTGCAACTACTCTGGTGTTGCACAGCTCAAAATGCTCCCACCAGGCACAAGTTCCAATTTGGAAAGCTAAAATGTAAACTTCTGTTGGTAGGTATTTTGTTTCTCCTCCTGTCAAAAGTTCCCAAGATATCTATTTAAAATTTTAATTGCAAATGAGGGGAAAGGTTAGAAAAAAACCTTATTTGCAAAGAAAGTTAGAATTCTTTACCACAAGTCATTGAGGTAGAGACTATTGCATTTTTTAAATAACCAAATAAATGTATGAAGGATATTGGGATAAAGGGTTACAGGGAGAGAAAACAGATCTGTAAGATTAGTGCTTCAAAGAATCATCATAAAACATGGACCAAAAAGGTCTCCCCACTGTGCTGTAAGCTTCTATAATATTAGGGTTTTGCACAACAATGAATAACTTAAGTAAAAAATGTAAAACTGTTGCAATACATTTCCAAAACTTCCTGAGAAGAACCGGAGTGTGTGGGGGACTCTTGATACAATTATAAGAAACATGAGGAAACTTTGGACTTAGCTTAAAAAAAATTAGCTAAACTTTGAAAATGGACAGCAATTGCTTTACATTAGAGAACTGGGTGTACTCCTGCATCCTGAATTATACTTCTCAAACTATAAAAGAAAACTACAATGTTTAAATCCACTGGAATATCTATAGAAAGATCTTAGGTATAGTTCATTTGCATCTGAAAAACCAAGTCACTGAAACTGGTCTTAAACCATGACAAATTAAGGAATATGGGGACAGTGCAGCAAGGTGAAAGTGAGAGAAAAAGATTAGCCATGACCTTACTGAATCATGGAGCAAGCTTGAATGGCCTACTCCTGCTCTATCTCTTATGTTCTTCTGAATTCACAATTCACCATCACAAAGTAGGTAATAAGTCCCCAAAGAAGCTTTTTTCTGTAGTGGTGTGGACTCTAACAATAATAAAAACAGAAAGTGCTGGAAATACTCATCAAGTCTAGAAGCATCTGTGGAAAGAGAAACAGAGGTAACATTTTGGTCGATGACCTCTCATGTTAATACTCTGTTTATATTACAGTATATGTCAGAACTGAAATATAAACAAGGCAGGGTATGTGTTTCTCAAGATATGATACACCAACTTACAGTGATTTTGTGTAAAAACAAAATCAATTTAGACTAAGTTCACTAAATGGAAAGTGATATAATGAAAATCTTGTTGCAGCTATGACTATTTTGTGTAAGTTAAGTTAATGGCTGTTGTACGGCGCTCGATGACTACATGTGTAAGTTCTTCTCGACTTCTTCAGTGAGTCAGACAAAACAAAATCCACTCATCAGGTTACCATCATGATACTCGCTATTTTATCACAATGCATAAACGAGCACAAGTGTAGCGTTCAAGAACTGGCAAGCAAAGATTCATATTTTACTACTGCTGTAATGCCATAACAAGCAAAACAGGAACTGACAATAGCACCAGATCACTCATCTTGTTTGAGCTTGTCATTAATTGCTGATATAGATCTAGTTTGCTGAATACTTCTTTTCCGTCTCCATAGGCTTTGAAGTCCCATTATGACTTGTAAATTGTAAACAGACTCTTACCACAGAGGTCATTTCACGATGTTTTAGTTTATTTTACTTGACTGTTGCACCTGACCATTTAGTGTTTAACACTTCCTTAACTGAGTAATACATCTAGGAAGCATCAGCCAATAGTAACATTCCTGTCTCTACTACTTTCCAGGACGGGAACAGGCAGTTACAGAGCAGCCAACCCAATTGACTCAAAAATCACTGTAGATTCCACTGGCAGGAATGGAAAAGGTGTAACAAGTGTGCAGCAGAGAAATGTTGCTTGTAAAAATGTTAAACTAAATAAAAAGTGAGAAAGAGAAAGCCAAATAGATAAAGGTAAAGAGAGAAAGAACAAATATTTATATAGCACCTTTCACAGACTAGACCTGAAACAAAGGGCTTTACAGCCAATGAAGTACTTTTGAAGTTTAGTCACTGCTGTTTTTTTAAATCGTTAATGGAACGGGAGTGTCACTGGCAAGGCCAGCACTTATTGGTTCAACATGCCTGCTCCAGCTCTCTGAAATAGGGTACCAAACTCTCTCCATCTATTCTTACCCCAAATCCTTTAAGTTTTCTTCTCTTGTAAAAGGTATCAAGTATTCTTCCATCACTGCTTCTGTCAGAATACCCATTAAAAAATCTCCTAAACTTTCACTTTGATCTTTTGGTGGTATTCTTAAATTAATGACTGGCATTACACTGACTGACACTGTAACACACAGGGCCTCACATATGTAATATGTGGAATAGTATTTACCTCATACTTTACAGCACTTGCTTAAGATGGAAATAGATGTAATTTTCTTTTCCTAGCACCTCTTATTGCCAAGTAATTACATTCTGAAAAGGTAATAGCTATGCTCCACTTGGAGGCAAGGTAAGTGCTTAAGATAAAGTATTCTGCCTGCTTCCCCAAACGCCTTTCTTCTTTTTCTCAGTTACTTATTATAAAAGGATATTTTCACTCCTTCCGTTGTGGGTTGCAAACTTAGCAACAAACTATTCAGATTCCCCTCAAGCCCTCACACAAACATGAGTCATCTTCTGCATAGCACAAACCATTCACCCCAAAGAAAATACTCAATTAATTTAACAATTTAAATTTTTTTATAAAGAGTTGCCACTTATAAATTTCCTGCCCAGCTGTCAGGGAGGATAGCTTACTTTGGGTATTGTAGATTTATAGGACCAAAATGAAGACAACTCTCCAGTTCTTTTCTATTTGGTTGTTACATAACTTAGGTTGCTGCAGTTTTTATGTTGCTCCGATAAAATAACTTCCTGTTTGCATCTTCTTCACTGACACAGGATTTGTTCAGAGCAAATAGAAATCACCCAAGATCGAGGTAAAAATTCCTAACCAAGCTTCAGGTGCCATAAAGAGGGCAGACATTGTCAAAAAACTTTTTATAAGCATTTCTAAAATAAATTTTAGTTTGGTGCAGTGAGAGGACCTTTGCTTCCATACCGGAAGGTTATGGATTCGAGCCCCAATCCAAGAATAGAGTACAGAGCAGGCTGATGCTTCAGTACAGTTCCATTTGAGTGTTGAATTGTTGGAAGTGCTATTTTTTGAATGAGACATTATAATAAGGATTTATTTGCTTGGTCAAATAGGCATAAAATAAAGCCCACACATAGATTTTTCAATCTGAAGAGGAGCACTGAGGTTTACCTTACGAGTTGGTCAACATTATCCCTCCATCAACATCACCTAAAATAGACTAAAGGATCATTCTTTCATCCCTGTTTCTAGGAAATTTAGATTTAAGTGAAAAAATACAGTAGTACTTTTTATGTTCTGGGATGTGAAGTAAACAGAATGAAACTTGATCTTATGAGAGAGGGAAGGTCACTGGCAAATCAATCAACTAACAATCATTTGTTCTAATATTCAATATGATTTTCTGAGGTTCATGAAGCAGAGAAATGATCTCCAGCATGCTACAGAGCAGTGGTAGGAGTACTTAGGTCCACTACCTGGTAATCATGATTGTATTGGTTAGGTGAATGATATTTCCAAAAATATATTAAATATTGGATATGGTCTTTATCCTTATCTTCTACACACCCTATAAGTAGTGCCTAGTTTAATAGGCTGTAGAGAAACAACACATTAATCATACATGAAAATGCCATCAAAATGTTGCAGAAAAGAAGTGCAGCAAATTATACCCTACCTCTGAGACCTATGCTAGTGCACTACTTGTTTGATGTGAACTAAAAAGCAATTAGCCCACTAAAAAAAATTGCCTCTGGAGGGACAGTTAGGCAAGATTGTGACATGTGAAAGAATGCACGCCTTTGGAAGAAAGATAAAGGCCCTAACAGATAGACTTCATCACCACCACCACAACACCCACCCTGCCCCACCCACCCCCCCCACCCCCAACCCCCATGCATATTCTTAATACCACAGGGCAATACCATGACAGTACAAAATTAGGCTGAGGAGGCCTCTTGTCTAGGACTGTGCAGCCAAAAATGTCATTCTGCGCTATAGCTAAATCTAAACAAGAATAATGTGTAGTGAGCAAGTGAGGATTACTGTATGCTATCAAGTCACAACTAATTGAAAGATATCAGGGAAGCAGCTACCGAAAGTATGGAATGACCCTAAATCTGTCTAAAGCTTACCTCCACAAGATGGTAGCGGCATAGAATTCAGTCAACCATCCACTGTTTATTCACATTTGTCTAAAGTCTTTACAAAGATAGCAAGTAACTGTTGACATTTCCTGATGTTGTGCCGAGAACTCAACCTGTCTGTAACTGTCTATGCAATTCCAGTTCTGACTTGTATGGTGGATAAATGATGCAGCAATTTCTTGACTCTGATCAAATTGGCAAGTAACCATAGTTAAAAAGATTCCTGGTGTCTCCAAAAAACCTCTGACATAATTCAAAATCAAGTACACTAAAGCTTGCAGTTCACCAACTGAATGAAGTAAAGCTTTCAGTCTTAATCATATTTAAAAGGATTCAAATGATGGTGCATTATACATGAATGCCACATTTGAAAAAAGCTTCCAGAAAATGGAACACCAATGGAAAGATTCCCTGATGATCCAAAAAAACAAATGGTCTCTGCAATGCTAATTTAGTCGCAACATGGACTCTAATGGATCAAGGCTTTAAACTAATGTTGAACAATGCTGGAAATACTCTAGAATGTAGAGAACATCAAGTTAGGAGGACCAACTTGATCAGCCACTACTCAATGTCATAAGGTTTTCAGGACCAATAAGGCAATTCCATTCCAACATTCACTCAAACTTCTCATCTCTTTTGGTAACATCAACAGAAGCATATACAAAAAACTTCAGGAAAAGGAGACCCGCTAACGTAATTCCACTAAATACAAAAAGCCTCAGTCCTCAGAGAGAAACAGAGGATTAGATGCTTATCATATTAGACAAACAAGTCCATCTCTGATTCCTGGAAGTTTTCTGAACAATATCTGAACAGACAATCCATTTATGAGGGTGGATGGATGATGGAACAACAGACAGCATTGATTACCATGTTGTTAATTAAATAAATGATAAGCTGTGACAATAACTTTTTGATCTAGAAACTAGTATATAGCAGGATCATACCTTGACATAGTGAGCAGAACTAATTCTGATGCAGCACATCACCTGTGTTGCCTAACCACACGTTCTCACCAGCACATCCACTACAATAGAATTCAGGAACACTTCCAAACCAATTTAGTAATATTCCAAGAGATCTAGATTACTATCCAATGCACATGCTATCCTGGCATTGCAGGCCTGCCTCACTGCTTAATGAGAAGACTGTAGCAAGAAATTGACTTGCAGCAGTCAACAAGCAAGGTCCAGGGCTGAAGGCCAATTTTCATTTACTATTTGTAAATTAGACCACATTGTTTATGGTTGCCATTTAGATGCCATTGTTTTCTATCCCTGCTCCAAACTCCATTGGCCAACTACCGGCTCCATCCTTCAACCTGGTAACAGTTTGAGGTTAGGCCAGTCTATTCGCAACCTGTCACATTTGAGCCCAAGATGAACTTCTGACCACATGTTCGTGCCATCACCAAGGTTGCCTATTTCCTGTAACATCACCCAACTTCTCCCATCTCTCACTGCTGAAACTTTCTTTTATTCGTTCCTGGGACGTGGGTGTCTCTGGAAAGCCAAGCACTTTTACGCATCCCTAATTGCCCTCGAGAAGGTGGTGGCGAGCTGCCTTTTTGAACCGCTGCAGTCTGTTATATGTAGGAACACCCGCAGTGCTGTTAGGAAGGGAGTTCCAGGATTTTAACCCAGCGATAGTGAAGGAACGGCGGCGATATAATTCCAAATCAGAATGGTGAGAGACCTGGAAGGAAACATGCTTGGTGGTGGTGTTCCCATGCATCCGCTGCCCTTGTCCTTCTGGGTGGTAGAGGTCACAGGTTTGGAAGGTGCTGTCAAAAGAGTCGTGCTGAGTTGCTGTGGTGCACCTCGTAGACAGTACATCTGGCTACCACTGTGCATTGGTGGTGGAGGAAGTGAATATTGAAGGTGGTGGATAGGGTGCCAAACAAGTGGAGTGCTTTGTACTGGATGGTGCCAAGTTTCTTGAGTGTTGTTGGAGGTGCACCCATCCGGGTTATTGGAGAGTATTCCATCACACTCCTGACTGACAGTGGACAAGCTTTGGGGAGTCAGGTGGTGAATTACCAGAATTCCCAGCCTCTGACCTGCTATTGTAGGCATAGTATTTATGTAGCTGGTTCAGTTCAGTTTCTGGTTAATGACAACCCCCAGGATGTTGATAGTGGGGGATCTAAGGATGGAAATGCAATTTAATGTCAAAGGGAGATGGTTAGATTCTCCCTTGTTGGAGAGAGTCATTGCCTGGCACTTGTGTGGTGCGAATGTTACTTGCTACTTATCAGCCCAAGCCTGAATATTGCTTAGGCATTGCTGCATATGGACATGGACTGTTTCAGTATCTGAGGAGTTGCGAATGGTACTGAACATTGTGCGCAAACATCCCCACTTCTGACCTTATGATGGAAGGAAGGTCATTGAATAAGTAGCTGAAGATGGTTGGACCTAGGACACTACCCTGAGGAACTCCTGCAGTGATATCCAGGACCTAGATGATTGACCTCCAACAACCACAACAATCTTCCTTTGTGGCAGTGGAGAATTTTCCCCAATTCCCATTGACTCCAGTTTTGCTAGCGCTCTTCGATGCCACACTTGATTAAAATGCTGCCTTGATGTCTAAGGCAGTCATTCTCACCTCACCTCAAGTTCAGCTTTTTTGCGCCCATGTTTGGACCAAGGGTGTAATGAGGTCAGGAGCCGAGTGCCTTGTCTGAAAACAAATTGAGTGTCTGTGAGCAGCTTATTGCTAAGTGCCGCTTGATAGTGCTGGCAATGACACTTTTCATCACTTTGCTAATGATGATCGAGAGTAGACTGATAGCACAGTAATTGGTTGTGTTGGATTTGTCCTGTTTTTTTGTGGACAGGACAGACCTGGGCAATTTTCCACATTGCTAGTTAGATGCCAGTGTTGTAGCTGTACTGGAACAGCTTGGCCACAGGTGCGGCTAGTTCTGGAGCACAGGTTTTCAGTACTATTGCTGGAATGTTTTCAGGGCCCTTAACCTTTGCACTAACCTGTCCTTTCAGCCGTTTCTTGATATCATGTGGAGTGAATTGAATTGGCTGAAGACTGGAATCTAAGATGTTGGGGACATCATGAGGAGGCAGAGATGGATCATCCACTCTGCATTTATGGCTGAAGATGGCTGCAAATGCTTCAGCCTTGTTTTTAGCACTGATGTCCTGGCTCCATCATTCAGGATGGGGCTATTTGTGGAGTCTCCTCTCCTCCTGTTAGTTGTTTAATTGTCCACCACCATTCATGACTGGATATGGCTGGAATGCAGAGCTTAGATCTGATCCGTGGGTTGTGGGATCCCAGCTCCACACGTCGTTTTTAGGTATGCCTGATGCTGGTCCTGGCATGCCCTCCGGCACTCATCATTGAACCAAGGTTGATGTCCTGGCTTGATGGTAATGGTAGAGTGAGCCAGGCCATGAGGTTACAGATTGTGGTTGTATACAATTCTGTTGTTGCTAATGGCCCACAGTGCCTCATGGATGCCCAGTTGAGGTGCTAGATCTATTTAAAAATTATCTAATTAGCATGGTGGTAGTGCCACACAACACGATGGAGGGTATCCTCAGTGTCACGACGGGACTTTGTCTCCATAAGAACTGAGGTAGTCACTCCTACCAATACTGCCATAGACAGGTATATCTGCGACAGGTAGATTGGTGAAGACTAGGTGAAGTAGGGTTTTTCCTCATGTTGGTTTCTTCATCATTTGCTGCAGACCCAGTGTGGCAGCTATGTCCTTCAGGGCTCAGCCAGCTCCGTCAGCAGTGGTGCTACCAAGACACTCTTGGTGTTGGACATTGAAGTCCCACAGCCAGAGTACGTTCTGTGCCCTTGCCACCCCCAATGCTTCCTCCAAGTGGTGTTCAACATGGAGGTGAACTGAGCCACCAGCTGAGGGTGGGTGGTAGCCAGCAGGCAGTTTCCTTGCCCATGTTTGACCTGATCTCCTGAGACTTCATGGGCTCCAGAGTTGATGTTGAGGACTCCCAGGACAATCCTTCCTGACTGTATAATTACTGCCACCACCTCTGGCGTGCCTGTCCAGTCAGTGGGACAGGACATACCCAGGGATGATGGTGGTATCTGGGATATAGTTTGCAAGGTATGATTTGTGAGTATGATTATGTCAGGCTGTTGCTTGACTAGTTTACGGGACAGCTTTCCCAATTTTGGCACAAAGCCCCAGATGTTAGTGAGGAGGGCTAGCTTTCATTCATTCATTCATATTTTTATTACCTCTAGACTTGACTATTCCAACACACTCCTGCCTAGCCTCCCACATTCTACGCTCCATAGAATTCAGGTCATCCAACACTGCTGCCTGTGTCTCAACTTCCAGTGAGTGCCATTCCCCCATCACTCTGTACTCACTGACCTATATTGGCTCTAGGTTAAGCAATGTCTTAACTTTAAAATTCTCACACGCTTGCCCCTCCTTATCTGTTATCTCCTCCAGTCCCACAACACTCTGATATCTGCACTCCTCTAATTCTGACCTCTTGCACATTCCCAATAATAATTGCTCCACTATTGGGGGCTATGCCTTCAATTGCCTAGCCCCCAAAATCTGGAATTCCCTCCCTCTCCAACCGCCCAGTGACCTAAATATAGTCACAGATAGTGTATTCCAGTTGTAACTTGATTAGATCACGGCTGGGAACTCCTCTCTCAGCTAACTGTCTAAGTGATTCCGTCTAATGATTTGTCTCCACACAGTTGAGTACCCAGGTGATTGTCTGAATGCTTTGCTAATGGTTTAGGAGAGGGCTCCCAATCAAACTCTTCCAAGGCCATTGTTCCTGGTGTGGCTTTGTCTGACAATGAGGTGACCAAAATGCTATCCTCAGCGATACGAGCTGACACAGGGGGCATACCACCAAAAATTCCAAACTTTCCATAATCAGCCCAAGTAGACTTACATAGAGTTCAAAAAGGTTAAGCAATTTGCTTTCGACTGATGGATATGGGTACTTAAGATAGATCCCACCTATGAGAACCTGTGCGAGTACCATTCACATAATTGGAATATGACATGCAATTTCTTACCAAGCTAAATAGCTTGTGATAGATATATAAAAAAATGAAAAGTAATATCCATTTTAAAAATTTTTTGGCTGGTATAATTGTAGCTCCCTAGTAAATTACTCTATGCTAGCTTGAGAACTGAATAATTTTACATGCAGGATCAATTCCTTTCCTTCTATACCTCTATGCAGGAGGAAACATCTGCAGTCCATTAAATGATCTTTTAGCTCAGTGAATTTTGGGCCTGTTTTTGTCTGGAAATAAGGAAGGAGGGACGGAAGGCACATTTATACTCAAATGGGCATAATAGATTTTTATTTGAAAAAGTTACAATCGTGGCACACGTCACAGTAGTGATGCCACGGAATAATGGGACGCAGATTTGATTTTCCTTCCCATTCGATTTCTTTTGAACAGAGTCACTCTGTTGTGGGTGCTGCAAAGTTGAAGCCCTTCATATGGAGGCAATTGCTCCCATGTCATTTTCTTGTTGCTCACAGCATCGGGCAGCCAAAGGATAACCAAGCAGAAATGGGGAGACAACTTATCCCCCTAAAATTGCTGAAGCATTGGAGAGTTCTGTAATTACAAGGTACGCATGTCAGGAAAAAAGAAGCAATCAACAAATTAACATTTTAATAATGTAGTGCAATGGAAGGGGAAAAGGATGTAAAACAGAGCCTTTTTAAAAAAGCTTTCACTGTAAAATATAGAATTGATTTTTAAAAGGGACATTGATTTTAGATTTATCAAAGGTTAGTCAATAAGAACGCTTGCATTGCTATACTTCCACAATTTCATGTCAAATTTTGAACGGCTGTTGTTTAAAGAAAAAATCCAACAACTCCTCTCATTTTCAAACGCGGTATATCAAAAGTAAGCAATTGTACTAAGAGGTTAAATATTTACTAACAACTGAGGAAAATCCCATGGTAGCAAAATCTGCAACAACCCATTACCATCACTCTGAGGTAGATTACTCAGTGGTGCAGACAATAGGGAACTTATGCAGACATTACAGAGAGCCACATGCGTGATTTAATAAGTCTCCAACATTGTAGCCTGGCCTCCCCACAGCTCCCAAAAGACAGGGTTTACTGCAGTAGGCTGTTTCTTATGATCTTATGTTATGATCTTATGTTTCTCTCAGATGAAATACTAAAGACCAAAGCTACACTCTTTCATATCCAAAGTCCATCATGTTAGGTAATATGCATTAAATTTCACCGCCCTTAAATTTCATTGCAGCTTCAAGCAGTAAATTTCCTCCCAGCCAATGTTTCGCAAGTGACTTTTCAGAATTTTTTCAAACTGCACCATCATATCTCATGAGATGCATAAATCCCTTTGCTCAAAAGCAAAGTGGCAACTTACAGGGATAGAAAAACAGTATCACGCATCCTTACTGTCCATTACAAACCTTTGCTACATATAGGTTACTGAACCATGTGCTTTACCTCTACAAAGAAAAGGCCTGATTTATGCATCAGGGAAATCTCCAATGTTGCTGAAGGAACACCAATCATATCTGTCACAGGCTAAATGTTTACATCAATGTAACCCATGTTTGTTCGCTGTCGTTGGGTCAAAATCCTGGAACTCCCTTCCCCTAACAGCACTGTGGCTGTGCCTACACCACACGGACTGCAGCGGTTCAAGAAGGTAGCTCACCACCACCTTCTCAAGGGCAACTAGGGATGGGGCAATAAATTCTGGACCAGCCAGCAAAGCCCACATCCCATGAATGAATAAAAAAAAAATGAATGGCTGAAGCCAATAACACTGACACATTTAAGGGGAGACTCAATGCATACATAAGGCACAAAGAAATGCTGTGTAGAGGGCCATGGGGGCACACTATAAAAGGCAATTAGAGTGGGAGGAGGTTCTCATGGACTACAGATCCCCAATATATTTGTGCTGTGGGATAAATTTTACAGTGGCAGCCCTAATGAGATTCTGCAAACTGCTGTATTTAGTACATTGTACGTATATATAAATTAAGTATGGGCAAATGGCTTGAGCAATTATTCATGACTTTGCAGCTCTGTTAGGAATACACTGTTGTTTCAAAGCCAGGAGACAAACAAGCTCAAGGAACAGCAAATGCTCCTGGGTCTTAAAATGGTTAGAGGAAGATTTTTTAAATTTACAAACCAATAATGGTAACAAGCTGCAAAGCACTTTCTGTGATCAAACCATGCATTATTTTCTTCCATTAATGTACGGAATAAAAATCCTACTTTCTCCTCATTGCATTGGTCTCCTTGAATTGGATCCCCAAGGTAGAGGGGGAAGGACAGAAATTAGCAATAGGCCTCAAGTACCACCATTCTAAACCAAATGCTATAAAATGCACACGAGCGGCAAAGTAATAATTTTCTGGTTAATTTTTTATATACATCTTTGAACCACACCCTTTACTGTCACGGTTGCGATTAAACCTTCAGCAATCCAGACATTCATGCGCTCCAGTATATTTTGTCATTGTTAGTTCAGTGATGATGAATGATCAGCGATCAAATAAAGCCCAATTATTTTGCTTAGAAATGAACTGTGATATAAACTGTGGTGCAAATCTCTAGCTTATCCTGCTATTTTCTCAGTTCAACAACAATGCTTCTCTGACGCGGAATAAATGGGTAAAGTGGCCTTGTGGTTTCAGTATTGGATGAGCAACTGAGAGGTCGAGTTCAAATCCCATCATATCAAACTATGAAACTAAGTTCAATCAATCTGGTAGTTTACAAGTTAGCACAAAAATGAGAGCATGAAATTTGCTAGATTGCTGCAAAATCCCAACTGGTTCACTAATGCTCTGCAGAGGAGCAACCCGTCACCCAATGTCTGAGAATATTACAGTTCTAGAGAAAGAGAGCAACCTAGAGGCATCAAGGACAACTATTGGGTTAGAGTTAAGAACCAGAGGTACCTTTACTACTGGGTACATTCTATAGGCCACCTACTAGTGGGAAAGATGTAGAGAAGCAAATTTGCAGGGAAATTACAGAGATGCAAAAACTATTGAGTAGTAATAAAGGGCAACTTCAATCATCTGAATATTAATTACAATAGTAAAAGTGTAAAGCACAAGGAAGTGTCTAGAAGTGTGTTCAGGGGAATTTTCTTGATCAATATCTTTCAGTCCAAATGAGGAAGGAGACACTGCCGGACCTGGTTCTGGAAAATGAAGTGGGTCAAGTGGATCAAGTGTCAGTAGGTCAGCATTGTATCATAAGGTTTAGGTTAGCAATGGAAAAGGACAAGGAGAAATCTAAAGTAAAAATACATAATTGGAGGAAGGCCAATTTAGCAGATTTGGCTCAGGTAAACTGGAATCAAAGATTGGCAGGCAAAACTGTAAAGGAACAATGGGCTGTCTTTAAAAAATAAGAGATGGCTCAGGTAGATTCGAGGTAAAATCTGCGAGAAGGTAAGGTCGGGTAAACAGAACCAAAACTCTAGATGAAAAAATTAAGAGGATGGATAGGATGAAGCAGGAAAAGGGTGTCTACAATGATAGATGGCAGCTTGATAACAACTGAGAATCAGGGTGAATATTAAAAGCTCAGAAGGAAATTGAAAAAGGAAATATAAGAGGAAAAGAAAGATTTTGAATATGTGGAGAAGCTGGGGTTATTCTCCTTAGAGGAGAAGGTTGAGAGAAGATTTGATAGTGTTCAAAATCATTTGACGTCTAGATATAGATAGAGAGAAATTGTTCCCATTGACAGAACAGTCGAGAACCAGAACATACGTATGTAAACAGTTGTTTGGCAGTACAGAACTGGAGTATTGCTGAAAAAAAGATGTCTAAGATTTTGATCTTGCACTCACCAGGACACTCACAAGAATACCAATATTAGGGGAAAACAACAATTTATACTGTATGTGAAGAGATTGGTTGGCAAGTGGTGTTGCCAGGGAGAATGCACCAGTGATAGTGGCTGACAGTTAACTGCCAAGCATTGTTTGAAATTTAAACCAGCTTGACCTGGATTGGTCAAGGTATTGCCCTGAGGAATGGCTCAGCAAATGGTTATCACTTATTTTATTTAGCTGAAACAGGCGCAACGTACATATATCTTCTTTCTGTCTGCAAAGATCTGATCAGGGTAGCAGTTATCCTGCAGAATTTCTATGATGCGCCCTATTTCGGCATCAAGCTGGTCTACCGGAAGCCTACTTTCACTGGTCACTATACATGTTGGGATTCTTACAGTTCCCCACACTAAGATTAATCTTATTGGCAACCTTGTAAATAGGGCCCAAGCCATTTGTTCAAGCTTGATGCTGAAATAGGGCGCATCAAAGGCCATCCTTCAGGAAAATGGCTACCCTGTTCAAATCATTTAGTCATATCATGCAAACTCATCAATGGGCCTAAGGCTGTTGCTTTTGGCTCTGAAAGTGCCCAATCTACCTCAGATTACCCTGGAAGGCAAGATATCTCAAAAATTTGAGCAACAGGCAAAGCTAGCTGTTTCAAGCTACTACTATGCAGTAGCAACACGAGTGGTATGCACCGCTAACAGGATGCTGTCATGAAGCCATATAGATGTTCTGCCTATCACACAAATGAATAATATGGCATATGAATTTCAGTGCCGGTGTGATGCTAGGTATGTAAGCCGTACATCCCAAAAACTGGTGGATCATATCCAACAGCATGTCCCAGTCACTGTTTGCAACGGGCAGGGTATAGGCTGTAAAACAAAAACAGAATTACCTGGAAAAACTCAGCAGGTCTGGCAGCATCGGCGGAGAAGAAAAGAGTTGACGTTTCGAGTCCTCATGACCCTTCGACAGAACTTGCGTTCGAGTCCAAGAAAGAGTTGAAATATAAGCTGGTTTAAGGTGTGTGTGTGGGGGACGGAGAGATAGAGAGACAAAGAGGTGGAGCGGGGGGGCGGGGGCGGGGGTGTGGTTGTAGGGACAAACAAGCAGTGATAGAAGCAGCTCATCAAAAGATGTCAACGACAATAGTACAATAGAACACATAGGTGTTAAAATTAAAGTTGGTGATATTATCTAAACGAATGTGCTAATTAAGAATGGATGGTAGGGCACTCAAGGTATAGCTCTAGTGGGGTTTTTTTTTTTATAGCTGTACCTAACCAACCAGTGCTTGCAAAACTCAAAACAGTGTCCAACATTAGATGTGATTCTGCAATTGGACAACACTTACTAAATAATCCTCAATGTGCCAAGAATTATACCGACAACCAATTTAAGATTGTCATTCCGGCTCACAGCGTGGCATATTTGTGGCATGTACTGGAATTTACACATATTAATACACAGGGCCCTGTTCTTTGCAGACAGAAAGAACACGTACATACATTGCGTCTGTTTCAGCTAAACAAAATAAGTGACAGCCATTCGCTGGTTCATTCCTCAGGGCAATGCCTTGAACAATCAGGATCAAGCTGCCTGGTTTTAAATTTCAAACAATGTTTGGCAGTTAACTGCCAGTCACCATCACTGGTGCGTTCGCCATGGCAATGTCACTTGCCAACCAACCTGCACTCTCTTCACAAACAGCATAAACTGTTGTTTTCCCCTTATAATGGTATTCTTGTGAGTGTCCTGATGAGTGCAAGATGAAAAAGCTTAGACATGTCTCTTTTTTCAGCAATACCTGTATAAAGTGAATGGCTAAAGATACAATGGCAACGTGAGGAAATTTGCTTTGTTTTGACAAAGTGAAAGGTTAGGCTCTGGAATGCCCAAAAGCATGGTGAAGGCAGATTCAAACATGGCTTTCAAAGAGAATTGGATAAGCACCTGAAGACAAAATATTAGGAAGGCTACATCGAAAGGGTGGAGGAATGCGACTAGCTGAGTAGCTCTTGCCGAGAACTTGCAACGACACAATGGCCAAATTGCCTCCTGATATGTAACCTTATGCGATTAACAGTTTTGGATTGGTAGCTTTGGGGAAATAACAATCAACATTTTAACTGCTCAGTTTTCTATTGTTTATTTATTGTCTGTTTGCATTTACAAACATTCAAACTGCTTTGGATTCATTCACAATTGATCAAAAATTTGAGTGCTAACTTTAATAAGTGCTCACCAATTTTTGCCCTACAAATGTGTAATGTTTTGTGGTGATACATCCTAGGATATGACATCTTATGATGCAATATTGTTGAGCTGTGATGCCTCTGAGGTCCCACTTTCAGGTGTGATGCTTTTGAAACCCCAACATAATGAATGAATGCTGAACTTTTAGTTCTGTGGAGGTACATCAAGGATCCCCACTGCTATTTAATTATATAATTCAAATTTTAACAATGACGTTCAAATCTAACATGCACCCAATGTCTACGGGACAAGACTTGTGATAACTTCTGCGAGATCATTTCCTTGTACTTTTTATATTTACAACCCAAGTTACATAACTATGCTCTGCATTCTAATATGACAAAGCACTCTAACCAGAAGCTCAGTTATTAGTGAATCTCCCATAGTGTTGCACACTGCAAGTCAAGACCAAATATCAAATCAAAAAATCAAATGAAATGGTCAGAAACTAACTGGACCAAGGCACAGTTCTCACTTTAAATTTGTACATTTATTACTCATTTTATGATAATTATAATATCAAATTAAAGTAAATAGAAAAAAATACAGTGATTTGGGAAGCATGGAAGTAGACTTGGTTGCAACATAGAAGTTTTTCTGCTATATAAACTGAACAGCAAACCTGGAGGTGCCACAGTGTCATCATTAGTGAGACAGTAACTTGAAGTGTGACATAGTAAATTTATTAAAAAAAAGTTGGTCAAAAGAAAAGGACAATAGGAAGTAAGGCTTTTCAGATGGAAAGTGGAAACAGTGGAAGCAAATTGTTGTGGTTGTTGCCAGCTGATCATCTCAGCCCCAGGATATTGCCGCAGGAATTTTCTAAGATAGTGTCCTCAGCCCAAACATGTTCAGCTGCTGCATCAATGACCTTCCTGTCAACATAAGGTCAGAACTGAGGATTTTCGCTGATATTTGCACATTCACTACCATTTGCAACACATCAGATATTGAAGCAGTCCATATCTGCATTTACTAAGACCTTGACAGCATTCAGGCTCAGGCTGAGTGACATTCGCGGCCTACAAGTGCTAGGCAATGACCATTTCTAATAGAGAAATTTAAATATCTGACCTTGATGTTCAACACCATTACTATCACTCATTGCCCCACCGTCAACATCCTGAGGGTTACCATTGACTAGAAACTTTACTGCACCAGCCATATAAATACTGTGCCTACACAAGAGGGTCAGGGGCTGAGAATTTTATAGCGAGTACTTACTTCCAGACTCCCCAAAGCATTTTCACCATCTACAAGTGTGATGGAATACTCTCCACTGGATGAGTGCAGCAGCAACATTTGGAAGTTTGACACCATCCTGGACAAAGCAACTCTCTTAATCGACACTCCAATCTCCACCTTAAACATTCACTCCGTCCATCACCAGCACACGGTAACAGTAGTGTGCACCAAATGCCAGTAAAAGGTACTCTGCAGCAACTTGCCAGTACTTTCCAAACCTGCAATTGCTATCAACTGGGAGGACAAGGGCAATAGACACATGGTAATTTCACCAGCTGCAAATTCCACTCCAAGCTACACACGATTCTGACTCGGAACTATAATCGCTGTTGCTTGGTCAAAAGCCTGGAACTCCCTTCAGGATGGCACTGTGGGTGCACCTACGCCAATGGGATGCATCGGTTCATGGTGGTAGCTGACCATCACCTTCTCAAGAGCAATCAGGGATGGGCAACAAATGCTGGATGCCCCAGTTCCCATAACAAATAAAAATAGGGACCATATTTTTAATGTATTATAAATAGTAATTTATTGCACATGCAGTGTTAGAAAAGTAAAATGATGGGAAAAAGTTATTTGCAGAAAGATCCAATGTACAATACATATATTCTACATGAGCTTCCATCTGCAACACAGCATCTAATCCTAGGCCAAACTTGTTTTTTTTTAATTAGGAAGTCCAAATATCTGAATAGCCCCATTTCAATGCATACTATTTCGTCAAGTAATTTCACACAAACACACTTACTCGCACACACACATCCCTAAGAGTGAAAAAAGGGACCATCTGTGGTGCTCTGACGAGAGGAAAGGCAACTTCTCATTCTCTCTTATGATTCTATTGAAATCAGAATTGCAATGCTTATTTGAACTTGGGCCATGACTTAATCGCAACAGAAAGAGAACATTCCAGAAGTGCAGGCCCCATCAAATTCACAAAACCCAGGAGATCATGGCTCATGCTGACTACAGCAGCTCAGGCAAAAACTGCACATTTCAACTGCAAATAAAATGGCCAGGCTCAAAATGAAAAACAAGTTAACTGCAAAGCTTGCTGCTGTCTTTAGAAATGAACCATTCATATTTAACTAGCAGACTTCCAGATTAAAATTTGCTCAAACTGCTGAGTTTGGAAAACACAGCAAAACGCTTTCATCAGGGGGTCAGTTCAAATTAATTTCTGTATGAAATAAATCTTAATCTCTTCAATTTAGCCTCAAAAAATTTACAATATAAATACTCTGTAAATGGTGTCATTTTCTTTGATAACCTATTCAGCAGATGCTGAAGGTTCAAGAGGCAGTGAATAAGACAGTGAATAAGCAGTGCCAGACATTTAAGGAGAGATATCCATTGATAAAGAAAGACTCTATGAGAAGAATGCACCATCATGGCTAACTGAGGAAGTTAAGGATGGTATCAAATTGGAAAAAGACATATAATGTTGCAAAGATTAGTGGAAGGCAGAAGATTTTGGGAAAATTTTAGAAACTAGCAAAGGATTACTAAAAAGTGGGAGAAATTAGAGACTAAACTAGCATCAAATATAAAAACAGACAATAAGAATTTCTACAAGTATGTAAAAAGGAAGAGAGCAGCTAAGTCAATGTTAGTTCCTTAGAGGATGAAACTGGGGAATTAACAATGGGAAAACAAGGAAATGGCAGAGACGTTGAATAAGTATTTTGTATGTCTTCACCCTAGAAAACACAAAAAGCATTCAAAGAATTGTAGAAAATCGTCAAGGGGCAAAAGGGAGGGATGAACTTAAAATAATCATGATCACTAGAGAAAAGTACTGGGAAAACTAATGGGACGAAGGCTTGACAAGTCCCCTGGACCTGATGGCCTGGATCCTAGGGTCTTAAAAGAAGTGGCTGCAGATGGATGCATGGGTTGCAATCTTCCAAAATTTCCTAGATTCTGGAAAGGTCCCAATGAAATGTAATGCCCTTGTTCAAGAAAGGAAGGACAGAAAGCAGGAACCTATTGGCCACTTAGCCTAACATCTGTCACTGAGAAAATGCTAGAATCCACTATTAAGTGGATTAAGAAAATAGCAGGACAGTTAGAAGACCATAATCAAGCAGAGTCAACATGGTTGTGTGAAAGGGAAATCATGTTTGACAAATTTACTAGAGTTCTTTTAGGGTGTAACAAGCAGATTGGATAAAAGGGAACCAGCAGATATAGTGTATTTGGATTTCCAAAAGGCTTCAGAGCTCTGAAGAATAGTCATAAGGACTCAAAACTTTAACTCTTTTTTCTCTCTCTACGGATGCTGTTAGACCTGCTGAGTTTTTCCAGCATTTTCTGTTTGTGTAAGAGTTCATACTGTTGGGTAACATATTAACCTAGATAGACGATTGGGCTAACCAACAAAAAACAGTTGGGATAAATGGGTCATTTTCAAATTAGCTAACTGTGTAACTAGTGAGATGCCAAGGGCCTTAACTACTGGCAAACTATATTAATTATTTGAATGAAGGGACAGTGTTGTAGCCAAATTTGCTGATGACATAAAGATGGGTAGCAAAGCTAATGTGAAGAGTTGGGAGGATATAGACAGGTTAAGTGGGTGGTCAAAAATTTGTCAGATTGCATATATTGTGCAAAAATATGAGGTTATCCATTTTGATAGGAAGGAAAGAAAAACATTATTTATATCGAGAGAAACTACAGAATGCTGCAGTATATAGGGATCTGGACATCCTCAAGCAAATCACAAAATGTTAGCATGTACATACAGCAAGTAATTAGGAAGGGAAATGGAATATTGACCTTTATTGCAGGGGTGATGAAATATAAAGTTACAAAGCTACAATTGAACAGGGCATTGGTGAGACCACACCTAGGCTACTGCATATAGTTTTGGTCTCCTTAATTAAGGGGTGACATACTTGCATTGGAAGCAGTTCAGAGAAGGTTCCTAAGGTTGATTCCTGGGATGAAGGGTTGTCTTATGATGAAAGGTTGAGCAAGTTGGTCCTATACTCATTGCAGTTTGAAAGAGAGGTGACCTTATTGAAACATACATGATTGAGGGGATTGACAGGGTAGATATTGAAAGGATGTTTCCTTTTATGGGGAATACAGAATTAGGACACAATTTCAAAATAAGTGGTCTCCCCTAAGACAGAGATAAGAAGGAATTTCTTCTCTCAAGAGGCATTAATCTTTGGAATCTCTACCCCAAAGGTCAGTGGAGAGTGGGTCATTGAATATATTCAAGGCTGATTTTTGATCTACAAGGAGTCAAGGGTAATGGGAGATGCAGGTAGGAAAGGGGAGTTAGGCCACAATCAGATCAGCCATGATCTTACTGAATGGCAGAGCAGACCCAAGTGGCCTACACCTGCTCTTATTTCTTAAGTTATCTCCAAATATACCATAGCCACAAGAATAGATGCTGGTTGAGTATATTCTTGATTTTAATTAATTATGAGTGCTGTTCACTTGTAAAGTCGAGGATACAATGCTCAACCACATTTAGCTGCCTTAACATGATACTGAAAAGCATGCTAATTTAAAGCTACGAATACACCATCTCACACCCTCATCCTTAGAGCAGAAAATAATTACAGAACTCAGAACACTGTTGCATTACAGTAGCTGAATCTTTAACTTCTCTGCATAAAAAAATTGTTAGAGCAGTCTTTGAGTACTATAGTTGGGGAAATTTAACCACACTCATGACAAATGCTTTGCTCCTCCATCTTTCTTCTTCTCTCAAATCTATTCTCTCATTTTCTATCTATGCCACATCAGGCCATCTGGGAACCTTCAAGAGTCAATTTTTGATGTTAGTAATGGAGCATCAACTAGCTCCTCAGTTCTCTTCCTGCTGTGAGGTTTAACTGGCAAAGAAGCAGAGCTCTCTTGATTTCTTGGCAGAAAGCAACCTGACTGTTGGTGTTGTGAGTAAGCCATTATTCAGTAAAAACATACCAGTGTTCTGCAGCTACAAAAATCAATTTTGTTTTATCAAGCCACTTACTTGTATACAAGAGGAGTTTATGCCCAGCTTATTGGTCAAAGTGGAGGGCTCATCTTATATTAACATATGGTTCAATATTATGGCTAGGATTTGCTGCACCATAGTACTTAATGACTGACATAGTACTTAATAACATTTCCTTACATGAAAGGGGGGTGGGGGATGAAGTGGACACTGATGAGAACTGAAGGTCTAGGATTTTCAATTGCTTGCAATGTTAGTTTCTGTCAAATAAGCTACAGGTACCCTCCGGGCCTAACATGGCATTCTCCAAATGGCACTTCAAGATACCCATTGCTAACAAGCAGAAACCCCAAATGCTCAAATTATTTCTCTCACTGATCTTCCCGTTGAAAACTAACCAGATTGACCACCTGTCCACTCAGACCACCCAACATGCCCCTCTGAACTGCTCGCAAATGTGCTCTGCTCTACATTTCCTTCCAGAATGTCTGTAGGTGACAAGGGCCTTGTTTGTGAGTGGATAATCTTATTGTGGATGACTGCATTTGCAACCTGGCTTTTTAATGAAACCTGGCCAGAGGGTAATGAGATTTGCCCCTTACTTGCAGCCTTTACACTCGAGTGTAATTTCCACCGTGCACCCCAGGCAAACCTGCACTGTGACAGTGCAGACCTCATCACCAATTCACAACTTGATCTTTCACCCTACTCCTCTGGCAACTCCTCCTTTGAGCACCTCACCATGTCCCACCTCTTCTTTACTGGCTGTGTATTGAGCATAAAAACCCTACCCTAAGTTTCTCCACAAGGTATCCTCCCCTGTTTTCCTTCTTGGCCTCTATACTGTAACTCTTCACCTTTGATGATTTCATCTAAATCTAAGTTCTTCTTTTCCGTTCTTTTCTGATTTCACTATCCCTCCTGTCTTCACAAACCTCTTCTTTCGCATAAACTTTTCTATCTATATTCTCAGTTCTCTCAGCTTTGACATCACCCACGGTCCCTCCACTGTCTCAGTCATGATCAATAATACAACCAACTCTGACCTCCTCCTTCCAAACTCATTTCTTCTCTGCATTCGCCAAGTTACAAATGGATTTTTGAACTTCTCACAAACTCAATACTCTTATGAGTAAGTCTAACCCTCTCCCTGGCCACTGTCTTGGGCTGAACTACAATGCTTGGAATCTTGGCATCCTATTTAACCCCAATCCGATCCTCTAATCCTACATTCTATCCACTACTAAGGCCACCTACAAATTACCCACAGGCATGGAAATACATAGATTGCAGTGTAGACATTGACCATTTACACCTCAAAATTCTTCTAAAAATGGGGGTCGACCTATATGCAGAGTATAAAATGCGTACCACCAGTGTTGGTGTAGGTGATTGCCATTTGAAATGTGAAAAAAAACACTAGTAATTAAAACAAAGCAATGCAAGGACAGGCAGAAGACTGGACCAATACAGGGCTTTTCTTTTACCAATAAAGCATGCTGTTCTAAAAATAAACTGAAAAAAGGAGATTGCAAGAATCAGATATACCTTTCAGCCTTGCTTCTGAAAAAGGCCACAGATTAAAGTTTTAAAATACTTCAGGTACCCAGGTAACATCATCCAAAAGCACACCTTTAGTAGGATAGGCAAAACCTTTCTACAATGGCTGGCCAAAAATGTTTCCTTCAATTGAATGGAACCAATTTCAGTAAATTTCTTAAGGAAAAGGCACACGATTTCCTTGAGTCTTAGCTTTAATTCAATTCAGCAATTGTTAATCAACTTAATCTTGTTAGTCAACAGTCTGTTTAGCAGCAACGGTTAAAATTTATAGTGACTAAGATACAGTTAGGATATATAGCTGATGTATATCAATTTCACAATTTTTTTTTTTTTAAAAGAGTGACAGTTCCTTCCAGTCAACTCAATGAAAGATACACATACCTTTCTCACAGCCTGCAGGCTTTTAACATAAGTAACTAATTCTGATCATGGTGAGATGATTGAATTTTTTTTAAAGAAATGAATGGTAAAATGCACCATTTTCCAAATTCTGCACATGGATACTTGTCAATGTTAATTTCGAACAGTCCTGATGCAAACTTGGACAGAAACGGCATATGGCTATCTTTACAGAAAACGTTTAGCAATTTTAGTCACAAAACATAAATTTTATCAGAACATGGAGAAAGAAATTAAGATATGGATTAGCCCTAAACCAGCACCAAGTGTTACTTCACTTTAAAATGTGCCTTGAGTTGCCCATTATTTACAATTGTGGAAATTCTTTCTTGGTGTCAAAACTTCAATAACATTTAATGTTTTGTAAATCAGTTAAAATGGAACACAAAAGGAAATGTAAAACAGAATTTACATAATCTTTTAAAAATACAGTAAATTTGATGCCATCCAATGAACATCATGTTTTACAGGACAGTGAAAACATTTTGAATTGCTGTTGGTATACACACATCAAATTTACCAACAAACTTGCAATTAAACCATCTAAAAATAACATAATAGCAGTCCTTCAACCCTGTTATAAAACAGACCCTGTCAACTGTAACTCCAGTTTCCTGACAATCAATTTTCTGACCTCGTCACCTAGAAAACACTTTTGGACCTGTTAATACCATCACATCTACTATTCCTAGACAACTAGCACTTCAGCAGTTTTCAGGTTTGCACAGCTCTCCCTGCTTGCAGGAAAATGTGCCAAAGTACACACCAGCATGGTCGCATATATGACTAAAACAGCCATGGGACACAGGCCAATCAAAACAGGAGTTGTACAGCTTATAATCAGGACATGAAACAGAACAGGCCAATGAGGCCTACATAATACAAATACTTCTCCCCTTTTAACCCAATATACATCCAAACATATTATCAGCCATGGAAAATCAAAACAACATGAAGGGAAAAAGAAGTGAAGAGGAAAACTTGGAAGGTAAAGGAAGAAGAAAAAGTACTCTCCACCTTTCATATCCTCATGATTTTCCAAAGTACTTTATAGTTAATAAAACACTTTTGATTGTTGCATTAACAAGCCAGCCAATCTGCACACAAGGTGCTTCAAAAATCTTATTCTGTAGACCCCTTGGAAAATCTCCACAAACCCTAGGGGTTTGCAGACCAGTTTGAGAACCACAGGTCTACTGGAGCTTGAATTCACAACTTGTTGGCTTAGATAATGAAAGCATTTTAGTCACAAAACATAAATTTTAGCTGAACAAGGTGAAAGAAATTAAGATATGGATTAGCTCCAAACCAGCACCAAGTGTTACTTCACTTTAAAACGTGCATTGAGTTGTCCTTTATTTACAATTGTGGAAGTTCTTTCTTGGTGTCTTCAATAACAGTTAATGTTTTGTAAATCAGTTAAAATGGAACACAAAAGGAAATTTAAAACTGAATTAACAATCTTCTAAAAATACAGTAAACTTGATGGCATCAGTGAACATCAGTGCCAAGGCTGACATTGAAGAGAAAATAAGATAACAATCAACATAAGAAAGGATCTCTTATGCCTCTCACATCCTAGCTGATCCCAGAATTTGCTGGGTTTACAATAATAACTACAAAAGAACCAGAGGGATGTTAATACCCATGGGTCTGCAACCAAGTACAAGCTACTACTTCATGAAGGGGAAAAATGCTGTGTAATCTAGAGTTGGTCATCAAATCCACAATCGCACTGTTGTCTGACCACGCACCACCTCCCCATCCCTTAAATAACCACTGGATTTTTGCCTGATAAATTGTAAAGCTACCAGTGATGAAACACACATTTCACATCCACCAGTCTAACAATTTATTTTAAACTTGCAAATTAAAAGAATGACAAATTCAAACAGTCTCACCATATTCAAAGGGTAGGGGTAGGAATGGAAAATTTGTTGATCCTTTCATACAATCGCTAAGGGATTTTATACATTTCCAAATAGATACGGTGAACTGACTGGCACCAATTTCCATTCTTTACCTTGAACTACACCCAATAATACATGCGAAAGTAGCAACCCTCAAAGCAATTTAGAAAGCGTCTCCACACTTCTGATCAAATATTCAAGTATTCTTGCGAGAGTGCACAAGCTCATTTTTCTTTGCCCCAAATTGAATAGTTGCTGGCATCCTTCAAACAATTTCTGTTGGGCTTTGGATCTGATATTTTTCTGGCCTCCTTAATGACCACATTTAAAGAAACAATAGGTGTACCATTATACTACTGGGTGCAGCCTTTTGAACCGCTGCAGTCCACGTGTTGTAGAAACATTCAGAATACTGTCGGGAAGGGGGTTCCAGGATTCTGACCCAGCGAGAGTGAAGGATAGTTCCAAGCCAGGATGCTGTGCAACTGGGAGGGGAATTTGCAGGCGGTGGTGTTCCCGTGCATCTGATGCCCTTCTCCTTTAAGGCAGTAGAGGTCGCTGGTTTAGAAATTAGTGGGAAAGAAACACAGGAGGAAATTTGCAAGGAAATTAGAGGGGTGCAAAAACTAGAGACTACTGATAATGGGAGATTTAATTTATCCTTATACAGACTGGGATAATAATGTAAAGGGCAAAAAGTAGGTACAGCTTCTAAAGTGTGTTCAGGAGAATTTTCTTGATTGGTGTATTTCCAGCCCAACGAGTAAGGAGACATTGCTGGATCTTGTTCTATAAGTGGGTCAAGTGAATTAAGTGTCAGTAGGGGTATGGTCGCCTTTAAACAAGAGATGATTTGGGTACAGTTAGGGGAGGTGGTGGCATAGTGGTAGTGTGGATGGACTAGTATTCCAGAGAGCCAGGGTAATACTCTGGGGGACCCGGGTACGAATCCCACCACAGCAGATGGTAAAATTTTTATTCATTAAAAATCTGGAGTTAAAACGTGATGACCATGAAACCATTGTCGATTGTTGTAAAAGCCCATCTGGTTCATGCCCCTTAAGCAAGGAAATCTGCTGTCCTTACCGGGTCTGGTCTACATTGACTTCAAAGAACAAAGAAAGAACAAAGAAAAGTACAGCACAGGAACAGGCCCTTCGGCCCTCCAAGCCTGCGTCGATCATATTGCCCGTCAACTAAAACATTTTGCACTTCCGGGGTCCGTATCCCTCTATTCCCATCCTATTCATGTATTTGTCAAGCTTCCTCTTAAACACCACAATCGTACCTGCTTCCACCACCTCCTCTGGCAGCACATTCCAGACACTCACTATCCTCTGTGTAAAAATTTTGCCCCGCACATCTCCTCTATAGTTTTTTCCTCTCACCTTAAATCTATGTCCCCTAGTAATTGACTCTTCCACCCTGGGAAAAAGCTTCTGACTATCTACTCTGTCCATGCCACTCATAATTTTGTAAACTTCTATCAAGTCGATATTCAGATCGATATTAATGTGGCTGACTCTTAACTGCCCTCTGAAATGGCAGAGCAAGCCACTCAGTTGTATCAATCCGCTAAAAAGTCCAAAAGGAATGGAAACGGACGCAGGACATCAACCCAGGCACCAGAAACGACAACAGCAGACTCAATCCTGTCGACTAACATCTGGGGGTTAGTGCCAAAATTGGGAGAGCAGTCTCACAGGCTAGTCAAGCAACAGCCTTACATGGTCATTCTCACAGAATCATATCTTACAGATAATGTACCAGGCACCATCTGCACCATCCCTGGGTATGTCCTGTTCCACTGACAGGACAGCCCCAGCAGAGATGGCAACACTGTGCATTACTGTCAGGAGGGAGTTGCCCTGGGAGTCCTCAACATCATGAAGCCTCATGGCAAGGAAACTTTCTGCTGATTATCACGCACTGCCCCCCTCAGCTGATGAATCGGTACTTCTCCATGTTGAACATCACTTGGACGAAGCACTGGGGGTGGCAAGGGCGAAGAATGTACTCTGGATGGGGGACTTCAATGTCCATCACAAAGTGTGGCTTGGTAGCACCGCTACTGACTGAGCTGGCTGAGTCTTAAAGGACATAGCTGCTAAACTGGGTCTGCGGCAGGTGGCGATGGAACCAACAAGAGGGAAAGACATACTTGACCACAACCTCACCAACCTGCCCGCTGCAGATACATCTGTCCATGACAGTATCCGTAGAAGTGACCACCACACAGTCCTTGTGGAGACGAAGTCCCGTCTTCACACGAGGAAACACTCCCATCGTGTTGTGTGGCACTATCACCATGCTAAATGAGATAGATTGCGATCTAGCAACTCAGAATAAGGCGCTGTGGTCCATTGGCAGCAAAATTGTACTCAATCACAATCTGTAACCTCAAGGTCCAACATATCCCCCACTCTACCATTACCATTGAGCCAGGGGATCAACACTGGTTCAATAAAGCATGCAGGAGGGCATACCAGGAGCAGCACCAGGCATATCAAAAAATGAGATGTCAACCTGGTGAAGCTACAACACAGGACTACTTGCATGCCAAACAGCATAAGCAGTGAGTGATAGACAGGCTAAGCGATTTCACAGCCAGTGGATCAGAACTAAGCTCTGTAGTCCTGCAACATCCAGTCGTGAATGGTGGTGGACAATTAAACAACTCACTGCAGGAAGCAGCTCCACAACTGTCCCAATCCTCAATGAAGGGGGAGCCCAGCACATCAGTGCAAAAGACAAGGCTGAAGCATTTGCAACCATCTTCAGCCAAAAGTGCAGAGTGGATGATCCATCTGGGCCTCCTTTGGAGGTCCCCAGCATCACAGATGCTATTCTTCAGCCAATTTGAATCGCTGCACATGATATCAAGAAACGGTTGAAGACACTGGATACTGCAAAGGCTATGGGCCCTGGCAACATTCTGGCAATAGTAGTGAAGACTTGTACTCCAGAAATTGCCATGCCCCTAGCCAAGCTGTTCCAGTACAGCTACAACACTGGCATCTACCTGGCAATGTGGAAAATTGCCCAGGTATGTCCTGTACACAGAAAGCAAGACAAATCCAACCCTGCCAAGTACTGCCCCATCAACCTGCTCTCCATCATCAGTAAAGTGATGGAAGGGGTCATCAACAGTGCTATAAAACAACACTTGCATAGCAATAATCAGCTCACTGACGCTCAGTTTGGGTTCCGCCAAGGTCTCGGCTCCTGACCTCATTACAGCTTTGCCTCAAACATGGACAAAAGAGCTGAACTCCAGGTGTGAGGCAAGAGTGACTGCCCTTGACATCAAGACAGCATTTGACCAAGTGTGGCATCAAGGAGCCCTAGCAAAACTGGAGTCAATGGGAATCAGGGAGAAAACTCTCCGCTGGTTGGAGTCATATCTAGGAAGATGCTTGTGGTTGTTGGAGGTCAATCATCTCAGTCTCAGGACATCGCTGCAGGCCTATACTTGCTAGAAGGATGAGAGGAGATCTAATTGAGGGATGTTTCCCCTTCTGGGGCATTCTAGAACAAGAGGCCAAAGTTTTAGGATAAGGAGTGGCAGATTTAAATCAGAGACACGGTGGAAGTACTTTTCTCAAAGGGTCGTGAATCTGTGGAATTCACTACCTTAGAGTGCAGTGGATGCCAGGATGCTGAATAAATTTTAGGAGATGGGCAGATTTTTAATTAGTAATGGGTTGAAAGGTTATGGGGAGAGGGTGGGAAATTGGAGTTGAGGCCAAAATTAGATCAGCCATGATCGAAATGAATGGCAGGGCAGGCTCGAAGGGCTGAACTGCCTACTCCTGTTCCTAGTTCTTATGTACTTTATGTTCCTCAAGGTAGTGTCCTAGACCCAACCATCTTCAGCTGCTTCATCAATGACCTTCCCTTCCATCTTAAGGTCAAAAGTGGGGATGTTCGTTGATGATTGCACAATGTTTAGCACCATTTGCGACTCCTCAGGTACTGAACAAATTCATGTCCAATTGCAACAAGACCTGGACAATATTCAGGCTGAGGCTGAAAAGTGGCAAGTAACATTTACACCAGGCAATGATCATTTCCAATAAGAGAGAATCTAACCGTCACCCCTTGACATTCAATAGCATTACCATCGTTGAATCCCTCATTATCAACATGCTGGAGGTTATCACTGACCAGAAACTGAAATGGACTAACCATATAAGATGCTAAGACATAGAAGCAGAAGTAGGCCATTCGGCCGATCGAGTCTGCTCTGCCATTCAATGAGATCATAGCTGATCTGATAATCCTCAACTCCACTTTCCTGCCTTGATTCCCTTACTTATTAAAAATCTAGCTATCTCAGCCTTGAATATACTTAATGACCCAGCCTCTACAGCCCTCTGCGGTAAAGAATTCCAGAGATTGACTACCCTCTGAGAGAAGAAATTCCTCCTTATCTCTGTCTTAAATGGGTGGCCCCTTACTCTGAGATTATGGCTTCTGGTCCTAGACTCTCCCACAAGGGGAAACAACCTCTCAGCATCTGCCCTGCCAAGCCCCCTAAGAATCTTATATGTTTTAATAAGGTCGCCTCTCATTCTTCTAAACTCTAATGAGTACTGGCCCAACCTACTCAACCTCTCCTCATAAGAAAATCCCTCCGTACCCAGGATCAACCTAGTAAACCTTCTCTGGACTGCCTCCAACGCCAGTATATCTTTCCTTAGATAAGGGGACCAAAACTGTTCACAGTATTCTAGGTGTGGTCTAACTAGTGCCTTGTATAGTTTTAGCAAGACTTCCCTATTTTAACACTCCATTCTCTTTGAAATAAAGGCCAACATTCCATTTGCCTTCTCCATTACCTGTAGAACTCGTATGTTAGCTTTTTGGGATTCATGCACAAGGACTCCCAAATCCCTCTGTGCTGCAGCCTTCTGCAGTCTTTCTCCATTTAAATAATATTCAGCTCATCTATTTTTCTTGACAAAGTGCATAACCTCACATTTTCCCACATTATATTCTATCTGCCAAGTTTTTGCCCACTCACTTAACCTGTCTAAATCCCTCTGTAGACTCCTTGCGTCATCCTCACCACTTGCCTTCCCACCTATTTTTGTGTCATCCGCATAAATACCGTGGCTACATGAGCAGGTCAGAGGCTAGGAATCCTGCGGCGAGTAACTCACCTCCTGACTCCCCAAAGCCTGTCTGTCATCTACAAGGCACAAGTGAGAAGTGGGACAGAATATTCCCCACTTCCTGGGTGAGTGCAGCTCAAACAACACTATCCAGGACAAATCAAACTAGTAACAATACCATAGAGGAGGATTTCCTGGAGTGTTTACGGGATGTTTTTCTGGACCAATACATTGAGGAACCAACAAGAGAACATCCTTGACTGGGTATTGTGTAATGAGAAAGAAATAATTGGCAATCTAGTTGTGCAAGGCCTCTTGGGGATGAGCGACCATAATATGATAGAATTCTTCATCAAGATGGAGTTGATTCTGAGACTTGGGTCCTGAATTTTAATAAAGGAAACTACGATGGTATGAGTTGTGAATTGGCTATGATGGATTGGGAAATGTTACTTAAAGGGATGACGGTGGATAGGCAATGACAAACATTCAAAGAGCACATGGGTGAACTGCAACAATTGTTTATTCCTATCTGGCGCAAAAGTAAAACAGGAAAGGTGGCCAAACCATGGCTTACAAGGGAAATTAGAGATAATATTAGATGCAAGGAAGAGGCATACAAATTGGCCAGAAAAAAACAGACCTGAGGATTGGGAGCAGTTTAGAATTCAGAAAAGGAGGACCAAGGGATTGATTAAGGAGGAGAAAGTAGAGTACGAGAGTAAGCTTGCAGGGAACATAAATACTTACTGTAAAAGTTTCAATAGGTATGTGAATAGAAAAAGATTGGTGAAGACAAATGTAGGTCCCTTACACTCAGAAACAGGGGAATTTATAATGGGGAACAAAGAAATGGCTGACCAACTAAATATATACTTTGTTTCTGTCTTCACAAAGGAGGACACAAATAACATACCAGAAATGTTGGGGAACACAGGGTTTAGTGAGAGGGAAGAACTGAAAGAAATCAGCATTAGTAGGGAAATGGTGTTGGGGATATTGATGGGATTGAAGGCCGATAAATCCCCGTGGTCTGATAATCTACATCCCAGAGTACTTAAGGAAGTGGCCCTAGAAATAGTGGATGCATTGGTGGTCATCTTCTGAGATTCTATAGACTCTGAAACAGTTCCTACAGATTGGAGGGTAGCTAATGTAACCCCACTATTTAAAAAGGGAGGCAGAGAGAAAACAGGGAATTATAGACCAGTCAGCCTGACGCCGGTAGTGGGGAAAATTCTAGAGTCCATTATAAAATGATTTAATAGCTGAGCGCTTGGAAAACTGTGGCAGAATCAGACAGAGTCAGCATGGATTTATGAAAGGGAAATCATGCTTGACAAATCTACTGGAATTTTTCAAGGATGTAACTAGTAGAGTTGATGAGGGGGAGCCAGTGGATGTGGCTTATTTGGACTTTCAGAAGGCTTTCGACAAAGTCCCACATAAGAGATTGGCGTGTAAAATTAAAGTGCATGGGATTGGGGATAGTGTACTAAAATGGATAGAAAACTGGTTGCCAGACAGGAAACAAAGTGTAGGAATAAATGGGTCTTTTTCTGAATGGCAGGCAGTGACTAGTGGGGTGCCCCAGGGATCAACTGCTGGGACCCCAGTTATTCACAAAGCTGGGTGGGAAGGTGAGCCGTGAGGAGGATGCAGAGATGCTTCAGTGTGATTTGGACAAGCTGAATGAGTGGGCAAATGCATGGCAGATGCAGTATAATGTGGATAAATGTGAGGTTATCCATTTTGCTAGCAAAAACAGGAAGGCAGATTATCTGAATGGCTATAAATTGAGAGAGGGGAATGTGCAACGAGACCTGGATGTCCTTGTACACCAGTCGCTGAAGGTAAGCATGCAGGTGCAGCAGGCAGTAAAGAAGGTAAATGGTATGTTGGCCTTCATAGTCAGAGGATTCGAGTACAGGAACAGGGATGTCTTGCTTCAATTGCACAGGGCCTTGGTGAGACCACACCTGGAATACTGTCTGCAGTTTTGGTCTCCTTATCTGAGGAAGGATGTATTTGCTACAGAGGGAGTGCAGCGAAGGTTTACCTGACTGATTCATGGGATGGCGGGACTGGCATCTGAGGAGAGATTGAGTTGATTAGGATTATATTCACTGGAGTTCAGAAGAATGAGGGGGGGTCTCATAGAAACCTATAAAATTCTAACAGGACTAGACAGGGTAGATACAGGAAGGATGTTCCCGATGGTGGGGGAGTTCAGAACCACGGGTCACAGTCTGAGGATATGGGGTTGACCATTTAGGACTGAGATGAGGAAAAATTTCTTCACCCAGAGAGTGGTGAGCCTGTGGAATTCGTTACCACAGAAAGTAGTTGAGACCAAAACACTGTATGCTTTCAAAAAGGAGTTAGATAAAGCTCTTGGGGTGAAAGGGATCAAAGGATATGGGGAGAAAGTGGGAGCAGGCTATTGAGTTGGATGATCAGCCATGATCATAATGAATGGCGGAGCAGGCTCGAAGGGCCGAATAGCCTATTCCTGCTCCTAGTTTCTATGTTTCAACAAAGCAGCCTATCTGACTGGCACCCCATACACAAACATTCACTTCCTCCAGCACCAATGCACAGAGGCAACAGCGTATATCATCTACAAGATGCACTGCAGGAATTCACCATTGCTCCTTGGACAGAACATTCCAAACCCACCACCGCTACCATCTAGCAGCAGACATATGGCAACACCACCACCTAGAAGATCCCCTCCAAGCCACTCACCATCCAGACTTGGAAATATATCACCATTCCTTCACTGTCACTGGGTCAAAATCCTGGAACTCCCTCCCTAACAGCACTTTGGGTGTACCTACACCACATGGACTGCAGCGGTTCAAGAAGGCAGCTCACCACCACCTTCTCAAGGGCAATTGGGGATGGGCAATAAATGCTGGCCTAGCCAGCAATGCCCACATCCCATCAGTGAATTAAAAAAAAAAGTTGAGGTAATTTCCCATGAGGGGGAGAGGTAGGACAAGCAAAGCCAAAGCTCCCTGGATGATGTAAAGGAAGCAAAAAAAAAAGGACGCATGCAACAGGTGTCAACTTGATAATGCAAGTGAGAACAAGAAGGAACATAGAAAGTCTGAAGGCAATTGCAAAAGGAAATATGAGAGGCAAAGACAGAGTATGAGATAAGATAGGCAGCTAACATAAAAAGGAATCTACAGGCATATAAATAATAAAAGGGTGGTAAGAGGAAGGGAGGGACTTATAGGACCAAAATGAGGATCTATACATGGTAGCCGAGGGCATGATTGAGGTACTAAATGAGTGCTTTGCATCCGTCTTTACCAAGGAAGAAAATGCTGCCAAGTCAGTGAAGGAAGTGATAGTTGAGGCACTGAATGGTATAAAATTTGATAGAGAGAGATTAGAAAGGCTGGTTGTACTTAATGCTCATAAGTCACTGGGACAGCATTGGATGCACTCTTATACTCTGAAGGAGAATCATACGGACTCAAAACTTTTACTGTTTCTCTCTTCAAAGATGCTGTTAGACCTGCTGAATTTTTTCAGCATTTTCTGTTTTTTTTTGGATGCACGAAGGTTTACCTGACTAATTCCTGGGATGGCGGGACTGACATATGAGATTTGCTGAGGGGCGGAAGGGAAGAAATTCCAGAGGTACTGGCCAATCTTCCTTAGATATAGGGGTGGAGCAAGAGGACTGGAGAATTGTGAATATTATGCTCTTTTTTAGAACAAGGGTCAAAGGTTAAAACCAGCAACTATAAGCTGGTCTGTTTAAACTCTGTGATGGAAAAGCTTAGAAACGATAATCTGCAGAAAGATTATCACTTGGGCAAGTTAAGATTAATTCAGGAATGCCAACACAGGTTTGTTCAAAGCAAATTGTTTTTAATTAACTTGATTAATTTATTTGATGCAGTAACAGAGAGAGTTGATGAAGGTAATGTGGTTGATGTAGTATACATGGGCAACTAAAAGGCCATGTAATAAATTGGCTGGTATAAGGACAGCAGCAGCATGGATACAAAGTTGGTTGAGTAACAGAAAAACAGAGAGTATAGGCGAACAATTGGTTTTAGGATAGGAGGAAACAACACAGAAGGGCTTCCCAGGGTCAGTTCAGGGATCACTGCCTTTCTTGAAATATATTAATGACTTAGAGTTGGGTGTAAGGGCACAATTTCAAAATCTGCAGATGACACAAAACTTGGAAGTATTTTAAAAGGTGAGGAGGATACGGATAGACCCCAATAGGACAGAGGCAAACACATGCAAATTAAATTTAATGCAGTGGTGTGAAATGATACATTTTGGTACGAAGAATGAAGAGTGCCAACATAAACAAAGGGTACAATACTAAAGTCGGTACAGAACCAAAGAAACAAGGGGATACATGTGCACAAAACATTGAAGGTGGAAGGATAGGTTGAGAAAATGGTTCAAATGCATATAGGTTCCTGGGCTTTGTAAAGAGGCCTAAAGAAGCAAAACAAGTAAGTTATGATGAACCTCAGTCCCAGGACCTCGCTGCAGGAGTTCCTCAGGGCAGTGTCCTGGGAACAACCATCTTCAGCCGTTTCATCAATGACATTCACTCCATCATAAGGTCAGAAGTGGGGATGCTCGCAGATGATTACACAATGTTCAGTACCATTCACAGTACCTCAGATACTGAAGTGGTCCATGTCCATATGCAGCAAGACCTGGACAATGTTCAGGCTTGGGCTGATAAGTAACAAGTAACATTCATGCCACACAGGTGCCAGGCAATGATCATCTCCAATAAGACTGAGTCCAACCAGATCTATTTAATATTCAACAGCATTCACATTGCTGAATCCCCACCATCAACATCCTGGTCTTCACCATTGACGAGAAACTTAACTAGACTAGCTACATAATACTGTGGTCATAAGAGCAAGTCAGAAGCTAGGTATGCAAGTGACTTACCAACTAAATGCCCAAAGCCTCTCCACATCGACAAGATACAAGTCAGGAATGTAGTTACATACTCTCCTCTTGCCTGTAAGATTAGTACTCCGACAAAACTCAAGAAGCTCAAAAACATTCAACCAATTAAGCACCCCATCCACCATTGTGATTAAAGTATGTACCATCTACAAGATGCACTGCAGAAAGTTGCCAAGGCTTTTTTGGCATCATCTTCCAAATCCACAACCTCTTACACCCTAGAAAGCATATGGGAACAAGAACACCATTGCCTGCAAGTTCCCCTCCAAGTCACACAACATCCAGACTTGGAAATTGATCATGGTTCTTTTATTGTTGCTGGACCAAAATCCTGGAACTCCCCACCCAACAGCACTTTTGGATTACCTTCACCACATCGACTGCAGAGGTTCAAGAAAGTAGCTCATCGCCACCTTTTCAGGGGCAATCAGGATGGGCAATAAATGCTGGCCTTGTCAGAGACACCCATAGCCTGTGAATGAATTTTAAAAATACTAATTTTGGGTTTAAATATCAGACTATATGTTTTACAGAAGCAAAATACTGCAGACGCTGGAAATCTGAAATAAGAACTGAAAATGTTGGAAATATTCAGGTCATGCAGAACGGGTTTTGGTGAAGGATCATCCAAGGCTGGATTATTTATTGCTATCTTAACCTGAAAAGTTAGTTTCAACATTAGGTTTCGAGATTATTACTGGAATATCCGTAATTTTAAAACTCTTATGATCTGCTCAGTTCTCTCAACTGAATTATTTCCCTAGAACTCAGCTAGATAATATCCTTAGTATTCTTGTTTTAATTTGTAAAACTGTGAAATTTCATACTTTAATGTTTTTACTTGCCTGGTTAATTTGATTGAAATGATAATTCAAGGGGCTGGACAGAAGCAGCACACTATAATCATTACATCTTTATAGCCCAATCTCTGAGGCACAGTAAAATTTAATTCAAATAAATTCACTACACAATGCATTTTTTATGGCTACCCGAAAAGTAAATTTCCTTCCGCATTCCACTCCCACAAACATATATTGTACAGTACACAGAACTCAAAAGAAACAACTTATCCCATGATGTTTTTAACCTGCAAATTCATCAACACTGCTAAATAATATATTCCAGACACATGTTTGGGCATGTAGTTCCAAAGATCAATAGTATAATACAGTACTATCTGCAGCAGTGGTTCCCCACCAAGCATCCTTATTGGTTGAGATTTCATCTTAAAGAGACAAAGTCAACCCGCACAGCTAGCCTGGGGAGGTTAAGATGCTGGATGCAGCTGTGGGAAGCCTAATAACAAAACAGTTGAAAATTAAAAGGTACCTTTTTGAGGCCAATTTCTAAACTGACAATTTCCATCGAATAAATGGACTTAGATTACAAACTGATCACCAACTTGGCATAAAATTGGCAGTTCTTCAATAGGAAGAATATGTACTTGGTATGTCATAGCTGAAAGCAATTTTCTTTCCTTTGATTCAAACCCAAAGCCTGAAAGCAAAAAGTGAGCCAAAACAATAGTTTTAGATTAATGGGATTGTTAACTTTTCTCTCCCATTCCATTGCATCATCTTGTCTTTTTTCCTGTCTTTCAATCTATTGTCGACTCATCCCAATAATAACCCAGCAAGCTTTTCTCCCATTTTCTAAATTATGTGTTATTGCCTCATTATATTCAGCTTCATTTCTAGCTCAAGGTCTCTCAATAGTAATTCTTCTTGTCCTACTAATTTGCATTATATCTGTAGCATCATGTGTCCAACAGGTCGATGCGGTGTGTCTAGTGTGTGGGCGCAGAGAATTATCACAATTTTTGCTGTGTGCTAGCTTGCTTCTCATTTTCAGCTTGCACTACTGGCTAACAACAGCGTGAAAAGCGAAGCCAAATATGTATGTCTTTCCCTGTCAGTACACAGCCTCTCTCTCCATCAACACATCCTTAGCTGTACCTCCTCGTGGTGACACACAAAAACTGAGTCCCTTGCAGCCTAGGCTGAAACTTCAGAGGAACTCTGAGGAGGTTTGGCCCCTAGACATGAAGTGTGCCGGCCCACCAGCATGTGCACACACTGACGCTCATGAACCAAACTCCCAGCTGTGGGCAAATTGCTCCACTATCTTAGGGATACCTCAGGAAGTTGAAGGCTAAGGGAGTAAGCCCTGACAAAATATCTGGAGTGGATCCTAAAGGCAGGCTCATGTTTAAATATATTATATTTCCTGGAACTCCTGCAGCCAGGTTGGTGGCAAATAGTATTTGGCATTTTTTTGGACTCAACTGGGGAGGTTGAGAGGGGCACTATAACTTCTGGGCAGCCCAAAATCTTCATAAATTTTTCACAGGCTTGCGCCCTGGAGAGGCACTCTAGTTTTGCTGCATTGTCAGGCATGGAAAATGGCAGTCATGAGAGATAAGTCCAACTTGATTGGCATAGAGAATAGGTGCTTTGGGCTGTCTCCAACTGCGTGAGGGACCAACAAGCCCCATTGACCAGCCACTGCCCACCTCAAGTCTCAGATTGATAAAGTCCTGGCACATCACGGTCCATCTGCTTTAATGGGTGCTTGGAGCCTAAAGTCTCCATTCAACAAGTGGACAAACCAAAAGACAAGAAAGAAGACACAAATTCTTCTACTGGCAACCTGGAACATCAGGACGATATGACTTGCTGCTGATTGATAACACACACAAGACAGCTGTGATTGATATGGAACTTAAAAGGCTGAGCATCGACAATGCTTCCCTCCAAGAGAAGTACAAGAGGCTCGTGGAAAGTGGATCACTGAAAAAAAAAACATTATATAGTCATCTGGCAGGGAAGGAGTTCAGAAGGAAATGTGTAAATAGGCTGTTGACTTCACTGTAAGGAAGTCACTACTCTTAATGATGGACCCCACATAAATGGTTCAGAATGAGTTCTGTCCATCTGCCTCTTAACTCAAACAGACCAATTAACCTCATATGAGTATTTGTGCTCTAACATTGTGCTCCACTAGAGGTGAAAGACCAGCTCAATGAGGAGCTTAACCCTGCTATCAGCAGAATCCCTCAGTCAGAACAGCTTTACCTACAGGGGGAGAGATTTCAAAGAAAGAGTGGGTGCGGACCATGAAGCACAGTGCCCCTATCTTGGACATCGTGGCCTGGGAAAGATGAATGCAAATTCTCAACATACACAGCTACTGCAGCACTGACTGTGAAACAGACCACTGCCTGGTATGCACCAGGGTTAGGATGCAACCCTTGAAATTTATTCATTCAAAGCAGAAATGCTGCCCTCGTATCAACGTTAGCCGCCCTCATATCAACAGTAGATATACTGCCTACCCAGATAAACAACAGTTCCTCAACTTGATTGAGGTGTTCTCTGGCATTCTCACTTAAGAGTGCAGAAGTGAAATGCAAAATACTTTGAGACACCATCTACAATACTGCACTCAACATATGGGAAGCAAAAGTAGAAAAATGCTTGTCTGGTTTGAGGCTAACATCACTATGATGAAACCTACCATTGTAGCCAAGCAGTCCGCTCTCATTTGTTGCAAGTGAGAAGACTCTGAATGCACTGAGAGCAACTTGAAGTAAGGTCCAACAGATTGTTAGGCAATGCGCCAAAAATGACTGGTTACAACTTTGCCAGAGTATGCAGATGTTCTTCAACAAAGTGAATGCTAGGGGCATGTACGAAGGGACAAAGACAACAAGTCCATCAGCAAAGAAAATAGCTTCATTGAAAACAAATGCAGAGGAGGTAATCACTGACTGCAATTAACAATTGGAGAGATGGGTTGGACACTACCTTGAGTTGTACTCCAGAGGACACTCACTGAGAAAGCCCTCGACACCATAAAAAGCCTGCCTTTCATGGCAGTGCTGCATACTAAACTCACAGTGGAAGAGCTTAGCAAAGCTATTGACTTGCATGGGCAAAGCTCCAGGTGCTAATGCTAAACCACCTGAACTCATAAGCAAGGCAAACCAGCACTCCTGAGAATCTGCATGAACTCCACTGTCTGTGCTGCAGGGAGGGGGGTGGTGCCCCAGAATGCATGCAATGCAAAGATCGTGATCCTGTACAAGAATAAGGGCGACCTCAGCAATTATAACAACTGTCAAGGCACCTCACTCATGGGAAAAGTATTTGCCCATGTTGCCCTTGTCAGACTGCAAATCCTGGCTGATCCATTTACCCCGAATCTCACTGTAGTTTCAGAACTGGAAGATTTACAATTAATATGATCTTTCAGTTTGGCAGCTGCAAGAGAAATGTATTAAACAAAGGAGACCTCTATACATTGCTTTCAGGCATTCAACCATGTGAGCAGAAGCAGTCGAATTAAGCTGCTGGAGAAAATTGGCTGCCCAGTAAGCTGCTCAATGTGATCTCTTTCTATGACAATACGATGGATATGGTGGGACAACGGAACTGAGATTTACAGTGGGTTCAAACAAGGTTGTGTCCTGGCACCCAGACTCTTTGACATATTCTTCACTTTGCTGCTATCATGCACCTTCAAGCTTCTACAGAGAATGTCTACTTACATACCAGAATTGACAGAAAGCTGTTCAGCCCTGATCGTCCGAGATCCAAAACAAAGATGTGCCAAGTCCTCAGGGGGTTACTCTAAGCTGACAATGCCACACTAGCATTCCATACCAAGGAACAGCTTCAGTTGTAAACGGACAGACTCTTTCACGCCAGTAAAGAGCTTGGTTGGACCAGCAGCATCAGGAAAACAAATGTCATGGTCCAGGATGTTGCCATACCACCATCTATCAGCACTGACAATATGACGCTGGAGGTTGTTGATAACTTCACATAACTCGGCTGCACTATCACCACAATCTGTAACTTGATGCTCAAATCAACACACGCATCACAAAAGCTGCAGCTGTTATGTCCTAGCCGAGTAAGAAAGTGTGGAACAACAGCAACCTGACTACGGAACACTAAACTGCGAGGATACCAAGCTTTGTCCTCAGTGAACTTCGCAACAGTGGTGAGACCTGGACAACATATGCTTGGCAGGAATTTCATCTTCACCATCTTAGATATAGCCTCCTCAGCAACACCTGGCAGGACAAGGTAATCAATTCAGGAGTCCTGGAGCATGCTAATTCTATCAGCATACACCTCATTGTTAAGCTGGCATGTCTGCGCTGGCTTGGCGACATTCATTGGATGAATGACAGCCGAGTAGCCAAAGACCTTCTGTATATTGAACTGGCCACTAGGTCAAACCTCCTGGGCGTCCATACCTCCTCTACTGGGATACCTGCAAGCGAGATAAGACGCTGGTGGACATCGTTACAGGCAACTGAAACTCGCTGACAGCTGTGACCTCTGGAGGCTGGCTGTTTGGAAGGGCATTGAAAGAGGTGGGCAGAAATGAAAAGTTCAGCTGGCTGAGAAGGCGGCCCAAAGAAAAGGCCAGAGAATCGTGCACCTACTCAGGTCTTCCTCTGCAGCAAATGTAGCAGAGACTGCAATGCCAGAATGCAGCTCCTAAGCAAGTCACACTAGGTGATGCTAAACAGGGTTAGGAAGGCAAATGGTGTTGTCATTCATTGTAAGGGGAATGGAATATAAAAGTAGGGATGTTTTGCTACAATTGTACAGGGTGTTGGTGAGATCACATCTCACTGAGTACTGTGCAGAGTTTTGGTCTCCTTATTTAAGAAAAGATATGAATGCATTTGAAGCAGTTCAGAGAAGGTTCACTCGACTAATACCTGGGATTGGGGGGAGGGGTAATCTTACAAGGAAAGGTTGGGCTTGCATCCATTGGAGTTTAGAAGAATGAGAAGTGATTATAATGAAACATAAGATCCTGAGGGGCCTTGACAGGGTGGATGCTGAAAGGATGTTTCTCCTTTTGGGAGGGACTAGAACTAGGGGACACAGTTTAAAAATAACCGGTCTCCCATTTAAGACAAAGATGAGAAGAAACTCTCTCTCATAGGATTATGAATCTTTGAAACTGTCTTCCCCAGACAGTGGCAGAGGCAGGGTCAATGAATATTTTTAAGGCAGAGGTAGGTAGATTATTAATGAATAAGGGAATCAAAGGTAATCAGGGATGTGGAGATGAAGCCACAATCAGATCAGCCATGATTTTATTGAATGGCAGAGTAGGCTCGAGCAGCTGAATGGCTTGCTTCTGCTCCCAATTCTTATGTATGTTAACAACCACAGTGCAAACCACTGTCTTACGAGAGAAAAGGCTGCCACATTTGTAGCATAACTTAAAATGAACTCCCGTTTTCTTACAGCCAAATTTTCATATCTGAGCAATGTTGTGGACCACTCAACACTTAAGCATTCAACTTCTTGTCGCCAGCCTGAATACACAGAGGCGAAGGTGAGGTATTGGAGGGAGCACACAAATCTCCAAACAACTCATCTACCCATAAGAATACCAATTGTAAAGGAAACAGCAATTTATACTGCATGAGAGGAAAGTGCTGACTGGTTGGCAAGTGGACTCTGCTATGGCAATCAGCACTCTCCCCTCATGCAGTATAAATTGTTGTTGCCTTTACAATTGGTATTCTTGCGAATCTGTCCTGATGAGTGCAAGACAAAAAGCTTCAACAGCATGTCTCTTTCTTCAGTGATACTCAACATCTAAAAAATTAAACAAAGTATTTTTTGCACATATCAAATGAACATTTGACAGAAAACAAGATCCCCTTTATCAAGTGTGATAGAAAAGCACAGAACTTAATGTACAGATCAAGGAAAAGATCTGCTTTTGGGGAATATACTGACATAGTAGTCTGAACACTTGGAAAGCAACTTACCAAGATTTTTAGCATGAAACCCTGTGCTCCTGATAGAAGTAGCCAATATAAATGGCCTATTCCACCCTCCACTTACATTTTCAGTTCCAGTGCTTTGAATATAATGGCAGTACAAAAGTCCAAACAAATAAAGTTTGGCCAATATCAACAAATGGGCACAAATCCAAAGCATAAGACCTTACATAACAGCATTGAATTTCAGTCACTTGTGTATGACATGGCAAAATTCACGCTGGTACAATCAAAATATTCCAAGGATCAGATTAAAGGGAAGCCTGCGGCGGAGTACTTTGTTCCTAGTACTTTCTCAGGTTTTTTCTTAAGGTACAATGTTGGATCAGTATTGGAAGTTTTATCTTGCTTTCAACCCACACTACACTCTGAACTGAAAGCTCCTAATGCTAATGTTAAGGTGAGGAATATTGGCAGCAAGAAATTGAAAATAGTGGTGAAAAGTGTTCCAGCTTCTGGTATTAATATTCCTCACCTCAGCACAGAAAAATAAGCATCCAGATTTTGATGTGTGAATAACAAAATGGTTTAGGTACTGTATAACTTTTTTTTAACATTCAAAACAGTCACAGAGCCACAGAATGTGTCTGGCCCATTGAGTTCATGCTGGATGAATAAAATTTCTTGTAAAAGTAGCTACAGATTTCATTTGAACAATGCTCTGCATAGAAGGTGTCTCATCAATTAAGATGCAGTCCATTTAAGACTAAATCATTTATTCATGGCTCCCAATGCATACTGCTATTGTCAAATTCAAATTACATCCTATCTACTCACCACCTGAGTGAAAAGCACAATTATACAATACTACATATCTAGTCTTCACTGCAAATCAAAACTCCAATTTTTTCCAATGCAGGTATTTGCGTATCCTTCCTGCTTGTCCAACTGGCCTGACACCTGATGCCACTGAAAGGGCAGGTACAGGAGCCGCCATAGTCCAGTTAAGTGCAACTCTCCTTGGCAAGTTTTTGGATGTCAGGTGAGAACAAGGCTTTTTTTTAAATATTCATTCTTGGCACGCGAACACTGCTGGCAAGGCCGGTATTTATTTCCCACCCCAGTTCTCCTGCAGAAAATGTGATGGGTTGGCATCTTGAACTGCTGCAGTTCATGTGGTGTAGGTACACCCATACTGCTGTTAGGGAAGGAATTCTAGGGTATTGACCCAGCGATAGTGAAGGGGGAATGGCGGTATAGTTGCAAGTCCAAGGTGAACTTGTAGGTGGTGGTGTTCCCATGCATCTGCTGCCCTTGTCCTTCTAGGTGGTAGAGATCACGGATTTGGAAGGTGCTGTCGAAGGGGCCTTGGCAAGTTTCTAGTGTGTCTTGTAGATGGTAGATATTCCTGCTAATGAGCATTAGTAGTGAAGAGAGTGAATATTGAAGAATGGGGTGCAGATCAAGTGAACTGCTTTGTCTTGAATGTTATCAAGCATCGAGAGTTATTGGAGTTGCATTCATCCAGGCAAGTGGAGTGTATTCCATTACTTGGGCTGATAAGTGGCAAGTAACATTCACGTCACACAAGTGGAAGGCAATGACCATCTCCAACAAGAGAGAATCTAACCATCGCCTCTTCACATTCAATGGCATTATCATTACTGAATCCCCCTCTATCAACATCCTGCGGGTTACCATTGACCAGAAACTGAACTGGACTATCCATATAAATACTGTGGTTACAACAGGTCAGAAGCTGGGAATCCTGCGGAGAGTAATTCACTTCCTTACTCCCTGAAGCCTGTTCACCATCTACAAGGCACAAGTCAGGAGTGTGATGGAATACTCTCCACTTGCCTGGATGAGTGCAGCACCAACAACAATCAAGCAACTTGACACCAGCCAGGACAAAGCCACCCGCTTGATTGGCATGCCAACCACCACCTTACACATTCATTCCCTTCGCCATGGACACACAGTAGCAGCAGTGTACACCATCTACAAGGTGCACTGCAGCAACTCCCTAATGCTCCTTAGTACTTTCCAAACCCATGACTGCTATCATCTGGAAGGTCAAGGGCAGCAAACACCCGGGAACACCACCAGCTACAAGTTCCCCTCCAGGCCATTCACTATCCTGACTTGGAAACAGATCACTGTTCCTTCACTGTCGCTGGGTCAAAATCCTGGAACTCCCTCCCTAACAGCACTGTGGGTGTACCTACACCACATGGACTGCAGCAGTTCAAGGCAGCAGCTCACTACCACCTTCCCGAGGGCAATTAGGGATGGGCAATCAATGCTGGCCTAGCCAGAAATGCCCACATTCCATCAAATGAATAAAAAAAAAAGGTGTCTATATGCTTAGTCAAAAAGGTGGATTTTAAGAGGGGTTTTAAAAAGGCAGGGAGGGGGAGAGCCAGATGAGCTAAGGGAAGGAATTTAAAAATACAGGAGCTAGACAGTTGAAGGCACCAGTGTGGTGAGGGCCCCAAGAGGCCTGCTTCTGGGAAACTGTAAGTTTTGAAGGGATAAAGGATAGCTGCTTCCAGTCATAAGGAGGGACAAAATCAAGGGCTTTAAACACGAGGCTGAGAATTTTAAATTTAAGGCATGTCGGAACCCAACGTAGGTCAGCAAGAACAGGGATGTTTGATGAGAAGGGCTTTTTAAAATTAATTCATGGGATGTGGACTTCACTGGCTGGACCAGCATTTATTGCCCATCCCTAATTACCCTTGAGAAGGTGGTGGTGAGCTGCCTTCTTGGTGAATGTTACAAGGTCCTACTTTTACTGATGATTCCAATCTCCATTCTTAAATACCCCTTTGATAAGAAAAAAAACAAGTTCTCTCTCTTTCCTTCAGATTACAGGATCTGAGTGCATACAACCTAAATACCCCCAGTTCAATTTTTGAATCACTGAGTCTTGTGCTAAAAGGCAGTCTCTCAATCAGCCAAAAGCCTTCTTAACTTTGATGATTCCACACTCGGTCTCCCCAATTTTGCGCATTTCTTTTTATTTCAACAACATATAGTTATTCTGCATTTTGTTGCAGCAATTGTTCGTTTGAAATACTGCCAGCACTGTTGAGATGAAAGTTCACTGTATAGTCGTTTAAACTCATTCTTTTCCAGGAACAGAAAATTGTGCAATGCAATACTTCTTTTAATCATTCCTTCCATCTACATTTTATAAGTAATTAAAACACAAGTTTACTGTCATTTAATCACCATTTCAGGAAGTTATTTTCAATTCTATTCTTTTTAATCTTAATTTGTCCTGCACTATGAGCATTGGTGTTTCTCAATTTAAATAAACAAGAACATTCAGTAGTCTGTTTGAAGTGACATTTTTAAACTCCAGAGTTTGAAGTTGCCTGGATAATAAAATTAAATCTCATTTGATGAAACGGTGGAAATAAAATCTATTAACTTCATGGATGCCACTGTGTATTCTTCTCTTAGCAAACAAAAGTTTAATCTGGTTTCAAACTTTTCTTTTGAAACATTAATAGAATTTCTGGAGCAATGTGCATCATTCAAAACACCAGCTGATGTCATCGCTACACAAATATAGGAAATATTTCTGGTTGTAGTCCACAAAAAAAGGCGAAAGCTCATTTTTCAAGGTTATTGTCTGTCAGCATTCTGATTTTAAAAAGCTCACAGTACAGCACAAACTAAGTTGTACGAATGTACATCTCCTCTGGACTAAAATTTCCACCTTGGGTTAGGACAATTGATTTGCAAATATAAGCTTAATAATAAAGTTAGCAAGAACATGACAGCGGATTCATCAATAAAGCTAAATATTTCTGTTTATTTTAATTGCACATATGTTTGGCTGCTACATTCACTAATTTCCCAATATGCAAAAGTGCAGTTTATGTATAAAGTATACCTCAATATTGTGTCCTAATTCTATTCTGGTAAAAATTCAAATTTTGAGACTCAATTTATATGCTGCAGAAAATCTGCAAGGTGCCATGTGCATTAATCAATGGCAATGCGTCAATGTCCAGCCACACAAAAAAAAAGCAGCATAATCAGGCAATAATATATTCAGCTCAAAAAGGGTCTAATAGTTATTGATGTTTCAATGACTGCTGAATACAAGACTTTGAACATTAAACAACTGTATCTTACTGATGTAGGCAACTACACAAGAAATGTGCAAGGTTTCAGCAGACTTGTCCTCTTGACTGAAGCCAAAAGACAGCCATTTGCAAGAGGAAAAAAGTACAAACTGGAATCGACAGGTAGCAAATTGCAAACGCAGAATAAACCTGTGTTGTAACATACCTAGGTGCAATTGATATCATTACTTGTTGCAAAGAATATAAAATAAGCATCTACTCTACGCAAGTACAGGCATGAGCATTCTGCTTTTAATCAAGTAGGTTCCATTGGTATAAAAGCAGTTCATTGAATATTTTTAAAAACTGATGAAGGCTAGGTCATCTGCTGCAGCATTAGGGTAAGGAAAAAGGGAAAGGCCCTTATATACTGGTTCCCGTTTAATTTGGATCATCGTCATTAAATTTACGATCTACCAAAGGGCAAATATCCAAAATGTCGACTCATTTGTTCCCTCCACAGATGCTGTCTGGCCTGTTGATTGTTTCCAGCATCCATGTACCAGCTCCCCAACATTCCACTACTAAATCTGTTGCTCTTACTCCAGCAGTAGAATTGTTGACCCATGAGCTTTTCATACATTTTCCAAGTTAATTTTTTTTTCTAACTTCTTTTTAGGACTAATGAATCAGCAGCAAGTCTTACGAATTCAATCAAGTTTCAAAAATTGCTCGTGGCTAGGGAAATGAATTTTAGGCTAATGATAACAATGATACCACACAGACATATTATCATTTACCACCAATATTAACATTCTCAGGTCAAAATGCTTGCAATCACAGCTTCCTACTGGTAAAGTCCCAGAACCCAACACAAGACTAGACTGGGTGGTGGGAGTGGGGAAGGGGTTAATAAATAAACGGAATAGCAATTCTTGTGATTTTAGGATCTTAACTAATATGGAATAAAATATTTCTAAAAAGGATTAGATTCTGTGAATAGGGGTAGGTATGTTTCAATGGAAAGAATGAAAAAATTCAGCCATTAGCTGCATCAGTTTCTCATTCATCGTCAACATTTTAAATCTGATTCAAACACAAGACACCCCTTCTGTCACCATATATAAATTTTTGTGCATCGTTTTCGTATGTTTGAATAAGCAAACATCTGATAAATAAAAAATATATTTGACCGTCAGACTTAATACAGTTCAAAGGCACGTCAAGTAGGATTTCGTGCAATATTCCGAGTTTTAAAAATTTCTGAACTGAAATTGTGCATGATAAAGTTAATAAATTATGATAACAGGCTGTATCTGGAGGATGGCAGAGTAAAGGACATCACAGGCAAACGCTGATACTTCAGTTTTTCAAAATAAAACTAAGCAATACTAGCTCCTCTTACATTCAAAAAAGCCAATTTTTTTTAAAAACTATTCAAAATGTTTAACATTGAGATAAAATTAAAACTATAAGAAATACTAATAGCCTTGAGTTAGAGGTCCTTTTTTTAAAAAATGCATAAAATATTTCAGTTCCTTCCTCACTGCCTGCCCACCCTTCAGACAGGGGTTAGACCAGGGCAGTGTCAAATTAACAACACGTTTAAAGCACAGCCAGCAAGTCTCCAGACACACAGTGAAGTAGACTGTGGAATGCAGAGCGTAACCTGAGCTCGCAGACTCTCTTCCACTGCCCCCCTTCCCTAAACAGAGTTTGTAAAGTAATCCTATGCCTGAAAACAACACCATAGGATTTTAGCACTGCATGCTGTAGTTTCCACAAGAAACCAGCATTAAGAACTGAAAGCACAATACAGTCAAACTTCTTGTTCAAAAAAACTTTATTCCTTTTCAAGGAAACATAACAAACACACATTCTATTGTGCTTTGGATTCGTAATGCAAAAAAAAGACCTCCAATTAGTTCTATTTTGCATGCAAAGCTAAAGTATCAAAACTAAATTTAGTGTGACTGAATACAAATGTATCCAAAAAATTTGCTTACTTTTCTCAAATCAAATCTTACAAGCATTAAATTAATCAGTTTATTTTGCCAAAATCAGTGTTAAAGAAAGCACTTTTGAAGCATTAGTCAGGTGTCGGGAAATAACAGCCTTGCAGATGGTTATTTCATGTCCGCATCATCCCAGAGATATCCAAGTCACACTTTCCCATTAGAAAGGAAGACTTACATTTATATGGCATCTTTCAGGACCTCTTAAAATGCTTTACAGCCAATGAGGCATTTCAGAAGTATAGTCACTGCTGTAATGTAGGGCTAATATTATTAGCCAGAGAGCAAAACAAAGGCAATTTTATGTTAGAAGAATAGCTATTTGGGCAAGATACTGGAATCAATAACTTTCATATTTTCTTTCCTCCTATCCTGAAGGGTGTGATAGCACATGGATGGCAGTGGCATTCACACCATGCATCAGCAGGCTTCAGGGAGCGGTGGGGGGGGCGGTGATGTAAGGGTGCCGAAGAGATGGTGCTGGGGGAAATCATGTATCATAGGCAAGACTGAACCTGCCTTTGCGTGATGCCCATAACTGCCAGCAGGTTGATACCTCTTCCTGCTAACTTAGACCAATTGCAGTGCTCTGAGTGCTGAAATTCGCTAAATCAAGTTAAAAAGCACCTGATACAAAGTGCCATGCTATAGGGCTGCCAGCAAAGTTGACTTCCATGGAATAGAAGAAACAATGGTAGCATGGATATGAAATTGGTTAAGTGACAGGAAACGGAGCAGTGATGAATGAAATAAAGACAGAAAATGCTAAAAATACTCATCAGGTCTGGCAGCGTCTGTGGAGAGAAACAGAGTCAAGTTTCAGGTCGATGACCCTACATCAGAGCTTGGGGGGGTGGGGTGCAGGTATCAAAAGGGAAGGACTGCGATAGGGTGGATGACAGGAGAGATTAAATAACAAAAGAGTTAGTCATGCAAGCCCAAAATGAATCATAACAGGGCAAGAAAAGGAAACAAAGAAACAAAAGATGCTCTTAGAGCAAGTGCGAATGGCAGAATAATGAACTGCCAACCAAAAGCTAAAGCAAGAATAAGGGCAAGATTGAAACATACAAAGAAAAGTAAACAAAATGGAGGCAGAGATTATGCTCTGAAATTGTTAAACTCAATGTTGAGTCTGGAATGTTGCAAAGTGAGTTGTTGTTCCTCAAACTTACATTGAGCTTCATTTGGAACACTTAAGTAAGCTAAGGGCAGAGGGGTCAGCATGACAGCAAGGTGGAGAATTAAAATGACAGGTGACTGGTAGCTTGGGGTCATGCTTGCAGATTAAATTGAAGTCTTTCACAAAGTAGTCACCCAATGTGTGGTTGTTTGATCCAGTGTAAAAGCCAGGCCACATTGTAAGCAGTGAATATAGTATACAGAAAAAAATTCTCCTCATCTCCATCTTAAAAGGGAGACTTCATTCTTAAACAACGTCCCCTAGTTCTAGTCTCCCCCTCAAGAGGATACATCCTCCCAGTATCCACCCTTTCAAGACCTCTCAAGATCTAATATATTTCAACAAGATCACAACTCTCATTCTTCTAAACCCCAATAGGTATAGGCTCAAATTGTTCAACCTTTCCTCATAAAATAAGCTCTTCATCCCAGGAATGAGTCAAGTGAACCGTCTCAATACTGCTTCTAACACAATTATATCCTTTTTGAGATAAGGCGACCAAAACTGTACACAGTGCTCAAGATGCGATTTCACCAAGGTCATGCACCGCTGCATTAAAATTTGCCTACTTTTACATTCTATTCCCCTTGCAATGAATATGCCATATTGAAGTATTTTCAAATGTGCAAATATCTCTGTAATCTGTGGGAAGTTGTGAGCACTACTGGTGACCCACATGCGCAGCAAGTGTCGCCAGCTGCAGAAACTTGTGCTCTGGGTTTCAGAGCTTGAGCAGCAGCTGGAGTCAGCGTGGCACATCCGTGAAGCTGAGAGCTACATGGATAGCATGTTCAGAGAGATGGTCACACTGCAGCTTAGGAGCCTGGAGACAGAAAGGGAATGGGTGACCGCCAGGCAGACCAAGAGTAGTGGAGAAGTCCCCTGGGGTCCTGCTTGCAAATCGATTTTCCATGTTGGTTCCTCGGAGGAATGCAGTCAAAGCCAAGTTTGTGGCACCACAGGTGGCTCTGTTGTACAGGGGGGCGGCCGGGGGGGAGAAAAGAACAGCAGTGACAGGGATTTGTTAGTTAGAGGAACAGGCAGGTGTTTCTGTGACCATGGACGTGACTCCAGGACGGTATGTTGCCTCCCTGTGGTGCCAGGGTCCAGGATGTCAGAGCAGCTGCAGAACATTCTTCTGGGGGAGGGTCATCAGTCAGAGGTCATGGTCCACATTGGTACCAATGACTTAGGTAGGAAAGGGGATAAAGTCCTGAAAGCAGATTTCAGGGAGCGAGGAAGGAGGTTGAAAAGCAGGACCTCTAAAGCAGTAAAAGTCAGGATTACTTTCAGTCCCACATGCTAGTGAGCATAGAAATGGGAGAATTGAGAGATTGAACAGGTGGCTGGAAAGCTGGCGTATGAGGGAGGCCATCAGATCTCTAAGGTTCTGGGAAGGTGGGACCTGTACCAGCCAAAGCGTCTACACCTGAATAGGACAGGGATGAATATCCTTGCAGGGAGATTTTCTCATGTTGTGGGGAATTTGAACTAGATTGGCAGGGGGCTGGGAACCTGAGGACAAATTCAGAGCAGGGAACAAAGATGGAAAATTTGTGAGTGACTCTGAAAGACAGAAGCAGCGCAAGTTAAAAAATGCACAGCACGGGAATTTGGCAATGTTAAAATATATATATGTAAATGCAAGGAGAATAGCAAATAAAACCGATGAGCTGAGGGCCCTGATAGACACATGGCAGCATGATATCATTGCTATAATGGAAACTTGGCTTAAAGAGAGGCAAAAATGGCAGCTCAACATCCCTGAATATAGAGTTTTTAGGCAGGATAGAGAGGGGGATAAAAAAGGTGGGGGTGTAGCACTATCGGTTGAAGAATCAATTATAGCCATAAGGAATGATGATGTGCTAAATGAAGCATCAAATGAGGCCATATGAGCTCAGAAATAAAAAGGGGGCAGCCACACAACTAGGAGTGTACTATAGACCCCCAAATATTGGAAAGGAGTTAGAGAACAAATATGTAGGCAAATTTGAGTACAGAAACAATAGGCCAGTAATCGTTGGAGACTTCAACTACACTAATATCAACTCAGATATGAAAAGTGTGGAGGGTACAAAATTCTTGAACTGCATTCAAGAGAACTTTTTTAGCCAGCACATAACAACCCAAATGAGAGGGGCGCAATTATAGATTCAGTCTTGGAAAATGAAGCTGGGCAAGTGGAGGAAGTAGCAGTGGGGACCATTTGGAGATAGTTAACCTAATACAGTTAGATTTAGAATCATTATGGAAAAGAATAAATATAGAACAGGAGTAAAAGTTCTAGATTGGGGGAAGACAAATTTTACAAAGCTGAGAAGTGAACTGGCGAAAGTGGACTGAACACAGCTGCTAGACAGGAAAACAGTGTCAAATCAGTGGGAGGCATTCAAAAGCAAGATTCTATGGGCACAGTGTAGACAAGCTCCCACAAAGAAAAAAGGTGGTGCTGCCAAATCTACAACCCCCTGGTTATCCAGAAGCACACAGAGTATGGGAAAGCAGAAAACGAAAGCTTATGTCAGTCACAAAAAGCTTAATACTGTAGAAAGCCTAGAGGAGTTTAGAAAGTACAGGGGCAAGATAAAAAAGGAAATTAGAGGATCACTGAATCACACAGGGCAGAAGAGGCACTTCGGCCCATCGAGTCTGCACCGACACGTGAGAAACACCTGACCCACCTACCTAATCCCATTTACCAGCACTTGGACTATAGCCTTGAATGTTATGATGTGCCAAGTGCTCACCCAGGTACTTTTTAAAGGTCTAGGCAACCCGCCTCCATCACCCTCCCAGGCAGCACATTCCAGACCGTCACCACACTCGGTAAAAAAGTTTTTTCTCACATCTCCCCATAACCTCCTGCCCCCCACCTTGAACTTTTGTCCCCTCGTGACTGGCCCTTCAACTAAGGGGAACAGCTGCTCCTTATTCACCCTGTCCATGCCCCTCATGATCTTGTACACCTTGATCAGGTCACCCCTCAGTCTTCTCTGCTCCTAGAAAACAACCCAAGTCTATCCAACCTCTCTTCATAACTTAAATGTTTCATCCCAGGCAACATCCTGGTGAACCTCCTCTGTGCCCCCTCCAGTGCAATCATATCCTTCCTATAATGTGGCGACCAGAACTGCACACAGTACTCCAGCTGTGGCCTCACCAAGGTTCTATACAACTCCAACATGATCTCCCTACTTTTGTAATCTATGCCTTGATTGATAAAGGCAAGTGCCCCAAATGCCTTTTTCACCACTCCACTAACATGCCCCTCTGCCTTCAGAGATCTATGGACACACACGCCAAGGTCCCTTTGTTCCTCAGAACTTCTTCGTGTCATGCCGTTCATTGAATACTTTCTTGTCAAATTACTCCTTCCAAAGTGTATCACCTCACACTTTTCAGGGTTAAATTCCATCTGCCACTTATCTGCCCATTTGACCATCCCGTCTATATCTTCCTGTAGCCCAAGACACTTAACTTCACTGTTAATTGTCATCTTTATGTCATCCGTAAACTTACTAATCCTACCTCCCACATAGTCATCTATGTCGTTTAAATAAATGACGAATAATAGGGGACCCAGCACCAATCCCTGTGGTATGCCACTGGACGCTGGCTTCCAGTCACTAAAGTAGCCTTCTGTCATCACCCTCTGTCGCCTACAACTAAGCCAATTTTGAATCTACCTTAACAAATTACCCTGTAGCTCTTTCGAGTACAAACCCGTTTCCATCTGTTTCAGATGAAGTTACATTGTTTCATAGTTTGCCATTGTGAGATTTGAACTCTTGATGAAGTTGGCTTTAGTCAGTAGCACAAAGCAGGTGATAGTACGCCACCAAATCACCAACCTATTTTAAACCCCTCCTGATTGTAACTCTTGAGTACAAACCCGTTTCCATCTGCTTCAGATGAAGTTACATTGTTTCATAGTTTGCCATTGTGAGATTTGAACTCTTGATACTCTTTTTGAGTAAACCTGTTTCCATCTGTTTCAGATGAAGTTACATTGTTTCATAGTTTGCCATTGTGAGATTTGAACTCTTGATACTCTTTTTGAGTAAACCTGTTTCCATCTGTTTCAGATGAAGTTACATTGTTTCATAGTTTGCCATTGTGAGATTTGAACTCTTGATCTGGGGGTTACAAACCCAGTACCATAACCACTTGGCTATTTAGGCCAAGCTGCTAAAATTGGTTTCGTAACTCTTTCGAGTACAAACCCGTTCCCATCTGTTTCAGATGAAGTCACATTGTTTCCCATTGTGAGATTTGAACTCTTGATAATCTTTTAAATGAAAACCAAATCAACAAAATTGGGAAAAATCAGGCACAGCCCCTAATTCAGGTCAGCTGTAAAACCAAGAACAAAGTTTTAAAGGAAACTTACAAACTTTAAATCAAAATGTGATTAAAGGGGTCAACAAAACACCCCAGTCCCCGCGGTGCCCACCGAGCACGGAAGGCCTCGAGAGTGCCAGCAGACACCGCGTGCTCCTTCTCCAGGGACATCCGGCAGCGAACGTAGCCGCGGAAGAGGGACAAACAATCGGGCGGGACTCCCCCGTCGATCGCCCGCTGCCTGGACCTGTTAATGGCCAACTTGGCCAGGCCCAGGAGCAGGTTCACGAGGAGGTCCTCCTCCTTCCCGACCCCCTTCCGCACCGGGTGCCCATAGATCAGGAGCGTGGGGCTGAAGTGCAAACAAAACATCAATAAAAGGTTTTTCAAATAACTAAAAAGGGAGTGCAGCCTACAACACCCTATGTATACATGGTCCACGGACTCCACAAGACCGCAAAAAGGGCACGTGTCCTGAGAGTCCGCGAACCAATGCATCCTCTTATTATAAGGGACTGCTGCATGCAACACCCTCCAACCCAGGTCTCCGATAGAAAGGGGGAGGACACCTCCGTAGAGGGCCTCCCATCGGGGGCTTCCGCCGCCGGACGGCAACAAGGCACGCCAGGGCGTGTCCGGTCGACGGACAAGGGCGAGAAAATGGAAGGTGTGCAGCAGCAGTCCGTACAAAAAGCTCCTCTTTGCCGTGCCAAAAGGCACAGAGGGCATGTCCCCGAGGCGGCTCATATTGCGGGGCACCAGCACCCGAGGGAGGGTTCGGGGCTTGGGGCCAATGTGGAATTCCGTCCGAACAGGGGAACGCTCAGACGGAAGACCACCGCGCACCTGGGCTGCCTCAAGACCCAAAATAACGTCGGGTCCGAGCACGACCGTTCTCAGGTCTTGGATGGCATCGGCTGCGACCTGGACACTCACAGACGCGCGTCGCGCCAACTCCTGCGGGAGCATCCAGCCCAGTCCTCCGCCACCCAGCACGTCCCCGATTCTGGTCACCCCTGCGGCCACAGCCCTCCTCTCCGCCAACCACTGAAAAGGACGGAGGGGCGGATTCCTGAGCAGCGGCTCTCTGACGATAGCCGCTACTCCTGACGGGGGAGAGCTGGGTTGCGAGGTGACCACTTTCCAGACTTTGATCAGGTCCTGGTAAAAGACGGGCAACGCCTGCAAGGAGCCACCGAGGCCCAGCTGTTCTATAAACAGGAGCTGCACGTCATAATTCAGGCCGTGCACCTGACGGAGGAAATACGTCATCAGGGCACACCATCTAGGAGGAGGCTCGACGTAGAGGTATCGCTGCAGGGTCTGAAGGCGGAAAGTCGCCACCTGTGTGCGTAGGCACACTAGCGCCTGACCACCCTCCCTAAGCGGGAGACTCAGAACCTCGGCAGCGACCCAGTGCAATCTTTTGTCCCAGAAGAAGTCGACTAACAATCTCTGGATTCTTGTGACAAAGTCCGGGGGAGGGGTCAAAGTGACCAGCCGATACCACAACATGGCGGCGATCAGCTGGTTTATGACCAGAACTCGACCTCGGTAAGATAGCACTCGGAGCAGTCCTGTCCAGCGCCGCAGGCGAGCGGTGACTTTCGTCTCCAGTTCCTGCCAGTTTGCCGGCCAGGATTCCTCAGCGGGGCAGAGATGGACCCCCAGGTAGAGGAGGCTGGTCCTGCTCCAGGTGAAAGGCCTGAGCTCCTCAGGTAGGGGATCCATCTGCCACTGACCGACCAGGAGTCCAGAACATTTACCCCAGTTGATCCTGGCAGAAGAAGCAGCAGAGTAGACCTCCTGGCACTCGCGCATCCTCCGCAGGTCAGCCGGGTCACTAAACATAAGGAGCACGTCATCGGCGTAAGCCGAAAGGACCACCCCGATGCCCGGCCCGCGCAGAACCAATCCCGACAACCTCCTCCGCAAGAGGCGCAGGAAAGGCTCCACGCAGATAGAATACAACTGGCCAGACAGGGGGCAGCCCTGACGTACCCCTCTCCCAAAGCGAAGGGGCGCCGTCAGGGACCCGTTAACCTTCACTAGACACTCCGCGGCGGTGTACAGAAGTCGGATCCGGGCGACAAAATGCGTCCCGAACCCGAAAGCTCGCAGAGTTCCGAGTAAGTATTCGTGATCCACCCTGTCGAACGCCTTCTCCTGATCGAGAGACAGGAAGGCGCTCGACAGACCAGCCCTCTGGGAATGGTGGATGATGTCCCGGACCAGATGGATGTTATCATAAATGGTTCGGTCCGGGACGGTGTAGGACTGGTCAGGGTGGATCATGTGGTCCAGCACGGTGCCGAGCCGAGAAGACATGGCTCGGGCGAAGATTTTGTAGTCCGTGCTGAGGAGGGAGACCGGGCGCCAGTTTTTAAGAAGGCGGAGATCCCCCTTCTTCGGCAGCAGGGCAATCACGGCCCTGCGCCACGAAAGGGGCATCTCCCCGGTAGCAATGCTCTCCCCCAGGACCCCCGCGAAGTCGCTCCCCAAGACGTCCCAGAACGCCCTGAAGAACTCCACGGTCAGCCCGTCTAGTCCCGGGGTTTTGCCCCTAGAAAGACCGTCGAGTGCGCCGGTCAGCTCCCCCAGACTTATAGGGGAGTCGAGCTTTCCGGCGCACTCCGGGCCGACCTGCGGCAGGTCCTCCCACAAAACTCTGCAAGCTTCCTCACTGGACGGATCCGGAGAGAACAGGGCAGTGTAGTAATCTCGGGCAATGGCCCTGATGCCCTCCGGATCCGAGACAAGGGATCCGTCGTCGGCCAGCAGCGTAAAGAGCTGCTTACGGACCCCGTGCCTTTTTTCCAGTGAGTAGAAGAAGGGAGAGCCACGGTCCATCTCCTTAAGGAAACAGATCCGCGACCTCACGAACGCGCCCCGAGACCCGACCAGTTGCAGGTCCCGCAGCGCGCCCTTCCTCTCATCGTACACCGACCGCAGGGCCGGGTCCGCGTCGGGCTGACGGAGACGTGCCTCCAGGTCGAGCACCTCCTTCTCCAACTCCTCGACCCTGGATTTGCGTCTCTTTGTCGACCCCTTCGCGTACTCTTGACAGAAAACTCGGACGTGAGTCTTGCCCACGTCCCACCATAGCCTCAAGGAGGGGAAGCCTCCCCGCTTCCTTCTCCAGCCGGCCCAGAAGCGACGGAACGAGTCCAGGAACCGCTGGTCTTCCAACAACAGGTTATTAAAATGCCAGTACGCGGACCCCGTCCGAGCGCAGAACGAAGTGAGCTCCGCCCACACCAGACGGTGGTCCGTGCACGGAACCTGCTGTATAGAAGCAGCCGGAACGCAGGACACGTACGCCTTCGAAATGTAAAGGCGGTCGAGTCTGGACGCTCCGACTCCAGGTGACACAAAGGTGAACACGCTGGAGTCAGGATGGAGATTTCGCCAGACGTCCACTAAGTCGAAGGACCTGACCAGGTCCCGCAACTTACTCACACCTCGCGTGCAGTGCGGGGTACCGTGACGGTCCCGGACCCCGAGGGTGCAACTGAAATCCCCCCCGAGGACGATGCACTCGCCAGCGTCGATGGAGCCGAGATGAGTGGACACTTCTTCAAAGAAGCTCGCTTGCTGCTGCGTGCCCAGGGGAGCGTACACATTCACAAAGTGAAGCACCGCCCCCCCCAGACGCACAGTCAGGTGCAGCAACCGGCCTGGCACCGGCTCCTTGACCCCCAAGATCTCCGGCTGAAAATGCGGGGCCAACAAGATAGCCACCCCGCCAGAATTGGAGGCTAGGTGACTCATGTAGACCCCCCCTCGCCACTCCAGGAGCCACGTGGCTTCGTCTCCCGGAACGGTATGGGTTTCTTGCAGGAAGCACAACGCATACTTCCCGTCCCTGGGGACAGAGAAGTTCTGGAACCTGCGCTGTGCGGCCCTGCTGCCGCGGATGTTGAGGCTGGCTATAGTCGTCTTCATTGTCAAAGGTACATCAAACCTTCACCTTAAGTCATTAAAAAGAAGAGGACTTTTTAGTCCTTCCTCTCCTTCAGGAGCCCAGCGAGAAACGTTTGGACCCTCCGCCGCGCGTTCCTATCCAACTCGGGAGACTTGAGCCTCGCGAGTGGACCAGAACACCAGCGGAAACGAATGCCACCGGTCCAAGGCCAACTGAACCCTGTCTCGGCGACCGCGGTGCCCCGACAAAAAGTCCCGGAGTTCCCTTGGGGGGATGAGGGGGGAGTCAGTAGAGGGCACCAGGGGATCCACCGCCTCGCTTGAGAGCGACTCCGCGTAATCCCCAACGCTCACCACCGACACCTCGTCCTCCTCCGGGTCGTCGCCTCCAGCTTCCGACCCCTCCCCCACATTGAGTACAGGGGCTGAGTCGGAGCTGCCAGCTGGCTCTATCTGTGCCTCGATCCCACCCCCAGGATCAAGGCCAGAGGAGTCCTCTCTGGTCTCCTCTAAACTTTTTGGGCCAGAGGGCAGCGGCAGTTCTGATGCCCGCTCTCCTCCCGGCACCGGGTCGTCCGGGGAGCTCAGGACAAGCTCCTGACCTAAACATAGGACGCCCGGTGTCAAGGTTTGGGAGGGAGCGGGAAGGCCCTCCTTTTTGCCGCCACCCAATGACGCATTTATATTTTTTAAATTTTCAAAGTTGCAGTCCCCCGACGAGCCAGAAGGTACCTCAGGGGTGTTAAGTGCACTGGAGATGGACACCACCTCAAGGGAGGTGCCCTCAGTGACCCCCGAGGGGTCCTGTTCAGGGGACTGCAGCAGACTGGTAGGGGGAACAGTGGTAGGGGTAGGAGTTTCGGGTTCCCCCAGAGGGCAGGGCGAGGTTTTACTGGGTGGAGACGCCACCACCTCTTCATCAGGGGAAGGGACACGCCCAACTTCTTCAGTTTGGGCGTCGCCCACTTCCTCCTCCGAAGCGTGACGTCTCTTCCGGGTCAGGCTGGGGGCTAGGGAGACCTCCATTTCCGAGGCCCCCTCCTCCTTGTCCAGCCCTCCCGGACACTCCACCCTCTGGGTTTTTGATGTTTGTTTCCCCGGCTCGGGGTCCCGCGTCTTTTCCCCACCGGCCCCGGGAGCACGCGCAGGGACGACGCCGGGCCCAGCACTTGGCGCCTTAGCGCCCACGGACCCGGGAGCACACGCGGACATGACGCCGGGGCCGGATGATGTTTTTTCCCCCGAGCCGGTTTTTCCATGTGTTTGGGGGGTTTGGGGCGTTTCAGGGGCCGCCTCCAAATTTCGGGTCTTCCTCCGCGCCTTCTTACGGCGCGGGGGCTCTCCCCCCGCCTCACCGGCAGCCGAGATGGCAGCTGCTGCCGGGGTCGCTTCCCCTTGCGGGGAGGGAGATGGAGTGGCGGCGGGGGGAGGAGGGGCGGTGCCAGCCGCGGCCGCTTGGGTGGGGCTCGTGGCCTTGGAGGCGGGGCAGTTCTTTCTTACGTGCCCCACCTCCTTACAGGCATGGCACCGCACACCCTCCGCGGTCCAGAAGACCCGATAGGCGGTCCCCTCAAAATTAACTGAGAAGGCCCCCTCCAGGCACTCCTCCCGGGCCAAGCGGACGAAAACTTGGCGCCGGAAGGAGTACACGTGGCGGAGGGCCGAGTCTTTGAGGCCGAGCGGGACTGGTGCAACCCCTGACCTGACCTCCCCCAGCTTATTAAGGTGGGGGAGGAGGAGCCCACATGGTATAAATGGCGGGACATTTGAAATAACAATCTTCTGGGCGGTGGCCTCAAGGGGATCCACCGCCAGAAAAGTCCCGCCCACAGTGAGCCCCTTCTGCAGGGCGAGTTGCACCGCCCGCTCGGACCTCAAGAAAAAGATGGCCCTCCCATACATCTTTGAGGCCGCGACAATGGCTGAGGGGCCGACAACCCCAGCCATAGCCTTAACGCAGGCCTCAATAGTCATCTCAGGGTGAGCGTAGCATTTTACCCCGAGGGCCCTGGTGAGGAGACGGAATGGCGACAGGGCAGCGGGAGCAGCAGGAGCTGCAGAAGCAACCACCCCCGCATAAGTCTTTTTTATAGGCCCTGCCACCGGTGACAAAGCCGCCTCCACATTAGCCCTCGAGGGCCCGGCCACAGGAGATGTTGAACTGGCTTTAAGGCCAGAGCCACGCCCACCCTGGGAAGGATTGGCCATTTTTTTTTTAAATTATATATATTTTTTAATATATATATATTTTTTTTAAATATACAATGTTCCTCCCTAGGGAGGGAGGTAGTAATAACCTCCCCCTTTTGTACAGGAGAGGAGAGGAGGGAGAGGAGTGAAGGACAGGGAGGCACAGGAGGGAAAAGGGAAGAGTCCAGGTGGGTGTCTCCAGTGAAAGGTGGATGTTGGGTGGGGTGTGATGATCTTCTTGCAGGGGGAGGCGATGTCTTCACCAGCCACCGCTGGCCTTACTGGGAAAGGGCTGGGTGGGGTGGGGGGGATAGCAGAATGGTGGTTTTAACCACACACCCCCCTCTCTTCCTTCCCCAAACCTTCCTGCAGTCTTCTTTCCTCCCCCTACAAAACACAGTCCTTTCTTGCCCCCACCTTACACAAACAATAATGTTGGACACCCACCTAGGATGTTTTTAGACACAGTCCTGGCCTCCTGGCCTTCCTGTCCTGTAGCAACAGAAGCTGTTTTTCTTCTCTCCCTCTCTCTCCTTTTGCTCCACACGGGCAGGTCCAGCAGCAGCAGCAAACACCCTCAAGTGCAGGTCCAGCAGCAGCAGCAAACACCCTCAAGTGCAGGGGCAGCAGCAGCACACAGCAGAAGCAACAACCCCAAAGGCAGCAGAAGAAACAGTTGAAACACTGAGGAGCAGCAACACCAACACCACACACCTTCTCTCCTCAGTATCAGGAAACCAACTGAATCCACAATTACCTCCACGAGATCGTTAAAAAAATGAACTCTTGATAATCTTTTAAATGAAAACCAAATCAACAAAATTGGGATAAATCAGGCACAGCCCCTAATTCAGGTCAGCTGTAAAAGCAAGAACAAAGTTTTAAAGGAAACTTACAAACTTTAAATCAAAATGTGATTAAAGGGGTCAACAAAACACCCCAGTCCCCGCGGTGCCCACCGAGCACGGAAGGCCTCGAGAGTGCCAGCAGACACCGCGTGCTCCTTCTCCAGGGACATCCGGCAGCGAACGTAGCCGCGGAAGAGGGACAAACAATCGGGCGGGACTCCCCCGTCGATCGCCCGCTGCCTGGACCTGTTAATGGCCAACTTGGCCAGGCCCAGGAGCAGGTTCACGAGGAGGTCCTCCTCCTTCCCGACCCCCTTCCGCACCGGGTGCCCATAGATCAGGAGCGTGGGGCTGAAGTGCAAACAAAACATCAATAAAAGGTTTTTCAAATAACTAAAAAGGGAGTGCAGCCTACAACACCCTATGTATACATGGTCCACGGACTCCACAAGACCGTAAAAAGGGCACGTGTCCTGAGAGTCCGCGAACCAATGCATCCTCTTATTATAAGGGACTGCTGCATGCAACACCCTCCAACCCAGGTCTCCGATAGAAAGGGGGAGGACACCTCCGTAGAGGGCCTCCCATCGGGGGCTTCCGCCGCCGGACGGCAACAAGGCACGCCAGGGCGTGTCCGGTCGACGGACAAGGGCGAGAAAATGGAAGGTGTGCAGCAGCAGTCCGTACAAAAAGCTCCTCTTTGCCGTGCCAAAAGGCACAGAGGGCATGTCCCCGAGGCGGCTCATATTGCGGGGCACCAGCACCCGAGGGAGGGTTCGGGGCTTGGGGCCAATGTGGAATTCCGTCCGAACAGGGGAACGCTCAGACGGAAGACCACCGCGCACCTGGGCCGCCTCAAGACCCAAAATAACGTCGGGTCCGAGCACGACCGTTCTCAGGTCTTGGATGGCATCGGCTGCGACCTGGACACTCACAGACGCGCGTCGCGCCAACTCCTGCGGGAGCATCCAGCCCAGTCCTCCGCCACCCAGCACGTCCCCGATTCTGGTCACCCCTGCGGCCACAGCCCTCCTCTCCGCCAACCACTGAAAAGGACGGAGGGGCGGATTCCTGAGCAGCGGCTCTCTGACGATAGCCGCTACTCCTGACGGGGGAGAGCTGCGTTGCGAGGTGACCACTTTCCAGACTTTGATCAGGTCCTGGTAAAAGACAGGCAACGCCTGCAAGGAGCCACCGAGGCCCAGCTGTTCTATAAACAGGAGCTACACGTCATAATTCAGGCCGTGCACCTGACGGAGGAAATACGTCATCAGGGCACACCATCTAGGAGGAGGCTCGACGTAGAGGTATCGCTGCAGGGTCTGAAGGCGGAAAGTCGCCACCTGTGTGCGTAGGCACACTAGCGCCTGACCACCCTCCCTAAGCGGGAGACTCAGAACCTCGGCAGCGACCCAGTGCAATCTTTTGTCCCAGAAGAAGTCGACTAACAATCTCTGGATTCTTGTGACAAAGTCCGGGGGAGGGGTCAAAGTGACCAGCCGATACCACAACATGGCGGCGATCAGCTGGTTTATGACCAGAACTCGACCTCGGTAAGATAGCACTCGGAGCAGTCCTGTCCAGCGCCGCAGGCGAGCGGTGACTTTCGTCTCCAGTTCCTGCCAGTTTGCCGGCCAGGATTCCTCAGCGGGGCAGAGATGGACCCCCAGGTAGAGGAGGCTGGTCCTGCTCCAGGTGAAAGGCCTGAGCTCCTCGGGTAGGGGATCCATCTGCCACTGACCGACCAGGAGTCCAGAACATTTACCCCAGTTGATCCTGGCAGAAGAAGCGGCAGAGTAGACCTCCTGGCACTCGCGCATCCTCCGCAGGTCAGCCGGGTCACTAAACATAAGGAGCACGTCATCGGCGTAAGCCGAAAGGACCACCCCGATGCCCGGCCCGCGCAGAACCAATCCCGACAACCTCCTCCGCAAGAGGCGCAGGAAAGGCTCCACGCAGATAGAATACAACTGGCCAGACAGGGGGCAGCCCTGACGTACCCCTCTCCCAAAGCGAAGGGGCGCCGTCAGGGACCCGTTAACCTTCACTAGACACTCCGCGGCGGTGTACAGAAGTCGGATCCGGGCGACAAAATGCGTCCCGAACCCGAAAGCTCGCAGAGTTCCGAGTAAGTATTCGTGATCCACCCTGTCGAACGCCTTCTCCTGATCGAGAGACAGGAAGGCGCTCGACAGACCAGCCCTCTGGGAATGGTGGATGATGTCCCGGACCAGATGGATGTTATCATAAATGGTTCGGTCCGGGACGGTGTAGGACTGGTCAGGGTGGATCATGTGGTCCAGCACGGTGCCGAGCCGAGAAGACATGGCTCGGGCGAAGATTTTGTAGTCCGTGCTGAGGAGGGAGACCGGGCGCCAGTTTTTAAGAAGGCGGAGATCCCCCTTCTTCGGCAGCAGGGCAATCACGGCCCTGCGCCACGAAAGGGGCATCTCCCCGGTAGCAATGCTCTCCCCCAGGACCCCCGCGAAGTCGCTCCCCAAGACGTCCCAGAACGCCCTGAAGAACTCCACGGTCAGCCCGTCTAGTCCCGGGGTTTTGCCCCTAGAAAGACCGTCGAGTGCGCCGGTCAGCTCCCCCAGACTTATAGGGGAGTCGAGCTTTCCGGCGCACTCCGGGCCGACCTGCGGCAGGTCCTCCCACAAAACTCTGCAAGCTTCCTCACTGGACGGATCCGGAGAGAACAGGGCAGTGTAGTAATCTCGGGCAATGGCCCTGATGCCCTCCGGATCCGAGACAAGGGATCCGTCGTCGGCCAGCAGCGTAAAGAGCTGCTTATGGACCCCGTGCCTTTTTTCCAGTGAGTAGAAGAAGGGAGAGCCACGGTCCATCTCCTTAAGGAAACAGATCCGCGACCTCACGAACGCGCCCCGAGACCCGACCAGTTGCAGGTCCCGCAGCGCGCCCTTCCTCTCATCGTACACCGACCGCAGGGCCGGGTCCGCGTCGGGCTGACGGAGACGTGCCTCCAGGTCGAGCACCTCCTTCTCCAACTCCTCGACCCTGGATTTGCGTCTCTTTGTCGACCCCTTCGCGTACTCTTGACAGAAAACGCGGACGTGAGTCTTGCCCACGTCCCACCATAGCCTCAAGGAGGGGAAGCCTCCCCGCTTCCTTCTCCAGCCGGCCCAGAAGCGACGGAACGAGTCCAGGAACCGCTGGTCTTCCAACAACAGGTTATTAAAATGCCAGTACGCGGACCCCGTCCGAGCGCAGAACGAAGTGAGCTCCGCCCACACCAGACGGTGGTCCGTGCACGGAACCTGCTGTATAGAAGCAGCCGGAACGCAGGACACGTACGCCTTCGAAATGTAAAGGCGGTCGAGTCTGGACGCTCCGACTCCAGGTGACACAAAGGTGAACACGCTGGAGTCAGGATGGAGATTTCGCCAGACGTCCACTAAGTCGAAGGACCTGACCAGGTCCCGCAACTTACTCACACCTCGCGTGCAGTGCGGGGTACCGTGACGGTCCCGGACCCCGAGGGTGCAATTGAAATCCCCCCCGAGGACGATGCACTCGCCAGCGTCGATGGAGCCAAGATGAGTGGACACTTCTTCAAAGAAGCTCGCTTGCTGCTGCGTGCCCAGGGGAGCGTACACATTCACAAAGTGAAGCACCGCCCCCCCCAGACGCACAGTCAGGTGCAGCAACCGGCCTGGCACCGGCTCCTTGACCCCCAAGATCTCCGGCTGAAAATGCGGGGCCAACAAGATAGCCACCCCGCCAGAATTGGAGGCTATGTGACTCATGTAGACCCCCCCTCGCCATTCCAGGAGCCACGTGGCTTCGTCTCCCGGAACGGTATGGGTTTCTTGCAGGAAGCACAGCGCATACTTCCCGTCCCTGAGGACCGAGAGGTTCTGGAACCTGCGCTGTGCGCCCCTGCTGCCGCGGATGTTGAGGCTGGCTATAGTGGTCTTCATTGTCAAAGGTACATCAAACCTTCACCTTAAGTCATTTAAAAAGAAGAGGACTTTTTAGTCCTTCCTCTCCTTCAGGAGCCCAGCGAGAAACGTTTGGACCCTCCGCCGCGCGTTCCTATCCAACTCGGGAGACTTGAGAGCCTCGCGAGTGGACCAGAACACCAGCGGAAACGAATGCCACCGGTCCAAGGCCAACTGAACCCTGTCTCGGCGACCGCGGTGCCCCGACAAAAAGTCCCGGAGTTCCCTTGGGGGGATGAGGGGGGAGTCAGTAGAGGGCACCAGGGGATCCACCGCCTCGCTTGAGAGCGACTCCGCGTAATCCCCAACGCTCACCACCGACACCTCGTCCTCCTCCGGGTCGTCGCCTCCAGCTTCCGACCCCTCCCCCACATTGAGTATAGGGGCTGAGTCGGAGCTGCCAGCTGGCTCTATCTGTGCCTCGATCCCACCCCCAGGATCAAGGCCAGAGGAGTCCTCTCTGGTCTCCTCTAAACTTTTTGGGCCAGAGGGCAGCGGCAGTTCTGATGCCCGCTCTCCTCCCGGCACCGGGTCGTCCGGGGAGCTCAGGACAAGCTCCTGACCTAAACATAGGACGCCCGGTGTCAAGGTTTGGGAGGGAGCGGGAAGGCCCTCCTTTTCGCCGCCACCCAATGACGCATTTATATTTTTTAAATTTTCAAAGTTGCAGTCCCCCGACGAGCCAGAAGGTACCTCAGGGGTGTTAAGTGCACTGGAGATGGACACCACCTCAAGGGAGGTGCCCTCAGTGACCCCCGAGGGGTCCTGTTCAGGGGACTGCAGCAGACTGGTAGGGGGAACAGTGGTAGGGGTAGGAGTTTCGGGTTCCCCCAGAGGGCAGGGCGAGGTTTTACTGGGTGGAGACGCCACCACCTCTTCATCAGGGGAAGGGACACGCCCAACTTCTTCAGTTTGGGCGTCGCCCACTTCCTCCTCCGAAGCGTGACGTCTCTTCCGGGTCAGGCTGGGGGCTAGGGAGACCTCCATTTCCGAGGCCCCCTCCTCCTTGTCCAGCCCTCCCGGACACTCCACCCTCTGGGTTTTTGATGTTTGTTTCCCCGGCTCGGGGTCCCGCGTCTTTTCCCCGCCGGCCCCGGGAGCACGCGCAGGGACGACGCCGGGCCCAGCACTTGGCGCCTTAGCGCCCACGGACCCGGGAGCACACGCGGACATGACGCCGGGGCCGGATGATGTTTTTTCCCCCGAGCCGGTTTTTCCATGTGTTTGGGGGGTTTGGGGCGTTTCAGGGGCCGCCTCCAAATTTCGGGTCTTCCTCCGCGCCTTCTTACGGCGCGGGGGCTCTCCCCCCGCCACACCGGCAGCCGAGATGGCAGCTGCTGCCGGGGTCGCTTCTCCTTGCGGGGAGGGAGATGGAGTGGTGGCGGGGGGAGGAGGGGCGGTGCCAGCCGCGGCCGCTTGGGTGGGGCTCGTGGCCTTGGAGGCGGGGCAGTTCTTTCTTACGTGCCCCACCTCCTTACAGGCATGGCACCGCACACCCTCCGCGGTCCAGAAGACCCGATAGGCGGTCCCCTCAAAATTAACTGAGAAGGCCCCCTCCAGGCACTCCTCCCGGGCCAAGCGGACGAAAACTTGGCGCCGGAAGGAGTACACGTGGCGGAGGGCCGAGTCTTTGAGGCCGAGCGGGACTGGTGCAACCCCTGACCTGACCTCCCCCAGCTTATTAAGGTGGGGGAGGAGGAGCCCACATGGTATAAATGGCGGGACATTTGAAATAACAATCTTCTGGGCGGTGGCCTCAAGGGGATCCACCGCCAGAAAAGTCCCGCCCACAGTGAGCCCCTTCTGCAGGGCGAGTTGCACCGCCCGCTCGGACCTCAAGAAAAAGATGGCCCTCCCATACATCTTTGAGGCCGCGACAATGGCTGAGGGGCCGACAACCCCAGCCATAGCCTTAACGCAGGCCTCAATAGTCATCTCAGGGTGAGCGTAGCATTTTACCCCGAGGGCCCTGGTGAGGAGACGGAATGGCGACAGGGCAGCGGGAGCAGCAGGAGCTGCAGAAGCAACCACCCCCGCATAAGTCTTTTTTGTAGGCCCTGCCACCGGTGACAAAGCCGCCTCCACATTAGCCCTCGAGGGCCCGGCCACAGGAGATGTTGAACTGGCTTTAAGGCCAGAGCCACGCCCACCCTGGGAAGGATTGGCCATTTTTTTTTTTAAATTATATATATTTTTTAATATATATATTTTTTTTTTAATTAAATATACAATGTTCCTCCCTAGGGAGGGAGGTAGTAATAACCTCCCCCTTTTGTACAGGAGAGGAGAGGAGGGAGAGGAGTGAAGGACAGGGAGGCACAGGAGGGAAAAGGGAAGAGTCCAGGTGGGTGTCTCCAGTGAAAGGTGGATGTTGGGTGGGGTGTGATGATCTTCTTGCAGGGGGAGGCGATGTCTTCACCAGCCACCGCTGGCCTTACTGGGAAAGGGCTGGGTGGGGCGGGGGGGGTAGCAGAATGGTGGTTTTAACCACACACCCCCCTCTCTTCCTTCCCCAAACCTTCCTGCAGTCTTCTTTCCTCCCCCTACAAAACACAGTCCTTTATTGCCCCCACCTTACACAAACAATAATGTTGGACACCCACCTAGGATGTTGTTTTCAGACACAGTCCTGGCCTCCTGGCCTTCCTGTCCTGTAGCAACAGAAGCTGTTCTTCTTCTCTCCCTCTCTCTCCTTTTGCTCCACACGGGCAGGTCCAGCAGCAGCAGCAAACACCTTCAAGTGCAGGTCCAGCAGCAGCAGCAAACACCCTCAAGTGCAGGGGCAGCAGCAGCAGCAAACACCCTCAAGTGCAGGGGCAGCAGCAGCACACAGCAGAAGCAACAACCCCAAAGGCAGCAGCAGAAACAGTTGAAACACTGAGGAGCAGCAACACCAACACCACACACCTTCTCTCCTCAGTATCAGGAAACCAACTGAATCCACAATTACCTCCACGAGATCGTTAAAAAAATGAACTCTTGATAATCTTTTAAATGAAAACCAAATCAACAAAATTGGGAAAAATCAGGCACAGCCCCTAATTCAGGTCAGCTGTAAAACCAAGAACAAAGTTTTAAAGGAAACTTACAAACTTTAAATCAAAATGTGATTAAAGGGGTCAACAAAACACCCCAGTCCCCGCGGTGCCCACCGAGCACGGAAGGCCTCGAGAGTGCCAGCAGACACCGCGTGCTCCTTCTCCAGGGACATCCGGCAGCGAACGTAGCCGCGGAAGAGGGACAAACAATCGGGCGGGACTCCCCCGTCGATCGCCCGCTGCCTGGACCTGTTAATGGCCAACTTGGCCAGGCCCAGGAGCAGGTTCACGAGGAGGTCCTCCTCCTTCCCGACCCCCTTCCGCACCGGGTGCCCATAGATCAGGAGCGTGGGGCTGAAGTGCAAACAAAACATCAATAAAAGGTTTTTCAAATAACTAAAAAGGGAGTGCAGCCTACAACACCCTATGTATACATGGTCCACGGACTCCACAAGACCGCAAAAAGGGCATGTGTCCTGAGAGTCCGTGAACCTATGCATCCTCTTATTATAAGGGACTGCTGCATGCAACACCCTCCAACCCAGGTCCCCGATAGAAAGGGGGAGGACACCTCCGTAGAGGGCCTCCCATCGAGGGCCTCCGCCGCCGGACGGCAACAAGGCACGCCAGGGCGTGTCCGGTCGACGGACAAGGGCGAGAAAATGGAAGGTGTGCAGCAGCAGTCCATACAAAAAGCCCCTCTTTGCTGTGCCAAAAGGCACAGAGGGCATGTCCCCGAGGCGGCTCATATTGCGGGGCACCAGCACCCGAGGGAGGGTTCGGGGCTTGGGGCCAATGTGGAATTCCGTCCGAACAGGGGAACGCTCAGACGGAAGACCACCGCGCACCTGGGCCACCTCAAGACCCAAAATAACGTCGGGTCCGAGCACGACCGTTCTCAGGTCTTGGATGGCATCGGCTGCGACCTGGACACTCACAGACGCGCGTCGCGCCAACTCCTGCGGGAGCATCCAGCCCAGTCCTCCGCCACCCAGCACGTCCCCGATCCTGGTCACCCCTGCGGCCACAGCCCTCCTCTCCGCCAACCACTGAAAAGGACGGAGGGGCGGATTCCTGAGCAGCGGCTCTCTGACGATAGCCGCTACTCCTGACGGGGGAGAGCTGCGTCGCGAGGCGACCACTTTCCAGACTTTGATCAGGTCCTGGTAAAAGACGGGCAACGCCTGCAAGGAGCCACCGAGGCCCAGCTGTTCTATAAACAGGAGCTGCACATCATAATTCAGGCCGTGCACCTGACGGAAGAAATACGTCATCAGGGCACACCATCTAGGAGGAGGCTCAACGTAGAGGTATCGCTGCAGGGTCTGAAGGCGGAAAGTCGCCACCTGTGTGCGTAGGCACACTAGCGCCTGACCACCCTCCCTAAGCGGGAGACTCAGAACCTCGGCAGCGACCCAGTGCAATCTTTTGTCCCAGAAGAAGTCGACTAACAATCTCTGGATTCTTGTGACAAAGTCCGGGGGAGGGGTCAAAGTGACCAGCCGATACCACAACATGCCGGCGATCAGCTGGTTTATGACCAGAACTCGACCCCGGTAAGATAGCACTCGGAGCAGTCCTGTCCAGTGCCGCAGGCGAGCGGTGACTTTCGTCTCCAGTTCCTGCCAGTTTGCCGGCCAGGATTCCTCAGCGGGGCAGAGATGGACACCCAGGTAGAGGAGGCTGGTCCTGCTCCAGGTGAAAGGCCTGAGCTCCTCGGGTAGGGGATCCATCTGCCACTGACCGACCAGGAGTCCAGAACACTTACCCCAGTTGATCCTGGCAGAAGAAGCGGCAGAGTAGACCTCCTGGCACTCGCGCATCCTCCGCAGGTCAGCCGGGTCACTAAACATAAGGAGCACGTCATCGGCGTAAGCCGAAAGGACCACCCCGATGCCCGGCCCGCGCAGAACCAATCCCGACAACCTCCTCCGCAAGAGGCGCAGGAAAGGCTCCACGCAAATAGAATACAACTGGCCAGACAGGGGGCAGCCCTGACGTACCCCTCTCCCAAAGCGAAGGGGCGCCGTCAGGGACCCGTTAACCTTCACTAGACACTCCGCGGCAGTGTACAGAAGTCGGATCCGGGCGACAAAATGCGTCCCGAACCCGAAAGCTCGCAGAGTTCCGAGTAAGTATTCGTGATCCACCCTGTCGAACGCCTTCTCCTGATCGAGAGACAGGAAGGCGCTCGACAGACCAGCCCTCTGGGAATGGTGGATGATGTCCCGGACCAGATGGATGTTATCATAAATGGTTCGGTCCGGGACGGTGTAGGACTGGTCAGGGTGGATCATGTGGTCCAGCACGGTGCCGAGCCGAGAAGACATGGCTCGGGCGAAGATTTTGTAGTCCGTGCTGAGGAGGGAGACCGGGCGCCAGTTTTTAAGAAGGCGGAGATCCCCCTTCTTCGGTAGCAGGGCAATCACGGCCCTGCGCCACGAAAGGGGCATCTCCCCGGTAGCAATGCTCTCCCCCAGGACCCCCGCGAAGTCGCTCCCCAAGACGTCCCAGAACGCCCTGAAGAACTCCACGGTCAGCCCGTCTAGTCCCGGGGTTTTGCCCCTAGAAAGACCGTCGAGTGCGCCGGTCAGCTCCCCCAGACTTATAGGGGAGTCGAGCTTTCCGGCGCACTCCGGGCCGACCTGCGGCAGGTCCTCCCACAAAACTCTGCAAGCTTCCTCACTGGACGGATCCGGAGAGAACAGGGCAGTGTAGTAATCTCGGGCAATGGCCCTGATGCCCTCCGGATCCGAGACAAGTGATCCGTCGTCGGCCAGCAGCGTAAAGAGCTGCTTACGGACCCCGTGCCTTTTTTCCAGTGAGTAGAAGAAGGGAGAGCCACGGTCCATCTCCTTAAGGAAACAGATCCGCGACCTCACGAACGCGCCCCGAGACCCGACCAGTTGCAGGTCCCGCAGCGCGCCCTTCTTCTCATCGTACACCGACCGCAGGGCCGGGTCCGCGTCGGGCTGACGGAGACGTGCCTCCAGGTCGAGCACCTCCTTCTCCAACTCCTCGACCCTGGATTTGCGTCTCTTTGTCGACCCCTTCGCGTACTCTTGACAGAAAACTCGGACGTGAGTCTTGCCCACGTCCCACCATAGCCTCAAGGAGGGGAAGCCTCCCCGCTTCCTTCTCCAGCCGGTCCAGAAGCGACGGAACGAGTCCAGGAACCGCTGGTCTTCCAACAACAGGTTATTAAAATGCCAGTACGCGGACCCCGTCCGAGCGCAGAACGAAGTGAGCTCCGCCCACACCAGACGGTGGTCCGTGCACGGAACCTGCTGTATAGAAGCAGCCGGAACGCAGGACACGTACGCCTTCGAAACGTAAAGGCGGTCGAGTCTGGACGCTCCGACTCCAGGTGACACAAAGGTGAACACGCTGGAGTCAGGATGGAGATTTCGCCAGACGTCCACTAAGTCGAAGGACCTGACCAGGTCCCGCAACTTACTCACACCTCGCGTGCAGTGCGGGGTACCGTGACGGTCCCGGACCCCGAGGGTGCAATTGAAATCCCCCCCGAGGACGATGCACTCGCCAGCGTCGATGGAGCCGAGATGAGTGGACACTTCTTCAAAGAAGCTCGCTTGCTGCTGCGTGCCCAGAGGAGCATACACATTCACAAAGTGAAGCACCGCCCCCCCCAGACGCACAGTCAGGTGCAGCAACCGGCCTGGCACTGGCTCCTTGACCCCCAAGATCTCCGGCTGAAAATGCGGGGCCAACAAGATAGCCACCCCGCCAGAATTGGAGGCTAGGTGACTCATGTAGACCCCCCCTCGCCACTCCAGGAGCCACGTGGCTTCGTCTCCCGGAACGGTATGGGTTTCTTGCAGGAAGCACAACGCGTACTTCCCGTCCCTGAGGACCGAGAAGTTCTGGAACCTGCGCTGTGCGGCCCTGCTGCCGCGGATGTTGAGGCTGGCTATAGTCGTCTTCATTGTCAAAGGTACATCAAACCTTCACCTTAAGTCATTAAAAAGAAGAGGACTTTTTAGTCCTTCCTCTCCTTCAGGAGCCCAGCGAGAAACGTTTGGACCCTCCGCCGCGCGTTCCTATCCAACTCAGGAGACTTGAGAGCCTCGCGAGTGGACCAGAACACCAGCGGAAAAGAATGCCACCGGTCCAAGGCCAACTGAACCCTGTCTCGGCGACCGCGATGACTCGCCAAAAAGTCCCGGAGTTCCCTTGGGGGGATGAGGGGGGAGTCAGTGGAGGGCACCAGGGGATCCACCGCCTCGCTTGAGAGCGACTCAGCGTAATCTCCAGCGCTCACCACGGACACCCCGTCCTCCTCCAGGTCGTCGCCTCCAGCTTCCGACCCCTCCCCCGCATTGAGTACGGGGGCTGATTCGGAGCTGCCAGCTGGCCCCACCTGTACCTCGATCCCACCCCCAGGATCAAGGCCAGAGGGGTCCTCTCTGGTCTCCTCTAAACGTTTTGGGTCAGAGGGCAGCGGCAGTTCTGATGCCCGCTCTCCTCCCGGCACCGGGTCGTCCGGGGAGCTCAGGACAAGCTCCTGACCTAAAACTAGGACGCCCGGTGCTAAGGTTTGGGAGGGAGCGGGAAGGCCTTCCTTTTCGCCGCCACCCAATGACCCGTTGACATTTTTTAAATTTTGAAAGTTGCAGTCCCCCGATGAGCCAGAAGGTACCTCGGGGGTATCGAGGGTCTCTGAGTCGGGCACCACCTCAAGGGAGGTGCCTTCAGTCACCCCCGAGGGGCCCTGTTCAGGGGACTGCAGCAGGTTGACAGGGGTAATAGTGGTGGGAGTCGGTGCAGGGGTTTTGAGTTCCCCCAGAGGACAGGGCGAGATTTTACTTGGTGGAGACGCCACCACCTCTTCATCGGGGGAAGGGACACACCCAACTTCTTCAGTTTGGGCATCACCCACCTCCTCCTCCGAAGCGTGACGTCTCTTCCGGGTCAGGCTGGGGGCTAGGGAAACCTCCATTTCCGAGGCCCCCTCCTCCTTGTCCAGCCCTCCCGGACACTCCACCCTCTGGGTTTTGGGTGTTAGATACCCCGGCTCGGGGTCCCGCGTCCCTTCCCCGCCGGCCCCGGGAGCACGCGCAGGGACGACGCCGGGCCCAGCACTCGGCGCCTTAGCACCCACGGGCCCGGGAGCACACGCGGACACGACGCCGGGGCCGGATGTTGTCTTTTCCCCCGAGCCGGTGCTTGCAGGTGTTTGGGGGTTTTGGGGCGTTTCAGGGGCCGCCTCCAGGTTGCGGGTCTTCCTCTGCGCCTTCTTACGGCGTGGGGGCTCTCCCCCCGCCTCACCGGCAGCCGAGATGGCAGTGGCCGCCGGCGTCGCTTCCCCTTGCGGGGAGGGAGATGGAGTGGTGGCGGGGGGAGGAGGGGCGGTGCCAGCCGTGGCCACTTGGGTGGGGCTCGTAGCCTTGGAGGCGGGGCAGTTCTTCCTCACGTGCCCTGCCTCCTTACAAGCATGGCACCGCACGCCCTCCACGGTCCAGAAGACCCGATAGGCGGTCCCCTCAAAATTGATAACGAAGGCCCCCTCCAGGCACTCCTCCTGGGCCAAGCGGACAAATACCTGGCGCCGGAAGGAGTACACATGGCGGAGGGCCGAGTCTTTGAGGCCGAGCGGGATTGGTGCAACCCCCGACCTGACCTCCCCCAATTTATTAAGGTGGGGGAGGAGGAGCTCACTGGATAGAAAAGGCGGGATGTTCGAAATAATAATTCTCTGGGCGGTGGCCTCAAGGGGGTCCACCGCCAGAAAAGTCCCGCCCACAGTGAGTCCTTTTTGCAGGGCGAGGTGCACCGCCCGCTCGGACCTCAAGAAGAATATGGCCTTCCCATACATTTTAGAGGCCGCGACAATGGCTGAGGGGCCGACGACCCCAGCCATAGCCTTTACGCAGGCCTCTATTGTCATTTCAGGGTGAGCATAGCTCTTTACCCCAAGGGCCCTGGTCAGGAGGCGGAAAGGTGACAGGGCAGCGGGAGCAGCTGGAGCCGCAGAAGCAACCACCCCCGCATAAGTTTTCTTTTTTTGAGGCCCTGCCACCGGTGACAAAACCGCCTCCACATTAGCCCTCGAGGGCCCGGCCACAGGTGATGGTGAATTGGCCTTAGGGCCAGAGCCACGCCCACCCCGGGAAGGATTGGCCATTTTGTTTTTTTCTTTTTATTTTTTTTTAGAAATATAGGGAGGAAAGGGGGTGGGGGAGAGAGGTAGAAACAACCTCCCCTCTTTTAGGCAGGAGAGGAGAGGAGGGAGAGGAGTAAAAGACAGGGAGGCACAGGAGGGAAAGAGGTAAATGTCCTGGTGGGTGTCCTCGATGGTGGATGGACGGTGGGTGGGGGCCTGATGTTCTTCAGGCAGGGGGAGGCGATGTCTTCACCAGCTATTGCTGGCCTTACTGGGAAAAGGGCTGGGTTGGGGGGAGGGGTGGCAGAAAGATGGTTTCAGCACACACACACACCCTCCCGCTCTTCCTTCCCCAACTCCTCTGGCAGTCTTCTTGCCTCCCCCTACAAAAACACAGTCCTTAATTGCCCCCACCTTAAACAAAAATACACAGTTCAGACACCCACCTAGGATGTTGTTTTCCAACTCAGTCCTGGCCTCCTGGCCTTCCTGTCCTGTAGCAACAGTAGCAACTGTTCTCTTCTCTCCCTCTCTCTCCTTTAGCAGCACAGGGGCAAGGCAGCAGCAGCAGCACTGGAGGAGCAGCAGCAGAAGCACACAGCAGAAGCAACAACCCCAAAGGCAGCAGCAGAAACAGTTGAAACACTGAGGAGCAGCAACACCAACACCACACACCTTCTCTCCTCAGTACCAGGAAACCAACTGAATCCACAATTACCTCCACGAGATCGTTAGGAAAATGAACTCTTGATCTGGGGGTTATAAACCCAGTGCCATAACCACTTGGCTACTTAGCTATTAAGCCCCAAATTACCCTGTATCCCATGTGCATTTGCCTTCTTTATAAGTATCCCATGTGGGACCTTGTCAAAGGCTTTGCTGAAATCCATATAAATGACATCAGCTGCACTACCCTCATCTACACACCTGGTCACCTCCTCAAAAAATTCAATCAAATTTGTTAAGTATGACCTCCCTCTGACAAAGGCATGCTGACTATCCCTGATCAAACCTTGCCTCTCCAAGTGGAGACAGATTCTCTCCTTCAGAATTTTCTCCAATAGTTTCCCTACCACTGACATAAGACTCACTGGTCTGTAGTTCCCTGGCTTATCTCTACAACCTTTCTTAATTAGCAGAACCACATTAGCTGTTCTCCAGTCCTCTGGCACCTCCCCCGTGGCCAGAGAGGAATTAAAAAATTTGGGTCAGAGCCCCTGCGATATTCTCCCTTGCCTCCCTCAGCAGTCTGGGAAACAAATCATCCGGACCTGGAGATTTATCCACTTTTAAGCCTGCCAACACCTCCAATACCTTGTCACTTCCTATATCAATTTGTTCAAGAGCCTCACAGTCTCTCTCCCTGAGTGCCAAACCTTCATCCTCATTCTCCTGGTTGAAAACGGATGTGATGTATTCGCTCAGCACTCTATCGATGTCCTCTGGCACCACCCATAGATTGCCCCCTTGGTCCCTAATGGGCCCTACCCTTTCCCTGGTTATCCTCTTCCCATTGATATGCTTATAGAATATCTTGGGGGTTTCCTGACTTTTACCAGCCAGAGCTTTCTCATATCCCCTCTTTGCTCTCTTAAGCTCCACCCTAGACTTTATGTACTCCACTAATGCCTCCACTGATTTGCTCCTCTTGTACCTGCTAAAAGCCTCTCTTTTCCTTCTCATCGTATCCTGAATATCTCTGGTCATCCATGGTTCTCTGGGCTTGTTACTCCTTCCTATCACCCATCACCCTAGAGGGAAAATGTTGAGCCTGTACCCTCCCCATTTTCTTTTTGAACAGCCCCCACTGCTCTTCTGTAGATTTTCCCACAAGTAGCTGTTCCCAGTCTACCTTGGCCAGGTCCTGCCTTATTTTACTAAAATCCGCTCTCCCACAATCCAAAACATTTTTTGCAACTTGTCTACTTCTTTGTCCATAACAAGCTTAAATACGATACGAGAAAATATTGGCAGTAAAATAGAGGAAAACCCAGAAATGTTTTACCAGTACATTAACAACAAGAGAACAACTAAGAAAAGGGTACAGCCTATCAGAGATGCACATGGTATCTTATGCGTTGATGCAGATGTGGGCAGGGTTCTCAATGAGTACCTTGCCTGCCTTCACTAAGGATAGAGATGACGCAGGCATTCTATTTAAAGAGGAGGAATGCAAAATTTTAGATACAATAAGCATAATGACAGAAATAGTACTGGAGGGACTGACATCCTTGAAGGTGGATTAATCACCAGGGCTGAATGGATTGTATCCCAGCTGTTAAAGGGAGCCAGGGAGGAAACAGTGGATACTCTGAGGGTCATTTTCCAATCCTCACTAGATACAGGCAAGGTACCAGAGGATTGGAGGTCAATGAGCATTGTACCATTATTTTAAAAGGGTGTGAGGGATAGGCCAGATAATTATAGGGTGGTCAGTCCGACTTCGGTGGTGGGCAAATTATTGGAATCAATTCTGAGACACAGGATAAACTGTCACTTAGAAAGGCATAGACTGATCAGGGATAGTTGACATGGTTTTGTTAGGGGAAGATCTTGTCTTACTAACTAAAAAGAATTTTTTGAGGAAGTAACAAGGAAGGTGGATGAGGGTAGTACAGTGGATGTTGTTTATGTGGAGTTTAGTAAGGCATTTGATGAGGTCCCACATGGTAGTCTGATCAAAAAAGTGAAATCCCATAAGATGCACAATTGGCTCAGCAACAGGAAACAGGTCGATCGATGTTTTTGCAAATGGAAAGCAGTTTCCAGTGGCGTTCCACAAGGCTCAAGTGTTGGGGCCCTTTCGGTTTGTTGTATATATTAATGATTTGGACTTCAATGTAGGAAGCACGTTTGGGAAATTTGCAGATGACACAAAAATTGGTCTTGTGTTTGATAGTGAAGAGGACAGCTGTCATCAATAGCTTGGCTGAGTGGCTGGAAAAAGGCAAATGGAATTCAATCTGGAAAAGTGTGAGATAATGCATTTAGGGAGGGCAAACAAAGCAAGGGTATAGTCAAAGGGAAGTATATTGAGGGGGGTAGAGGAAGTGAGACACCTTGGAATGCCTGTCCACAGGTCCTTGAAGGTGGCAGGACAGGTGAACAAACTGATAAAGATAGCATATGGAATGCTTTCCTTTATTGTATGAGGTATTGAATACAAAAGCAGAGGTGTGATGCTGGAACTGTATAAAACACTGGAACTGTATAAAACACTGATTAGGCCACAACTGGAAATTTTTGTACAGTTCTGGTCACATTACAGGAAGGACATAATTATTCTCGAGAGGGTGCAGAAGAGATTCACAAGAACGTTGCCAGGGCTTGAAAATTGCAGCTTTAAAGATTGGATAGGCTTGGGTTGTTTTCCTTTGGAGGTGGCTAAGAAGTGACCTAATTGAGGTGTACAAAATTATGAGGGGCCTGGATAGGGTAGACTGGAAAGACCTATTTCCCCTAGCTGAGGTGTCAATTACCAGGGGGCATAGATCTAAGGTGACTGGTAGAAGGATTAGAGAGGACGAGGAAAAAGTTTTTCATCTAGGAGGATGATGGGCATCTGGAATTCACTGCCCGAATTGCACGTTGAGGCTGAAATGCTCAACTCATTTAAAAGGTACCTGGATCTGCACCTGAAGTGCCGTAACCTGCAAGGTTATGGCCCGGTGCTGGAAAGCTGGATTAAAATGAATGGCTAGTTTCTTTTTTTCCCTCTCCTTTTTAGCCAGTGCAGATACAATGGGCTGAATGGCCTCTTTCTATGCCATAACTTTTCCATGATTCTATAAACACCAACATTCCATTTGCCTTCCTAATCACTTGCTGTACCAGCAGACAAACTTTTTCTGACTTAGTACCAGGACACCCAAGTGCTTCGGTGCCAGAGTACTGCGATCTCTCTCCATTTATACAGTACACTGCTTTTCTATTCCCCTGCCAAAGTGGACAAGTTCAAATTTTCCCACATTATCCTCCATTTGCTAAATTTTTGCCCACTCACTTAACCTATCTATATTCCTTTGCAGATTCTCTTAGCTCCTCTTGACAATTTACTTTCCTAACTACCTTGGTGTCATTGGCAAATTCAGCTACCATACATTTAGTTCCTTCATCCAAGTCATTGATATAGATTGTGAATAGTCGAGGCCCTAGCACTGATCCCTATAGCATGCCACTAGTTACAGCTTGCCAATCTAAAAAAGACTACTTTTTCCCTGCTCTCTACTTCCCATTAGCTAACATTTATCCAAATTAATATGTTACCTCCTGCACCACATGCTCTTTTGTAGTAAGCTTTGACGTGGCACCTTATCAAATGCCTTTTGGAAATCCAAGTAAGCCACCTCTATAGATTCCCCTTCATCCACTTTGCTTGCTACTTCATCAAAAAACTCTAATAAATTAGTCAAACACAATTTCCGTTTCACAAAGCCATGCTGACTCTGCCTGATCACATTATGATTTTCTAAGTATCCTGCTATAACCTCCTTAATAATTAATTCTAGCAATTTCCCAATGACAGACATTAGGCTAACTGGCCTAAAGTTTCCTGCTTTCTGTCTCTCACCTTTCTTGAATAAAGGTGTTATGTTTGTATATATTAATAACATGTGGTAGATGAAATATAACAGATGTGTGAAGTGAATCATTTTGGTACCAAGAACAAGAGGCTATATAAACCAAAGGGTTCAATTCTAAAGAGTGTGCAGGAACAGGCACCCAAGGGCATATGTGCACAAACTGAAGGTGGCAGGGCAGGTTGAGAAAATTATAAGGTCATATGGGCTTTAGAATTTGAGATATGGAGTGCTAAAGCAAGAAAGTTAGGAAGAATATTTACAAAACATGGGTTCAGCCTCATCTGTAACAGTGTGTCCAATTCTGGGCACCAAACTTGAGGAAAGGTGTGAAGGTTTTAGACAGGGTGCAAAATAGGTTCATGAAAATATAGTGCCAGGGATGATGGGCTTCAGTAATGCAGACATATCGGAGATAAGGTTGTTCTCCTTAAAGAGAAGGGCGAAAGAAGATTTGACAGAGGGGTTCAAAATCATGAGGGTTTTCTAGGTAGAGTAGCGAAGACAGAAACTTGCCATTGGCAGGACGGTCAAGAACCAGAGAACACGAGTAAAATTGATTTTAAAAAGTGATTTAAGGGAAATGTTTTTTATGTAGCAATTCATTATGATCTGAAATGCACTGCTTGAAAAAGGGTGATGGAGGCAAATTCAAAAGAGAACTGGATAAGCACCTGAAGGGAAAAAAACTGGCAAGGCTACAGGGAAAGGGCGGGAGAGTGGGACTAACTGAATGGAATTTGCAGAGTCAAAGCAAGTCCAACAGGCTGAATGGCCTCCCTTTGTGCTATAATCATTCTACGATTCTATAAGCATTACGTAGAATGCACCGCAGCGCAAAAGGGAACCATTCGGCCCAAAACGCTTACACCAGTGCTTATGCTCCACATAAGCCACCTCCTGCAATGCTTAATCTCACCTTCAGTATATCCTTCTATTCTTTTCTCCCTCATGTACTTATCTAGCCAACTTAACCTTATATGCATTTATGCTTCACCTCAACTGTTCCACATGCTAGCAAAGTCTACATTCTCGCCACCTTCTGGGCAACAAAGTTTCTCCTGAAGTCCTTACAGGATTTTTTACTGACTCTCTTTATTTATAGTTCCAGGTTTTGGGCTCCTCACAAGTAGAAACATCATCTCCATGTCTAACCTGCCCAAACACTTCATAATTAAGACCTCAGTCAGGTCGCAATCTTTTTTTTGAGCCTGTTTAATCTTTCCTGATAGTTGTACCCTCTCGACTCGAGCATCATCCTTATAAAACATTTTTGAAAATGTTCTAGTGCTTCTATGTCCTTTTTGTAATACAAAGAGCAGAACTGTGCAAAGCACATTTAAGTTCATCATAACTTCTCTGCTTTTGAACTCTACTCCTTTAGAAATTGCACTTTTTAACAACTTTGTTAACCTGCATTGCTACTTTTAAAGATTCGTGTATCCGTGCCGAGATACCTTTGTACCTCTATTGCAGACTCATTTTCCAAGGAGTTGCTGGCCTCCTTATTCTTTCTACCAAAATGCAACACCTTCACTTACCTATATTAAAATACATGTAAACTTTGTTAATGTCTTCCTGTATTTAGTCAGAGTTCTCCTCAGTATATACTATACACACCCTTCAGCACCCCCCAAAAAAATTGGTGCCATCTGCAAATTTTAATATTGTACTTCTAATTCTCAAATCCACATCATTTATGTAAATAGTGAGCCGTAATCCCAGCGATAATCCATATCCTATTTTTTTGCCAATTTAAGTAACTACCTGTCATCCATATTCTCTGCTTTTATTTTTTAAGTGGCCAGTTTGCTATTCATTCTGCAATTTGGCCCAACTCCACATGTTTTGACTTAGTCATGAGTTACACATTGGCCACATGTGCTTTATGCCTTAGAACTGAAACAAAGTGACCCAACAAGTGCTTTAAAAAGTTCACTGTAAGTTGTGAAAGGAACAAATATTTCCTCCAACAGTATGAAGCAAGTCAAAAACTTAAGTAACGCAAAGAGAGCAAAAGAATTTGGAAAACATAGCAGAATTAATCTTGGGTCGGTATTTGTCTGCACAGAATTGAGCCAAGAGACCAAGAAATGCAAACACTTTTAAAGAAACCATCCAGAAGACTTCCATGCCTTTTGCTGGCCTCAATGAATAATGCACAGACTGTTAGTAACATATGACAAACCTGTCTGTTGCAACTGTCTGTCCAATTGACCAATTAGTAAACTTGAAATGTAATTATTGCAGCTAACAGAAAAGCCAAATTCCTGTGTCTTCCCCATGTTCCATCAGTAAGAAAGGGTCTCCTACAGATTAATAAAACCTAAATTCTTAGTTTGTTCCCTTAATTCAAATTTAACATGCATTGGAACAACCTGCTCAAGGTTTCCAAAGGATTTGATTTCTAAGTAGTTTATCTGCACTCAGATTTCTGTACAGAAAGTAGCATGGATTTGGACAACATAAAACCATTACGAGACTACTGCCTGGAAATGATGCACTAGCAATTAATTTAGGAAGGTTCTAGTGCTTCAATAGTGCACTTCCAGTGCCAGTTTCAGGAAAAGGGCGAGACTCCCAAATCTAGAGCCCTCTCGAATGTCAAACAGCGTACAGGGTAGGATATTGCAAAATGATAACATGTGTGGAGGTAGAAGATGTGCACATGACTCTCAATGAATACTTTGCATCTGTCTTCACAAAGACCATTGTAGTTGAGGAGAAGTGAGAAATATAGGATGGGGAAAACATAGTGAGCAAGGATGTATTAAAGGTTTAGCATCTTTGAGAGCAGAAAATTGCCAGGCCTGGATGAAATGTATCCCAGGCTGCCAAGGGAAGAAGGTGGGGAGGGGGATAGAAGGGGCTTTGCCCATCGTTTTCCAATCCTCCTGGGCTATAGGACTGGAGGTTTGCTAACATTGTACTGTTGTTAAAAATGAGAGGAAGGGATAGATTGAGTAATTACAGGCCAGTGTGCCTAACTTCAGTGGTGGACAAATTAGAAAAAAGTCTGAGGGATAGTATAAATCATCATTTAGAAAGGCATGTATGTATTAGGGACAGTCGGCATGGATTTGTTAAGGGAAGGTTGTGTCTGACCACCTTGGCTGAACTTTCCTGAGGAGGTAACAAGGAGGATCAATGAAGGTAGGACATTTTATGTAGTGTGCATGATTTTATCAAAGCTTTTCACAAGGTCTCACATGCCAGAAAAATGAATGCTCAATGGATCCAAGGAAAAGCAGCAAGTTGGATTCTAATTGGCTCAGTGGCAGGAAGCAAAAGTAATAGGCGACAGGTGTTCTGTGACTGAAAGGTGGCTTTCAGTGAGGTTCCACAAGGTTCAGTACTAGATGCCTTGCTATTCATGGTATGTGTCAATGATTTAAACTTACAGGACATGATTAAGAAGTTTGCAAGTGAAACAAAACTGACCATGTGGTTGATAGAAAGGAAGAAAGATGTAGATTGCAGGAAGGTATCAATGGACAGGCCGGGTTAGCAGAAAAGTGGCAAATGGAATTCAACCCAGAGAACTGGGGGGTCATCTTCTTCGGCAGTCCCTCAGGATCAAGGATGGCTTACTTCTACTCTGGTGTGATGGGTTTGGAGTTCGCCAATGGGTTCCGAATTGGCCGATAAGTCCAATGCATTATCTTGCCACGTGTGGGCAAGGGGTGCTTGAATGGTCAGGTAGATGAATTGTTTGGAAGTTTTGTGCTCTCTCTTCAATGGCTGGACTATGCCTCTGTGTGTTCCTGATGAAGTTTTTCTGTGTTTGGAACTTTCCCGAATGAACCTTTGGCCTGTGACCAACCAAAATGGCAAAGACTTCCACGAGTTAAAAGTGATGGTTGACCTCTTCAGAGATGCTTTGAGGACATCCCTAAAGCATTACCACTGTCCTCTTGGGAGTCTCCTGCTGCAATGGAGTTCAGAGTAGGGCAGTTGCTTTGGGAGTTTAGTGTCAGGCTTATGAATGACATGTCCTGCCCAGTGCAGCTGGTTTTGAATGATTGTGTGGTAATGCATTTGGAGAAGGTAAACAAGACAAGGAAACATACAATAAATCATAGGATACTAAGTACAGAGGAACAGGGGACCTTGGAGTAGATACCTACAGATCCCTGAAGGTAGCCAAACATATAGATAAACATATGGTTAAGAAGACATAATAGCCCAAGCATAGAATAGAAGAGCAGGAGGATATACTAGATCCATATAAAACATCAGCTTGGCCACAACCAAAGCACTGTATTCAGTTCTGGTCACCACATTGCATGAAAGATATGATCCACGGACTCTAACTCCAGAAAATTAACACAAAATATAAAATAAACCAGCCTAACAATTAAACTTACATAAAAATTTAGCTAATTAATTTGAAATGGCTAAAATTTAATTATGTCTGGTGCGAAGAGCTAAATCAGGTCTACAAAATTATGGCAAAATAACTTACAAAATGTAAGAACACCAGGTTATTTTGGAGCAGATATGCATAGTCGTTGGGCAAATATCACTAATTACTATGGAAGGAAGACAGGGGAACTTTAACTTCTTCCTAAATCATTGGGCCTCCCCAAATGATAAAAGGCACCTCTGTTGATGCAGTACCACAGTCCAGGACTGGATTTGCATTCCAATTCTGGAGTGTAATAACCATTTGTTTAAAAGTAAAAGTGAACCCAACAGTTAAATTTATACAGGATTCATACCTTACTAGAGTACTGCCCGCTGCCAACATAATTCTCATGGTACTTACAGGTGCAAATCCCCCAACCTAACTAGTTCCACAAGGAGCAGAGATCCACTTTTTCAAACCAGTCAGAAATATAACCTCAGTGCATCCAATAGGCCTCCAATAAGTGAAAGACTTTGAAGTCAGAAATGTGAACGTGATACAGGGATGGAAACTTCAACATTGCCCTTTCAGGACCCAGGCTGCAATTAATCATGCTGCAAAAGGGCCTTAAAACAAAATGTACTTTTAGTACAAAGTCTGCTCTCCCATTCAAAAGTTTTATAACTATATTATAAACAAAAATGGCAAACAATCTTAATGGTTTTTCGCTTTTAGGTAAAATTGTAAATTTCCAATGGTTATTTTGTACATTGATGCCCAAGTCATATTCAGCATGAACTGCAAAAAAGACAATACAAGAAAGACCAGTGTGTTTACAGTACTTTATCACATCTTAGAAACACCTCAAAATGCTCTACTTATGGCCCACTTTGAACTAACTTGTGAAAAACTCTACAGTGAATCTGCACATGAGATTGCAAAACAGCAAGTAGAATGACTTGTTAATCAATTTTTGGTTATGATGGAGGAAGGCATGTCATCAAGATTTCAGAATTTCTGTCCTTAAGTCGTGCCGGAGGATCTTTAACTTCCTCCTAAATCACTAGGCCTCCCCAACTGATGGAGAGCACCTCCCTTAATGCAATACCACAATTGAGGACTCAATTTTACTCCAATTCTGGAGTGTCATAACTATTTCTTTAAAAAGCAAAAGTGAACCCAACATAGCTAAATTTATACAGTAATCAGAATTAATATCAACATAAGTGAAACGTTTGGTTCTAAGATGTTAAATGTTAATCCCACCATGACAAATGCAAGAAGTATTCTTCACAAACCACCCCTCTCTCCCCCACCAGAGGGTGAGCATCAATAATGTATAACAACCAACCTAATTAAATTAGGTGAGCCAGTGTGTGGTGCTAAAAGATGATTTGATGCTGATCCTTAATAAGGCAGGTAAAGTCTTGCAGTGCCCAGTAATTGTGGGAAAATTCCAAGTCAAGATTTTGTGTGAGACTGAAGTCACAAGTAAGGATGGAGTTTTCCTTCCATAAAGAAACCAGCTAGGTTTTTTACAAGTTCACAACTTGCCAAGATGAGATATTAATTCATAAGTTCTGGGATGCTGACTCACTATCAATGCACAACGATATAGTATAGTATGATGCTCAGCAATAGAAATTAAATTTGAAAAACAATTGCCCAGCATGAAGTAAATATGAATGTACACCATAAACCAGAAAATAAGATCAGAGTCAAACATTGTGCCCCACTGAAGGTTATAACTTTTGGTGGGGGTTGCTGGGATTTGGGGGGGGGGGGGGGGGGGGGGGGGGGGGGGGTGGCGGTGTTGCAGTGCTGGACTGAGGGAAAGAGGGCAGAAGCTAGGTCTGATTTAAATTTGGGCCCAAGTCTGCCTTTGCGCTGGATTTGAAAGGTCACCGAGTGGGAAAGCATTAAACAATTAAAAATGAACAATATGACATCACAGCAGCCAGAACACAGTGCCACATAAATAACTTTTCTATAAATACAATATGTTGGTGAAGGGGATACTGCTGCTGTTTCTGTTCTGTATTAATATCCAGACACCCTATTCCAATAAATTCCTTTACACAATAGTAAAGCTGACAAGCTAAAATGATTTACAGTGTGTTTCAGCGAGCTACCGCTCAGAACTTAAAAGGCATCGAAGTTTCCTTTCCTAAAATTTAAGTGCCATGAGTATCTAATAAAATAAGGCATTTATTTCTCAAATACCTCCAAATTTTAAAACAGGTTGGGGAGAGGCAAGGCCACAACCTGGAGGTCAGGCAGTGGGGAGAGGCCTCAACTTGGAGGGTTGGGGAGTATCTGCAGCAACCAGGAGGATCAGGGAGCAGCAGGAGGTTCAGAAAGCAGGATCGGCAGTGAACAGGAGATACCACAAGTAGAAAGTTACATTTTTCTTTTAATATACTAAAATAAATTTAAAAATATAATAGTAATTTTATTACTAATGTAGGAATTTAGAAATGTAAAATATTGCAACTTAGAGGGTATAATGTTTTAATTTTTTTTCTGATTAGAATGGTCCTACAGGACCTAACTACAGTTTTAACATTGGCTCCCATAGGAACCAATGTTTCACTTAAAACCGTGATTTTGAGGAACGCAACCAAAAGTGAGGATGTACTGACAAGCCTTCGAGGTACCTGTTACTAAGCTACAGGTAGGAAGCTTCTGGGCATGACATGGCAGCACCCTCATCCTTTGGTAAATGTTCAATTACATAAACAATCAACTGGACTTGGCAGGCTCCTAATCTTATTCAAAAACAGAATTACCTGGAAAAACTCAGCAGGTCTGGCAGCATCGGCGGAGAAGAAAAGAGTTGACGTTTCGAGTCCTCATGACCCTCCGCCGATGCTGCCAGACCTGCTGAGTTTTTCCAGGTAATTCTGTTTTTGTTTTGGATTTCCAGCATCCGCAGTTTTTTTGTTTTTATCCTAATCTTATTCAGTGCATATGGATTCTTTTATAAATAAAAATACAGTCACAATATGGAACAGTTAACTATTCAGTCAATATTGACTTGTTCTTCAGAAATCTGCAATACTACACTTGGCTTGGGTCCAAGATCTTTGTTATTAATTGGGTTTCTAAAAATTGTATTTTGAGAATTCAAGTGCTCCCAGCCATAATTAAGTGCAAAATAAGGATAAAGATAATCATCTGTGTTGTCCATCTGCAGTACTTAAAATATACATTGCATTATGAAGTTACTGTTAACCATAGAAACTTTAGCACAGATGTCCATTTTGCCTTTCTTACCAGATTGAATTTAAGTCTCTCTTGGGGATTGGGTTTACACAGTGCTACTTCCTGCTTTTCCCCCATAAGTAATTATGCAGCACCTTTTTGAATCAATTCCCAATTGCAGTGAAGCATTTGAGCTTCTTTTAACCTTTTCCTTTAAATATCCAGTGATCATCTTGCAATTGTGGCCAATGCCGTTGATTGGGAAATTATCTATGTTTACTCAATCCATTAATTTTCTAACTAATCTCCCCCAATTCTCAAATGTTCTTAATTTGAGAGAATCTAGACTGAGTTACTTCAGTTTCTCCTGTTACTCAGACCCCTCATTACTGGTATCATTCTGGTAAACCTGATTTGCAAAGCTGCACCCACAGAAAGGAATCCAAATCTGTGCAGATTGTTTTCAATTTGACCTAACCATTAAGCTAAAAGCAAAATACTGTAGATGCAGGAAATCTGAAATAAAAAACAGAAAATGCTGGAAATACTTAGGTCGCGCAGCATCCGTAGAGAGAAACTAGGTTAATGTTTCAGGTTGATGACCCTTTGACAGATGAAGGGCGGTCGGCTAACCATCACTTGAGCATTTTTCATCCTGGTTGTTATAAATTCCAAAATCCCTTTTATTGTCCCTAAAGTTGTTTTTAAAAACTGTCCGCTGCTTTTAAGGATTAATAATCCTGAGGCCTGGGCTAATAATCCAAAGGTCTGAATTCATATCCCACCAGCAGCCGAGGATTTAAATTCACTTAATTCAATTCTGGAAAAGAAAAAAAGTGAATATCGGTAATGCCAATTACATAACAAAAATAGAATTACCTGGAAAAACTCAGCAGGTCTGGCAGCATCGGCGGAGAAGAAAAGAGTTGACGTTTCGAGTCCTCATGACCCTTTGACAGAACTTGAGTGAGTCCAAGAAAGGGGTGAAATAATTACATAACTACCAGACTAGGGTAAAAACTCACTTTGTTCAGTAATGATCTTTAGGGAAAGAAATCTGCTGTCCTTGCCCTGTCTGGTCAATATGTGACACTAGATCCACAGCAATGTGGTTGATTCAGTTCGTCTCTGAAATGGCCTAGCAAACCATTCATTCAGTTATACCAAAATGCTAAGACAACGAAAGAGCTGAATGGATTACCTGGCAATGAATTCAGACACAACAAAGGCACACCCAGTCTGGTGATCCTGTGAAGTCCTCCTCACTAATGCCTGTGGACTTTTGCCCAAATTGGGAATAGCAATCCAACAGACTAGTCAAGCACAAAAACAAAAATACCTGGAAAAACTCAGCAGGTCTGACAGCATCTGTGGAGAGAGATACAGTTGATGTTTCGAGTCTGTATGACCCTTCATCAGAACTAAGACATATAGAAATGAGATGAAATATAAGCTAGTAGAGGGGGGTGGACAGAAGAGCTCGATAGGGGGCCAGTGATAGGTGGAGGCGAAGAAGAGACTGTCAAAGATGTCATAGATGAAAGGACAAAGGGATGATTATATTATCTAAAAGATGTGCTAATGGAGACATTAAAGGAAGCAAGCTAGTGGCATATAGCCTCACTGCTGGTGGGGTGGGGGGACGGGATCGAAATGGGCTGAAAGGTGGAGATGAAATAATGGATCGAAATAAATTTAAAAATAGGAGGGAAGAGAAAAGAAAATTGTAAAAATAATTATAAATTATTGGAAAAAGAGGGATCGGAAAGGGGTTGGGGATGGGAGAGAGAGCTCATGATCTGAAATTGCTGAACACAATATTAAGTCCGGAAGGCTGTAGAGTGCCTAGTCGGAAGATGAGGTGCTGTTCCTTCAGTTTGTGTTGAGCTTCACTGGAACATTGCAGCAGACCAAGAATGGACATGTGGGCATGAGAGCAAGGTGGTGTGTTGAAATGGCAAGTGACAGGGAGGTCTGGGTCATGCATGTGGACAGACCAAAGGTGTTCTGCAAAGCGGTCACCCAGTTTGCGTTCGGTCCCTCCAATGTAGAGGAAACCACATTGGGAGCAGCGAATGCAGTAGACTAAATCGAGGGAAGCGCAAGTGAAGTGCTGCTTCACTTGAAAGGAGTGTTTGGGCCCTTGGACAGTGAGGAGGGGGGAAGTGAAGGGGCAGGTGTTGCACCTTCTGCGGTTGCATGGGAAGGTGCAGTGGGAGGGGGTTGAGGTGTAGGAGGTGATGGAGGAGTGAACCAGGGTGTCCCAGAGGACTGGGGGGGGGGGGGGGGGGGGGGGGGGTGTGTGTGTGTTTGGTAATGGCATCATGCTGGAGTTGGCGGAAATGGCGGAGGAGGCTGATGGGGTGATAAGTGAAGACAAGGGAGACCCTATCATGGTTCTGGGAGGGAGAGGAAGATGTGAGGGTGGATATGCGGGAGATGGGCCGGACACGGCTGAGGGCCCTGTCAACCACCATGGGTAGTTGTCAAGCAACCTGACAGTCATACTCATGAAATCATAACTTTCAGCCAATGCTGCAGGCTTCTCCTTTGCCATCCTATTTAAACAGACACCCTACATGTGTAACAGTGAGGAAAGAGTGGTGCCGAACTCAGACCTCACAAAGTCTCATGACAGCAGGTGAAAAATAAGCAAGGAAACATTCTGATTACCATCTATTGCACTCTCTCAGCTGATGAATCAGTATTTCTCTCTAGTGAACACCACTTGGAAGAAGCACCAAGGGCAACTAGGGCACAGAATGTACTCTGGGTGGGGCACTTAATTGTCCATCACCAAGAATGGCTTAATAGCTCCACTACAGACTAGGGTATAATTGTCAAATTTGGCCTGTGACAGGAGCTGAGCACGCCAAGGGAAAAACCTACTTGACCATGCCCTCACCAATCTGCCTATTGCAAGAGCGACCACTGCACAACCCTTGTGGAGATGAAATCCCATCTTCATGCTGAAGCCACCTTCAATCATGTTGTAGTACTATCATCATCAAGTAGGTCAAAACTGGGCATCCATAAGGCACTATGGGTCTTCAGCAGCAGAATTGTATTCCAACACTACTCATAGTACTGGTAGAGAGATTCGTGGCTATCAAGCCAGGGGATCAACTCTGGTTCAATGAGGTAGAAGAGTATGACAACGGCAGCACGAGGCATACCTAAAAATAAGGTGCCAACCTGGTGATACTATAATACAGGAATGCATGTATGCTAAACAACAGAAATAATCCAACAGATCAGATCAAAACTCTGCAATCCTACCATATCTAGTAGGTGGTGGACAATTGAACAACTAACATATCCCCATCCTCAAATGATGGCGGAGCTCAGCCTGAGTACAAAAGCAAGGCTAGAGTTTTGGAACAGAGTCACAGTCTCAGAATAAAGGGTTAGCCAATTAGAACTGAGATAAAAGTAATTTCTTCACTCAAAGGGTTGTGAATCTTTGGAATTCTCCATACAAAACCGCTGCAGACGTTTAGTTGTCAAGTATATTCAAGACTAAGAATGATAGACTTTAGGATGCTAAGGGAATCAAGGGGTATGGGGATATTGTGGGAAGGTGAAATTGAGGTAGATCAGCCATGACCTTGTTGAATGGCAGAGCAGGATCAAGGGGCTGAACGGCCTACTCTTGCTCCTATTTCTTATGTTCTTATCTTCAGCCAGAAGTGCCAACAGGATGAACCATCTTGGCCTCCTGAGGTCCCCAACAATGTTTCCTCTAAGCTGCAACTGGAGAGTTCCTGCCCAGGTCATGCACAAGTCTGTTCCTTTAAATTACCACCAACGTAGCAGTGCAAAAAAAAATGTAAAAGGACTGGGCACTTAAAAAAAAACAAATTGCATGCACACTCCAAAATACGCCACTCTTCAGCTAATCTGAATCACTCCACGTGATGTCAAGAATGGCTTAACGCACTGGATAAACCAAAGGTCTTGGGCCCTGACAAATCCCAGCTGCAGTGTTGAAGACGTGCTCCAGAACTAGCCATGCCGGTAACAAAGGTGTTACAGTACAGCTATAACAGTGACATCTACCCGGCAATTTGGGAAAATTGCTCAGGTATTTCCTATCCACAAAAAGCAGGACAAGTTATCTCCCCATTAGTCTGCTCTCAATCATCAACAAAACGATGGAAGCAATCATTAACAGTGTCATCAAACGGCACCTATTCAGCAATAACCTGTTCATCAGTGCTTAGGTTGCCTTCCGCGAGGAATACTTGGCTCCAGACCTCACTGCAGTCTTGTTCCAAGGATGGACAAAAGAGCTGAATTCCAGAGGTGAGGTGAGAGTGACGCAAATCAGGAGTGTGATGGAATGCTCTCCACTTGCCTGGATGAGTGCAACTCCAACAACACTCAAGAAGCTTGACACCATCCAGGACAAAGCAGCCCACTTGATTGGCACCCCTTCCAACACCTTCAACATCCACTCCCTCCACCACCGGTGCACAATGGCAGCAGTGCGTATCATTGACAAGATGCACTGCAGCAACTCACCCAGTCTCCTTAGCACCTTCCAAACCCATGAGTGTTACCACCTAGAGCTACAAGGACAGCAGATGCATGAGAACACCACCACCTGGACAATGCCCTGCAAGCTACTCACCATCCTGACTTGGAACTATACCACCGTTCCTTCACTGTCACTGGGTCAAAATCCTGGAACTCCCTCTTAACGGCACTCTGGGTGTACCTACATTACATGGCTGCAGTGGTTCAAGAAGGCAACTCACCACCACCTTCTCAAGGGCAATTAGGGATGGGTAATAAATGGTGGCCTAGCCAGAGATGCCCACATCCCGTGAAACAATAAAAAAAAACTTCAAAGACCATCTTTGAAATCTGATGTTGATCTCCAGGAAGTGACGGTAACTAATGTTTGTTAAGATTAAGCTACCAGAAACCTAACTTGCGCAAATCTCCCATCATTTCTCTGCTCCCTGACTTGCACTGACTCCAAGTACTCCAATGCTTTGAATTTAAAATTCTCATCCTCCTATTTCAAATGCCTTCATGGCCTTACCCTTGCATACCTCTTTCCTGCTCCACAACCCTCCAAGAATTCTACATTCCTCCATCTCTCTCATCCTTTCAGATATTCTTCAATTCCTACCTCTATGACCAAGCTATTGATCATCTGCCCTAAAGTGGCTTCTGTGGCTGTCAATTTTGTCCAATTATGTTCTTGTGAAATGCCTTAAGATTCCTCCTTTGTTAAAGGTGCTATGTACCAGTAAACTTATAGAGCTGCTGGAGTAATATGGTGATCACACATCATTTCACTGTCCTCTTATGCGGCTGTTTGTTGGGCCTAAAGTGAACTGGAAATTGAAAGGTTATGTGGATTAAGAATCATCTTCATTGGTTACTTCTTTACTGTAAATGAATTGCAATCACTATGGCTTTAGATCATTTCTTACAACCCCTCATCACCCTAAAGTAGGACTTGTTCTATCTAATTAAGGGACCTCACTGTTCTCCATTTTTGGGTGAACTGATAAATAGATATCAATGTGCTAGCCCTAATTCAGATTTTAAAATTAGATAAAGGGTTTATTCCACACATATAGGGCCCTGATTTCCAGAAAACCATCTTAAGAGAGTGACAAATTCCCAGCTAATTCCTGAGGGGGGGTAGGGTAGAGAAAGAGAGTGTGCGAGTGCGGATGAAGTAAGAACATAACAGATTTGCCCCCACACTCTCATGAGCAAGCAGCTCATCCAACAGTAAAGTCGCCTTGGAATAAAATGTAAGCCTACTCCTAGTCAAAAGTCTAATATAAAAAAGACTAACATTGGACCTTTTCAAATCTTAGAAATGTCTCCATTTCATTTGAAATAAACTGTTTTGCAATAGTGACCATTACAAAGGCAAATTGGCCAGTTAACATACAGTTAAAAAGATCTCACAAACATGAACAACCAAGTATTGATTGGTGAGGAATGATAGCTAGGAAAATGGGAGAATTTTAATCTTTAACAATGAGATAAGGCAGCCACTGGCAGAGTCCTAGGAAATCCAAATTTATCTGAAGACAGTATCAATGGTAGAAAACCCGTGATTGAAGGAATAATCCCCCCAAAAAATAAAAACCCCGTGATCGCCAGCTTCTGTTGAGGACAATGATCAACTCATAACTTTCATCTGCTATTGAGTCTTTGCCTGCCTGAAACAACAAATTCAGTGTTGTCAACATTATTTTTGTCCCTGTGGCCTCCAAACACGCCCAAAACAACTTACGCAGCACCATCTGTCTTTGAAGTCATAAAAACTGAAGGAGGGGATGGGTGCCTCACGGCATCCAGTTAGAAAGGGCACCTGGGTTTCCTTGGGCTGGCATGGACAAGATGGCAAGATGGGCCGAGTGGCCTTCTTTTGTGCTGTAACTTTTCGATGGTTCTATGGAATGACATGTCAAGCTTGTTTGCTCCTCCGCCTCTACACTTCAGAGAACCACCACACTAAAGGAGATATTGAAAAATGATTGTGTGTGCATGCTTTAAAGAGCACATCAAAAACAAATTGGGCAAAACCAGTCAACTACTCAAAAGAAGGATATGTTTCCACTGTTCCATTCTAGCCGACAGTGACTCTCTTGGAATCAGCCTCATTTTGAAATGTGGCAACAGAGCTTACCTTACCAGCATGCTGGTAAAATATGGACTAAATCTGAAAAACTGCAAATTCCATTATGCTAAAATGGAATTTATTTCACATTTTTCAAACAAAACAGAGATATATTTCCTCCAGTTATCAAAAAAAGTTTGACAATAACCAATAATAATGATTTACAACTGCACCAACTCTTTTGGAAACATTCACAAGTGGAGAGCCACAAATCGTATACCTCCGATTGTTGCATGTGTCTTCCTGGTTTTCCATTTAAAAAAGTCAACAAGAGATTTTTTTCTCTTTACAATAGAAACCAATTAATCCATCTTTTCAGGGCAACTTTACAGGTTAAACTTAACAATTTTATAGGGGATTATGATAGCTTGGAATGGACTGCCCAAGGAGGTACTAGAAGTTCATAACATGGAAAAAAAAATTAAAGGAGAATTGCTAAATAACTGGGAGTGTAGAAGATCTAGAGTTCCTCTTGCTATTTTACTACTCTGGCATTGATTAATTTTTGTTAGTGTTGCTCCACTAAATCAGGTGATAGATCCTGAAGAGGGAGATTTAGCTCCTTTTCTATACTGTAATGTTCTGTGCGTCTTATAAACTGATCACTCAAACCACAGAGTCTCCGTTCAGCATGTAATACCCTAAGTCACTTGGATAAAACCTCAGACTTTTAAAAAAGGAAACGAATCTCCCTCTTGAGGATTCATCACTTAATATAGCAGAGAGGACACTAACAAAGTAATTAATGCCAAGTGATTTAAAAAATGGTGACAAGAACTTGTGGCACACAGCCAAATATCTATCAAACTAATTTTCACCCTTCTCCATGTCCCCAATTAGTTTTCATTATCCATCTAGTTCCTAGAAAGGATTTTAACTATCAGGTGGTCACCAAATGGCTCAATTAAATAAAATATATCGAGGGGGAAAACCTTGTGATGAACATTAGGCACACAGGTGTCATCAACATCATTTACATTTTCATTAATCTCTGAACATAGCCGAACATTCAGCTGTCTAAACAGAACAACCATTCTTGCTCTCCCCCAATACACTTATGGAATTATACGGGACATGGCATTTGTATTTTGATTCAGCAGCTGCTTTTGGCCTAACATATAATATACTGTACCTTCCCACGATTTTATAATGTTTTTAAAAATTGCTGAGCCAAACTGACTTCCCTCCCAAACACATTAACATTCCATTTTACATATATTTACACAGTAATTCATAAACAATTACACACTTAACAGTCAATTAAACAATTCTAGTGCATGACACAACCAAATTTTCACAAAATAATTTGCATCCAACTTCATGTGTGATTACTGTGCAGCTTGTTTTACAGAAAAAACATTTATACAACATTCTCACAAGACAGGTGTTTGACAGCATACTGCGAAGGAAACATTCCTGGATTCCCCTTACCAAGAAATAGAATTTATTCTTTGTAAAGAAACTGCAACAATTAAATCATAGCAAAACACAGACCATCAGACTGTAATCATTAACAAATGCCAAGACAATATGAACAGTACATTAAAAGTGCCAATAATATAATACACCAAGGAGTCCTTGAAAGTAGGTTCTTCCCCTACACATACACAACTTTCTTTTTTTCAACAGAGCCAGAGGGAGGAGAGGGAAAAATTGAATTTAAATTTGAAAATATAGTTACAATAGTATACTGCATTTGTTATCCATGAGCTAAGGTGGAGCAACCCAGGAGCAAGCAGGGGATGTAGTTCAACACAGAAACGAGTGGCAACCAAAGACCAAGGCCCACAAGTCCCACCAACGCTGGTGGCAACAGGAAGCTGCTGTACAGGGTTATGGAGTTGAGCTTCCTTTTGTTTAAATGAGATACTCTGAAAGAGAACTGATTTTCTCTCTCCCCACTCCCCCCCCAATCTGATCACTTTAGCAATTCTGCTGTTAAAAACAAACACTGAGAAAGCTCAGACTTGAGCCTGTCAGTTTAGAGACACAAAAAGTAGACAGACATTCATCAATAAGTGATGCTGAAGCTGGCCTCTCACTCTTAGGAATGAAACTAGTTCAGCATCATCACTCACAAGCAGAGAACTGAAAACAAATCAAATTTCCTGATTCTGGCAACGATGCAGTATGCAGAACAAAAATAAGGAACTGAAGAAAATGAACAGAAACTGTGTACCTCAGAAGTTTACAGGTATACCCTATCCTCTGTAAACTGCCAGTAATAAAATTTAGTCTGTTAGCATACTGAGTCTTGGTTCTTGACTCTCACACAATTACAGCAAGACGCACCTCATTAGAAAACCAACACACATGGCTCCTTAGGAACCCATAATAAGCAGAGTGAAATTTATTGTCTGAGATGTTGAACAAAACCATATTGAAAACATTGTTGAGAATATTTTCTGGGAAAACAACATATAATTTATGGAAAGCAATACACCTGAACTGCCAAACTGGTATGCTGTAGAAACACAAACAGAAAAACATCAAACAGCAAATTATAGAATCATAGAATGGTTTAAGCACAAGAAGCCATTCAGCCCATCATGTCTGCTGGCAATCGCAAGAGCAATTCACTCAGTGCCATACGCCCTCACCCCACCTTTTCCCCACAGCCCTCCATTTTTTTTTCCTTTTCAGATAATGACCCTACTCCTGTTTGAATGCAATGATTGAATCTGCCTCTACCACACTTCCAGATAGTACATTCCAGATTATTAATATACAAATGAACCAAGTTAGTTTAACATATTTTAGAAATTTATTCAACGAATTACACATTTTCAATTCATTATCTATTATTGCTGAACATTATACAGATTATACATTGTAATCATTCATGATGCTAGCCCATTTCTCATCACTACAGTGCTGATTTCTTCTCAACTAGATTAGGTTCAACTACCTTGCTCCAAGATATTTTTCAATCATTTGGCAGTATGAAGCATAAGGGAGGTTTAAAAAAAATCTGATTTCTAAAATGAGAATGACTTAACCAAATAATCGTCTTAATACAAAGCAATGGATTTCTTGAAGTCATTGCAAGGCTGTCTTCTAATTGTGGGGTTCAAGACGTCAAATCTACAACTAACCTGAAAACGCTTCAGAGCCTTCTGAATGACTTATATCACAGCCTTAAAGTCACTCAAGAAATCACTGACAAACACAATTTATTATTTTCCCCACACACACCAGCTGCCCATAATTGTATATAATTTTTAAGGCAGTGACTCATAGGTATACTGTTTCACAGCCAGTACTTCATCCAACATTTCATGTTTGTTTGTCATCTAGACATGCAAATTTTCCAAAATAAGTCAGCAAATAACAGATATAGTGGGAATGTATTTTTCCCTGCTTGCTCTAGGAATACTTGTCACCACTATTTTCTCAAATTAATAAGCTAAAGAACAAGGACCAAACACAGAACTTACCTCATCAATGCAGCTTAGTGGGTAAAAACAGGCACAATGCATTGTTCAGCCACCAGTAGATGCATACAGAAATATTTTAATATTTATATAGATATACAATTCTAATCTTTGAATATCACTCCTGAGCTGAGTTTGGAAACAGTATGATGCCATGTTTGTACACTGCCTTGGATAGGTGGTGATGGTTAAACAAGAGGGATAACAAAGTGACACAAATGAAAAAGGTAAGATGAAAAAACCCTGAATTAACATAGTGCCTCTCATGTCATCAGGGCTTCCCAAAACACTTTGCAGCCAATGAAATGCTTGTGAAGTACTTTTGAAAGGTAGTCACTGCTATAATGCAAAAAGCAGTAATCAATTTGCACACAGCATGTTCCCACAAACAGAAATGGGATAACAATCAGATAAAAGCAAAATACTGCGGATGCTGGAAATCTGAACAAAAAACAAAAATAGCTAAAAAAACTGGGCAGGTCTGACAGCATCTGTGGAGAGGAACACAGTTAATATTGAGTCCGTATAACTCTTCATCAGAACTAAAGAAATATAGAAATGTGGTAAAAAATAAGCTGGTTTTGGGGGGGGGGGTGGGGGGGGAAGGTAGAGCTGAATAGAGGGCCAGTGATAGATGGCGGCAAAGAAGAGATTGCCAAAGATGTCATAGACAAAAGGGTGTTGACGGTGGTTGATATTATCTAAGGAATGAGCTAATGGTGACATTAAGGGTAGAAAGCAGGACAAGTGACAGATGGCCCCGGTGGGGGTGGGGTGGGAGGAAGGGATCGAAATGGGCTAAAGGGTAGAGATAAAGCAATAGGTCGAAATACATTTAAAAATAGGTGGGAAAGGAAAATATATGTTAAAAAGCATAAACTGTTGAAAAAAGGGGGATCGGAAAGGGGGTGGGGATGGAGGAGAGGGTTCATGATCTGAAGTTGTTGAACTCAATGTTAAGTCTGGAAGGCTGTAGGATGCCTAGTTGGAAGATGAGGTGCTGTTCCTCCAGTTTGCGTTGAGCTTCACTGGAATATTGCAGCAGGCCAAGGACGGACATGTGGGCTTGAGAACAGGGTGGTGTGTTGAAATGGCACAACAAACTACCCTGCTCTCAAGCCCACATGTCCGTCCTTGGCCTGCTGCAATATTCCAGTGAAGCTCAACACAAACTGGAGGAACAACACCTCATCTTCCAACTAGGCACCCCACAGCCTTCCGGACTTAACATTGAGTTCAACAACTTCAGATCATGAACCCTCTCCTCCATCCCCACCCCCTTTCCGATCCCCCTTTTTTCAATAGTTTATAATTTTTAACATATATTTTCCTTTCCCACCTATTTTTAAATGTATTTCGATCTATTGCTTTATCTCCATCTTTTAGCCCATTTCGATCCCTTCCCCCCCAACCCACCCCCACTAGGGCCATCTGTCACTTGCTTGTCCTTTCTACCCTTAATGTCACCATTAGCTCATTCCTTAGATAATATCACCACCGTCAACACCCCTTTGTCCTTTTGTCTATGACATCTTTGGCAATCTCTTCTTTGCCTCCACCTATCACTGGCCCTCTATCCAGCTCTATCTGTCCCACCCCCCTCAACCAGCTTATATTTCACCACATTTCTATATTTCTTTAGTTCTGATGAAGAGTTATACAGACTCGAAATGTTAACTGTGTTCCTCTCCGCAGATACTGTCAGACCTGCTGAGTTTTTCTAACGATCAAATAATCTGTTTTCCTACATTACAATAGTGACTACACTTCAAAAGTGCTTTAAGATATCTGGTGGTCATGCAAAGCACTATATAAATGCAAGTCTTTCTTTTCTTTAGTGAGGGATAATTATTGACCAAGGGACCAAGGAGAACTCCTCTGCTCTTTGAAGTAGTACCATGGAATATCTTGCGTTCACCCAAAAGGGAAGATAGCACTTTGATATAACATAGGAGCAGGAGTAGGCCATTCAGCACATCAAGCCTGCTCCGCCATTCAATACGATCATGGCTGATCATCCACTTCAATGCCTTTGTCCCCCCCACAGTATCCCCACATCCCTTTGTCATTGACAGATTTCTAAATACCAATCGCTGCTCTAAACATACTCAATGACTGAGCTTCCACAGCCCTCTGGAGTATAATCCCAAAGATTCACACCCCTCCGAGTAAAAAAAAAATTCTCCTCATCTTGGTCCTAAGTGGCTTCCCCTTATTTTGAAATTAGAACCAGGAGGCACAGACTCCCCAATCAAGGGAAACATCTTACCTGCATCTACCCTGTCTATTCCTTCAAGTATTTGCACGTTTCAATGAGATCACCTCTCACTCTTCAAAATTCTAGGGAACACAGGCCCAGTTTACCCAACCGCTCTTCATATGACAGTCCCACCATCCCGGGAACAAGTCTGGTGAACCTTTGTTGCACTCCCTCTATGGCAATAATATCCTTCCTAAGTTAAGGGGACCAAAACTGCACACAGTACTCCAGGTGCAGTCTAACCAAGGTTCTATACAATTAAAACAAGACTTTGCTACTCCTTTACTCAAATCCTCTTGCGATAAAGGCTAACATACCATTAGCCTTCCTAATTGCTTGCTGCACCTGCATGCTAACCAACATTTCATCTGAAATGTGGCACTTCCAATTTTGAAAAAAATATCAGGTGTCACCTCTCAATGGAAAGTAGTACGGTAGTGCCCAGTATCACCCCCCCCTCCACCAATAAAAAAAGTGTCCAATTAAACCCAAAATAAAAACAGGCTTGATTTTTTGAAAATTAGAACAGTATAAACTTTAGGACAAAATGATAAAAATTATGAAAGGATGGAACAGGTAAAATAGAAGCAGACTGTTGCTGGTAGCTGAGGGGTCTCGAACAAGGCTCCATAAATACCAAGATTTAGAACAGAAAGCAAGAGAAACTTCTTTACACAGCCTTTAAAATTCACTTCCAGGATTGAAAGGTTGAGGCAGAAATTATTGGATAGATGGATGAAGGCAAAGAGAATAAAGGGATAGGGCAACAGGACAGGTACATACAATTAACATTGTTTGCTTCCATGGACAGTAAATGCTGACACCAACTGGCTGGGCCAAATGCCCTGTTTCTGTTTTGTATCATCTTCATACTCCTGGGAAATTCTGTGTTTTATAAACAAGGTTACACAGTATATAAAAATAACCTTGCTCAGACCCAGCTGGAGAATCTTATGGACTGAGAAAGTATTCCAAGTGCTTTATGTAAATAAGAACAAACATTCATTATTCTTAGATTACCACTGCATAATTAATTTAAAAGTATCACTTAGGATCCATTGTTTAGACTAAGAAATTCTCAAAGCTGAGTGTGTGTTTCTTGATGTTGTTCAGAACTAAACACACTTCTAGATTAACCAGTCAGTTTAGCTGAATGATAGCACTCTACTGAATCAGGAGGCTGTTAGTTCAAATCCCACTCCAGGACTTGAGAACATAATCTAAGATAACACTTCAGTGCAGTACTGAGAAAATGCTGCATTGTTGGAGATGCCATTTTTAAAAAATGAGATACTGAACCAAAATATCAGCTACCTGTTTTTTTTTGGGGGGGTGGTATAAGAGATATATGACAATCCAGGCCAACATTAATTCCTCAACCAACATTACCAAAACAGATTAATTGGTCATTTATCTCAGCGGTGGGACTTGGCTGTGCACAAAATAGCTGCCATGTTTATCAACATAAGTGATTACACTCAAATCTTCAGCAATAAAGTGCTTTGGAACACTGAGGATGTGGAAGGCAAAGTGTATAAAATTAAATGAGTTTTTATTCTGAATGGCAATTATACCATACAGTCCCCTGACAGAGAGATAGGGGGGCATAGTGGTAATGTCACTGCACTAGTAATCCAGAGGCCCAGGCCACAGCTGCTGGTTGGATTCAAATTCAATTAATACATCTGAATAGGTCTAACCGTGACCACAAAACTATTGCCAATTGTAGTAAAAGATACATCTAGTTACAATCGTATTCCAAATTTCTGGAAAGTAAATCAGCCACAATAAAGCTTTTGTGAACAGAAAAAGAAATGCCCTTTAAGGATGGAAATTTGCAATGCGGTTGACTCTTAACTGCCCTCTGAAATGGCCTAGCAAGCCACTCAGTTGTATCAAACTGCTACAAAGACTAAAAGAAATAAAACCAGACGGACCACCCGGCATTGACCTAGGCACCGGAACCGACAACAACACACCCAGCCCTGTCAACCCTGCAAAGTCCTCCTGACAAGCATCTGGGGGCTTATGCCAAAATTAGGAAGGTTGGCCCACAAACTAGTCAAGCAACAACCTGACATAGCCATACTGATGGGATCATGCCTTACAATGCCCCAGACACCACCATCACCATCCTTGGTTATGAAGACCCACCAGAGGTGATGGCACAGTCATATATAGTCAGAAGTCAACATAGAGTCTGGACCCCATGAAGTGTCATGGCATCAGGTCAAACATGGGCAAGGAAACCTCCTGCTGGTTACCACCTACTGTCCCCTCTCAGCTGATGAATCAGCACTTCTCCATGTCAAACACCAAGTGGAAGAAGCACTGAGAGTGGCAAGAGTACAGAATGCCCATCATCAAGAATGGCTCAGTAGCACCACTTCTGAGCAAGTTGGTTGAGACTTAAAGGACCCAGCTGCTGGACTGGAAAGCGACAGAGCTAAATAATCCCACAACCAACAGATCAGATCTAAACTCTGCAGTCCTGCCACATTTAGTCGTGAATGCTGGTGGACAATTAAGCAACTAACAGGTGGAGGAGACTCCACAAATATCCACATCCTCAGTGATGTGGGAGCCCAGCACATCAGTGCAAAAGGTAATGTTGAAGCATTTGCAACAAGCCAGCCAGAAGTGTTCCTCCTAAGGTCCCCAGCATCACAGATGCCAGTCTCCAGCCAATTCAATTCACTCCATGTAATACCAAGAGACAGCTGAAGGCACTGGATACTGAAAAGGCTATGGGTCCTGACAATATTCCAGCAACAGTACTGAATATTTGTGCTCCAGAACTTGCTGCACCTCTAGCCAAGCTGTTCCAGCATAGCTACAACACTGGCATCTACCCACAATGTGGAAAATTGTCCAGGTATGTCTTGTCCACAAAAAGCAGGATAAATCCAATCCAGCCAATTACCATTCCATCAGTCTACTCTCGATCATCAAAGTGATGGAACGGGCCATCAACAGTGCTATCAAGTGGCGCTTACTCAACAATAACCTGCTCACTGATGCTCAATTTGGGTTCTGCCAGGGCTACTCAGCTCCTGACCTCATTTATAGACTTGGTCCAAACATGGACAAAAGAGCTGAACTCAGGTGAGGCGAAGTAAGTGATTGCCCTTGACATCAAGGCAGTATTTGGAGCATGTCATCAAGGAGCCCCAGCAAAACTAGAGTCAATGAGAATCAGAGGGAAAACTCTCCACTGGTTGGAATAATACTTGGCACAAAGAAAGGTGGTTGTGATTGTTGGAGGTCACTCGTTCCTCAGGTCAGGAGTGGGGATGCTCATTGGTTGATTGCACATTGTTCAATACCATTCGCAATTCTTCAGATGCTGAAGCAGTCTGTGTCGATACGCAGCAAGACCTGGAAAATATTCAGGCTCGGGTTGATAACTGGCAAGTAACATTTGCGCCACACAAGTGCTGAGCAATGATCATCTCCACCAAGAGAGAATCAAACCACGTAACATTCAATGACATTACCATCGCTGCATCCTCCACTAACAACATCCTGGGGATTATCATTGACCAGAAACTGAACTGGACCAGCCATGTAAATACTGTAGCTACAACAGCAGGCCAGAGGCTAGGAATCCTGTGACAAATATCACATCCTGACTCCGCAAAGCCTGTCCACTATCTACAAAGTCCAAGTCTGGAGTGTGATGGAATACTCCTCACTTGCCTGGACAAACGTGGGTCCACCAACACTCAAGAAGCTTGACACCATCCAGGACAAAGCAGCCCACTTGGTTGGCACCCAATCTACCATCTTCAACATTCACTCGCTCCATCGATAATGCACAATGCCAGCAGTGTATACAATCTACAAGATGCCCTGCAGCAACTCACCAAGGCTCTTTAGACAGTACCTTCCAAACCAGCGACCTCTACCACCTAGGACATGGGCAGCAGATGCATGGGACACCGCCACGTGCATGGTCCCCTCTATGTACCATACCATCCTGACTTGGAACCATATCACCACTGTTCCTTCACTGTCACTGAGTCAAAATCTTGGAGCTCCCTTCCTAACAACACTGGGTGTTCCTACAAAATATGGACTGCAGCGGTTCAAGGCGGCAGCACACCACCACCTTCTCAATAGCAATTAGGGATGGGCAATAAATTTTGGCCCAGCCAGTGATGCCCACATGCCATGAACAAATAAACAAAAACACATCATTTCATATATTTAAAACATCATTTTGCTGGAGTATAAGAATCCTCTCAAAGATGATTACTTCTGCTTTTCTCATTTGATTTTCTTCAGATCTTTTTGTCTGAGATTTTGCTGAAGAAATTCTTTCAAAATCAAAACCACATATCCATTCATATATTAAAAACAGCACAATGCTAATTTATCTGAGGAAGGAACATCTTAAAACAATGAAAAACAACACTTATAAAAAGCAAAATACTGCAGAATATCAACACCTGAAACTTTAACTGATTCCTTCTCTACAGCTGTTGCAAGGCATTCTGAGTATATCCACATTTTCTGTTTTTATTTCAAAAAATAATGCTTTTTGCTCATTTTTCTTTGGTAATATACTCCCAGACATTCAATCTACCCCCTCTCTAAAGTATGCTTCTACACAGTAGGAAAATGTCATGTCATTTTTCACCAGTAAATAACACTTAGTTGCTCACTAGGCCTTTTTGTTTGAAATCATAGCCTCTCACTGGAATTGCTGTATCCCAAGTTTTTCTCCAGGACTCCAAGCACACTGTAAAATGATGATTATTTAGTTCTAAAAAGGTTGTAAGCAACTCAAGATCTTACGCATATTCCTGTTCTGCAGACTATGAGACACAAAAACATTTTCTAGAACTTACTGTGTAAGGAATCAGATCCTGTAACAACCAATTCAACTCAAACGACACAGATATTGATCCACTTGTATCATTCTTCTCACAGTAGATAATATGAAGAATCAAAAGCACACCACAACAGTACCCAATTTTGTTCTACAGGGGTGAGAGACAGTGATTATTTTGGTGGATAAATGCGTATTTTAAATGAAGATGAAGGAAAGGATCAACAGTCCATGTTCAAATGCAGCATGGCCTGGATGATTTCCAGGCTTGGGCTGACAAGTGGCAAGTAACATTCACGCCAAACAAGTGCCAGACAATGACCATCTCCAACAAGAGAGAATCCAACCATCGCACCTTGATGTTCAATGGCATTGCCATCACTGAATCCCCCACTATCAACATCCTGGGGGGGGTCACCACTGACCAGAGACTGAACTGGACTAGCCATATAAATACTGTGGCTAAAAGAGCAGGTCAGAGGCTAGGAATCCTGCGATGAGTAACTCACCTCCTGACTCCCCAAAGCCTGTCCGCAATCTACAAGGCACAAGTTAGGAGTGTGTCGGAATACTCCCCACTTGCCTGGATGAGTGCAGCTTCCACAACACTCAAGAAGCTTAACCACCATCCAGGGCAAAGCAGTCTGCTCGATTGGCACCCCATTCACTCCCTCCATCACTGATGCACAGTAGCAGCAGTGTGTACCATCTACAAGACGCATTGCAGGAATTCACCAAGGCTCCTTAGACAACACTTTTCAAACCCACAACCACTACCAACTAGAAGGACAAGGGCAGCAGATACATGGGAACACCACTACCTGGAAGTTTCCCTCCAAGTCACTCACCATCCTAACTTGGAAATATATCGCCATTCCTTCACTGTCGCTGGGTCAAAATCCTGGAACTCCCTTCCTTACAGCACCTGGGTGTATACCACATGGACTGCAGCGGTTCAAGAAGGCAGCTCACCACCATCTTCTCAAGGGCAACTAAGGGTGGGCCATAAATGCTCACCCAACCAGTGAAGCCCACATCTCATGAATGAATTTTTAAAAATTGACTGCAGAGATGTTAATGTAATTACTGGAGGTCAAAAAAGTAAGGAGTTTGAGTTAAGGTTTGAATGAATCTAGAGGAGCTTCTTGATTCTCCTAGAATCTGAAACTAACACTGTGCCTTTGAATGTTGTCTCCGAGGGGCAGCATGTATTTGAACAATAGAAGAGGGCCAAGGATAGAACACTGGGGGTTACCAGAGGTAATGGTGAATCGCAAATGATTCTCTCCCCCAACCCACAGACAGATGGAAAAAGTGTAAGAATATTCAAGGCTGTGGGTAACAAGGGAAACAAGGAAATAGATAGTCATGTTAGAAATCAAGCACAACATTAAGCGCGAGAAGTTCATGGACTTCTTTGTCACTAAGGTGGAGACAATCTGATCAGCCGTCTTTTCCCCATCACTCTCTTCCACTAGCCAAACATATTTTCTGTTTTTATTTCAAAAAGCAATGCCTTTTGCTAATTTTTCTTTGATAATAAACTTCCAGACATTCAATTTACCCCAAACATCTAATCTAATGCTCTCCATCCTCCAAAACACTCCTGGCTGGTCTCCCACACTCTATCCTTTGTAAAACTGAGGTCCTCCAAAATTCTGTTGCCTGTATCTTAACAAGCAAGTCCCACTCCTCTATCACACCCCATGCCTGCTGAACGTCAGTGACCTTGGTCAAGCAACACGTTGATTTTAAATTCTCATCTTCATTTTCAATTCCCTCCATGGCCTTGCTTCTCCCCAACTTTAAGATCTCCTCCAGCCCTACAACTCTCCAAGATATCTGCACTTCTCTAATATCTCCTTATTTGGCTTAGTGTCATACTTTGTTTTATAATGCTCCTGTGAAGCGCCTTGGGACATTTCATTACATTAAAAGGTGCTATATAAATACTCGAAACGTTGCTGTCTTTCTCTCCACAGATGCTGTCAGGCCTGCAGAGTTTTTCCAGCAATTTTTGTGTTTGTGCTTTATAAATACTAAGTTGTTGCTGTTAATGCATAGAAGATATGAAAAATGGAAAGTCAAGTAAAGGAGTTGAGGTGAGAAAGGACAGAAAAGGTGCTGATCTTAGTGGAAAGGTTAGGAAAAGGTTAGGAAAACTGAGGTGAAAACTGAAATTGAGGATAAAGGAATTTGTCAGTGTACAGCTAAGGGAAAAGACAAATAACATTTTGTCATGAACTCTGGCTTGGAACTTAGGGAAGAAATAATTCACAAGAATTTAAAATGAACACATGATGAGTGAAAAAGAAAAAGATGCTTGGAGGAGAAGGTGCCAGGACAGTATGCTGAGACACCACAGTGTGGATTGGAGAGGAGGATGTCTCCACGACAGCAATTATAGGCAGGGCAGGTAGTGATAAACAAAGCCAGGTGGGAAGGGTTTTGTAGAGTGGGAGTAGAGTTGTTATATGTATACTATACTTCTGTCAATGTCATGATGTGAATACCATCACCTAAGATGAGGTCATAACCGCAAGGGCTTTATTTGCAAGTGAGCAGACATTTGAAGGAAATAGAAAGAGGAATGGTGAAAGTTCAACTGTCAACAAGGTTTGATGCAATGGCGGAAGAGGTCAGCAGGCTCGTGATGAGCCCACTGGGCAATATGGTCAACAAACTAAAGTGCAGAATAGGACAATTGCAGTAGTTCCAAATAGCAGTGATGGTTACTATGACAAGCCCACTGGAGAATGTCAAGGGAAGCCATGGGCTTAATCATGAAAGATTGGTGCCTGAGAAGGAAGGAGAGAAAAAAAAAACTGAAGGGTGAAGATAAGACAGGAGCAAACTTGAAGGTAACTTGACAACAAAGGAGGAGATGAAACCTGACATAGCCAGGTGAGGGGAGGAATAACATGAAAACTGGGAAAGTCCAAAATAGGTAACTAGTATTAGTGAGCCTGTGTATAGAGTGGCAGCAAGATGTGCACTGAACACAAGGGAAGCCCAAGTTACTCTAACAACTTGGAAGCATACACTTCATTCTTAATTATCAAAGGCATCCAATCTGTGAACCAAGTGTTAGGTGCAATGATCACACAGTAATTTTTAGAGAGGGAGAAACATTACTGGGTTCTTTCCCGGTAGGTATTTGATTCTACAGCTTAAAAGTTTCTGCTGACCTCAGTAATAAATCTGCACCCATATTGAATACAATATCATGTAAAACTACTAGATTACTGGAGAGAATTTAAGACTTAAACTGGATATGAAACATTGCACCATATTATTCTTCCTTAATGTTCTGGTATTTCTGCAGTCTCAATGCAATGAGGAACCGCTATTTTTCACATAAAACACCAGTAAGTGTGATGTAGTCTTTTGAATTTCCAACTTACGCTGCTACTCTGAAAAGAGGATAATTTCCATGTCTTACATCAGACAAAATCTGGAATCACCTTTGTTACTCTTCTCTGAAATTCTTCCAACTGCTTCTTACATGCTTTCAGAAACACTGTCATTACAACTGGACACTGAGTCCAAGGAAGTGGATTCTCTCTTGGAGCTACTTGAACCAAACTATTTTTCAAAAATAGATGGATAGCATGCCATGTTCTATTTTTGTTCTGCCAGAATAGCAGGATAACAACAAATTGCTATGATTCTGAGAATTTGCCACATGAATGGTGTTAACTAGTTTTTCAGGAAGTTTCATCTTCACTTAATGCCAAGATTCACAGCAATTCCAGTTTCCCTTTTTCACCTTATAAGACACTCTAAACTTTAAAAATCAGCTTCTCCTCACCAACTTAAAAGCTTGTTTTATTTCTAAGCTTTTTCATTTTTAGTGAATAAAAACACAGATGTTTGAGGTAAAAATGTGAAACTTAAGAAATCTGAGTAAATTCGGAGAAAACCTGAAAAAAGTTTATATTTTGAACATCACTAGAACTCAAAACAAGACAATAAAAATACAGTTAAACCAAAAGAAAACCAAGAATTAATTAGTTCACTACTTTGATAGGGCTCACCATCAGACTCTACTTAAACATTAAATAGTGTTTCAGTTGAAAGTAAAATTGAAGAACCTACATTTATTATTGAGCCATATGATGGTGGGATAGTTAAAATTGTTGGGGATTATGTAGAACAGTTGCGATCTTACTTTAGTAAATAATACCTTGGTGTATGACCCAAGGCCGCCTTTCATTGACAACATGCAGAATATTGTCATGTGGTAGCTGTCAGTGCAATGCTGCCCTTGCTCCATACCCATCTGAAACAAATCTGACATTTAATTGAAGCTTAATGAATAGTCTCTGCTACAGTACCAAAGAGTGAACTCGATTCACTTAAAAAAATGTAATTGCACAGCCTTCATTTCTTTTCCTGCCAGACACTGGCTGGATCCAAAGATGTACATGCATCACATCTAAGATATCAGCATGACACATGCTGCATGTAATGTGCATGCTGACATCACCATTGCAATTTAACATCCCTGGTCCTGATCTTTGGTTAAAAATGGAGCAAATTTCAAGAATTTCTTTTCAATTTGGAAGAAATTATTTTTAAATCAATTTATCACCTGAAAGAAATTAGGGAAGTCACTGGCAGAAATTAGTAGAAAATGGTTTTAATGATTACTATCTACAAGATTTCCATTTATTTCCATGATGCCGAAAGAAACACAATTACAGAGACTGAGCTGGTTCAGTTTATGAGAGTTGATATTAAAGTAAATGCTTCAGCTATCATATGAGGCTGTGTTACTTTAATATCAACTCTAGGCAACAAAATCCATCAAAATAACTTTAAATTTTAAAAAAGCCACCTCACTTCTATTCATCCACTCTTTCCATTTTCTCAACTGCTTTTAAACTATTTCTAATATACCTTACTCTAACTAAAAGCAAATCAGTTATTGAATTAAACATTACGCTTTGCCCCTTCTAGATCTCTCCATTTACTTTCAAAGTGGAATTTATTTGAAAAATTAGCTTCCATTTTGAAAGTAACTATTTTATTCAAGTGCCAGAACCCTAGTAACGACCAGTCACAATCAAGTGAACCTATGATAAAAGCAAAGTACCGCAGATGCTGGAAATCTAGAACAAAAACTCAGCAGGTCTGACAGCATCTGTGGAGAGGAATATGTTAATGTTTTGAGTCCGAATGACTCTTCATCAGAACTAAGGAAAAATAGGAAAGAGGTGAAATATAAGGTCGTTTAAGGAGGGTGGGACAGGTAGAGCTGGATAGAGGGCCAGTGATAGGTGGAGATTGCCAAAAGAACCTATGACAAGCCAAACCAGCAAAGGCTGCTGCTGGACAAATCTCTTCTGCAATACTCGCTGGCAGATGACACTCAGATGATAACTCCATTGTGACATGGATTAACAATCAGAATGCTAACCAACCTTGAGAGGCTTCTCTCTCTCTCTCTCTCAGCTCTTACAAATAATTTTCTTTCCATTTTTGATACAGGGCTGGAATTGTTGAAGACCATATCTGTTTCAATTAAGTAACATTTTGCTTTGTTTCATCTTTTTAAAAATATAAGTTTTAACTTGAAGCATAAGCGTGATGGCATGATCAGATAGTGGGTGGGGGGGTCAGTAGACATAAAGTTTGAGAATGAATTAAAATCACAGATGACACCAGAAGGGCTACTGTTTAGTGGATACCTCTCTACAGATGTTAATTCCCCTCCCTCACTCAGTCTCCAATGAGATAATCAGCACCCTTTGATTAAACTGAATATTCAAGAGAAACAATTAGGAGACAAAAAGATGTTAACGATAATTCATATTAACCAGCTTTTAAAAGGGGTCCTCATCAGTGATTCACTTTAAAACATTTGAAACTTAAATCTATGATACTTGTTTCCACATTATTGAACAACATTGATCTTTCTGAACACCAGCCATTCTCACAATGGACATAGGGACCCAAGTAGTACAAATCTTTTGTTTACAAATACCTGGCCTGAAGGTGGTCCAAACAAAGCACAAAAGAAAAATACTATAACTTAATCTGACAGTTAAGTAACAAATTATTTATTATTTTGAAACGATTGTAAAGAAAAATTATTGGATAGCAATTTATGATGTTTCCAGAGCTATAATGGAGACAAAACTAACTTGTGGATTCAACATAGCATAGCAGTTTCTCGAAGTCAGATTGAGTGTCTTTTGTAACCTTCAGTTTGCTTTTTCTTAGTATATAACAGTAAGCACAGGATAATCCACACAAAGGGATGCATTTTAACCACAAGGACCACCTATATTTGGTCTCCTCCCTTGCTCTCTGCTAAGGTAAAGATCAGCAGGTACTGGCAACCAACTGATATCACACCCCAGTGGCCATTCACCATGTGTGAGAACATACCAGAAATCAAAACAAATAAAAGCAAAATGCTGCGGATGCTGGAAATCTGAAACAAAAACAAAAATTGCTGGAAAATCTCAGGTCTGACAGCATCCGTGGAAAGGAAGAAAGAGTTAATGTTGAGTCTGTATGACTCTACATCAAAATAAAATACTATACTGGAAATATACAGCAGGTGAACCAGCATCTGTAAGGCAAAAATACAAGTTATGACATTTTAGACGTATGACCTTCATTGTGCTTTTGCTGTTTTCAGATGTTGACATGCTCTGCTCTATATTTGCAGCATTTCTTGTTTTTATTTCACAATTGCAGTTGTTTTGTTTTCCAGAAATTAAATCAATGGCCTATCCAGCTTACTGCTCCATTAAAATCGTGCAATGAGCTATTTGAAGAATGGAAAGTATAGGTAATAACTCTGCCACTTGGAAATACTTTGGGGAGAGAGGGGCAAGAATACAATGAACAAGGAAAAAGGTCTTAAAAGTGTTCAAAATCACTGTACAGTACAGTATTTGGAAAGGGTTTTAAAATGTTGAACATGCGTACTCATGTTACAATACTGCCTTTTGTTTGCTTATTTATATGCTGTGACCTCACACAAACGGGAGACCGCTGAATATTTGAATTAATATTCTTCACTCAGCACAACTAATTAAACCTAGCTAACTTCAAATTGTTCTCTCAGTAAAGCAGTCAGTTTATTTAGCATTAAGTGATCCAACTGAATAGAGACATTAAAATAGGGGCAAGATATTTACCTAATATGATGGAATAAAAAAGTGTGCTTTAATACTACTTATTTATGTGTTTAATGAGGATGTCTGCCAAATTCAGCACATTTCTCAGTGAAATGTTATTCTTTCCTCCTCAATAAATTAATAGCAAATCCTTTTGAGATATTTTCACTTCCAAAAGATGTTAACAAAAAAATGACATTGATTGTAAGCAGAAGAAACTAACAAAATAGCAAACTTCATCCCAAAACAATTTGAAAAGATAGCCTATACAAGTAAACAAGGCTTTGACCCTGCGCCTGTGGACATCGCTCATTCTAAAAGACAATTCTAAAGTCACAAGAATGACTCATGGGTCCTTCACACTGGTGTAATATCCCACATAACACATCACTGTGATGCAATATCGAAATTTATCAATATTTCTCTTCCAAAGCATAGAAGGCAAGTACAAAAGAAATTGACAAATTAAAATTCATAAGATTAACTTGTATTTTTCAGATGTATTTCCTTCCCAAACAATCTCCCACTCTCCAACTAGAAGAGCAGATTGATAACCTGCAGAGGTACCTGGAACAATTTCTGATCACCATCAAGTTGTGCAAGAGTTGTCCAGAGCAAACCTTCTTCCCCATTTTATTATTTTCTTGATACAGATATCTACATGGGCTCTATTCTAGACCCGTTTCTGTTTGACCTACTGTTCTACAAAACTGCACAAATAGAACTCTGGTGAATTAATTTCACAATCTCTCCAGTACCACCAAATTTTCTGACCTTTAAATACATTACCCTAACTTATCATGCCAGCGACATTCAGGCATATTTGCCACAAACTGTGCTTCCTCATGGTAAACCCACCAGGAGCCATAACGGAGTCCGTCAATTTTCTGTCAACAGACAGCCTGGTCAAGTCTGGCATAATTTGCTCTCCAAGGAAAACCAAGAAACTCTCACCAAACTGTGCTAAACATTTCAGCTAGTACGATGGAACAAGTGGCCATAACCATAACATGATGTTTGTCATGACAACATGGGTGCAAGTGGCATGATTTGACCCAAACCCTGTTGTTACACTTAAAACAATACCCAAACATTTTGCCCCCTTTAAATGGGTGACTTCAATTTGCAAATTTGATCTCAACTCAAACAACCAGAATTTAAAACAAGCAGACAAAAAACATCTTTATTGGCAAACCCCGGGCATTACATTCACAACACATGTCCTATCACACATACAGACAGCACTGCTGAACTGAGATCAAACTTTTTGCTTCAGCTTCTAATTTAAACACAAGGAAAAAGAAACAAAATTAGACAAAGGTTCACGCACACAACACACTGAAAACTACAGATTCAAATAAAAAACACACACACACACATCTGTCCCAAACTGCATCGAACTGGGATCACGAAATAGAGGGACGGGTTGAATTTCAAACACAAATTAATGCTTTTGGGAAAAAAAAACGAGAAAGGAAACAAAGTTGAACCGAGACCTTAGAAAACTCTGGGAAGTTAAGTTGCTTTTTGTTTTGCCCTCCACCTCCCGCAGCTATATATATTTTTTTTTAAAAAAAAGAAAAAACGTGCGCATATTTTAGTTTTTTTTTGGGGGGGGGGGTTTGGAATTTATTTTGTTGTGTTGCAGACAGATTCCCCGATGGTTGGAAGTTGCCCCATTCTTTGCCCTGCTCCCCACATTCCCTCCAGGCCGGAGACAGGCGGCTCACTTACCCCCCACCCCCCCCCCCTGCTTTCCCCACCACCATCTCCATTCCTCTCCTCTCCAGCCCGGCACCACTTCACTTCCAGAACTCACTCCCAACCTCAAAAGGAGGGAGATGGAGGGGGGGGGGGGGGAAGCACCATCTTCCAAAATAAAAAAGAAAACCCACTCACCGGAGCAGCGCCTCCTTCCCCGAAGCGGCTGGGATCCTATTCCCCGCACGGTAAGTGACCCTCTCGCGTATATAAATATATCTGCGGGTGTAATAAAAAAAATACCCGAGCGGCAATCAACCCGAGCTAACAAATCTCCGTCCGTCTCTGTCGCTCGCTCCCCTCACTTCCAGGCGCGCGCGCACGCGCGCGCTCCCATCCTAATACATGCGCGCGCTCTTTCCCACCACCACCATCATCATCATCACCATCAGGCCAGCGTTACGCGCGCGCGCCCCACCTCCACCCCTCCCCGGCAGGCAGCTGATACGCACGCCTGCCTGCCTGCCTGCCCGCCCACCCTCCTCCATGCCCGCGCACGTCCCTCGCGACCTCCTTTGCGCACGCGTGCGCACACTCAAGCAAGGTGACACCGCCCCGCAAAATAAAATATGCCGGAAACAGGCGTCGAGACGCCGGTAATTGGCGGGTAAGAGAGGCTGGAGAAAGCGTTGGAGGTGGTTGGACTGAGGCTGTGGGGTGGGAGGATGTTGAGGTAGATTTACTCCTGCCCGCCGGGCCTCCGCTCCCAATCAGTGGCTGGATTGAGAGGAGGAGGTAATTTATTCCCCCTCCTCGCCCCCCCCCCCTCCCCCGAGCCTCCGCTCCGCTCCCAATGGCGGCGCGTGGCGCGACCGTTTTCTTTCAAACCGCCTGCCGCTGTCAGGTGACGAGTGGCGGTTGTCCGCTCCCGGACTGTGAGGGGGGTATCCGGCTGGAATCCATCTGGGAAGATAATCTTCCTTGGGATCAGAATAGATTTTATGGGAGATACGGGGGAGGGAAAGAAATCATATTTTTTGGGAACAGCTTGTTATGGCGCAGAATACACTTGCCTGAAAAAGATCGTGGAACCGATTCAATACAATAATTCCTCGCTTAACGTCCCAGGCGCCTTCTTTCAAACTGCGACTTGGCGAAAAATAACGTTAAGCAAATCTGATTTTTTTTTCAAACGACTTAGTGTATAAACTGGAGTTAGGTTCCGCAGAGAGTTACTTTCCCAGCCCCCCGGCATGTTCTTCCCCCCACCCCCCGGCATGTTTCTTCTTCCCCCACCCTCCCCCCCCGGCATGTTTCTTCTTCCCCCCACCCCCACCCCCCAGCATGTTTCTTCTTCCCCCCCCCCCCCACCCCCCGGCATGTTTCTTCTTTCCCCCCCACCCCCCGGCATGTTTCTTCTTCCCCCACCCTCCCCCCCCCGGCATGTTTCTTCTTCCCCCCCCCCCACCCCCCGGCATGTTTCTTCTTTCCCCCCCACCCCCCGGCATGTTTCTTCTTCCCCCCACCCCCACCCCCCGGCATGTTTCTTCTTCCCCCACCCCCCGGCATGTTTCTTCTTCCCCCACCCCCCGGCATGTTTCTTCTTCCCCCACCCCCCGGCATGTTTCTTCTTCCCCCACCCCCCGGCATGTTTCTTCTTTTCCCCCCACCCCCCGGCATGTTTCTTCTTCCCCCACCCCCACCCCCCAGCATGTTTCTTCTTACCCCCACCCCCCGGCATGTTTCTTCTTTCCCCCACCCCCCGGCATGTTTCTTCTTTCCCCCCCACCCCCCGGCATGTTTCTTCTTCCCCCACCCTCCCACCCCGGCATGTTTCTTCTTCCCCCACCCTCCCCCCCCGGCATGTTTCTTCTTCCCCCACCCTCCCCCCGGCATGTTTCTTCTTCCCCCCCCCCCACCCCCCGGCATGTTTCTTCTTTCCCACCCCCGGCATGTTTCTTCTTTCCCCCCCCACCCCCCGGCATGTTTCTTCTTTCCACCCCCCCCACCCCCCGGCATGTTTCTTCTCCCCACCCCCCCGGCATGTTTCTTCTCCCCCACCCCCCGGCATGTTTCTTCTTCCCCCACCCTCCCCCCCCCCCCCCGGCATGTTTCTTCTTTCCCCCCCCCCCCCCCCGGCGTGTTTCTGTCCCCCCACCCTCCCTCCGGCATGTTTCTTCTTTCCCCCCACCCCCCGGCATGTTTCTTCTTCCCCCACCCTTCCCCCGGCATGTTTCTTCTTTCCCCCCACCCCCCGGCATGTTTCTTCTTCCCCCACCCTCCCCCCCCGGCATGTTTCTTCTTCCCCCACCCTTCCCCCGGCATGTTTCTTCTTTCCCCCCACCCCCCGGCATGTTTCTTCTTCCCCCACCCTCCCCCCCCGGCATGTTTCTTCTTCCCCCACCCTCCCCCCCCGGCATGTTTCTTCTTCCCCCACCCTCCCCCCGGCATGTTTCTTCTTTCCCCCCACCCCCCGGCATGTTTCTTCTTCCCCCACCCTTCCCCCGGCATGTTTCTTCTTTCCCCCCACCCCCCGGCATGTTTCTTCTTCCCCCACCCTCCCCCCCCGGCATGTTTCTTCTTCCCCCACCCTCCCCCCCCGGCATGTTTCTTCTTCCCCCACCCTCCCCCCGGCATGTTTCTTCTTTCCCCCCCCCCCCCCCCACCCCCCGGCATGTTTCTTCTCCCCCACCCCCCGGCATGTTTCTTCTTTCCACCCCCCGGCATGTTTCTTCTTTCCCCCCCACCCCCCGGCATGTTTCTTCTTTCCCCCCCCTCCCCCCGGCATGTTTCTTCTTCTTCCCCCCCCCCCCCCCCCCCCGGCGTGTTTCTGTCCCCCCACCCTCCCTCCGGCATGTTTCTTCTTCCCCCACCCTCCCCCCCCGGCATGTTTCTTCTTCCCCCACCCTCCCCCCCCCGGCATGTTTCTTCTTCCCCCACCCTCCCCCCGGCATGTTTCTGCCCGCACCCTCTCCCAACATGTCCCCCCGCCAAGCATGTTCCTCCCCCCTCCCTGACTTTTTCCCTCTTCTCCCACCCACACATATCCTCCCCCAGCGATCTTCTCTCTCTTCTCTTCCCCCCCCGCCCCCCGGGCATCTTTCCCTCCCCCCCCCCCCCCCGCGACTTTCTCTCTCTTCTCCCATCTCCACACCACCCACCCCCCTGTCTTTCTTTCTCACCTCCCCCCCCCGCCCCCCCAAAGTGTGTTTCTCCCACCCCAGAAAGTTCCCTCCCCGCCATGTGTTTCTGGCCCACCTCCCACCGATTTTCTCGCTCCCCCCAGCAAGTTTCTTCCTCCCCGAGCGTGTTCCCTCCCTCCCCCCCCCCCCCCCCCCCCCCCCCCCCCCCCCCCCCCCCCCCCCCCCCCCCCCCCCCCCCAACTCCTCCGGCGTGTTACTCCCCAGCTTGTTTCTCCCCCTGCCTCCCAGCAGCATATGTCTCCCCATCCACCCCCCCCCCCCCAGCGAGCCTCTCTGCTTTCCAGAGAGTGTCTCCTCTCTGCTTTTCAGTGAACCTCTCCTCCCCTTGCCCCAGCACCCCATCAAGCTTCTCCCCTCCCTCCCCACACCCCAGTAAGTTTCTCTCCCCAATCTCCAGCGGGTTTGTCCCCTTCACCCCCCCCCACTCCCCAGCGACTTGCACCCCCCCCAAGTGAGTTTCCCCCCCTGCCCCTGCACCCCACTGAGCTTCTCCCCAATGAGTCTCTTCCCCTGTCTTTGTTATCTGGATATGGAAACAGCCATTTGGATTGAGGTGGGAGCAAGATGGTTGGCAAAGTAGACCTGGGAATCCCCCAAGCCAGCTCCTGAAGTTGCAGACAAGCCTCCTGAGAGCACTGTAGTACTGCTCTGCTGACAACGATGGTGATGCACAACAGGCACGATGACAACTTCAATGCCAACAATGCACACAAATGATGTGAAAACAAAAATGGCGATGCAAATCGGAAAACAGACCTAAAGAATAAATGATAAAACCAAATAACATAAAATGGGGTGAATTAAAGCAAGTACTTACTGCAATAACTTTTGATAGGGGATTGGATAAATGTTTCAAACAAAAATTTACAGGTCAAGGAGTAGGGGAGAGCTACTAACCATTGACTTCAATTTTACTCAGGCTCCTTGATGCTGTCTCGGTGTCACAGGTAGTCATTCTCAAGTCATTTGGAATTCAACTCTTTTGTCCATGTTTAGACCAAGGATGTAATGAGGTCTGGAGCCAAGTAGTCCTGGCAGAAGCCAAATTTGAACATTGGTGACCAAGTTATTGCTGAGTAAGTGCCCTTGATTGCACTATCAACGACACCTTCCTGATGATCAAGTGTACACTGATGTGGTGGTCATTGGTCAGATTGGATTTGTTCTGCTTTTTGCATACAGGACATAACCTGAGCAATTTTCAACTTTTCTGGATGGATGCCAGTGTTGTGCTGTGCTAGAACAGCTTGGCTAGGGGCAGAGCTAGTTCTGGAGCACATCTTCACTATATCCAGGATTTTGTTAGAGCCCATAGCCTTTGCTGTAACCAGTGCATTCAGCCATTTGATATCAAATGGGAGTGAATTGAATTGCCTAAAGTCTGGCTTCTGTAGTGGTGGGGAATCTCAGGAGGAGGCCAAGATGGATTTGTCCACTCTACTTCTGGCTGAAGATCGTTGTGAATGTTTCAGCCTTGTCTTTTGTACTCCTATGTCAGGATCCACCCTCGTTGAGGATGGGGGTTTTCACTTGGAAACTTTTCCTATTAGTTGCTTAATTGTCCACCATCCTTATGATTGGATGTGGCACGACTGCAGAATTTTGACCTAATCCTTTGGTTGTGGGTTCGCCTTTGTATGTGTATCACATGTTGTTAGATTGTTTAGCATGCTTAATGTCCTGTGTTGTAGCTCCACCAGGTTGGCACTGAATTTTTATGTTTGCCTGCTGCTGTTCCTGGCATGCTCTTCTAACTCCTCATTGAACCTGAGGTTGGTCATCTGGCTTGAGAGATATACCAAGCCATAAGGTTACATATTTTGATGAACACAACTCTGCTGCTGTGTCCCAAAATGATGATTCCACTGCCTGGACCTCTCTGGAGGAGCCCTGTAGTACTCAGTTGAGCTAGTCTCAAGATTTCTTGTGATATGCTCTATGCTGTGCAACCTTGCCATTATGAGGGAACAGTCTTTGCTGAAGAGCAGGAGGAAGACGAAGGGAGCCTGAAATTCAGGCAGCTCTTCTCTGCCCAGGCTCAACATGAACAAATAATTCCTGAGTGATACCAGTAACTTCAACCTGAATTCCCCATTCACTAGCAGTCCCACACTCACCTTTTCTTTGTCTCTGACCATCACTTCACCCTCTTCTCCACAATGTAAAAATAAAAGCCAACACAAAGTACACATTACAAACTAAATTTATAAATTAAATCATACCATATTACATACAAATTCAAGAAATCATCCTTGTGGATTCCCCTAGTGCTTCTTCCATGTACCTTTAGCTGTCCTAGTGCTCCTATGAAGTACTTCCTGAGTGGATACAACATGGTTAGTGGAAGGCTGCTCACTTTCAATGAAGAGGACTGCAAATGGTCTTGGAGGGAAAGTTTGGACAGTTTTGTGTCTACAAGGCCGGGCTGCAACCTGTACTTTCTTGGCCTGGACTGGTTGACTGACAAGCAACTTCAAAGGCACTGCCAGATTGGCAGGAGTGGGAGTGCAGATGGTCATTCAGAGAGAAAACTACAGATTCTTACATCATGGAACCAGACATCTGGTTTTGTACTGGACAGTCCACTGTTTAACCAGTCTGGTCACTGTCTGGTACCAGATGGCTTTATGTCTGGTATTTTGTGCCTTAGTACACTTACGTCAGTGCAACAACAGCAGGGGGCCTGTGTTAATTTCTTTCCCCATCTTCTGCAACAGCTTCAAAGCAACTGGGACACAGAAAGCAAGTTGGTTCACATTCTCCAACCCCTCCCCCATCCTTTATCTCTTAAACTACAATGAATCTGTACAGATTATGTCACCCTGGATGTAATGACATCACTCCTGCACATCGCAACGGTGTCTGGTGTCAGTGATCTCCAGCAGTGGCCATCCTAGCCATTCTCCTTGGGTAGTGCTTCAACAATCCAAGGAATCTGTTCAAGAGCAGATTGTTGGACTGCTGTGACATCCTGGAAGGCCCTTTCAACAGCCGTTCTCAGAGCAAAGATGGCAGCAGTATGAGCTTCCATGGTAGCAAGCTAAAATTGATAGAGGGCTTTGGCATAAAAAGATATTGATGTGAAAATAAGTTTTGTGATAGATTGTGGAAATAAGTGCCATGCAGTATGAGTGAAATTACCTTAATGTTTGTGCATATTACTGTAGTGTGCTCCTTCTTAAAGTCTATTCCCTAACCTGTATTCCTGGTGGCTGTGAAATTCCCCTCTTCTGGAGATGCAGATGTCTTGGATTCACAAGGTTTCCTACAGCATAGAATAATTCACTGATTTAAGCTCCTTTTATTGCATCCTGGACAGTTATCTCCCAAGGCTTTCATTGCTGCAATGAACATTCAAGAAATGCACATAAAATGCTCCTTGCGGCTGCTTTATCATGTGCAACAGCTTGTAGTATTCAGACCCCAGCGTAGAGATACCTTCCCCAAGTTAGTCACGCTACTCAAAATTTGGGACATGGACACTTGCAGAAGGTCTAGAGTTCTTACAATTTTTCATTGGAGATAGACGCATTATGTACAGGCGGTATCCTCTGCTCTGAGCACCTACAGAGAGGTCTACTTCCTCCAAAACATCAGACAAGCCTTTTGAGTAGCTGTGCCATTACTCAGCATCTCTGAAGAATTCTCTGGTGACAAAATAAGACCATAAGACATAGGAGCAGAAATTAGGCCATTCGGCCCATTGAGTCTGCTCCACCATTCAATTATGACTGATAAGTTTCTCAAACCCATTCTCCCGCCTTCTCCCCGTAACCTTTGATCCCCTTACCAATCAAGAACCTATCTATCTCGGTCTTAAATGCACTCAATGACCTGGCCTCCACAGCCTTCTGTGGCAATCCATAGATTCACCACTCTGGCTAAAGAAGTTTCTCCTCATTTCTGTTCTAAAAGATCTTCCCTTTATTCTGAGGCTGTGCCCTCGGATCCTAGTCTCTCCTACTAATGGAAACATCTTCCCCACCTCCACTCTATCCAGGCCTTTCAGTATTCTGTAAGTTTCAATCAGATCCCCCCTCATCCTTCTAAACTCCATCGAGTATAGACCCAGAGTCCTCAAACGTTCCTCATATGTTAAGCCTTTCATTCCTGGAATCGTTCTTGTGAACCTCCTCTGGACCCTCTCCAGGGCCAGCACATCCTTCCTGAGATACAGGGCCCAAAATTGCTCACAATATTCTAAATATGGTCTGACCAGAGCCTTACAAAGCATCAGCAGCACATCCTGCTTTTATATTCTAGTCCTCGCAAAATAAATGCCAACATTGCATATTTGCCTTCCTAACTACTGACTCAATCTGCAAGTTAACCTTAAGAGAATCTTGGACTAGGACTCCCAAGTCCCTTTGCACTCCAGATTTCTGAATTCTGTCCCCATTTAGAAAATAGTCTATGCCTCTATTCTTCCTATCAAAGTGCATGACCTCACACTTCCCCACGTTGTATTCCATCTGCCACTTCTTTGCCCATTCTCCTAACCTGTCCAAATCCTTCTGCAGCCTTGCCGCCTCCTCAATACTACCTGTCCCTCCACCTATCTTTGTATCATCTGCAAACTTAGCCAGGATGCCCTCAGTTCCTTCATCTAGATCATTAATGTATAAAGTGAAAAGTTGTGGTCCCAACACTGACCCCTGCGGAACTCCACTGGTCACCGGCCGCCATCCTGAGAAGGACCCCCTTATCCCCACTCTCTGCCTCCTGCCAGACAGCCAATCTTCTATCCATGTTAGTACCTTGCCTCTAACACTATGGGCTCTTATCTTACTGAGCAGCCTCCTGTGCGGCACCTTGTCAAAGGCCTTCTGGAAGTCCAAGTAGATAACATCCATTGGCTCTCCTTTATCTAACCTACTCGTTACCTCCTCAAAGTATTCTAACAGATTTGTCAGGCATGACCTCCCCTTAATGAAACCATGCTGACTTTGCCCAATTTTACCATGCACTTCCAAGTATTCTGAAATCTCATCCTTAATAATGGACTCTAAAATCTTAGCAATGATCTCACAGTAGTACTGATACCTGCACCAGGTGACTCCTGCTATATAAATCTAACCAGCAAGGAAGTTGACTAAAATGTTCCTGAGTATTGGCTCAGATGCATCTTGATTCAACAAGGTGCCTCGCTTGGACTTCTGAACCTTTCAACTGTGAAAATAACACAGATGGCATTATTACTAATAACAATCACAATATTAACATTTTGTCAAGGAAATACATGGTTTTCTGAATCTATTTACTGCTACATGATATAATTACCACTGTCACTGAATGTGGACAGATTGTTTTCACCCCTGTTTGTTAGTTTATAAACAATATACCTCAAAAACGAATGGACCGATTTTAACAAAACTTGGTATACAGATCGGGTGAGCCGATTAATTTTTGGCAAAGGTGTGGATCCAGATCCTGGAATTTTTTTAAGGATCCTTTAACATTGGGAGATAGGGCGAATTGACTTTTTAAAAATAATATTTGGGTTGTTTTTGTGGATTGTCTCAGCTGCGGTGTTGGAATTTGTCACAGCTATCAAAATGTGAGCAGAGTTTTCAGAGCAGTTTGATTGATGTGGATTGGCCTGAAGCCTCCTCCGTGAAATTGAAGCTTTGTCATTACAAAGCAAAGAGCTGGTTAGCTCAATTGGCTAGACGGCTAGCGTGTGAATCAGATTAACCCCAACATTGGAGGTTTGATTCCTGTTCCAGCTGAGGTAAACTTGGGATCTGTCTTCTTGCCCTGCCCCAGAGAGTGGAATGCAATGGCAAACCACCATTGACAAAAAAATGGCTCAGGATGAAGCATAAGCAGACAATGAGCCAAGGACCTACCATCGAGCAGAGCATACATGAATGAATGAAGTTACAGAGCATCAACCAGACAGGGAAAAGTCTCAAGGGAGAACAGTGTAATTGTAAAATATTGAGTTAACACAGTGTGGCGGGGATATGCACTCCAATGAGTCGCCTCTTCACTTGATTTTACTGCATACTTATTGTGTTACTTGGTTTGCCAGCTACTTATCTTGGGGGAATTTGCTCCCAGAAGGGATGCATACCCAAACAACTTTATTAATTGAGAATTATGGGGCAGCATAGCTTTCTTGGCAACCAATATTATATCTGGCTTTGTTGATGCAGATTAACATGGCCTAGAAGAAGCAAAAGAATTAATTTACAAACTATTACTGATGAACCAAAGTGCACTGATGTATTTGTTTAAATTGATGAGTATGTCATGACGAGCATTTTAGGATCGCATGACAGTGCTTTCCTCGTGCTAACGATCATATAGGGTATATCCACTTGTTCACAGCAAGGCAACTCACAGGTAGACAAAAAGGAAAACGGACACCAGGGGTGGATTTCGTGTAGGGATGAGTAAATGTTAATCAGGCCTCTTTGTGCCTACCGAAATGTGAACCCACCTCCAAAGGCCACCCAAACTCATCATACTTTTGTCTCTGAGAGATATGGGTGGGGAGCGGTTGAGTATTACGAACTGAATGAAGGTCCATCTCAGTTCTCAGGGACAGCAGACCAACTCCCAATGTTGTTCTTATCCCTCTTAAACCTCACCCCTCACCTCCATCCACTTGTATGCCCTCCTCATACACATGCCTCCTCCATAGCCATTCACCCAGTATGGGAAGACCTCAGGATGTCTTTGAAATGTACATTAAAAAAAAATTAACAATCTAATAGAGTAATTCAACCTCACTTCATACTGAAAAAAGCTCTGTCATAAAAGCCATTCAAACAAATAAAAAAAACCCTTAAATGGTCAATCCTCTTAAATGTTATAAAAACAGTTATTCACTTACTACATCAATGACAGATAATCCTTTAATTCTCTCTTAAACCTGTCAATCATAATGTGGACACAGCCCCCTGTAGTTCAATTAGATTTTGAATCTCAGCCAAGCATTCATAATTTGCAGTGCAGTAATAACAAATGTAAACAATGTCGTCCATTTATCTGGGAAAAAATGGCCCTTTAAGTTACACCAGATGAACTGTCAATCAAAGCAGTACATAGCAGATGGCTACATTTTTTCTCTAACCCTGCTAAAGGTTTTTCAATTTAAAATAAGGACTCTGGACATTTAAATCATTTCAGATTATTACACTGAGATCCCATGCAGTGTTTTCTTCAGTTTTGAATACATAAGAACAGATTGCAAAAGGGAAAAGTACTCTAATGCATCTCAACACTTAAACTATGCTGGTCAACATAATGGTCAACTTACCTTTTCAGGACAGAGCCCTTTGATGAACCACTGCAGTTAAAACACATCTATATTGTGATACAGCATCTAATAGTGACATTTGAAGTTGTCAAAACATTTAACACTTACCTGTCAGAATGTTCTTGACTCTTCCTACAGAGGGATCTGGGTGTCCTTGCACATGATTCGCAAAAACGTAGCATGCAGGTACAGCAAATAATTAGGAAGGCAAATGGAATGTTGGCCTTTATTGCAAGGGAGATGGAGTATTAAAGCAGGGAAGTCTTGCTACAACTGTATAGGACATTGGTGAGCAGGCTTCCCACAGTGGTCAAACACTCTCCAATGAGGCGGGTTTTTCTATGGCTTCCAAAACTGACAGCAGTACAGGAAAATAGCCGGAGCGCGGGGGTGGATTTGGAAATTAATATTTCCTACAGGGCTCACAACGGAGTCAAGATAAATGGGTCATTTTCAGGTTGGCATACTATAACTAGGAGTGACACAGGGATCAGTGCTGGGGGCTCAACTATTTGCGATCTATATTGGATGAATGGACAGAGTGCATTGTAGCCAAATTTGCTGATGATACAAAGATAGGTAGGAAGGCAACCTGTGAGGAGAATGCAAATTGATAGGTTTAGTGAGTGGACAAAAATTAGCTGATGGAGTATATTGTGAGAAAATGTGAGTTTGTCCACTTTGGCAGGAAGAATAGAAAAACACACTGTTATTTAAATGGAGAGAGACTGCAGAATTCTGCAGTACAAAAGGACCTGGTGGTCCTTCATGAATCACAAAAAGTTGGCATGCAGGTACAGTAAATAATTAGGAAGGCAAATGGCATGTTGGCCTTTGTTGAAAGGGGGATGGAATGTAAAAGTAGGGAAATCTAGCTACAACTGTACAGAACATTGGTGAGACTGCACCTGGCGTCTTTTGAACAGTTTTGGTCACTTAAGGAGGAATATAATTGTATTGGAAGTAATTCAGAGAAGATTCACTAAGCTCATTCCTAAGATGAAAAGGTTATTTTATGAGGAAAGGTTGAGCAGATTGGGTCTATACTTATTGAAGTTTAGAAGAATGAAAGCTGATCTTATTGAAACATTTAAGGTCCTGAGGGGGCTTGACAGGGTAGATGCTGGGAGGATGTATCCTCTTGTGGGGGAATCTAGAACTAGGGGTTCAGTTTAAAAATAAAGGGTCCATTTGAGATGGAGATGAGGAGGAATTTCTTCTCAGAAGGTCATTAGTCTTTGGAATTCTCTTCCACCGAGAACAACATTTTTGATCAACAAAGGAGTTAGGAGTTATGAGGAGCAGGCAGGAAAGTGGAGTTAAGGCCACTGTCAGATCAACCACAATCTGAATGATTGGCGGAGCAGGCTCCAAGGGCTTAATGGCCTACTCCTGCCCCTATTTCTTATGATCAATTGTGACCTCAACAACAGAAGAGTGCATGTGGGGATGTGACCCAAGACCTTCCCAACCTGCAAGAAGGCCACACTAAAATAGCATGGTGTTGGGAAGGGAGAGGAAATTTGTTTTTGCTGTCAAAAATCTCAAGATTTCAGATTTCCTGTCACCATTCCCTCCTCCATCAGGAGACAAAATCCAGCCCCAGGTTAGGAAAATAAAATAGGAAGTGTGACTCAAAGCTTCTTCAAACAGATGAGTTTTAAGGATGTTTTAGGAAAATAGAGAAATGAAGGGGCAGAAAGGTTCAAGATGGGAGTTCCAGAGAATAGGATCATGACCAGGAAAACTCTGCCACTAATAGTGGGATGAAGAGAGGGCAAGAAGCACAAAAGACTGGAGTTAGAGTAGCAAAGTGTGCAGTAGGAGAGCAAAAGACCGGAGCCAGACCATGGAACGATTTAAAGACAAAGACAGTAGGGATGAAATTAGTCTGTGTCAGCATCAGGAAATTGGATTGTAGCCAATCAGCAGCCTAATCTCTTTTGCACGCCAGATTTTAGTTTCCATTAACTTGGAAAATATTGCCAAGATTTCAAAATTTAAACTAAGTAAAAGCAACAGTAAGACTAGGAAACAAGTGTCCCACTGTTTTTGTCTTTAAATCGTTCCATGGCCTGGCTCCAGTTTTTTGCTCTCCTCCTACTGCACACTTTGCTGCTCTAACTCCAGTCTTTTGTGCTTCTTTCCTCTCTTCATCCCACTATTGGTGGTTGAGTTTTTCAGGTCATGATCCTATTCTCTGGAATTCCCACCTTGAACTAGCATTCTGTGAACTTCAGTGGGAGGAAGTTCAGGCATGGCTAAAAATCCACCTGCTGATTCATTATGAGCCCATTTTACACTGCTGGTGTAGACAAATTTCATCCCCAATGATTTTAACTTTAAGGTATTGGGGGAGAGGGAGCCAAATTAGGTCAGTGACAATGGGGAGCTGATGGCTAGTGGAACTTAATATGGGGCAAGATACATATAGCAGAGCTTTGGACAAGTTTGAGTTTATGGAGGGTGGAAAATAGGCCACCATGTAGAGTGTGAGAAAGTATTGGAGTAGTTGAGTCTGGATAGGAAAAAGGATGTATGAGAGTTTTGGAGTAGGGAGGCTGAGGTCGCGCAAGAGATGAGTAACATATCAGAGTTGGTATCAAGAATAGAAATAATATGGAATTTTGGGTCATGGTTTTACACAGTCTGGTTCAGCTTGACCTAGTGCCTGTGAAGGGGTTGGAATCAACGGCAAGAGAGTGCAGTTTAGCGGGAGTCTGAAGATAGCATTATCCTCTAAGCATGGTTATTAGGCAGAGTCTGGTTTATCTACAATAGCATCCAGGTTAATTTTCCCCCGTATGTACAGTCAGCATTCCATGCAGAACATTTGTGTATTATTTTCAAGTCTCTCACCACATTTTACTTATTACATTGGCAACTGGATGCTCATGTTACGGGCAGCTACCGTTAAGTGACCCCTTAATCCTGATATGCTTTCATATTTCTTAAATTATAATCACCATTAGTTGGCTATCCAAAATGGGTCAAATTGAATTCATGCTGGGAGAAGAGGCAAGGCTTAATGTGGTAGAAACACCTGGCCAGGCACACTGGTCATTTGGCTTTTGTTGTAGTTGTGGTTACCCTGTAGATTTAATAGGATCAGCTGACCTTACCAGCACCACATCTATTAATTCCATAGAGCCCTGTCAGTAAATTAGAGTCTGCCTTTGCCACAGTTCCTCCAGGGTGCTGTTTAACTTTGCAGCTGCTACGTAATGAAATGACTTTTGAAGCTGCTTGAGACAAGTGAAGGCAACAAGATCACAGATAACACAAGATTGGCAATATTTTCAGCACTACTTTTAACTTTAATGTCAGTAAATCTTATGGGAGATCTTGTGTGTAGCATCTCTACTTCTGGGCCAGATTCTCTGGGTTCAAGTCCCACTTCAGGACCTGATGGCCATGGAAAATGCAATCATAATGTGGCCAAACAGGTTGATTATCAGCCTGTAAATCCTTTCAATATGCCTGATGGCAAGCGGTAAGAGCAAGAGAGTTTCCTGGTCAGCCATACTGCAGAAAGCAATGACAAATCACTGCATTGCTTTGCCAAGCATAATCATGGACCAATCCAATGAAAGTCCATGGTCGTCAACGCCCTCTTAGGGCATGGTGCCTAAAGGAGGAGGAGGTAAATTTTACTTCCATGGTGAATTCCATAGAGTTTAAGAACTCACAAAGTCAAAAGAAGCAGGATTATTGCTCATGAAAGCACTAAAAGAAAATATAACTAATTGAATAGAAATCAATTTTTTATTGGAAAAGGAGCTATCTGTCAAGACACATTTCGTGATAGACATTGAAGACCCCCACCAACGTACATTCTGTGCCCTTGCCCTTGCTGTTCAACATGGAAGAGAACTGATTCATCAGTTGAGGATAGGGCAGTAGGTGATAATCAGCAGTAAGTTTCCTTGTCAGATATATTTAATTGATGTACAACCTAGACTCCATGAGGCCACAAAGCACAGACTCCAGGGACATCAGAGCACACTACACAAGACGCTAGGAACATGACAGCACACATTGCAGACTCCCAAAAACAGAAGAACACAAGTTACAAACATCAGGGCAATGAGAACACAGCATAGACACTAGTAACACACGGAACAGACTCCAGGAATATGAGGGGCCACAACAGAGACTCCAGGGACATGAGGCACCATAGCAGAGACAGCAGGTTGCAAAGTGGTTATGTTTCTGGAATTATAGTTCAGATGCATGGAGTAATAACCCAGAGTGTTATGAAATCAATTCATTCTGTGTCCTTGGGTGCTAAATTAGTAGTCTATGAAGATTGTAAATTTTAAGGTACAAGGTGTTCCAATGCTTGTTACATTGGTTCCTGTCTAGTAACAAGGCTGGGACCCACTTGGAGTATTGTGATAGGTCACCAAATCAGTTCAAGGGTAAGTGAATAACAGTTCGGCCACAGTCAGTTTCAGGGAGTCAGCCTGCAAGTGTCACAGGGACAGTCAGAGGTCCCAGTTAAGTTAAAACACATGAAAAGAGCTGCAGGGAGCAAACTTTAAGTAAGGAGGGCCATTGGGGAAAACACCATTGGAGCAGTGGTGTTCTGCTTGGCACGGCCATTGATTTGAAAGTGAAGTGGAAGGCGAAGCTTAAATGCACTTAGAGATCCAGGGGAAAGGAATCTCGGAAGGCAAGACTGAAACCCTGCAAGGTGGGCCATTGTTGAAACTCAAGTGGGAGCAGACGTTTGGAAAGAATTCCAAGGAGAAATCTTCCAATGTGGGGATTGGAAACCCTCGTGATAAAGACAATGTTTCAGTAAGATTGGTTGGCTCACAATGTGACAAACATCTGGGTGAGTTGTTGAGAAATCCATGGAATCTGTTTTGGTCACATCTGTCATCTAGTGTGTGGTGTGGTCAACCACAGTTCACCTGTTAATTCACATGTACCCTCATACTTCACCTGAATGTTAGGGTATAAGATAGATATTATAAATTGTTTTATCTTTTTGAACTTATATAAAGTTTATTTTTGTTTGTTCCAGGCCTGTGGAATCTTGTGGCTTTATTTGCTCAGTAAGCGTCTCAAACTTTGTCTACTTTAAACAGAACATTATTGATCCCTAACCTTGGGCCTGGCTAAGGATCGTAATTAGAGACTAAATTCAAATGCAATGTGGCGGTTTATGAATTAGGATTTAATTAATTAAACAAATCTGCAATAAAAAGCTAATTCATTGGTGATCATTAAGCTATTGGATTGCTGTGGGGAAAAAAATGGTTCACTAATGATCTTTAGTAAAGGAAACCTGCTGTCCTACCTAATCTGGTTTATCTATTTTTTTATTCGCGCTACAGTCCATAGGGACACCCACAGTATTGTTAGGAAAGGAGTTCCAGCACTTTGACCCAGTGAAAGTGAAGAAATGGTGATATATTTCCAAGTCAGGATGGTGTAAGGCTTGGAAGGGAACTTGTAGGTGGTGGTGTTTGTTAATAAAATCCAAGCTGGTTAGTGAAGTCAAAACCAAGACACAGAGCTTTTCTTTGCTAAGAGAGTTTATGGACTTTGTTCAGTGTCATACCTCTCCTCTCTCCCCAGTATCCCAACTGTCCCTATTTATATGTGATCGAAGTACTTAATTACGCAATGCCCTTCACCTGTATATCTTAACAGTATAACCAATATGATTAACATACTATTTGCCTCTTCGCCTGCCTGCCAACCTTAAGGTTGGACGGGCAGATCATTAAATTGAGTTAATTAGGTTTTAAATGGCCTTAATAGGCCTTTTGACAGTTTGGCGAGTGTGCAGCTGAGTTGGCTATGTGCCCATCGAACTGAAAATCTAAATGACAAGCGGTGATGTCGGGACGCCCGCCCTCCCGACCTCACTGCATATCATTTTACGCGTCGGTGAGTGGGCTCGCTGACGGCTAAATGCTGCCCTTAATGTTTTATTTGCTCTCAGAACTTGCTCAACTGTTGCATGTTTCATCATAGTACTCAGTTCCAATACGTCAAAACTAGTCTGAGGTCTATTCTGAGTGCGCAACCAGTCCAACTATCCAGTCAAACTTCTTAATTGGTCTATTTCTTCCTTGGATGCAGGATCATTCTTTTTTGAGGATCTAGTCCAATTTATTGGGATGCGATTGACATTTTCTAAATAAAACTGTTTTTTAAAAATTAATTTACAGGATGTGGATGTCACTGGCTAGGCCAGCATTTATTGCCCATCCCTAATTGCCCTTGAGAAGGTGGTGGTGAGCTGTTGATTCGAGGTCAGATTCAACTTATTCTGTTTAATGTCTAGCCCTATATATTTAAAAGCCCCTGAAGCCTGACTTCCAATCTTAAACTCCTTCCTTATTTTATCTATCACCCACTGCTCAAATTGTGCAGAACCTCCCCACAGAATAACATCAACATGCTTCATAAAGGTGCCTGCTAATTTCTCCTTGCGAAATCAGTAGAACATGGCTGGGTCTGCTTTTAGCTGAATACAACCTGCTTTCAACAGGACAGACCTAACTGAGAAATACCATACCCTTGAGGCATCACTCAACCCATAAACACACTTATATAATTTCCAGTTTCCTTCTATACTGCCGGCTTCTTTAGGTGATTTCAAAAACACTTCCCTTTGAAATTTCTCACCCTGCAAAAACGCAACTTTTATTCCAAGCAATTTAAATTGCCAAGAATATGTTGCTAAGAAAATCTTCAAGCTCACTTTTCCTGCAGGGGGATGTGAGTCTACCTGACATCTTGATCACAAAGTCTCTCTCCAAAACCTTGAGCTACTAGTCTGGCTTTAGTCTGGTGTGTGCTACCAGAAACTATCTTTTCTGTTCATATCCACTGTGTGATTAGGCTGGCTGCCCCATGTCTGGTAGGGGTTGGCTGAATGGTTGGTGAGTGATGCCAACGGCGCAGGTTCAATTCCTGTACCAGCTGAGGTCATCCTTGAAGGCCTTGCTTTCTCAACCTTGCCTGAGGTGTGGTGACCCTCAGGTTAAACTCACTACAGTCATCTCTTTAATGAGAGAGCAGCCTATGGCCCTCTGGGACTATGGTGACTTTCTTTCCTTCCCCTGTCTGGCATTTCAGTGTATACACCAAATTCTTTCCAACTCTTTTTATTTGGCATCCTTTAGCAACTTATCTTCTAATTTTTTAGTAGCCGCTAAAACTTTTTGATCATAAGGTCTTCTAGTGACATTCCTAGTCTGTTCAACAATTCTTGTTTTGTCAAACTACGACCTCTACTTGCTCTCTTTTTGGACTACTGCGACACAAACACTCCTTCATACAATCAGAGCCCTTTTCGCAAGTCCGTGATCTTTTCCTTGGGCTGTGATCATTTCCTGGTCCACTTTCAGAACTTGCACTGTGTTTTTTTGCCTTCCACATATTTAGCTCATTTTGCCAATCTGTGGTTCTTACCTCCTGTCCCTCATCTTGCATATGCAGTCAATGTTTGTATTTGCCAATAGTTTTTCCTGTTCTCCCTATAATGGTAGCATCCCTCCATTCACTGGCCCCTACAGGCACATATGTTTCTCTGATGCCAACTTTTGGTAGCTGTCTTTTGGGATAAATAGCCTTATCCTGTGCTTCAGTATCACTTTGTCCATATTCAGTCAGCTCTTTATCTGCCATAATCTGTTCCTGTTCTCCAACATATGTGAATGTGAAGTGCATGATGCCTCTTGATATTGACCCTGAACCTGAAGTAAGTAGAACTTTCATATTCCTTAACCTTACTTTGGTCTTTACTATTTAGAGAATCCAGGTAACACTTTAACCAATCCACCTCACATACTGTGGATGTGTACTCACTGTCTAATACAGCACAATTGAATAAGTCCACAACTAGAATACCCATTACCAGGCTAAAGTTTCTTTCTGACTGAACTGTATCATCTTCCCCTTCCAAACCTTCCTTGTCATTTGTCATTTCAAAAATCCTGTCATTCCATTTCAAACAAATGACGTTTTGAGTCACATCTGAAACATCTTTTTACCATTCCTCAGTTATTCCTGGGGTTCATTCTTCTGTCATAGTTATCTAATTCCTGTTGTCTGTTAGAGCTACCAAAAGGGTCTCTATTCTTACTTCTTTTGTTTGTGGTTCCTCTTTTGTATTGATGCTTGCACCCCATATCTAAACACTGACAGCAGTGAATCCTCATCTTTTGTGTTACCACTGAATGTTCCATTGGTGCCAAGAAAGTGGCTAGAAATAAATGTTTCCCCAGAAATTTTTAAAGCTTCAGACATCTGTTCCAAAAACATATCTCCTGAGAATCTAACTCATCAAGATCAGGAGCCTGAAGTTTGATACTTCAGCACAATCCAACAATTTGAAAGCAAGCACTGATTTAGAGATCTCCAAACAGAATTTCCACAATCTTGTATATAACCTGTTAAATTCCATGAATACTATGGAATTACTGTCCAGCCTTCTAAATTTATCAAAATCTGGCGATGCCTCATATGATGTGGCTCACTGTTTAGAATTAAGGGGTCACTGATTTAAAACAGAGATGAGGTGAAATTTTTGCTCTGAGGGTCATGAGTCTTTGGAACTCTCTTCCTGAAAAGGCGATGGAAGCGGAGTCTTTGAATATTTTTAAGGCAGAGGTGGATAGATTCTTGATAAGCAAGGGGATGATAGGTATCGGGGGTAGACAGGATCCAGATTTGAAGTTACTATCAGATCAGCCATGATCTTATTAAATGGCTGACCAGGCTGGAGGGCCAAATGGCCTACTCCTGTTCCTTGTTCGTATGTTTGTAACAGATTATCTTGCTTAGAAATTTTGTCCGTAAAATTTAAGAGTTTATCCAAACTGTCCTCTGTGTCCAAATCATGAACCTCTAGCTCCAAAAATACTTTGCACCTGATCCTACCTTTCTTGGGAAGCAAAAGTACCAAGGCCATACCTTACTTTTTCTTTGGTATGGATGTAACCTGTGACCACATATCCATTTCGTTCTTCCTTTGGCCATAAGGTTCAGCTTCACAGAACAACAAGGTGGGAAATCACACCCTGATACTTTACACTTGGTTTCAGCCATCCTTCTTCAAAATAACTCTAATTACAATCTCTTCTGTCTGAAAATAAGTCTTAATTTCCAATCCTCACCTTTAGGCCAAACATTCTCTGCTACCAATGTTAAGAGAATCCAAGCTGGATGGTGAAGTCAAAACAAAGCCACAAAGCTTTTCTTTACTAAGAGAGTTTATTGACTTTGCTCAGTCTCATACCTCTCTTTCCCCAGTGTCCAAGCTGTTCCCTATTTATATGTAGTCAAAGTACGTAATTAAACAATGCCCTTCATCTGTGTATCTTACCAACATAAACAATATAATTAACAGGCGAATAACAGTGCTCCCATGCATTTGAAGCCCTTGTTCTTCTAGGTTGTAGATGTTGCAGGTTCAGAAAGTGCTGTCAAAGGAGCCTTGGTGAGTTGTTGCAGTGCATTTTGTAGATGATACACATTGCCACCACTGTACGTTGGTGGTGGAGGCAGTGAATGTTTAAGGTAGTGGATGGGGTGCCAAGAGAACTACTCATCCTGGATGGTGCTGAGCTTCTTGAGTGTTGTTGGAGTTGCAGTCATCCAAGCAAGTGGACAATATTCCAACACACTCTTGAATTGTGCCTTGTAGATGGTGCAAAGGCTTTGAGGAATCAGGAGATGAGTTACTCTGCTCCGAATTCCCAGCCTCTGACTTGCTCTTGTAGCCACAGCTTTTATATGACTGGTCCAGTTCAGTTTCTGCTCAATGGTAACCCCCAGGATGTTTGATAGTGCAGGATTCAGCGATAGTAATGTCATTGAATGTCAAGGAGAGATGATTAGACCATCTCTTGTTGGAGATGGTCATTGCCTGGCACATGTGTGGTGCCTGAATATTGTTTTGCTGATTATGGACACATACTGCTTCATTATCTGAGGAGTTGTGAATGGTGCTGAACCTCGTGCAAACATCAGCAAATATCCCACGTCTGACCTTCCAATGGAGGGAAGGTCTTTGAGTCAACAGCTGAAGGCGGTTGGGCCTAGGACACTACCCTGAGGAACTCTTGCAACAATATCCTAGGACTGAAATGATTGGCCTGTGATTGGCCAGTGGAGTGTTTTCCCCGATTCCCATTGACTTCAGTTTTGGTTGGTGCCACACTCGGTCAAATGCTTGATATCAAAGGCAGACGCTCTCACCTCATCTCTTCAGGTTCAGCTGTTTTGTCCATGTTTGGATCAAGGCTGCAATGAGGTCAGGAGCTGAATGGCCCAAACTGGCGGAACCCAAACTAAGCGTCATTGAGCATGTTATTGCTTAGTAAGTGCTGCTTGTTAGCACCAAGGAGTGCTCCAATGAGGAGTGTAGAAGAACATTTGACAGAGATACACCGCAATGTGATTGGCTCTTAACTGCTCTCTGAAATGACTTAGCAAGCCAATCAATTGGATCAAACCACTAAAATTATGATAAGAAAAAAGCAAATGGATTACCAACCTCTGCATTAGATTCAGACACGACAAAAGCTTACTCAGCCATATCAAACATGCAAAACCTTCCTCACTATTATCTGGGACTTCTGTCAAAATTAGGAGGCTGTCCCACAATCTAGTCAAGCAATATAGTAATATTCACAGAATCATACCTTTCTTCCAACTTTCCAAAGATGCTATTTTGTGTATTTCACTTTTCGGTATTACATAATTAATAAAATATTGGATATAGCTGACCTTATGTCACGACAAGTCTCGTCTGACTATATTCCTATTATAACTGCTTCTGTATGTCATGGGGAGGCAGTTTGGTTTCAGTTTTCACTGAAACCTGAATTGCAGAATGTGATCCCAAAACACTAATAAAAACCCTGCAGCACAATGTAATAATAAGGAATTTAACTTAATAATCTTGAAACAATAGCTTTGGTTTTAGGCCTTTATACTGGGTTGTTTTTCAGTTTTGCATTGATTTTTGAGTTGTCAGCACTTTAAGAGATTTCTGAAGCAGTTAGTCAGCTTTTCTGCATTTTGTAAGTTGGCGTGTATGCACTTGTGTGTATTGATCTTTTGAAAAGCTAAACAAAGCAGTGATGCTGGGACCACAACTTCTTGTAATTCATCCAGTTACCTTGACAACATAACACACTGAATACCAACTCCAAGCAAATTATTTTTTATTGATACATTATCAGACACATATCTTTCATGCATTAAAAGTCATGCAAAATTGAAACCAAGAACAAATCCTTTGGCCTCCAGCCATTTATTGTAGCCTAGATGTTTTACAGGACAAAATGCCTGGAACTCCTAGGTACTGAGGCTAAATAGAAATACATTTAAATTGTTTTTGCAATATCAGACCAGTTTCCAAGCTCAAAGATGTCTTTGCATCAGTACATGCAAATAGCAGTGTAATAAGAACAGTGCTTTCAAAATCATTTTGTAAAAACCAGAAACATTTTTAAAAATCCAAAGCATAATTTTAAATTTGGGAATCCAGTGATACAATCAATGTGCTAACTCTAATCATTCAGCATTCCTAAAATAATACTCAAATTCATCACCCACGGTAGAAGGCAGTATCATTTTAATTAATGCCTCATGCTCAGTAGCAAAAAATATCTATTACTACAGTCATACGAAGGTACTGTATCATTAGACACCTTTCCCCTCCTTTAAATATCTATACTGAAAAACATTCCTATAGCCAGAGATTGGCATACATTCTCGGCAAAAAAAAAACCCAATAAACTTAACTACTTTTCAGGCAAGTCACATCCCACTCACGCATTCATTTGGCTTCTGTTACAAATAAAGGTTGAACCAATTCAGATTTTTTAAAAAAGTGTATAAAAGTCATTGTTCTGTATGGGCGTGGGGTGGTGAAACGGATCAAACACTTCAAATAATTAAAGATCCATTTCACAATTTTATACAACTTACAAACAAGGGAAGGGTGTTTGGATTATCAAATTACAAATCAGTTATTATTTTAAAAGTGATGGTTCTTGTTCAGAATGTATGAGCTTTCACAATTCCCCATTGAAACGTTCTAGAATGGCCCCAGGGAAGCACTTGTCCAACGCCATGAAAGAAAATGTGTATTAGATGTATTAATCTATATTTATGATAATTGCAAAAGGTAACAAGGTAATGTATCTGAATAGGCAAACCTCAATAGGAGCTTTCTCTAATCTTAACCATGCTATTGCATATCACATCAGTCTCAAAAATGTTGCATTATATTTAAAGAGAAAAGTTAAATGATTGGTTCAGCCCAGCAAACATTCTGGTATAATAATTTGATTTCCAATTTTACACATCACAGCAGCATTTATGCAGCACATAAAACATGATGTTACTTCAAAAATCAAAGACACAATTGATGAGAATCGAAACCTAATGTGGAGGCTGTCCTTACATCGTTCACTTTTGTCTGTTGACCAGCCCTGTGGTCGGAGTGCTCTGCAATTTATTTCTAAGTTGTCACAATTAACTTCTTGGTTAAGAGTGAGAGTAAGATGATGTAATTGTGAATGGATTTCCCTTGTGGATAAGCCTATTCTCTTTAAAAATCAGTTTGTTTTGAGGCGATATCCCAACAAAGTAGCAACATAATTTATTATATATTTTTAAAAACATCCTACCTTTGCCTCCAATGAGAGAAACGTTTATGCCTTGCTTCTAGCATCCTTTTTTGCACTATTTGTCTGCATACAATCTATCAAACCAAAGAACTCATCCACTAATACAGCCAGAAGTAATTTGTAGGCTCAAGTACCATTTAAAAATGGCTGCTTGACCTTTGCACTCTGCTATCAAATGGAATTTCATACATACAGGCTGTTTAGATGGAGTTCCTGAAACTCCAAAGTAAGTCAAAGTGAAGGGTTACACTTCACAAAAATCCCCATAAACCAAAAAAATTAAACTACTGAATCATCTACAGGACTTGGATCCTACTGCTTAGCTTTATTACATCTTCTGATGTACACCCCTTACAAGTTTGGCACCTCATCTTGACAAATCTTCAAGTGAGGCAATTTTTTTGATCTTCCACTAAGCTGTTTGCAGGAAATCTCTAGAGATGTCAGTATTAGAAATATGTATATGAAAAATACAGGAGAATTATTAAAGTTTCTTCATGTTTCCACTATGATGTTTGTGGCATTATGGCAAAACAGAGAAAGCTGCTTCTCATGTCTGTAAGAGGTCCCCTCCATTCCCCCAACAAAGATAGATCACAGGCCTTACTTCAAACATTCAGGAGTCACAAAAATTTTCCCTATATCTTTTTGCTCATGAAAAGGTCTGTGCAGCAAACTAGTTATTGGCTCGTGAAAGTTTTAAGCTTTGCAAAACCAGTGATATTTCAGGTTGGAATAGAAAGAATGAGAGAGCAAATTTAACTTAGCTGGTTCTTATCTTTTTTTAAATAGAGTTTTACAGCATTGAATGTAGCCACTTGACCCATCTACTCACTGGTTCTCTGCAAGTTATCTACCCAATCGCATTCTTCCATTCCACAGTCCCTTTAAAATATATTTACTTCACATAATTGTCCACTTCTTTTAAAATCTTAGATTGTCTATCTGTTGCTGTTTCTGGTGGGACATTCTGGCCTGAACGTTAACAGGGGACAACTTGTGTGGGCCGGAGGAGAGGGGAATGTGGCTGGGGAAATGGAGTTTTGGATGGGTTTCCACATTTAAGTGTGTAAGTTTTCTCCCTGATAGGCTGATTTTTGAATGGAGAACCTGATTGGTAGGCATCCCTTCCAGTCAGAGGGAGAGGACCCCAGTGCAGGTGTTTCAGCTTCTATTGGAAGCATAGAGGTGGGGGAGTAGGGGTGCGCGTCCAATTCCTAATCCAGGGGATGAGGTTCGGGTCTTCCATCCCAGGGCGCACCTTCCCTGATGGCCCAGTAGCTAGGATTCTGCGCTTTCATTGTCGGGGCCTGGGTTCGATTCCTTGTTAAGGAGCAGTGATTTGTTAACCTTGGGCGAAGTGCTAGGATGACCCTGAGTAATAAAAAAACACAGAAAACATGCCTATCACCTCTACCAGAATGAATGGAGCAAGAGCTGGAATTTGGTATCAGAGCTGGAAATTGCATCTGTGCAACAGATCAAGAGCAAATACATAGGTGAAGATCTGGGATGCGAGAGCATTGCAAATTCCTCTCTCTCTCCCATCCCAGGAGCAGCCTGATCTTCAATCCCAGGGGTCTTTATTGGGGTGGTGGGGGGAATCTGATGCTGGTGGAGCTGAGTGGTTGGGAGGAACCAATCCTGCTCCTCCTTGCTGACAAGCAGTTGCTGCAAAGATACTTACCTCCTCACTGAAACTATCCTTACTTCCCTTCAGCTGCCAGGCTTCCTAAGGATTGGGAAACTCAGCTGTACAGAGTTAAATTGCAAAGCAGGTTAAATCAGAGACTGGAAGCCTCATTGAAATATTTAAATAACTAACCTACCTCCTAGGATTGACTGCCCTCCCTTTCTCCCATGTCCATGAGACCTGGAAGTGAATGGGTTGAAGTCGGTTTAAGATTTTAAAAATGTTAACATTTCATCTGACCTCAATCCACTGGTTTTTGGGGGTTAAAATTCATCCTTCCGTGTCCTACTCTGCTGAAGATCATGCTTTTACTGATGGTCTGAAATTTGTGCCCTCTAGTCGCTAAATCGCTAAATGATGGAAATAGGTCATCTTAATTATCTGTAGGTAACTTTTCCAAAAGACAATGGGCAGAATCTTGTTGAGGCACTAGGGGTCTCGTCTGCCAGCTGGAGAGCAGTGAGTGACCTGTGCTGCCTCATTTCAGGAAGACCCATCAAAATACATGCCCATGGCGAAATCAGTGGCGTGTCTTGTCCAGGAATCAAGACCTTAGGGATGGAATCCTGCCTACTGAGAGCAGCCAGCCAATCAAAGGCTGGCAGCTTTTGTGCTCAGCAGCACCATTGGGGAGGCTGTGGTTGTTACCAGAAGGACATGCACGGGAGTCCCAGGATTGTGGAAAGACCCAGGCCACTGGTATGTAAAGTTGGTGGGGACAGGTTTTGTGGGATGGCAGTCAAGGCAAGAGGGATGCAGGGGGTCGGCAGCAAAGGCAGGAGGGTGACTCTGAGCGGGGCCCCCCTGTTCCCAAGTCCAGTACCTCAATCAGACACAAGTGCCTTTGATTGAGGGACTTCCCCACCTTAAAAAAATTGAATACTCTTAAGAGAAAGTAAAAATATGTAATGTATATGTGAAACCTAAAAGAACTGCTTCTTGCCTGCTGATTCACAGGAAAGCCAACTGTAATTGAAAGCATTGCCAAGACTTCAGCAGAGCAGGTACAGCCGAGAAAAGGCACAGCAAGCCATCTAACAAAGAGTGCAGTGGTGATTAGCAAGTTGCTATAAAATGAAAGAGGATTTGCTAAGGAGATCAACAGGCAACAAAGCTGGATTGTCCACACACATTGTATCACCAACCGTATATCAGACCCTGGCACCCTTCGTGGGAATGACCTTTAGCAATAGTTCTGTAATTGGTTCCAGGTCAGGGTGGAGCTAGCTGGAGATCTGTGCCACCTGCTGAATGAACACATTGCCTATTCCAGTCACTCACTTCCTGCCTGAACTTTTTTCTTGTCTCCACCTTCATCCAGGCTAACAAGATGGATGACTCGCCTAATTAGGCAATATGCTGCCTGCACATGTATTAAACATAGACTAATACATGAGGCAAATGTGGCCAGAATTCAAACCTTTCCGACTGAAAGCAGCAACAGCGTGACATGGCTACCCAATCTCACATAGCACTGCACTACATTTCCCAAAATAGAGAAAACATTGATGGCATTCTGCAACCCATTTCCTGTGTCAGCAGGTTGCCATGCATCATGCAAGTAGGTTATATTTACAACAATATATGTGAAGGTGAGTGTGTGTCAAGGATGTCAATTGTAATTTGCAGCTTGAATGTACACCTTGATGAAGGGTGAACATGCATGATGAAGTTATGAAGAGAGGTTGGATAGACTTGGGCTGTTTTCGTTGGAGCAGAGATGACTGAGGGGGTGATCTGATCGAGGTGTACAAGATTATGAGGGGTACAGACAGGGTGGACAGGGAGCAGCTGTTCCCCTTAGTTGAAGGGTCAGTTATGAGGGGACACAAGTTCAAGCTGAGGAGGCAAGAGGCGGGGATGTAAGGAAAAACTTTTTTTGCCCAGAGGGTGGTGATGGCCAGGGAGGGTGGTGGAGACAGGTTGCCTCACATCCTTTAAAAAGTACCTGGATGAGCACTTGGCACGTCAAGGCTATGGGCCAAGTGCTGGTAAATGGGATTAGGTAGGTCAGGTGTTTCTCAAGTGTCAGTACAGACTCGATGGCCCAAAGGGCCTCTTCTGCACTGTGATTCTGTGATGAACAATGAAAGAGCTTTACAATTATGATGGATTTGATTTGAAGCTCACACTAAATGTGGAACAGATCGGCAGGCATCACTTTCTTCCATGGATACTTCAGTTATCTACATGATAGTCTGTTGAGTAGCCTTACCTTGGCAGCTTCTTCAAGGTGTGTTATATTCCATGTCCGTTTCCAGGTTGTGTTGGCATGGTACACAGTATTGACTTAGCTGCCATCTCCTTTCAGACATGCTGCACTGTTGTGGGCATACACGACAACTCACCTCAGATAGCAGAATCCCTACTTTACCAACACATCAAACAAGGAGTTTTATCATTTGCCCATAGACTTTGCTTCTCATCTCCCCAATTTATTTAATCTACATTTTTTGCTCCTATAGCTTTTAAAAGAAAATATACTTAAAGCCTTTGTAAGGATTGCAACTATTGAGTAGCCACATCCCTTTAAAAGTTAGCTGCGACCTGTAAAGACTGTTCCACATACAATTTTTCATTTCCTTTTTGGCAGGCTCCTAGTGCTGGCATCTTGCTGTAAATATAGTAATTCATTAGGGAGTGTGCTGGAAAATTGCAGGTGTTTTCCAAGTGTGAAGTCAGTGAGTATTAGGCAAAAACATTAATTAATGTCAACTTCTGCAAGGCAGCTGCAAACTTACTTACTGAACAGCCTCCTGCAAGTTTGCTGCACAAATTTAGTTATCCTGTATCTGCAAGTTAGTTTCATAATCCAGGTGCTGTGCAATTTTCAAGACCAAGCTCAGTGTATGCAGACAGTCTGACTCGATAGCTTTGCTCACAGATGGCTACATCCTTCTTAGGCATGTAACTTCTATCAGGTAAAAATAATGAAGGAAAACAGTCAAAAGTAAATCTTTCAAACATAAGGCTTGTCTGTAAATGTCACTTACCACCAATTTTTTTTCATTGCAAACACACGCTGCTTCACACTAAAAACTAAAACATAGAACATAGTCTTGCCTGAAGGGCTCCATGCAGTTCAAGCCACACTGTGTCACTTGATTCTCATCAGTTTGCACATTGTAGATAGATACAAATCACACTGGCACTATCATCAATAATCATTTCTACATACTTTGGAAAAATCTGTTTATCTCGTCATTCTCAGCCGTGGCTCATTGGTAGCACTCCAACCTCTGAGGCAGATGGTCATGGGGTTGAGCCCCACTCCAGAAAAGACATAATTTAAACTGAGACTGTGCTGTAGTATTGAGGGAGTGCTGCTTTGTTGGAAGTGACAATTTTGAATGAGACATTAAACCAAGGCTCTGTCCACCCTCTTGGGGTATATAAAGGATCCAATTGCATTGTTTGAAGAACAGCAATGGTTTTGCCCTGATCAATATTTATTCCTCAGTTAACATAACTAAAACATGGACACATGTCTAGTCAGTTATCTCATTGCTGTCAATGGGACCTTACTGTGCACAAATTGCCTACTGCTTTTGCCTACAATAATGAATACATTTTAAATGTACTTAGTTAACTGTTAACTGTTAAGCTTTGAATTGTCCTGAAGTTTTGAAAGGTGATAATCCTCTCTTTTCTTTGATTTTATATGTGAAAAATTATGAATATTCAAAATAACAAAAAAGACAGCTAATAAGATTGCACTACAAGCTGACTTGATGTTCAGATAGTATACATAGTAATTTTCTTCTTCAGCTCTCTGCCCAAAGGCAGGTCTATGGTGGTGATTTTACTACAGGAGGCAGGCCCTGAGTCTACCTCAGCCAGAACAGGGATTGAAACCGATGCTGTTGGCATTAATGTGATTCACATGCTAGCCATCCAGCCAACTGAACTAACTGACCCCCATATATACAGGCTTTGAAATAAAGAAACAAAACAACTGCAGGCTGATATAACCACATCATGTGGTGAAATCACTCAGCATGCTGCTTGTATTGAGTAAAATCCCTAATCTGGCACTCTTAGCAGAAAGTCATACTCAGAAGGAGTGTGGATCAGAGACTAGCCTGCAGCACTGTTGCTCAGATTTTCCAACATGCTCTATCAGGAAATTTACTCTTCATGCAACTTCAACAGAAAGAACTTTTTCACAAATGATAATAGCTGGATTTTCGCAGAGTTGCAAAACTTTAAAAATGGTGGGTGAATGAAGAAATCCCGCCTCCATTTCTGACAGATCCAATTTTTGCCGGCAGGAGGCAAGAGAAAGAGGTGTCATTCACACAGGTGGAAAACCCAAACTCAGCAGGGCCAATTGAACATCATGCTGAGTTCAAACAGGCCCCATTTTGGCTGGTCCAAGGACTTTAACCAACAGTGTGGGAGTCACAAATTGAAGGAGTAGATGTAAATGCTCTTGAAGTTCAGATAAAGTCTGTATAAGTGTCATGATCTGAAGTTTTTAAAATCCCCCACTCTTTAAACATTAAAAAAGTCTTTATCGGTGACTGAGATTTTAAAAAACCCTCTGCTTGACTGCTTAGATTGATGGGTCATTTGGTATAGGTTAGAAAACAAAATCTGATTGTGCAGTTTCAATAGAGGTCTTTGTTGATATTTCCCAAGGGCTATTATTATGTCATTATGAGCACTTAGCTGAGTTTCAAAAGCTATAGTTATCTTAGCAGGGAGTTTTGAGTTTATAGTTTGATTGAGAGTTTAAAGAGGCCATTGAAAGATTAGCTGTTTTTGATGTGGGGTCTGAATAGGAGTTTGTTTTATAAGAGATTAACCATTAGAGCAGATGTAAAAGCTTTGAATGGGAGATTTTTTTCACTGTCAAGAGTGAGAGCTGCATTAGATTGTTAAAAGTTTTCTTTTCATCTTCACATGGCTCCTGTGGTCTGCCCGTGGTGGATAATGAGTGTGTAGCTATAAGGTGGTATGGGAGGATTGGGTTGGCATGGAGGAGTGTAAAGAGTGAGGACTAGAGGTCCCAGCAGCTTCAAAGCAACTGGGACAAAGTTCCACAGGACCGAGGCAGGCTTTAAGCCAGCCTTCCTCGGCACTCTCTTTCCCCTGTGGCCACCTAGGATCTGCTTCCAGGGCCAGCGGGCCCAACTGTATCCCACCCCCATCTCCCCGGAGCAAAAATTAGGCCTAATAGGGCCCTATAAACCCAGGCAGATCTACCAAATCAGGAAATTTCCCAACTCAAACTAACCAACTCAGTAGCAAAGATCCAGCCCATTATATCAGTTCAGATAATGTTGCTTTAAAACACATATTTAATAACATCAGGTGTTTAAATAAGCTTCAGTTTATTTCCTTTTGTACTGTTTATAGAGAGCTAGGTAAAATATTGGAAGCTTAAAATTCAAAACGATAATCAAAATGGGTTGCTGTTAGTGGAATCTCAGCCTCGGTCAAGCATTTTCCAGTCAGACATCTAAATATATAAAAAGGTTAATTAATATTTAACCTTTAAAGCTGCAATAGAATTCAAGGTCCTGACCTATTAATGAAAAGCTCACACCATATGAATTATGTTCACTGTCATGAAGAGATATTAATGTGTATAATGTTATGGGAAATTATTTTTAAATTGGAATTGTAGTAGGGTCTGTGTCTATGTGTGTGTATGGTTTAATTGAATTAAAGCCAACTAGTATGGGCACTTTGATGTATAGTAGTTGAGATGTAAATTAGATAAATGTAAGAATGGAAGGTAAAGAGTACATTTGCATTTGTTGAATAAACCATTCAAAAGAAAGGAGTAAAATCTTGCACCTAGCTGTGAGTCGCCAAGCAATGTGTTTATGTTACTGATAAAATTTGTGGAATGAAAGGATTACTGTTAGGAGAGGTAAAATTTTAAAAAACTAGTAATACAATGGAAAATTTACATTCAAAGGGAAAGCTAGGTATAAATCGAGAGGAGTTTGTGTATTGGGAGGCAGAGGCATGTAAGATCTAAGCAGCCTGTCAGCCTACAACTGTATCTGAAAAAGAATCAAATTGCAAGGGACCTCATTTTGAATTCGTACGGTCAAATGTGCTTTGCCTGGTGTTTAAAGTCTATGGGGCTCTTCTGCCTTGGTGAAGATTTACCTGGGAGTGACTAATTTAGGGGCTTGTTTAAAAGTTATTATGGTAGTAATTTGTAGACAAGTGTATGTGTTTAATTTTTGTTAAATTAATAAATATTTAATTTAGTTTTATATAAAAAAACCTCTTGAGGATCGGTGGTTTTATTCCTGAATTCAGAGCTGTGTCTCAAACATACCAATTGAAAATATAGGTTATGACAGTTGTTCAAGTTCCCCTCTGGGATTTAAACAACTCAGCCTTTACTAACTGCTGTGTCATAACAATCACTGCTCAATTTGTAAGGTACAGCTTTGAAACTGGACTGTGTGGAGTAGATTTACCCACTTCGTGTTAAACCAGGCAGAGTTAGAGAAAAATTGTGTAAGAAGGATGAAACTTTGGGAACAGAATTCGCTTGGTTTTCCTTTGCCCAGTCTGCACTCTATCCAGGTGATGTTTCAACATAAAAATATACCCATGCAAATTGTTCCCATGAGAGATAGGCCTATCACACGTGTGAAACTCAGAACAGAAACACACTTTTGGCCACCTGTCACATGTTTAGTGTATACAGGATTGTTACAACAAAGTAAAAGAAGCTGCTCAAATGTTGTTAGTTAATGCATTCTCTCTTTGCTGAGATTGGTATAAATACTGTTCACCATCATAATCATGTAACCCTCTTCAGTCACATGATTCAAAGATAAATGGAATATGCAGTGTTTAGAATAACATTTGAGAGGGAAAATATGGGAGGAATTAATAGGACATAGCTTTGATTACAATATGTGAGGTTATAATATAGGTGTGCACTATATATATGATAATGCTAATTTGTTTAGATAGCTGTTTTGGCTTTGCACTGATCATAAAACTATTTACGTTGTTGCAACCATTTTAAATTCAAATCTTGGCTCTCACTCTGTTATCTGGTAGAACCCCACAAAGTCCATGTTATACCAACTGCAATTCCAACATCAGAGCAAGTGACATTTACCTCAACCCTTGCCAAACAAGTTTCACTCAACAAAGAAGCAAATACTGATTAATTCCTTGCTGCACCATTTTGCTGTCTATTCATTAAACCATTGAAACTTTTTCTGAATGCCATTTTTAGTCAAGAGACAGGAAACCTTAATTAAGGACATCAATGTTCCCATTCCTCATCTTTCAGAATTTGAGACAGCCTCTGAAAGATATGCCTTGCTCCTAAAATAAACAAAGGTTACCTGACGAGCTGGTTTGGGCTGCAACACCACCACTACAATGGAATACAACATCTATTCAAGTTAGAAATGCTCTACTCTTCAGCCCGCTTTGTATTGTTGTTTTCTGGTGCTAGAGTAATTTCAATTTCAGTAATTAACACTCTTATGGATCTGCTGCAACAGAGAATATCAGCAGGCAGTAAAGATCACCATAAAATTTTAACTTTTAGCTCACTGCATTTTAAGATCTTTTGCTACAATTCAAACTGCAGTGTTCCCCTCTACATAGTGACTGCACTTCAAACCACCAATGCCTTATATTTGGAGTTTTGAGACACTCTGAGGATATCATAAGGTGCTTTCATCTTCATAATTGCTTGAATTACAAAGTTGCACACTCATACAATGAAAACTTGAATTTATGTCTTTCCATTAACATAGATATTTTTCCTTCGCAGAGGTGGAATAAAAAAATGAATGCCAAAACAATGAACGAGATAGAAGGAAAGGGTGACTAAATGTTTTTTCAAAGAGGTGGGCTTTAAGGAAGGTTTTAAAGGAGGAGGTGGAGAAGAGGAGGTGGAAGGTTAGGTTTAGAGTGGGCCCTAGGTGACTGCAGGCCCGAACACCAATTGTGGGCAATGGAAGGAGGTTGCACAAGAGGCCAGAATTGGAGGAATTGAAAGCCCAGGGAATGTTGTGGTACTGGAGGAGGTTAAAGAGATAGAGAGAGGGCTGAGGCCTTGAAGGAAATAATATGATCATCAGGCTTAATATCAATTTTGAGTTGGTTAATCTGCATTAATCACACCATTTTGTATGCAACGTTGTATTTGTTGCGACTGTGACAACAATAAGTTCTGAAATTAGTTCACAGTCAGGGTCATTAAGATTGATCTTAAGATGTCATTTTGACATTTGCAGAAATATATTAAAACTTGAAATGATTTAAATCAGCTTATGGTAAAAGTAGGTTTTAGAAATAGTGATCTTTTGAAGATCACCAGCAAGCTACAACTATCATTAAATTTAAAGCAAGCAGGAAACAATAGAAAATGTTTTATTACAAAATCTCTGTGCATAATGTACATCTTAATTAGTGTCTTGCAATATGGTGCAAGTCAGGCATTGTGGAAAATTAACTGCTGGCTTGATGACTAGCAAGAAGTCCTAAATACAACTTTATACTGGTGCAACTTATAAATCAGTTTTCACTGGCTTTAAGCCTATAGTAAGTTGAGATTCACCATGATGCTTTCGAGAGCTTGCATCGTAAGAATGTTTTCCTGGATAGTATGAGTACACAGGATTAAAAGTGGTATAAAAGAAATCATCTACCAGCACCTGAATTTATAGCCTACAGCAGAAGCATTCATTCAAATTGCCCTTTTCCATCAGCAGCTCTGACATGGGTTGATCATTCAGCCAACTGAGTCAGCACTGTCAGTCAAACTATAATGGTGCCTGATATTCTTCTGAGTAACATCCTATTCTATGAGCTATATGTATATTAATGTATTAAAAATCTAGTGCACACATCCTGTTTGTCACATTTAACTTTCAATGTTGTTACTCCCGAAACTAGTTTTCCTTGTGCCATTATGTTCCACAGTAACAGTTGCTTTATTTTCTGACCCAAAGTCTTAACTTTCACTGGGCTGCTCACCCCTGGCTGATAGTTCCTGAATCTCCCTACTTGTCTGTCCTCTCCATCCTACTCTTACTACCAACTAGTCTGTTATGTCACCTGTTCCTGTCTCAATTTCTGGTCCCTGCTGCTTCCATCTCAAGAATTTAGCATCATGCTGCAGCCATCTGTTTGCTCCATCTCCTATCCCAGTTTCCAATCTCTCAAGATTATCCCACGTGGCCTGCAACCCTACCCACCAAAATGGGCCTTAGTGACTCTACCTTTGATAATTTGCCTGCATCCTCTCCAGTGCTTCTTCCTTTGTGGACCTTGGGCTTTTGCCTTAGGTCACTCACCAGGCTGCACCTGTCCTGACTTCTACCCCCTCCACTTCTGTTTAAAAACATTTCAAATACTGACATGCCCTCAAAGGACCCTGTTTCCAATTTCAGTACTAAGAAATAGATTTTTAGTTTCAGGAGCAAGAATAGAACAAAGAGTAAGAGAAAGAAGCAATGGTGACAGGCAGAAACATGTGATGTTATTGGGAGAAGTGACAAATAAAACAAAAGGGAGAAGCAGCAACACAAACTGGAGCAGAGAATCATGGGTGGGAGGCAATTAGGTTATGGAAAGGCAATATAAAAGAAATTACACACTTGATATGGTGCACCTTCAGGGAGAGATGGGGAGAAAGAAAAGAAAAGGGAGGACAGCTGTAAGGGGGCTGTAAGGTATAGTCATCATGCTGCTGAGTAAGGGACTAGATGGAAAAGAGCATAGGAGTAATGAAGAGAGTTTATACTGGTCATTGGGAGAATCAATGCTCAGATACAATGGAAAATGCAAGGAGCGATAAGCTAGAGCTAAGGACACCATTCCATGCGGCTGAGCTTGGTGCCAAGTGATCAAGGGAGAGAAGACAAAGCAGTGATTGGTAACTGGTGCAGGTGCAGGGTGGGGGAAGGGTATCAAACCAACAGAGACACAGTGGGGATGAATTCTGTCTTGGTTCTAGTGCAGAACAGGTGACAGAAATTCAGCAGTGTCTTACACTTCACTCGATATTAGTTTCTATTGAAGTTGATGGAAATGAATGTTCAGTAGAGAGTAAAATGGACTTTGCTATCACTTTTTGTGCTCTATTGCCTAGGAGCAATTGCACCCCTAAGGCAACAATAATCATAGGATGAGGGGAAGGAACCAGTAAATTCTAAATGCATTCAAAGAAATTCAGCCTTTAACTTTCCTCATCCACAACCTGTCACCTCCCATTTAAAGGAAGATAAGAAAAATTACAGATGGAACAGAAGATCACAAAGCAGCAATCACAGTGGATACAGCGAGAGAGGTAGACAAAGAGTTAGAGAGATAGAAAAACATCAAATCAACAACAACAGACAAGTAACAAACATTACCTGACTCAGCCATACCATAGGGATTGATTAGTCTATATTAAAAAATATCCTTTCATCCCATGCACCCTTGCGGGGTTTTGGAGTTGAATCGTTATCTCGGAGGTTACTGAACACCAAGATTCCAATCACAATGCCTGCCTTTGGTACATACTTGTGGCAGGTTATCTCCCAGCTGCAGCCTGCTTTTGAATGTTTGTTAATCATACTGCTGCTTCCTTTCTTCTGGTCCAAGGCTTTCTCTCTATAATCTCTCCTTGCTCTTTGCCAATCTATTAGAGCTCTGAGTTAAAGCTAAAGAATTTTTCTCCGTTGCTGTCTTTTTAAACTCCTTGCTTGATAAACAGAAAAGATATTTCACATTAGCAAGCTTTCCAAGGTAATTTTATAATATCTAACAGTTAGTTGTGATCTTGCCATCTTCATTGTTGGGAAGAAGCAAACACAATCCTAACATCTCTGCAAACAAATGAAATGGGCTCGGTGAAATAGAGAGCGAGAACTCTACGGGGGGTGATACACAGAGACAAACCCTACAGCTAGAAAGAGGGGGCATTTCCTTAGGATGGGTAGGAAAGAGGAACACAAATATGCTGTTGGGTGAGCTGTTGGGTAGGAGAGATGGAAAGAGGCCACATCAGGGGTGAGAAACAGGGAGATCCAATTGCGAGGATTGGACTGAGCTAGCAGCTCATATATAACCTGCTTTGCAAGTGTAGCCCTGGCTGGCAACCTGGAAGCTCAAGGGAGGAAAAGACAGCTTCAGGTGAAAGTAAGAGCCTACACAGCATTGTTTGTACCCCTGACCCAAGCTTACCTTCTTTCCTTAGATTGGAAACTTCCCTCCCCACCCTGCCCAGATGCCCCACCCTGATCGATCAGGGGAACACCTCCCCCATAATAATTGCAAGCTTCCTATGGCCTGCTGCTGTGATGTACTACTCACCTGATTGCAAGTCAAGCCTGTCAATTAGGCTGTCTTTTGGGCAAGGATCTTGAAAAAAATAGATGCATGTTGTGAAGCCATGGGGTCCTATCTCTGCTCTCACCATCTACCCAACATGCCTCTGTGAAGATTAAGGACCAAAGATTCAATTTTAATTTTTGGCTATGAGCAACTCCAGAGAAAGTTAAATATTTACATATAGGATTATGGTGGTGTAATGGCTGCAACTTAGCATATAAAAGTGAAATAACTCAACGCTAGATGTCAGTGTGTTACTCAGGAAATAAAAATAACAATAAATAAAAATAACTAATTACCTTAGTTTCTCAAACATGGATATGATTACTTGACACCCAGGCTGTGAGCAAACCATCTGCAATTGAAAGTTTCCTTTTGATTTAACTGTAATTGACCCCAACTCACTGAAACCCAAGGCAGGTCCTAATAAAAAACAGCCCAGTCAAAAGCAGGTTAAAATGAGCAATGTTTTGGGAAACCAAGACAATTAAAGTGTGATTCTCTCCAGTCTGTCCTGATCAAAATGGCTGTTTGGACAAATTTAACTTTTTGATAAGATAAATTCCCAATTTTAAACACAAAGGGGTTGAACTTTGGGTGCAGTTAGTAATCTGGCCAAAAATTGCATCCAAAATTCTGCCCATTTTCAGAACTTTTTGTTCCCTTGTATTCTTGCTCAAACTCATTTGCATATCTGCCACAAACCAGTGCAATGTTGCAGCATTTTAAGCTGTAATTTAAATTAAATAAAAATTTCCTTTGTAAAGTATTGCTTGATATCTTTAAGAATGGTAACTTGGTGCAGTTTGATTAATACAGCTGAAAATGGGTTTAATCACAAAAAGTGCACATTTTTAATTGTTGTGTCGATCCACCAACTGCGAGTAACCAGATTTTAAATTACTGAAAACGAGTTCTTGCGTCCAAAGGAATCAATTTAATATTTGTAGCCTTCTCATAGGCCAGCAAACAAGCACATTTAGCAGAAACTCCCAGTAATGATTCATTCATCTAGGAGGCTTGGCCAGTTCTGTAGGTTGGGCTGGCATCTAGCATGATTTGTTTTAAAATAGCGCAAAAGATCATGAAAATTGATTTGTGCTGAGTGTAATTTGCAGTTAAAATTCTTCATCCTTTTGTGCAGCTTACGCCAATTTTGAGCAAATTGCACCAAGTAAATCAGTGCAACTGACCAGAAACTCTACCCCTATATGCTTTAGGAAGTATACCAGTTGATTTGTGACCTGGTTCTCGCCTACCCAAGTTTATTTTAAGGTTTCTAGGTAATTGTTCAAACATAAATGTGGAATCACAGGTTGCAGTGCTGACAGAATATTGTGTAGTCAGCCCCACACTGCAAGCTGATAAATTCTACCCCTTCTCCCCCTTGGAGAATAAAAATCGGGACAGTTGTGGCAGAATCGCCATTATCATATATACCCATACTCAGATTTTTGCTCCTCAAACAGATAGCTTAAAAATTTTAAAGTGGAACTATGACATTGTTAGTAGTTGGCTTTACTTGTTTAACAAATCCACATATATATGCAAATGGTACATGATAAAAGCACAGAGTATCAGTGTGACTACACTACAACTTAAACCCACTAACCCGACAAAAAAGACAGAACTAGGCCATTTGAAACAGGAATTACATACATAATCTTAAAGGTTAGCTGCTTAATGCAGGTGCAGATATTATCTAATTTAATTGGAAACCTGCTAGTTTTGAGAAACATAGCTATCAAATCAGGATCAGCAGAATAGCATTCATCAAGCTTAACTCTGTAAACTTTCCAGTTATGTGCAATGTGTTTTGTTAGTATTGAGTGTGCCTGATAAAGCATTGTGAGATGCTACTGTTTTGACTGTGGAAAAAGTTGATTCCCACAATAACCTGCACCCCACCCAGCAACTGAACTTTTACAATCACTCACAATCTTAGTTAAATTATTTGAAACTTAATTAAAAAAAATACAAGAATGAAAAGACTTAAAAGGCCGCTGTGGGATCTGTTTGTTGGAAGAGGTAGCTCCTCTCCATGTGCTCCTTATAAACAGGTTTCCTCTTTCTTTTGATGGTCCCTTTGGGTTCAGACATTAATGGCATGAGCATGCTTCTTGCAGAGCGGCTTGTCCTTTTTGGAATAAAATGGTTGACCCTCTAGGTTCACATGGCACACCTGAGGAAAAGAGAAATTACTTTAAAAACCAGACACTGGAGTCAAACTGTAACCTTTACAGGTCAATTTGCAAACTGGTATTTTTGAATACCTTTGTGTCATTATTGTGGTGGATAAACAAACAGAATCATGGTGAGCACCAGCTTAGCTTCCTTTCCTTTAGGTCTTCCCATGGTTGGCATCATTGCCTGTCCTAGAGGAGAGGTAGGCAGCCTGATTTCAGGCCTATATCAATGGTATGAATTATTTAATTAAGGTCAAGAAGTGTGCAAAAACAGTCAGATTGGCCTTTCTTTCAGTCTTCCCGGGAAAACAATCCTACGCTCAACCGCTCCCACACATGGTGCTGGTCATTGTGGCACCTTGTCTGTGTAAACCTTTTGTGTGATCCAGTCCTAAGTAGTGGACAGCTTGTCACTAAACCTACATCAAAATCTATCCTCCTGAGGAGAAGATGGAGTTATATACCAAGTAGAGGAATTTTGTCCTGTTAAGTTTGTGCACCTGCTTATAAGGTGAAGTAACCAATGTTAAAGATGGATTCCATTCCCCTTCTTAAATTTAAAAGCTAAATCTATCTGCTGGTCTACTCCTGCTCTTACTTCCTGTGTTCTGTGCAATCATTCAGAGACAAATTGAGTGTACATTTCACTTAATGGGCTGAATTTCCTGGCTGGTGGGGGGTGGGAGCGGGCGCGGACTCGATCGCCTCTCGCGATTGGGTCCGCGTCACCATTTTACATGGGTGGGCCAATTAAAGCCCGCCCAGCATACTTCACAACTCCCATGCATAGCAGGAGTGGGTGGGCGGCGGCGGGCACGCTCAGGCTGCCGGGTCCAATGGTGACCCGGCAGCCTCTATAAAGGAAAGCCCTGGCAGCCTTGGAAAGGCTGCTCGCAATGGCTGGGTGGAGTCCTGTGCAGAGAGGAAATGAAGTTCATGCAAGTCCAGAGGGTAAGCCATTAGGGCAAGCCAGGCTGGAGGGTAGTCCTTTGGGGCAGGCCAGGCCGGAGGGTAGGGTGGGGGGCCTGTGCGCCCCTCGTTTTTTGGATGACTGCCTTGCTGCCCTCCTCAAGGAGGTTCCCCCATATGATGAAACGTGCCTGGGAGGAAGTGGCGGAAGTGGAGAGCTCCTGCGACATGGTGCGGCACACCTGGATTCCAGTGTCGCAAGCGCTTCAATGATTTGTTGTGCTCTGGGAGGGTGAGTACCATGTTGGCATTGGTCATTTAACACAGTAGGTCAGCTTACCCCTCTGCTGACCGCCCCCCCCAGTATGAGTGTAGTGACTGAATTGAAGCATTGACGGCATGTGTCATTTGCTGGGTGGGCCAGCAGATATTGCCCATGCTGAGGTTAGCCTGAGAGGGTGGTGAAGAAATGTGTTTTGTCCCCACATCACTGGTTTGAGGGGCAACCTGGAGGAGCTGCACATAGGCGCTGTGCTTGAACTACAGGATATGTCCAAGTCAGGGTGATGACTTGCTGGGAGGGAATCTTCAAGGTGGTGTGGCAACGAACCATCTGCTGCACTCTGCGCTCCACATGCTTGTATCCTCTTGCTGTGGAAGGATATACCTTGTGGTGCCTAATGTGATGTAGGCAGCATGTGTCCAAAGGGAGGGGGGTGGGGAGGTGGGGAACAGGCCTAGCATCTTTGTGTGAGCATTCGGCAGCAGCAGGGTGAGGAGACACTGGAGCCCTGATATGTCCCACTCTGGTTGGGGTGGGCCATGTGTGAAGCGAGTCCATGTGCATTTTGCACTAATCAATGCTCGGCTTTCATTTTCAGGAGAAGAATGCTCAACGCGGCAGAGCTTGCGAGGACTGGCAGTGGCCAGGCACAGATTGCCATTCTTAGCCGGTTCGAGCAGGAGGCCCTGGATTTGGAGAGGCATCACACGCCTAGGTCCACCAGTGTCAGTAAGGCTGGGGTGCCACAGGCAGGTATGTATGCCCAGCAGTGAGGTCACCATTGTTCTCTCAACAAATATGGCAGTGCTAAATGTTCAGTGATTGAAGTTTGTAGCATGGCTTGACCATTGCTTATGGAAGGATGAGTGCATAATGATCCAAGGGACAGGGATGCACATGGACATTGGATCACCTAACGTGGAGACAATGTCATTGTTCTTCCTTTCAGCATCAGCTTAGCAGGGCTGGGAGGAGGAACAGCAGGGGCCCCCTCTCAAACCTGAGGGCCCTGAAGTCTCACCAGCATCACACTATCTCTGCGAGGCAGGCACCAGCGCAGATACAAGCATATTGGTGGGAATTAGAACATCGGCTAGTGACCCTGGGAGGGCACTTCACAGTCGCTGGAGGAGCTGGCAGAGACAGAGAGTGCCCAAGGTGCCAGAAGTCGAAGGACTGCAGGGGAGCAGGGACATGCTGATGATATGCCTCTGGAAATGTCCGCTATGCAGCAGGGGCAGGAAATGCAGCCGGGTGTGTGGGAGCATCTCGGGGAGATACATGAGGCTATGCTTGACTTGGTCTCCGTGGTGGAGGAGTCCATGTGGATGATCACCGAAGCAACAAGCCACATGACCATGCCCCTTGCGTCCTCCATGGAGAGAGTGGCGACTCTCCTCCAGGAAATCCATCAGAGCTTCTTGGGGATGTGCTGCGACCAGCAAGCCCTCACATCGGCATTGACCTCAGCTGGTCATTGCCAGTGTGAGAGATGGTCTGGGCGTTAAGTTTCCCAGCTTGGTGCCCATCCATCCACAGTGAGCAGGGAGGTCCGAAGCAACCTCACGACAGCGCAGCAGCTGCCTGTCGTCTCTGCGGGCACCTCTCAGGGCGCTCTGGATGAGGGTGGCAGCTCCTCCGCCCTTCTCCCAGTAACCGTAGCATCCGGTGAGGCTGCGATGACGGGGAGATACCAGCTGTGGAATTGGCAGCTACCTCCCAGGCAGGGTCAGCACAGGCTCCACGGGCCAGAGGACGACCGCCAAGGTCATCGAGGCCAACAGGACAGCAGAGTCAGCAGGCTGTCTCAGATGCCACTCCGAGCAATGGGGCAGCACCTGGAAATGAAAACATAAGGCACTTTAGGCACGCCACGGGTTTTTCACTGGTGCTTTTGCATTGGCCCGAGATGAGGTCCTTATGATTTGTAACACTATTGTCTTTTTTTTGGCATAAGTTTATTTGCTTGACATATTAAATTCAGATATATCACCATGGCTGAAGGTGCCTCTTCTGCATGTGGATGGTTTCCAAAAATATAATGAGTGCTTTGTTGGACATTGAGCTTCATCAACAAGGCCCTTAGTTACTGTTCCTAACCTAGCAGATTTTGCACTTAGTTGTCGAGTATGGAGCCTACAGCCCAGGCTTGTCTTGGAAGTCCATCTGTGGTTTGCTAGCTGAAGGATCGTTGGATTAAAGCCTCCCAGGTGTCCCTGCCTCCCTGCGGTATGCCCGGGTCAGCGTCTACCCCCTCAGCATTTCCCTGTGCATGCTCATCCTTGGACTCACTGCTGGACTCATCGTGTGCAGCTGCAGCCACTGGTTCGACGTCTTCATTGTCCACTGCGTCCCCCTTTTCTAGCGCAAGATTGTGGAGAGCGCAGCATGCAACCACTATCACCGACACACAATCTGGGGGGTACTGGAGTGCGCCCCTTGAGCGTTCCGGGTACCAGAAGCGCATCTTGAGAAGACCAATGGCTTTCTCCACCACAGCCCTTGCGGAGGCGTGGCTCCTACTGTACCGCTGCTCAGCTTCTGTTCTTAGAAGGTGGCTCATGATGCCTCTCCGCCATCCGAGGGGATAGCCCTCGTCACCCAACAGCCATCCATCAAACCGGGCTGGAGCACGAAGGGCACTGACACCTGGGAGTGTCTGAGGATGTAGGTGTTGTGGGAGCTGCCTGGGTACCTTGCACAGACTTGTAAAATCAGCACCCTGTGATCACACACTATCTGCAAGTTCATGGAGTGGAAGCCCTTCCTGTTGATGAAGGCACCAGGCTCACCTGCTGGCGCCTTGATGGCCACATGTGTACAGTCTATAGCACCCTGGACGTGGGGGAAGGCAGCAATGGCCGTGCAGGCTCTGGCTCACTGTTGCCAACAGTGAGGCTTGCCTGTTGCCAACAGAAGTGGATGAAGGTCAATGCACGACTGAACAGAGCGTCTGTAACCTGCATGACACAAGTGTGGACAGCTGATTGGGAGACACCTCAAAGACCACCCACCAAGCCCTGGAAGGAGACAGAGGCATAAAAGTTGAGGGCAGCTTTGACCTTCAGAGCCACTGGCATTGGGTGTCCACCCACACAGCGGAGATCTTAGGCCCAATCATCTGACAGATATAGTTGACTGTCTCCCTTGAGAGATGGAGCCTCCTTTGGCACTGCACCTCAGACATATTGAGGTAGCTGCTTCGCCGCCTGTATATCTTGGCAGCAGGATAGTGGTGTCATCTGTGGTACCTACCACCTTGGTCCACCTCTTGGCCCTGCGGCCCTTGTGCCTGCACCTGTCCTCTCAAAGCTAACTCCCCTGGAGGCTGAAGTGCATTCCTGGCCTCTACCCCCTTCTAGCCCTCCCTTCCTCCTCAAAGGAGCCTCCAGTGGACAGTTTTGCACCCATTCCCAGGCTAAGGGAAGGCTTCCTGAAACCTGCAGGCCCAGAAAAGATTATTCACTGCAGTGTGCTGACCTGAAGGTTAAGAGTCCAGATAAGGCATATGGTATGCGTTTTGAAGTACTGCAGATCACACAGGCAAGTTTCAATAACTTTGAAAAATAAATACATGACAGTGCACACTCGTGACCCCAATGAGCCCTCTTATCCCACCCATGGATGAGGTTTATACAAATGTGCCCTATCTGCCTGCCCATTGCGCCCATGCGCCAACTCAAAGATTGCACAGGCACTGAAAAATCGGCGTCGATTGGAGAGTCAAGGGCCTTAAGTGGCCCATTGATTAATGGCAGGTGTGCATTGGACATCAATATTGCGATGGCACACAGTGACGTCGGGATGCTCACCCGACGTCACCGCGCATCATCTGACGCACGGGGCCTGCCCCCGCACTCCAACGGGAAAATTCTGCCTTATGGCACACTGGGAATGCCAGCAAATAGCATCACGTTATTCACACACATTTATCTATAAAATGCTACCTCTATCTAAAAAAGGCTAGCAGTCTGTTCAAAGAACCTGTTACTTCATACGTACAGCACAGACAAAGCAGGTGTCATGCCAGGTATAACCCAGTGCTTCAATGAATTTATCTCCAGCCTCCACAGGGAAGTCACAGCCATGGCACTTAGTGCTGAAGAGGGCAATGTAATCTGGGGAAAAAAATAAAAATCTCTCACTTGAGTATTTATCAGCAAGAAGAAACATAAAAGACAGAAAATCAAACATGAGACTGATCAAAAATTTAAATAAATCTAAGAAAGGAAACAAAAAACAAAGTGTTCCTCAATCAATTAACTCAGATGAGAAAAGGTGATCAAGGGTAGCTTTTATGGTGGCTCTTCTATTTTCAAAAATGTCTTTGTCATGGGGCAATGCCAAACATCTGCCTGACCACGCCACCTGAAAGAGGACTCAGATTGGACATCAAGTGGTGAACCACAAGTCCCATGTGCTAATGGCAGTTCATCCAGCTTCCAGCAGCTACACAGCCACACCATCTGGTAAAACACCTTGTTTAAATTCAACACCACTTCTCCAGCAAATACATCCTTTGGTTCACCAAAATTTAGCATTAAACTATCTAATCACTTGGCTACATTGTATGGAAAGACAAAGGTAGGAGAAAGAATGGGTTAAAGAAGAGCTTAAATGTTTTTATATGAAATACAAGCAGAATTAGGAATATATTTTTGAAATCAGATGTATATGTAGTAATGTGAATACTGATGTAATTGGCAGACAGAAACATGGATGAACAAGAGGAGGGCAAGGAGCTAGGAAGCTGTAAAATGTTTTGCCAGGACAACAAAATATATTTGCACTACTCCCTGAATAAGGGAATTTTAACTCTCAAAGAAAGGGTGGTTTTGGGTTAAGTGGGCAGTAAAATCTTCTAAAATCTTAAACCCAACCCACCCACTCCTGATTTTAATGGTGGCAAGTCATTGTTGGTGGGGGATGGAGGGGTGCGGTGGAATAACCAATCCACTTTCAGGAAGCAGGTCAGTCACTAAAATCTTTTCAGGAGGCTGCATGCCTCCATTTTTACAGGCCATTGTTAGATCCATAAGCTGTATGCATTTATAGCACTGTTTGTAGATCAGGTGGAGCATATGTATTTCCTCCAAATCCAACAAGTAAACCTCTTTCCTACCACACAATTACAGATACTGCCCCAACCTGGCTCCCATCTATCATAATTAACCCCATCCCCTGGCTTCCATCCATCATAATTACCCCATCCCCACCTTGATCTTCCCCTATCTTTGATCTTCTCCGCTCCCTGACTGTTGCCATGTGCCTAGGTTCTGCTGCCCAATAGGCAGGCAGTCTGTCAATCAGGCTGTCTGTCAGGTGGGAAACCTGTTGAAAAACTTTAAAACACATCTTACTATCAAGTTCAGCCGAATGGGAAACCTATACTACGGGGTTTCCCGCCTGTATTTCCTCCATCCGGATTTCTGTAAATACCAGGAACAATCTCTCACCACTTAACAAGGAGAAAGGTGAATGGAGAGGGAAGTACAGGAAGGAGACAGAAACACAAAGAGATGAGTTTTTTTTCTGGAGGCTTTTAAAATAAATCGAGAATTGTAATAGAGTGACACAAGTTTTAGAAAGCAGATATGTAGTGGCTTATGGATCTGCCACCTGTGGTCAAGTGGAGTGAGCAGGGAACATGAACTAAGCCAGAGTCAGCAAAGCAAAGTATGTCCTAAGACACGTAACAACAGGTGGTCACTCAAATAGGAGCAGCAGACTTCAGGGAGCAGCCAGTGGTGTTTGACAAGGATGAGTAGTAGGATTGTGCAAGAGGACTAAGGCCAGATTATTGAAATGGAGTTTGTGAAGGATGGAGGGAGACCAGTGTTGAGGGGATTCAATATTCAATAAGGCAGCCTCAACACAACAATAGTATGGATTAGGATTTTGCAGGTGGAGAGACAGAGTTAAGGACATGAGGTTATAGCATTCTGGAATTGGAAAGATACAATCAGCAACTAAGTGGGTTTGAAGGTCAACTCGCATGGAACTACAGGACAATATGGAGAAATAGTATTATTGGTAGGACATACTTATAGTGGGTACTGAAAGAGTAACTATAGTAGAGGAGGATAAAGGTTAATAAATCTGATTAGAAATCAATGTTAATAAAGAGTAACAAAATAATAATTAGTAACTGCTATAGACCACCAACTTAAGGTGAACAAATAGAGAATGTTTTGGACAGTTAAAGAGAGCTGCAGAAAATCAATGTACTGGTCATTTATGATGCCAATGGGGAGGGCGTCAAATATTAGCAATTTAATGAAGATGATCATGGAGAACAAGAGATGCAGGATACCTGTGGAGAAGCTCTGTTGGAATTTGTATTTAGCAACCCACCAGCACGTGATAAGCCCTGGGACTTAGTGATTATTGTGTAGATAGATTCAATATTGCTGTAAAATATAAAGGGCGGAATCGTCTGCTCCTTTTGGTGGCAGGTGCAAGTGAATAATATGGCGAGAAGGCAAAATATCAGTTTTACACCATCATGAAACCAGTTTGCAACCATCTGCTCCACCAGTCAATGGTGGGCTGCGTTTCCCTCCACTGCACGTTGGGAATCTAATTTCAATACTTTAGCATCCCGTTGTAAGCCCAGCGCCCTGGAATCAACACCATACACAGGAGCATCCGGGCACATCAGCATGGCGAGCTGCACATCAATCAGGACTTCATAGTTTGTTTGCCTACTTTGCTTTGGGCAGCACTCACGGTTATCAGTGCCAAGCTTCAGAGGTAGCATCATAACACTTTTAGGCGGGCTTACGGGCAAGTCTCTACCTACCAGACCAGCCGTAGGCGGGATGGCTTTTCAATGGCGACAGGGCCAGAAATTGCTTGGGAAAGGGGAATAAGTGGCCTCAGGCAAGGGGAGAGGCTGCAGGGCGAGAGCTATCCTGGTGTAGGGCGATATCCCAGGTGTATGTGGGGGCACATGTTGATCTGTGCAAGTGGCCTCAAGATGGCGAAGGCTGAAGAGGCAGTCTCCAGAGGAGATGAGGCCAGATGGAGATGTGACGGTGTGTGTGAGAAAGTGAGTGATGTCCCTTGAGCTGGCAGCGTGAGATGCCAGTGAATGAATGATGGCCTTGTGAATGTGTGAGTTTAGAGTGATAAGATGGTTCCCTTATTCTGGTGGTATGGATGTGATCATTCATCCTGTTTCTGCACTGTATGGCCAACCTCTTCTGTGCAGCGCTGGCAGCAACCACTACTTCCTAAGCTGGAGTGGTGAGATTGCTGGACCTCCTGCAGCCAGAGTAGGGGTGGAGGACATCACGGTGGGCCTCCAAAAGCCATTCCTGTGATGGGTCACTGAACTCTTCTTGGCTTTCAGGGCTATGTCTTCATTGGACCAGTCCTGGGTTCAAGCATCGGGTTCAAGTCCTCGGGCTGGCATGGACAAGATGGGCTGAATGGCCTCCTTCTGTGCTGTAACTTTACTATGGTTCTAACTGTGCGCACGGCTGCAGTTTAGCTATGGCATCTAGAATGAGGGAACGATGAGGTAATGGTGTGGCAGGGAGGCCACCCCCTCCCCCCCAGCAAGATGGTGTGTTTCCTATGGGTGCATAATTATTGAGGCGGGAAGGGGACGATATGGCGCAAAAATCCACCATAGCAGCTGACAGGTAAAACATCTTTCTTCATGCCCGCTACCGCACTTAGCGCAAATTTGGGACGATTCTGCCCAAAGACAGAACACTAACACGTTAATGCACAATTTTAGAAGGCCAAATTATTGGGGATTGTATGGGAAAGTCAGAAGGAAAATTGAGAAGCCATATTTAAAAATAGAACATGTGGGATGGTGTTAAGAAAGTCACCAGAGGAATTTCGTGGAGGGAGAGTAGTGTTCACAGGCAGTCTTTCATGCCTGGAAGGAATAAGTTTGTTGGGTTCAATGACCTTTGCTTATTGTCAAAGTTTTTGATTTGTAGCGGGAGTTGCAGATTATGCAGTCCACATCAGCATTCTCTCCTTTCTTCTCATTAAACTGCCTCTGTTGCGTTTCGTGCGCTTGTCCCAAGTAAGTGAGGAAACCATCTTAATGAAAGGAACTCTTAGAAGGAATATTTCCTCTATCTGTGTTTGCCACAAAATTATAAACATATTCTTTGGAAACCTATTCATGGCTTTGCTACAAATAGTATGAACAGAAATCATTCTTCTGGGTAATTGGTATTAGTAAGTTAGCTGAGTTTCACTCACTGCTCACTCTAAGTTCATGACTCATGGATAGCAATCCATTACCCAACAGTAGACACATCTAAAGATGCTGACCCAAAAACAGGGTTGAACATTTACAATTGCTCATTAGCCCTAGGCTACGAAAGTATGTGTCAGGCTAACTCCATTTCACTTAATAGTTGTCCACCCTGATAGCAAATGCCTGCTTGAACTTTCCTTTTAAATTACACTAAATAAACTTACAAATGTTTTTACTCTTTTAATGCGAGATCATTTGTCTATTAAAGAACAGCTGCGTAGAAAACAGAAATACAAAGACAGGACTGGGACAATAGATTTGTACTGAGCTAGCGGAATATATATCTCTTTTATCTTACAGATGATAATGAAAAATGGGCAGTAGACTAAGGTGTTCTTGGAGGGTTGCAGGCATCCATGTCGTACCAAATCCCAATGGGAGTCAGTGGCGATACTGAGGAAGGGTTAAAGAGACTAAAAGTGGAAAAATAAATCTTTGTTTCTGCATTAAGGATATTATTATTTCAACACTAGACCTCAGAGGGAACGTACCTTTTTCACAGTAGGGTTCTCCATCTTCCATATGGAAAAGGCTGTTTCCAAAAGATTTCCCACAGGCAGCACAGACAAAGCACGTGGTGTGCCAAGTCTGTCGCAGGGCATGCATTACTTCCTGCAATGGAGAACAGAATCATCAAACTGAAGAACATGGTCTTCACGACCATTGCAGACTTTGCTGAGAATAACTCAAAGAAAATAAACATTTTATTTCGTTACAAACATTTCCCTGTCAGGCAATCATTATACCATACAAAATTAAATGGATATACTTGGTAGAAAAATCCAGCACAGAGAAAAATGGCATCAATCTGAGGGCAGTACTGACAGAAGGGTATATTTACGAAGAGTCTCTGCCTTTATTAACAGAAGGGATGAAAGCTACTGTCATTTCTTAAATATATATTACAGAACACTCCAAACAGGGTGGAGGATGGGAGGCTGACCAGGAGGTCTTGGAATAGACGAATTTGGAGGTGACAAGCCATGATTGAATTTTTCAGTAGCAGTTGGTCTAAGTAACTAATTAATGGAGTTCTACTGGTGTTCTTGATAACCAGGGTGAAATTGGTCTTCGACAAAAGCACGCAATAGCAATAGTTACATAGAATATTTACAACACAGAAACAGGCCATTTGGCCCAATCAGTCCATGCCCACCCTAGCCTCTTCCCATCCTTCTTCATTTCTCAGTATGACTCACTATTCCATTCTCCTTTACATGCTTACTTAATCTCCTCGTAAATACATTTACGTTATTCACCTCAATCTGTGGTAGCAAGTCCCACATTCTCACCGTTCTGGGGAAAGACATTTCTCCTGAATTTCCTATTTGATTTCTTGGTGCCTATCTCATATAGTGATGGCTTCTAGTTTTGCCCTTTCCAGCTCTCTCTCTGACTAATCTTTCAAAACCTTCTATAACTTTAAAGACTTGTCACCCTTCAGCATTCCCTTTTCAACAGACCTGACCTTGAGTTCTGTCGAAGGGTCATGAGGACTCTCCGCCGATGCTGCCAGACCTGCTGAGTTTTTCCAGGTAATTCTGTTTTTGTTTTCTGACCAAGTCACCCTCTACTGAGAGGTATAATTTTAGAATTCTGGTATCATCCTTGTAAATCTTTTTTGCTCTTCAGTACCTATTTATCCATCTTATGACGTGGTGGCCAGAACTGTACAAGGTACTCCAGTGAATTGGCAGTTCATTTTACACCCCGCCCAATGTTCTTTTCCATTGATTTGAGTTCACTGTCGCTTGTTTTGTGCTTTCGTCAAAGATCAATTTCACCCTCAACTACCGATTAGGAATGGTATAGGTGATACACTTCACTTAAGATCCATTCTACAGTGTGTAGAAGAACCTCTTCAGGGGATCATATCTCTGTGGTGTGCAAAGTGGTACTGAACCCATATAGGCTGGGAAAGTTCCACCTTCAAGTCCAGTAGCGTTTTGAATTAGCTGTTTCCTGTCATGATGGGGCAGTACAATTAGTTTTATGGCCCTTTGGGAGGAAGTGAGCCAGGATTTTCACTCATGATCATTATCAAAACACATCCAGTTGCTTGAAGCTAAAATCGGACCGTATAAGCAGACATTAAAAAAAGGGCAGGACTTTGATAGGTTTTGATGCCAGTGTTCCCATTCCTGAATTCCTGATTTACTTAGGACCCTCTGCATATGTACAGTTATCTGTTAGCCTTGAAATTGTCTGCAGTATAAATGAAGCACATTTGGCAGCAAGACAGCCAAGTTGTATTTCAGAACTGATTCCAATGGATGTGGTTCTACTCTTCTACTTGTCGAGTTGATGTTGAATTTATCTCCTGATTAGGTGCTGCCACCTACTTGTCTATGCTTAACACTGTTTGTGCTGAAGAATTTACTTACCCCCATGATCTTTGCATTACACTTGGCACAATTTGGAGCAAAGAACTGCTCATAGCACCGTTCGCAATAAATATTGTTCTGCTCCTCTACAAATCCAGTATCAACCAGTGAGGTCTTGCAGTAGGTGCAGTTAAACTCTTCAGGGTGCCAGGAGCGGCCCAAGGCCACAAGAAAAGGACCTCTGGAGATAGAAAGAGAAAATATAATGCACAATAGTAAAATAGTAATGATTTGGACAGGAAAAACCCAATTCATCCATCTGTTTCCCACTGTGATTCTGGAACTGATAGTCTTGTATCACTGTTCCTTGCAGGAATTCATCCAGTCTATTTTTAAAAATCTGTTCCATCATCCATGTTGGGAATCAGTTCCACAATTCAGTTGCTGTCTTACTTTAAAAAAATTGCCTACATTTCCTATTTTCTTTTGATTTTAATTTTAAACTCTGCCCTTGAATCCTATGACTCACAGAAATACTTTCTCAGATCCAAATTGCCATACCCATGAACATCTTAAAGATGTTTGTTAAATCACCTAGAGTCGACAGCCTCTCCTCATAACACAACACACCTTCAGTTAGGTCTAATATTTTGCCATCTATCCCAATTACACACAGCTTGGGAATTACTCTTTTGTGGGACAATGTTATAACCTTCTCAAAGAAATTCAGAGTTGGTCAGACATGACTGTCCCTTCTGAATCCTTGCGACTCACTCTGATCAAATCTTGTTTTTCTAGATAATTCCTTATTTCCCCATTCCCATGTAAGTGCTGATTTCTAGTTGATTAATTCCCCCAGGTGCCTTGGTGGGCATCCCAAAACTGGCAAGAGTCAATACTTCATCCATGAAGATAGAAGGCCATTTCCCTAGTTCTACTATTTTTTCAGACCAACTCCAAGCCAAACTCAGGACCTCCCTATTCACTTAAGCCCCGCACTGACCAGAAGCTTACTTCCTATTGCCCCTGCTCCAACTACTAGTTTCTCTTAATCCAAGCCCTGTCTCTTCCTGTCCAGCCCTAATGCTTCAGTCTACACATATTCTTGCTGCTTCCCATTGTTTTGAAAGATGTAAAAGGCACAAATTCAGTTAATTTAGGAAAGGAACATGTGTAAGATCAAGTCAAATACAATGAACTGCACATATTGAGAGAAAACAAACTGGCAGATTTAGAGAAAGAGTTAGCATAAGAACCAGAGTCAAAAGAGAAAAGGACAGAGAGGACATTGGGAGAGTTTGGCCTTGTACTTTAACCCTCCTACCCCAATGGGCTGGGCAGGGGTTTAAAATGTCAGGATGGGGCAACACAATCCCATTCTTTAGATATTAAAATATATAATTCAAGGCACTCACACAAAAGGCAAACACAAATCAAAGTTGCATCTGGAAGGCATCAGCACTGAGATGCGGGCAGGAGTTTACCGCAGGCTTCAGGACCCTGATGTTGGGAACAAATAGTGGCCCCAAGCACACACCTGCCAGCAGTAGGATCAGCTCAGCTATTTTACCCGGAGGCTGCCTCTGAATTGGTTGCCTCCAGACTCAGCAGCGGGCTGTTGCTGCCACCAGTTCTGAAACCCAAGCAGTGCAGTGGAAGAGGTCAGTGCTGTTGAGGCAGCTTGGAGATCGAGCGCCCTTGGAGAGGTAAGTAGAGAATTACAGATCAGAGGGGTGAAGATGGCAGGCCCCTCGATGTCCCACAGGGGTTGCCTTTTCCCCCCACAACCCCTTCTTTGGGGTTGAAGCCTCCAACTCTGATAGTCTCCTGGGGGTTGCCTCCATGAAGCTGGCTGCCTCCCGTTAGGGTTCCCAACCCTCCAGGATGGCCTGGAATCTCCAGGAATTGAAGATCAATCTCCTGGACTGCTGTCTGCAACCCTGGAGAAAAATCAGGACAATAAAAAATATATATTTTTGTTACTTTCTTTGACCATTTCTTTTTACCAGATCTAAAAATATTGAAAAAGAGGAAGATAGGCTGTTTGGCTGATAGTCAATCATCATCCAATTGCTTTCCAATTGGCATAGGAAGGCAGTGCGTCACAAGGATGGACGTGTTGGCCTACTAATGGCTGGAGCATGGGGGCAGGTCATTTGACGAAAACTCCACAATACATTTGATCACAGTTAGCAACCCTACTCCCTATGTAGTGGGCAGCAGTCGGCCCAAGGAATGGACTCTAAGCTCTTTTTTATTCATTTACAGGATGCGGCATCACTAGCTAGGCCAACATTTATTGCCCATCCCTAATTGCCCTAGAGAAGGTGGTAGTGAGCTGCCATCTTGAACTACTGCAGTCCATGTAGTGTAGGTACACCCACAGCGCTGTTAGGGAGGAAGTTCCAGGATTTTGACCCAATGACAGTGAAGGAATGGCGATATATTTCCAAGTCAGGATGGTGAGTGGCTTGGAGGGAAACTTCCAGGGGGTGGTGTTCCCATGCATCTGCTGTCCTTGGCCTTCTAGATGGTAGCAATCATGGGTTTGGAAGGTGCTGCCTAAGTGAATTGTAAATTATTTAAAATAGGCTACCTGCCTCTGTTTAGTGGACAACCATTATGCACAACCACTTTACCACTTCACTGGCAGTGACACTGCACCAGGGAACTATATCATTGTGATTTCCTGATATTTTACTGGTCTCCAACCACCACCATAGCACCTCCCAGCCCGCCACTCTGGGGCCAGGAAAACCTTGCCCTTAAATTTAAAAGAAAGTGAGGGGAAGCCCAAGCTGTACGATTCCAGTTACGTGAACCGTTGCTGGAGCTGCCAGTTCCCTAAGGTAAATGGCTTTTTCAGTGCTCTTTGTGGGCCAGAAAGAGCAGAAATGCTCCCTCCAAGCCCATCAAAGAAGCTTTTGGCCTCTCCCTGCTTCCCAATCTCTTGCCTCCCTCAGTCCTCTCAAATTCCACTGACCTTTGCTGCTATATCTCTCCCAATTGTTGATCTTGCTCTGCCTATCTTGCCTGGGACAGTCCTCAAGGGTCCCCAGCCTCCTGCCTCTAGTGTTATCTTCTGTGTGCCAGCCATACTGTCCATTTGACTGGTGCCAGGCAGGAGGTAGAGCTACAGTATGTTGATAAAGACTTAATGTTAAGATTGTTAGAGTTCTTGCCCTGTTGTGTCTTTGACCTTTTAAGGCCTCTCCTGCAACTTGCTGCTGAAAACAATTGAGAGAAAAAGCAAAAAAGACAAACAGAAATACTCAAAAACGAATCAGACAGCTGTAGAGAAACAGATAGTTACAGACAGAGATGCAATTTTTATTTCTTGTGCATGAGCAATGACGTGAGTGCTGAATTAACAATTCTACAATAAAATATCTAACATCATTTCTCCCATTCACAGTAACTACAGCACTACATGCGTTACAGGGAAACTCAATGTGACTTGTTCAACACCTCATAATTGTTCACAGTTCTAGATGCAGCTCAATGTAAAGCCAATTCCAGCATAGTGTTGTACTGGACCAAATCTCACCCACTGTATAGTATCCCAATGGGCCAAACCAGCATTTATTCACAGCCATTTAATAATGGCTTGTACTACATCAGTCCCATTCCATTCACTTCTATTGTATGCAATACTAATCCAACAAATCACTCCCTGTTCAATTATATACAGATTTGTGCTATTATGATAGACCAGGAAGCAAATGATCCTTGTCTATCTTTTTCGGAATGCACCACAAAAGTTAGGGAGAGTATTTCCATTCCTAAAGTTTGAGGTGTATATTTCGAAATATAGAGCCAATGGGATCAGTTTTCATCCCTTTTCATTGGGTGGAGACACGATAATAACACGATGAAAATAATGGCAGAGCACTTACCACTACGTTACTGCTGACATATGGGTCACTGCCGGTTTGATGGGGTCAATGAAAGGAGCAGGGTAGGGTCCTGCCAGACACAGGCAATTCAAGATCCTGTGATGTCAATAGGACCTTAATATAATTTTGAAGTACCAATGGGAATAAGATATGCCATGCCCATTCCATTCATTACTACATTGTGTAGTGACCTTTAAAGGCACAGCTACAAGCCACTTAAAAAGGGGAAATAAAGGATTTTTATGAATGATTTTTGTTGGGTCACTGGGAGTGTTAATGTTCCTCCTGACCCTTAAAGTCTACCCATCTCCAATTCACTTCACTGCCTTGCGACTGCCTCACCCTCCTACACTAATCTAACTGGATTGACTGGACTGAACAGAGGAACCGCCCAACTTCCTGCTCTCCCTGATTAATTGGCTGCTGGTGACAAATTCAAATAAAGGTTCAACCCTGAAGATGGTACAACTGCTTCCATAGGGCAGCTAATGGGCTCAGTCTGCTTATCTTCTGCCTAATGGAATCAGTCACTTCAAAATCAACCATCTGTATCCCTAGTCGAGGGCGACACTGAAAATTTTCTACCATCTTGTCCCTTTAGCAGATATTGACTATTTCTTATTTCTGATTGTGCGTGGTTAGGGGAAGCTGTGAAATTCCAGAGTATGTCCAGTCTGAAACACTGAAGGTGGAACATAAGTGTCATCAGGCAATAACATGATGGTAATTTTTCAAAAGTCAGTGTATTGTAGCAGGAATGGGAAAGAGTATTAGTGTGTGGGCTTCTTCCCCCACAGAATGTTAGTCTTTGACACTTCACACTGTTAGATTCACTGATTCGTGAATTCAGCACCAGCATCTGATTGACTGCAGAGACATTCTGAAGCAAGACGAGGGAACACCCCTCCTTTGATTATACAAAGGACACTGCATGCAAAGGAGGTGCTTAAATTAGCATATGCCTGCCTAAAGTGGAAGAGTAAGTGAACATGTCCTCACCTGATAATACTGTTACACTGTCCACATAGAGGAGTTCGGCTGCTTGCTGGGAATCTCTCAGCCCTTTGCACAAGGTTGCGAATGCCTCCACTGGTCTGCCCTGGCACTGGACCATGTGCAGGAACATGGACAGGGGTCTGGGACGACACAAATGGCTTCGGTGGTGCAGAATGTGGCAAAGGCTGAATATGTTTGGCGAGAGTAGTGGTACTTTTTCCAGGTTGGAACTTCTGGGCGAAGCTGTCATCTGTTATCCACGGTGGTCGGCTACCTGATATTGGAGCTGCTGGTTGCACTGGAGGGGCTGGGGCTGGCTTAGCAACGTTGAACGTGGCAGTGCTACTATGCATGTGCTCTGAAGAGAATGAATTGAAAGAAACAAATAAATAATAAAATCCCAAATAGCAGCTCCAAAAAAAAAGACATGGGGCTGAATTCTAGAAGTTCATTTGTCAGGCTGTCAATGCTACTGGAGGATTAAATGGGTGATTGGTTATATCTGGCAGGCCTATAATGTTCAGCCTGTGCAATAAAAAGTTAGTAGTAAAAAGCAAAAGAATACTGATGCTGAAAATGAAATAAAAACAAATACAATGGAAACATTTACCAGGTCAGTCAGCATTTGTGGAGGGAACAAATGAATGTTTCAAGGGCAGAATTTTACATCCCACGGGTGGGCGCATGCCCGACCCGATCAGGCATAAAATAGCGCGCGATGATATTGGGCAAGCATCCCAAGTCATCGCGCACTCACATGATATTTCAATCGGTGGGTGCATGTGAGAGTCGGCAGCGCACCCGCTGCCAATTAAGAGGCCGATTAAGGCCATTAAGTATTAATTAAGAGAGATTTTTTGCTGCCCGTGGGTGAATCAGCCAGATGGTCTTTGCATTTTTGAGGAAACCTCATCCACGGGCATGCTGAGGTTTCAGACATTAATTTTTTAAAATATATATTTTGACAATTTTTATTATGTATATGTTCATGTGAGTGAGTCCTATGTGAGGGCATTTTTTTCAGAATTTCCAAACCTTTATTTTTGATTTTAAAATTCTTCAGCTCCCTGAGGCAGCTCTCTGCCTTCAGGGAGCTTTCATTGTGAGTTCCCCATGCCTATGCAGAGTTCCGTGCTTGCCCTCCTCCCACCCTTACCCTGGCAGCGCTGAGCCTCTCAGCATGCATTTCACGCAGGCTGGCCGTTAATTGGCCAGCCAGTGTGAAATCACGGTTGGGAGCCGATCACGGGCGGCGGACCGTTTCCCAGCCACTCCTGGACCCGCCCGACAACCCGAAAATCCTGCCCCAAGTGTAGACCCATCATCAAAATACAGTCAATGGGGATCAGGGAAAACTCTCCATTGGCCTGGAGTCATCCTAATACATACCTTCTGTACCACCTGGAAACAGCACCACCTGCAAATTTCCTTTGAAGTCACACACCTTTCTAACTTAGAAAAATATCAATGTAGCTTCATTGATGCTGGATTAAAATTCTGGAACTCCCTCCCTCAGAGCACTGTGGGTATACATACACCACATGCACTGTAGTTCAAGAAGGTGACTCTCCACCACGTTCTCAAGGGCAACTAAGGATGGGAAATAAAAATGCTGGTCTTGCCAGCAACACCCATATCACATGAATGAATAAAAAAACATGAAATGCTAACTTGCCTATTCCCTCCATAGATGCTGATTAACCTGAGTGTTTCCCACATGTTCTGTTTTATTTGTTACAAAGGAAACTGTTCTGTCAGGGAGGGAAAAGGATTAGAAGACAAACAGCAAGAAAAGAGATTGCCACAGATAGTATCAGAGTGAAGGAAAGAATGAGGCTTACTGGAAAGAATGATGTCTCCCCCACGGCCCACCCCCCGCAACACCCACCAAAACTTCTCCATAGTTCTGCTGGGATTCTTTCCCTTGCCCAGTTTAATATGATACTCTTCCCCTCAACGCCCTTACAACCCCCACCCCTTGTTCAGGTTGCAACTATCTCCTGCTCTCCTATCAGCTCAATTTGGTACTCTTTTCCTTCGCCCCCTGCACATTCTGGCATGCTCCTTCCTTGTCATCTCAAAAGTTTACTCCCAGCTGCTGCTTCTTTACCACTAACCACTGCTCCCAGTGTTATCCCCTTCCAGTGCAACATTGGGAAGATCAAAACCAAGGTGTTGTATTCTCATGGAGTCATGGGAGACACCATGGACCTTTAAAAATAGTGGGCGGGACATGAATATGGAAGGCCCGCTGCCATTTCCAACAGATCTCATTTTTGCCGGTAGGGGAAAGGATCTGGGTGTGACTCAAACATGAGGGAAACCCAAACTCAGCAGGGCAATTTGAACTCAGTGCTGAGTTAAAACAGATCCCATTTTCACGGTAGCAAGGGCCTTAACCCATAGTGTGGGAGTCACAAGTTTTTAGAGTAGACGCAGATGTTCCTGAATGGCGGATAATGTCTGTAGAATTGTCAAGATGTGAAGTAATTGAAATCCCCAACCCTTTAAAATTAAAAAAAATAGGCTGCCTCTTTCAGTGAGAGTTGAAAAAACTCTGTGATAGCAGTTATAATGGCTGTTAATATTTCCTGAAGGGCTATCATTATGTCATTATTAATGCTTGGCTGGTTTCCACAAGCATAATTATCACAACAGGGGGTCCTAAGTTCACACTAAGATAAAAGCAAAATACTGCAGATGCTGGAAAGCTGAAGTAAAAACACAAAATGCTCGAAAACCTCAGCAGGTCTGGAAGCATCTGTGGAGAGAGAAACAAAGTTAACGTTTTGAGTCTGTATGACTCTACAGAAGAGTCATATGATCTCGAAACGTTAACTCTGTTTTTCTCTCCACAGGTGCTGCCAGACCTGCTGAGGTTTCCAGCATTTTCTGTTTTTAGTTCTGGTTTTAGTCCTAAGTTCACAGTTTGATTAACAGCTCAAAAGAGGTTATTAAAGGATTGGCAAGTTCGATGTGGGGTTATGAACAGAAGTTTGTCTGTTTTTATAAGTAATTAAGCATGGCGAGATTTAAAGTTTTGAATGGGCTTTCATGAATGGGAATGTTTTCTTTAAACACAGCGAATGTTTTGAGAAATATTTAGATATTTATTTTACTTCATCTCAACATGGCTCTTAAGGTCTGCCCATGGTGGATACTGGGTGACTTGGCATGGAGGATTTAAGTGTCAAGTGTGGTGTCTGAGTTGGCAAGAAATGGTATGGGGCATGGGGATCGCTGAGGTGATGGGGTGTGAGGGGTAGGGTTAGAGGGCCTAAAATCTAACAAAACAACTGGGAAGTCCCAGGATACCAAGGCAGGCTGTTTAATGGAAGTGGGCCTTTTAAATAGCCCACCTCAGAAATTGGCAGCCCCTTGTAGTCACCTTCAATGTATGTCTGGGGGCGGCAGGTCTAACTCTACCCTGCCCGCAACCTGCCTGTGGATACCCCACACCCTGAGCGAAAATTAGGACTGACGTGGGAATTTCTACAGAGGCAGGTCTGCCAAGACAGGAAATTTCCTGACCTAAGCTACCTGCTTCGGTAGTGAAAATCTGGCCCATTGTTTTTGGTCCCCAACCACAAGATTTATACCCTTGCCACCGATTCTAGCCCCCTCCTTGGCAACTGTCTCAGGCTGAACCATGACATCCTATTAAACCCATTCCTTCTCATTACAAAGACCACCTACTTCCATCTCTGTAATATACTGCATCCATCCTCTCTCAGCTCCTATGCCCTGACAAACCTCAGCCATTCTTTGTCACCTCCAGACTATTCTAATGCCTTCCTGGCTAGCCTCCTATCTACTACTGTAATCTTCAGCTCTTTCAAAACTCTGCTGCCCATTATTTTTTCCCCACGCTAGGGCCAGAATTTTACCCACCCCCCCCCCACCCCCGGTGGTTTCTGAGATGGAGAGGGGAGTGGGGAGTGTGAAATTGTACTGATGGGATTCCCTCTGGATTCCCACCTGCTCGATCTCATAGTAATTTTACACCGGGGCGGGTCAGGGCCTCGGATGGGAAGCTCATCCTTGCCACAGTTGAGGCCCTTAAGTGGCCAATTAATGGCCACTTAAGGGCCATTTCCTGTCCAGGCTCAATTTTTAGATTGGCAGGGGAGGTGGATGACAGCTCGGAGGGGGGTGGGGGTAAAGCTGGAAATGAAGAAAGGTCAATCTCAGGCAGGAAGAGGGTGGGGTGCCTCCATCAGCATCCCCATTTTGACTGAGAGCGTCCTCCCCTTAAGGCCCGGTGACTTCCAGACCTCCTTCCCCCCACCGGCCTATCCCCTGAGACCCCAATCACCTGCCCCCTCCAGACCCCCAGGCCTTCCCTACCTTCCCCACCCTGGGACCCCTGACACTTAACTGGGCTTCCGGTTCCTGGGACTTCAGCTCTGGCAGTTTGGTGCAGTGCCTCTTACAGACACCGCACCACTTTTACTGGAGGGACTGCAGAGCTGTTGGCCATTCTGATTGGCTGGCAGCTCTCCAAGGTGGGACTTCCTCCGACTGAGGGGATTGAGGTCCCACCTTATGCCAATCAACGCTCATTAGAATGTAAAATGGCAGCAGGGATCTCTTATTTGGCAGGGATGCATTCTGAGCCCCCGCAATCCTAAACATTCAGTTGGAAATCTCAATTAACTGTCACCCCTGCCCTTTCGATTGGGTCTCAGTCCTCTAATAACTCAAACTTAAAATTCTCATCCTCGTGTTTAGATCACTCTATTGCCTTGTCTATCTCTGTAACTTTCTCCAAAGCTAAAATGTTCCCTGAACCCTCAGTTCCTCTGACTTCAGCCTCTTGTGCATTGTTGACTTGCTTTGTACCCCACCATTGGCAACTGTAGGTTCAATTGTCTGGGCCCATGCTCTGGATTTCCTTACCTAAACCCTCCACCTTTCTGCTTTCCTCTCCTCCTCTAATCCCATACTTAAAACACACTTTGACCAAACCTTTGGCCTTCCCTCCTTTTCTATGTTGAAGGCACTATATAAAATGTAAGTTGTTGCTGTCATTGTTGTTACCCCCACAAAAAAACTCAGCTTTCCCCTCCCCTTGCCTTCAATGCCTCTCTTTCCTCAGTATTGTTGTGAATGGAAATGATGCGGGGCACAACACTATGTAGCTGCAAATTCCTACAGTGTGCAGTGGTTGGGTGACAACCAATAGTAAACAGAGCTCCAGGTGAGGAGCTTTCCATGATTAACATGAGCTACAGCCAATTGAAAATAATGTAGGCAGCTTCCTATCCTAGCCCAGTATCAACATTATTCAAATTCAGCGTGCTTTTGAAGTGCTGGGCCAGATCACAAAATAGCATTTTAAGGTTGCAAGTTGATATGGGAATGTGAATTGGTACCAGGGTACACAACCATGGAGAACTAGTTGCAGAAAGAGATTCTTTAAAATTTCTCGTTACAGTGGTGCAGAAGGTCAACTATATGGTATTTGTCCATCACATTGCATAGCACACCATTAGAAAACACTCAGAACTAGAATAGTTGAATTTGATGTTCTTCACTGTGCAGTCTCTTGTCCATTCATAAAACTCCAGTCCTCGAACACTGGTTTAGATTTTCAGAACCAAACCTTTGGCCAAAGTAGGGAAAGCAAAGGTTTGGCTCTACAAATCTAAACCAGTGTTCGAGCTTAAAATTCATGTTCCAGTTAGATGTTGTGTTACTTTTTGGGTTTTTACTCCACAGCTATTTTTGGGATTCAGCATCTTAATTGACTGCTACAGGGGAACCATCACTCAGTGTATCCCAGGAGACCTCTTACATGTTTTGCTATTTAGGTGATTAATTAAAATTTCTTCATGATCATTGTGCTAAATCAAATGTATATAATAATTTCATGTGGCAGTTCTTTATTTCCCTTGCCATTCCCCAAAGTTCTCTAGTCTAGCCATTATGTCTGCAAGGGTTTTAGGTGGACTCTTCAATTTCAATCAAATGGACTGAAAATTACGTTTCAAAAAGACCAAGTAGATTTAAGTAACTGTTGAATTGAAAAATAGTTGCCAATCAAAAATATATTTGGTGCATTCTCATAAAATGTTTGTCTTTGAATTGAATGGCTTAGCTGCTCTCTGATGCACTTCACTCAAATGGCTAATTCTGAAACAATTGCATTTAAATATACTGGGACATGTTTATTTCTGTAAGTGAAGTGTTTTTAGTATTTTGTGTGTTGCAACAGAAATAAAGAAGTTAATGCTAATGATATATACCTCAGACAGAAATGTTTCATTTTATCATTAGGAAGCTTCACTAAATGTTCCTTAAATGCTGAAACTCTTTCCATGGATGTTCAGATAACCATCTTCCCTGTCTAACAAAGTGAAAAACAAATGCTGCTTTAATATATTACCTCCTGTTGAGTGAAAGGCTGCAGGTCTGATACTCGCTGTGCTGACAACCTTTGGTTTAGAAGCTGGGTTTGTGGCTTCTGTACAAACTTGAGGAGCTGGAGGCCCGATCACTTCAGTGTTGCTTGTGAAGCCCTGACTGAAGAATTTAAAAAACAGGATGGAAAGTGAATGGGAAATACAAGGGAAATGTAATTAAATTATTACCTTTGGAACAGACCCAAACAGGATGCCAAAGGCATGTTATCAAATCCATGACTAAGAATGCGCAGCAGAAATGTGTCTTATCATCAGTTTACACAGACCTTGGATCAATGGATATTCTGAGACTTGAATACAAGACATTCAATAAGTAGCCAATTCTCTCCTCATCTGCAATTCCATCATAGGTATGAAGGGAATTGTTTTCTACAAACTATTACTGAAGCCAAAAGTTTCAAACTGCACATCATGACAAGACCAGTGGCTTTTGAATTGCTTTACCAGTTCCCCTGATAGTGCTATCATGCGTCTTCTCAGCCGTCCAGTCTGAAGGTCACATCCTTGGTTTGTTTGAAAAGAAATTACATTTTCCCATTTCTTGAAAGAAGATTGTGCCACTGGTTGCTTTTCTGCTTTTACCTTCACTGGTGCAGGTGAAGCAATTTAGTAACATGCCCAAATACTGCAGAGCAGCAACTAGATGACTGAATTATATAACTGAACCAGAGAAGTACAAAGTTGGACAAGGTTTTTTTGTTGGACAGTGTTTTTGTCAGGCCTGACTGGAGGTCAAATTTAGCAAGACTGGGAGCACAAGACAAGACAGAGACAGCATTTTGAGAATATTGCCCCAATCTTCCAAATGTTGAGGCTTCGGTCCAAGACCGCAGCTTCACTGGACATGTTCACTTTAGTATTGATCACTGAGATACTTTGGAACCCTGGAGGTGGTGCGAAGTAGAACAAGACTGGTCCCTAAAGCCAAAGGACTGAACTGAGGGAAGACTGAAGAAATGTGGTCTCTTGAATATAAAAGCAACATGACTGAGAAGGGATTTTATCAGATAATAATTAGTACTGAGGGGTTAAGTCTAGATCAATATTTGACATTAAATCATGATGCTAAGACAAAGGGTACAAATGCAAACTGTCCAAAGGTAGCACAAAAACATGTCAGGGTTTTTTCTTCAATCCATAATAATTACTTGGAATGGCCTTGGTAAGGCAGTGGAAGTAAAAACATTGCAATTATTCAACAAGCAACTAGATGCTGTGATTGGGGATTGTACATTTTAGCTGGTGGGTGAGCTAGGACATGGCAAACGGTCTTCCTAATCCATATCTAACCAATGAGCTAGTCACTGATCATGCAGCCAGTCTGTTTGTATAGCAGAGGTGGAGAATTAGCTTCCCTTAGCTTCTCACCTCATCCTGACATTTGGAATTTCACTGATAAAGCTTTTACTGCTGTGCTGGGTGAATGAGACCAACACCAGAGACTCTGACTCCAGGCATACAATTATAAATGTGGACTGAGACTCTGGCCAGGATCAGGTGAGTTTGAATGACAGCTGGGATTGGAATTCTGGGTGATCAAGTCCATTTCAGGCTGGGGCTCAAGGGAAGCACATCTAAGTAGCTTGCTTTCAAGAATCTGAATATTGCCTGAGGATGGGGTTCATTGGATGTGAGTTTGAATGTTGGATTCAGAGTAAATGTACTAAATAATGTCTATTGCAGTTGATGTTAAACTAACACTCCTCCCTATTGAGAAAATGGAGTAAGGCATTTAGCTCCACTGCAGTGGTTATTGAATTAGGTTTTATTGTAGGACTTTACAACAGAATCAAAGGGTGTATATGCTGGACTGCAACATGGTTGCAAGAGACAACTTCTTCTTGAGTTCTCTGCCCAAAGGCAGGTCCCACCCACAGTGCCTGTCCTCCACCATGGGTAGGGCAAGGAGACAGGTCCTAAATCCACCCCAGCCAGAACGGGGATCAAACCCTCTGGAGTTGGCACCAGTCTGATCCATATCTGCCACCCAGCCAACTGATCCCCCAAGGAGTCCGAATTACAGTGGCAACATACACTTTTACATGCATGTTGTAGCCTGGAGCTATGAATAGTGGTAGAGGCTCCATTTTTTTTCCAATCACATGGCTGAGCAGGATTCTCTACTATTCTTATTGCCTGCTATTGGAGTATGTTGGAAGGATTTACAAGTTGACACTCAACCTGTTTGGCTGCGTTATGAACACGCCTTCCTTGGCCATCAAGTTAAGGAGTGGGACTTGACCCCAGAGATTCTGACTCAGAGGCAGGGAAGCTACCCATGCGCCATGAGACCTCCTTGCAAGAGACTATAGGATAGAAATTTTATCTTGGTTGGTGTGTATCTTGTGTCGCTTGTTATATACAGTGCCTGATACTTAATTTCATTGACAGCAATGACGAAAGTCTAATAATTTTCATAATGTTTTTCTGGTTTATTATAAAGTAGATTTTTGGGTGTGAATATAGTTGGGTCTGTGTGTGTGGTTTAATTACATTTTGAGCCAGGTAGACTGAAAGTTTGGAATTATCAAAAGAAGCTAGGTGTAGAAATGTACTTGAAATGCTAATGAGTAAACATGCATGCTGGCTTAGCATGTAAGGTGTGAAGGGAATTTGCATTTTTAGATAAATTAAGAGATTGTTTGGATTTCAAAGGAATGTTTGTCTGTTTACAACTAGCCAGGATAAGCAAGGCTAAGGAGTGTGTTTATTTTTCCCAAAGGTTACTGACAATATTGGTAACATGAAAGTTTTTATCTTATGAGGAAGATACAATTTCAAAGACATCTGGAACAATAGAATTTACGTACTAAAGAGAGAGGAGCATATAAAGGAGAATGCAAGGCTGTGTGTGGAAAGGACCATGTAAGATCTAACGAGAGAGTGTGAAACAACTTTCAAGAAGCCTCCAGCCATTTCTGCATAAGTCTGCTATGTAAAGTTGGGGAAGCCATTTGGGATTCCTGTGAGTACTGTGTTAACTTGCTGGTTTTGTTTTAAATCTAAAATCTATTTTGGATTGTTGCCTTAAAGGGGGTGTATAACCGGGAGTCAGGTTAATTAGGAATTTTAGGAGTTGTTATAGTAGCAAGTAATTTGTAGTCTTATGTATCTGTTTGAAATCTTTTATTTTGTTAATAATCTAATTTAATTTTTAAAATCTCAAAGTCTTTTAGGACTCATTACTTATGAACTCAGTGCACACATCTCGGAATAAATACAAATTGCAAAATAGTTGTGATAGCGTGACCAAGTTTTCTTTATGGATTTGGTCTGCCTGACACACATCATTTGCCACATCATAACAAATAGAACTGTAATGGAAGTGAATATCAAGATCTCTCTATAACAGATGGCCAATCCTGTTTTGTGGTACCGTCCTGTCAACTCCAATATTGCTAAATTTTGGAGCACTGTTCATTGCATTTGATAATATCAGGAATAAAAGTGTGCTCAGCAAGAGACATTTAAGATGTGTGATATCAGTTTATGAAAGAAAAACTGTGAAAGGGATTCAAGATAGAAATATTGGATTAGTTGTTGATTAGGCTATTTTCCTCAAGCAAGATGAAGCTAAAGCTGAGGAACAGAGATGACAACATTCAAAAAACTAAAAAGGCAATGGACTGAGGGGAAGAGGAAAGAATTATGGGTGCTGAGGTTCTCCATAAACATTCCACAATGACTATTCCTTCCTCTCTCATTTCCTTACATTTTTTTCCAGTTTTATTTATAGCCTAGTAGATGTACTGATGCATTGCTCACAGTAAATTGGAGGGTACACTGTTTAATTGGGGCAGGGGTATTATGTCATGCAATTCAATGTATTTTGTTGCCAATGGCATATGTGTGTATTCTGGTCCGTGCGTTTAAAACCATGAGGTTTAATCAGCATATTAACAGGGCATATGCTAGGCTGCTCTGCTGTTCTATAGGTTGGTCCCCTGATATTTAGAGGGCATGCAGAAAAGACACAGAATGTCACTGCAACTTGGGCTGATTTGGATTTCACAATCTCAATTCCTTCCAAGTTTGGGAAATGGAGAGCTTGCTGCTTGGACTGAAACAGCCTCAGTTATATAAGAAAGTTCCAAAATAAATCTGGAACAGAAAGGAAGCAGGAAACATGAATACTTGGCATCTCTGTTGACTGGTTAATATAGTACCATCACACCATGTGTAGCATTAGTATTCTGTTAAAAAGTTGAAGTGATTTTGACACAAATCTATAAACAGGTACCTAGTCCTTAGGTTATGTGCTGAATGAGACTGGTAGCTGATGGAGGAAGAAGTCTTCTGCTGCCAACTGTAGTCAAAAGGAGACAAAAGGTATTAAACAAAATGAATACCTCACAGTGAGTGAAGAACATGGTGCATTTTCTCCTGTGAAGGGAAATGCTATCCACCTAAAAATCCACCTGTTTTCCTTGTTGAAAATATTCGAAAGATTTTTAAGGGATAACTTAGGTTACAGGAAAAAAGAAACCACAATGTATTCTGTTCTATTAAGGTTTTCCTTTAATATGGCCAGAGTAATTTAGCAACTGTGAAAGCAGCTTCAGAACAGATAGACTACACACATACAGTGTCTTAGAGCTGGGCTTTGCAACTTTGAAGCTCCTTGCATAGAGGTTGGGAATGCACTTCATGTAATTAGCTCAATAAAGCTCCATCTCTGACCCACACTCCTATCTAACAAAATTCTGCAGTGGGGGTGGAGATGTAAAAAATTTACTCTAATGCTCTGTTCAAAGACAATACTTGAATCTATGCCCATGTACACGTCAGGTGTACAGTTCCTGAAAGTTAAAGGTTGTGTGGTGGAGCTATTTTCCTTTATTTTTTGAGTTGCTAACATACAATGTTCTGATTTGAGGTAGTTTGCACACACACTTCAGAACATTGCTGATATGTATTTACACGTGGTACCATATGATATGAGATATACATCTAAAATTATTTTGTGAATGACCCAGGCAGTGTTGAGTCACTTTGAACGAATGGTCTGCTAGTACAACCACGTATATCTCCTAATCCATCTTTGGGAAAGTTATAACTTTTGCTCTGTGAATATGCTTATTTTTATATCACTGCACATCATCTTTCCATTGTGGAATAAACTTTACTTCCCCCCTACCCAGATGCTAAGACTCAAATCTCCATAAGTCAATTTAGTATCATCATCTTCACAGAGAAAATAAATCAATATTATGAAAAGCAGAGGCCCAAAATGTAGGATCTTGTCAGTCTCTTTTATTCATTCTGAATAACCTCCATTTTGTGATATTACTGGGTTAAAATGTCAACTTGACTGAAGTAAGCCAAATAACAAGGCATTGTTCCTGAAAGTTAAGTGATATAGGGGTGGATTTTTGACTTGATACTTGGGCATGAAGCTCGTGTTGTGAAACAGCTGCTTGGTATAAAAACTACACTTCCATCAATTTTAGGTGCTCATTCTATAATGGAGGACTGATCTGCACAACTAGCTTTATATCCTGGTACTAAGGGAAAATCCACCCCATTTGTATCTGAAATATTTCATTTAGGCACAGCCTCAAAAAAACTCCTAGCCAATTGTTAGATTTAATTTCTTTCCTTCTCCCACCTGAGAGGATACAAACTTATTTCATTTATAGCAAACTCCTGTATTTTCCCCATTTTTGATCTCAAGCCTATAAACTTCCAAATTTGTGGCTCTATTTTTCTGTGACATGAATCAGCATTTAAGCATTTATCCATAATATCGTGGAAGAAGGGCAAAGAACTCACAACTCATGAGGCACGAGTTCCTCCATATCAACACAAAAGCTGCTCTTCACTTGTTATTTGTAACATGTATTGAAGCTATTTCAGGACACCTTCTTTGTCCTCCACATTTTTAATAGTTGGATACTTAAGATTCATTTCTTTTATGCTAACCATTCAAGAATTTAAATTTTGTTCCAAGTTAGATAGAAAAGTTATACTTGGCCTTGTCTAACAAAGTCTGTATTGAGTGAATTGGGTCAAGATTTTGGCAACATCACTTTTTATAGGAGCTTTAGGTCATCCTACCTTTGGGATGTTAACCGATTCAGTGTCAACGTCATTTATTTTGTAACTATTGAGCTCTGTGATAGCTTTCTCCACCTTTTGCTTCTAATCACGATCCAATGACCCCTACTGGAAGTACACAGTGCAGTGCCCATTCCTCCTGTCAGTGAAAAATACCCTCAACTCTTCCTTGTAGAAACCTACATCCCAGAGGTGAAAGGGCTCAACTCCCAGAAGAGAGTGATGATATAATCTTGTGTTTGGTTTAGATTCAAACCCAGATCTTACATTAAGGCTTTAAAAGAGCACCACAATATAACTGGAAAAAGGAACAAAGGAAACTTTAGCAACAGAATCCTTTTTAAAAGTAGGATATAATAGGACTGTTTCTTACACCCACCAGTATTAAACACAGGTGGAGGAAGCATAGATTCTAAAACGATTAGTACAAATAAGGATTATGATATATGTGTTTATTAAAAAATATATTCTTATAAAAACTCAGGTACTGCTAGTCCAAAAACCACAGAAAGATTTCAAAGATTGGGAATAGTTAGATTGTTCTTGACTTCGGGTATTATAGGTGCATATTAGGCACACTGTGTGAGGAGGAATTATAGAATTGTTGCCATCACGCTGTCCACATGGGGAGGGTATATATGAAAAATATAACACTTTTAAATAATTCTCCAAAATGGAAGAAAAATACATTTTGAAATATATTCAAATAATTATCACTTGAAATAAATATGTTTAAAGTATCATTTACAGTTAATTGGTGTTGCAGATATATGCATACATAATAAATTGAAAATTCCACATCCACGTGCACTTTCTGTAAATGTTTGCAGGATAAATCCCTATGTCAAATTTGTAATGGAAATAGCCTATGTAAACTTGTCATGGGGGCACTACACTGCCACTACTGACAGGAAGGTGCAATTGCAATGTGACAAGTTTACATAGGCAGTTTCAATTATAAATGACCTTAAGAACTTTATAATAAAATAAATTTAAAAACAAGCAGAATGCACATTAGTTTAAAATGGGGATCAAGTTGCATCTGCATACCTTAGTCTAATTATCTCTACTTTCTAACTTTGTTTCACTGGAAGACAATACACAGTTTTGGATGCCCATGTGCAACCCTTCACTCTCTATTTTCTTTCTTAATCTATCCCCATGTTTGATGCGTACTATATTATTCTCGCCCTGTATCTTTGCCCCTTTCCCCCTAATTTGACACAATTTTTCTTTTACCTTCTTCATATCTCTTGGTTCTGGCTGGCCTCTTTCTTATTTCTTTGACTTTGTCAGTCCCATCCTGGAATGGTTACAGCTGCTTCCAAAGGTTGGGAATGGATGCTAAGTGACACATATCTCTGCATTCTTCACATAAAGCCTTAGGATGGCAGATATGCATTGGCCCAGCCCATGGAGAGTATAGCCAGGACTGGGACTGTTAACTATTAAAAGAGAGTATGCCCAGATATGGTGCAGCTAATTTTGCAAAGAAATGGGGAAAGCATTGAAAGGTAGGATGCAGAGTTTATGGGTATTTTTCTGATTTCTTTTGTGAATTACTAAATTTTCAATTTATTAATAATATGAAATTTGAGATATTTTAGGAGTATACACATGACAACTGTAAACCACAGAAGTCATTTTAAGTAGAAAACAAGCCTATAATTTGCTGATTTATCTGAGCTACGATTACTCAGGTTTTCCTATTGGGAGCTATGGCCTCAAAAGAACTAGGCCAGGCAAATATTAAGCATTACAGCTGGGCTCCAAAGCATAGAATACCCATGACTCAGAGCAAGCATTGAAAATCTTTCAGTAGAATATTGGGGTAGAATTTCAACAATGTTCTCCCAATCTCCTGCTATAAACTTGGTGGACATACAGTTAACAGCCAAGGCCAGGAACCTCTCCACAGGAAAGGAAAGATAAGAGGACAAGTTGTCTCAGTCTGCTCTAGAATACAAATAAGTTGCATTTCTTTTGTGCCTTTCACTACCTCAAGATAGCCCAAAGCACTTTACAACCAATTAAGTATAGTCACAGTTGTGATGTAGGAAACACAATTTGCATACAACATGGTCCCACAAACAGCAATGAAATAATGACCAGATATTTCTATTTTTAGGGGTTGTTTGAGGGATATATATTGGCAATTACACCAGGGAGAACTAAACTTATCTTGTGCCATAGAAATAGTGCCATGGGATTATTTACATCTGCCTGAGAGGATAGGGGGTGCCTCAGTCTTATTTGAACGATGGCACACTTGACAGGGTAGCACTCTCTCAGTACGCACCAGAGTGGATTATGTGCCGCACTATCCTACTTTCTAAAGGAGGATGTTGTAAGCTTAAGGACAATTTCTGCATGAAAATTTCAATATATCTGCAACACATCAATTAAAATGTTAGCATACGCTATAATTGATTATGTCGATTCACTACAATACAATTCATAAAGAATTCTTTGACTATTTATAGATTTATTTCTAGAGCTTGTTATACATTTAGAAATCCATGTTTATCCGTATATGCTCTGCACATGTGGCCCTTTATAGGATTAGTTTCCACGGATTCGTGGTACCTCAGGTTTGCTTTCCCCAGAGGAACAGAACTAGGCCTGGTTCGTTTGGGTAAGGAAGGCGCGTTGATGAGTGGAGTTATACGAATCGCCTCCAAGGCGCTCCTTGGTTTGAGTGGGTTGACACCGAATCTACCCCACAAAGAATTGAAAAAAAAACGTATTATGAAGATGATAAAATTCATTTCACCAGCTTGGTTCATTCCTCTCCTGACTTTTGCTGGCACAGATTACCCTTCAATACTAAGCTTAATTAACTTATCTGTGACCCTAGATAATGAGTATTGTCAAGCTATTTGACCATCGATGGCACCACTGTTGAGCCTGATCCAACCTCTGCCCCATACTGTTCAGCAGAGGTCATCAGGCGCAGGAACCCTGCTCGATCTTTCTCCTTCCTAACCCTGTGGCAGTGAGGCCAGCTGTTAGAACCAAACTGCTACTCCTCCAGCTGAGACTAGATAGCTCAGCAAAGACCAGGACAATCCTGGTGTGTATGGCGCAGTACTAGAACAAGCTTTGCACCCGCTCACTGACCCATTGATAATTTCCAAACTCTCAAACAATCACCAGACACATCTCCATGGACACAGACCCCTCTCTAAATCTCTTCACATCCAATTCAAGAACACTATTTAGAATGGGATGCAACTAAGACACTTGATTTAGGAATGGCACATGCTGCAAGGAGGCAGAAAAGGCCTAATGTGCAGCAAAAAAACTTTTCAGAGATAAAATGAGTTTAACCCTTTAACATACTTTAACCAGAAATTGTTCCAAATGCTTGGGCTGCAACAGTTGCAATAATTGTCAGACAAACACACACAAAGCATCGAGCTCCCCCTAAAATCTCATCTTTCTTCTGGTAACCATCTGACTTAAAAAGGTGAGGAACAGTTTGCTTATCCTGACCCATCAACAGAGAGGTCAGATCCCACTCAGGTCCAACCCCAGTAAGACTCCAAAGCTGAAACATTTTTTCCGTTTAAACAAATTTCATCATTTGTTTCCTGAGTTTTGAAGAGAATAAAAAAAAGATATTTAAGCCTGGAATAAGTTTAAAAGAAGAAACAGTTGTTTGCTTAAAAGGAGGGTTACTTTTAAAGGACACTGTTCATACAGAGAAATTGTAAATAGGTTGTGTGATAAGATTATTTATAATGCAGTAATGTGCTTTATGCTGTAGAAGATGCCGGGCTTTTGCCTAAAATGCTGACAATGCTCTGGTAGTTTCCTTCCTTTAGGTTAATTCTCTTTGGATTTTTCAGGCAGGCACAGATAAAGAGGCCTGTGTTTTGACTCCAGTCCAATGTCTGTGTGGTGGTAGCTTTCGGACAACGGGTGAAGACAGAGGGATAACATTAAAAAACCCAGGCCATGGAGCTGGAGAGTGAAGCTGACAGTGGGGTGAGGTTGCTCCTCATTTCTGCCAAGTCATTATTGCAGAAGGGTCAGAGTGAAGTGATGTGAAAGCATTTCCCATTATCGGGGTGCCAGTTACATTGCCTTTGTAGTACTTCAAACCAATAGCGGCATCCCCATTGCTGATGAAAAATAGGTAAATTCTGTCTGCCTTCGATATGGCCCAATAATTTTCATCCTCAAGTCAAGGATGCAGGAAATGGACATTTTAGGCATGGCACTACCATGGTGCTAAATGGGATAGATTTCAAACAGATCTAGCAATGCAAAAATGGGGATCCATGAGGTGCTGTAGGCCATCAGCAGCAACAGAATTGTACTCAACCACAATCTGTAACCTCATTCCCCAGCATATCTCCCACTCTATCATTACCATCAAGTGGGGGATCAACCCTGGTTCAATGAAGAATGTAGGAGAGCATGCCAGGAGCAGAATCAGGCATACCACAAATAAGGCATCAACCTGGTGAAGTTATAACGCAGGACTCCTTGAATGCCAAACAGAATAAGCAGCATCCAATAGACAGAACTAAGCAATCCCACAACCAATGGATCGGACCTAAGCTCTGCAGTCCTGCCACATCCAGTCATGAATGGTGGTGGAAAATTAAACAACTCACTAGAGGAGGAGGCTCCACAAATATCCCCATCCTCTGTGAAGTGAGTCCAGCACTTCAGTGCTAAAAGGCAAGGCTGAAACATTTGCAACCATCTTCAGCCTGAAGTGCTGAGTGGATGATACATCTCCGCCTCCTCCTGAGGTCTCCAGCATCACAGGTGCCAGTCTTCAGCCAATACGATTCACTCCATGTGATATCAAGAAATGGCTGAAGGCACTGGATACTGCAAAGGCTATGGGCCCTGACCACACTCTGGCAATCCAGAACCAGTTGCACCCCTAGCCAAGCTGTTCCAGTGCAGTTACACTATTGGCATCTACCCAATAATGTGGAAAATTGCCCAAGTATATCTTGTCCACAAAAATCAGGACAAACCCATCCTAGCCAATTATCGCCCCATCAGTATGCTCTAAATCATGAGCAAAGTGATGGAAGGTGTCATCAAAAGTGCTATCAAGTGGCACTTAACCTGTTCACTAAAGCTCTGTTTGGATTCTACCAGGGCCACACAGCTCTGGACCTCATTACAGCCTTGTTCAAAATATGGACAAAAAAGCTGAACTCAAGAGATGAGAGTCACTGCCCTTGACATCATGGCACATTTGACCGAGTGTGGCATCAAGCAGCCTTAGCAAAACTGGAGCCAATGGAAATCAGGGATAAAACTCTCCACTAGTTGGAGTCATACCTAGCACAAAAGAAGATGGTTGTGGTTGTTGGAGGTCAAACATCGCACTCCCAGGACATCACTGCAGGAGTTCCTCAGGATAATGTCCTAGGCCCAACCATCTTCAGCTGCTTCATCAATGGCCTTCCCTCCAATCATAAGGTCAGAAGTGGGGATGTTCATTGATGATTGCATAATGTTCAGCACCATTTGTGACTTCTCAGACACTGAAGCAGTACATGTTCATATGCAGCAAGGCCTGGTCATCATTGAAGTTTGGGCTGAAGTGGCAAGTTACACTTGTGCCACACAAGTGCCAGGCAATGATCATCTCCAACGAGAGAGAACCCAGCCATCTCCCCTAAATTCAATGGTGTTACCATCGCTGAATCCTCCACACCAACATCCTGGGACTACCATTGACCAGAAACTGAACTCGACTAGCCATATAAATACTGTGGCTACAAGAACATGTCAGAAGCTAGTAATTCTGCAGAGAGTAACTCACCTGACTCGTCAAAGCCTATCTACCATTTACAAGGCACAAGTCAGGAGTGTGAAGGAATACGTCTCACTTGCTTGGATGAAAGCAGCTCTAACAACGCTCAAGAAACTCAACACCAGGATAAAGCAGCCCGCTTGATTGGTATCCCTTTCACCATTTTCGATATTCACTCCCTTCACCACTGTTACATAGTGGCAGCAATGTGTACTGTCTATAAGATGCATTGCAGCAACTCACTGAAGTTCCTGCATATCACCTTCCAAATCTACGATCTCTATAACCTAGAAGGACAAAGGCAGCAGACATATGGGAACACCATCACTTGCAAGAAGCCACACACCATCCTAACCTGGAACTATATCGCTGTTCCTTCACTGCAGCTGGGTCAAAATCCTGGAACTCCTTTCCTAACAGCACCTATACCATATGGACTGCAGCAGTTCAAGATGACAACTTACCATCACCTTCTTAAGGACAATAAATGCTGGCCTAGCCAGCAAAGCCCACATCTCGTGAAGGCCGGAATAAAATGAAAATTTTACCAATGGCTTAAAGCATTCAGGAAGGCAGCAGAGAACACAAGAGCAAAACCTTGTCATGTCATTATAGATTATCACAACTTTGCTTCAGAACTCATTAGTTTTGAGATTCAAAGGGGTAATACTGCTCCAAGGATCCTTTGTAGTCACAAGGGATGGGCAACTGGAGCTGCTGACCTGCAACTGTCTGAAACGTGGCTCTGGATCAGCAGCACAGACTCCCAGAATTAGCCCTTGTGCATTGGGTGGAAATAATTGCATTGTAGTACTTTGCACCTGCCACTGGATGTCACCAGCAGTTTGTTCCAAAAATGCTGACAAACTGGGTGCTGCAAAGTCAGCTGTTTTGAGATGGAGCTCTTTGTCATAATGTATAGCTGAGAATGAGAATTCACTGCAGGAACAAACTTGGATACCTACTGTTTCATGCCAAACACTGAGAAAAATAAAGAATTGTGGAACCAAAGGTGACAACCCCTTATGTAGCCCAGGGCTTGCAGATCTTTGTCTAACACTTCCCTCAATCTGGGAATTATTTAACCTTCCTCAGTTTAACCTAGGAATTCTTTAAGCTTCCTCAGTTTTCATTTCCTTTTACAATCTCTAAATTGTAGGACAAATTTTATTGCCATCTAAATGGCCATTTCTCAATTAACCTCAATACAAATGCAAAATATTGCGGATGCTGGAAACCTGAAATAATACAGAAAATGTTGGGAACTCTCAGCAAGTGTATCAACCTAAAATGTTCACTCTTGTTTCCCTCTCCTTAGATCCTGCCAGACCTACTGAGTATTTCCAGTGTTTTCTGTTTTCATTTAATTTATCTAATTTGTTCCGTTTGTTCTCCTGTTTCCAACCCTGGTGGTGTCTTGTGCCATGGGGCTTAACTCTTCATCAAAAATTCTCAATTAAAATATTTTGATAAAAAGAAAAAAACTGCGGATGCTGGAAATCCAAAACAAAAACAGAATTACCTGGAAAAACTCAGCAGGTCTGGGTCTGGTATCAAAATATTTTGATACACGTTTTTAATTCTCTTTGAAATAACATTTTAAAAATCCAAGAATTTGGAAACTTTTTGAATACAGGCTCCTCTGCCTGTACACCTGCTGTTTAAAAGAGAGCAAGAAATGACATAGATTTAAATTTATCAGAATTTACTGAGAAAATTAATGTCTGACTTTTTTCAAACACGATTTAGTACATTACCCTAAATGTTTTGTCATATTGAGTTCCCATCCTGGGACTTCTACACCTTCCTCCCACAACATCACCCAAGATTTGTGCTGATTTGTTTAAAATAATTTCAAATTCACAAAAATCTCAAGAACAGAGTGTAATCCAGGTTCTGAATCCAAACCAAACTAAATTTATAGTCAGTTCGAACAAGTCCAGATCAACCCAAATCCCCTTGGCTTTGGGCAGTCACTTCTGATAAAGCTATTTTTGTAGTCTTTTTAACTATTGTGGCCTTCTAATCCCAAATAACTATTAAGACACTCTCCGATCAGATAGATCACCCACAGTGATCATCCTCTCATTGAACAAACAGTTCTTATTATATTGGCTCACATCCTTTCTGCTATTCGCCTTTTCCCTGGAAGACTTAGCAGTGCTCTGTTGTGTGCAAGTTTGCTCAGTGGACCACAAAACCATAGAAGTCAACAGCATAGGAGGTGGCCATTCAGCCCATTGGATCCATACTGGCTGTTTCAGAACTAAACAACTGGCAGAAAGGGAGGTAGTTGTTGTTGGAGAAAATTAAATCAGCTCCAGGACATCACTGCAAGAGTTAATCAGACAGTGTTCCTAGGCCCAACTATCTTCAGTTGCTTCAATGATCTTCCCTCACATAATGTCAAAAGTGGGGCTGTTCACTGATTCTCCATTCACGATTCCTCAGATGATGATCAGCCTGTGCCCACATGCAACAAGGACAACATTCACACACAGGCACATAAGTGGAAAGCAATTACCATCTCCAACAATAGAGAGTCTAACAACCTTTTCTTGATATTCAACCGCACTACCACTAGTAGTGCCTAGTGTGAATTATTCCACATCCAAGACCATTTATTTTGAATGATTAACACCTACACTAACGAGTGAACAACTGTGTCAAGTATTTGCTAAAATCAGAAATGGTCATTTCCAGCAAGTTCTTGTCTGTGTGTGTTAATTCAGTTTATTGAACCCACTGAGCTCAGTCCCACTGATGCCAGTTCACTTTCTGTAGTCATAAGATCTTACGTAAAAAAAATTCAAATCAAAATTAATATCATCAACCAGACAACACACCTCCATCCCCTACCAGTGAACCAGCTAAACCCTCAACCAAACATAACAGCAACCTTCACTACATGTGCTCACATCAAGCCAGCTCAGTTCCTTAACCAATCGAAGCATTGAGCTAGCAAAGTCACACCTGCCCCGAGATACTCCTTTTTTCCCAATGTCACTCCCACCCGCCCTGAGACTCTCCCACCTGCACTGTGTCACTCCCACCCGCCCTGAGACACTCCTGCCTGCGCCATGTCATTCCCACCTGTGCCATGTGACTTTCCCCTTCCCTGAGACATTCAGACCTGCGCATGTCACTCGCACCTTTCCCGAGATGCTCACACCTGCGCCATGTCACTCCCACTTGCCCTGAGATGCTCACACCTGTGCCATGTCACTCCCATTTGCCCTGAGATGCTCACACCTGTGCCAAGTCACTCTCACCTGACCCAAGACATTCCCACCTGTTCCGAGACACTCCCACCTGCGCAGTGTCATTCCCAACTACCCCGTGTCCCTCCCATCTGCCTTCTTCTCCAATATATTTTTTTTCTTTTAAAAAGAAGGCTGGAGTATTGTTAATATTTAACTCATAGTCACATAGCAATAAACATAGGAGCATCAGTGAGTCACTGCAGGCAGGTTCTCCCCCTGTAGCTAAGAGCACATGTTTTTGAATACTTTTTTTTATTCTTTCATGGGATGGGGGCATCACTGACAAGGCCAGCATTTATTGCCAATCCTTAATTGGCCTTAAGTGATTGGCTTGCTTGGCCAATTCAGAGGACAGTTAAGAGCTGTGAGTTACACATAGGCGAGACCAGGTAAGGATGGCAGATTTCCTTCCCTAAAGGACATTACTGAATCAGAAGGGTTTTTACAACAATCATTGGTAGCTTACTGATAATAGTTTTATATTCCAGATTTTTTAATTAATTGAATTTAAATTCCACCAGCTGCTGTTGTTTTGAGACTTGAACCCATGTCCTCCAGGTATAAGCCTGAGCTTCTGGATTATTAGTCCAGTGACATTACCACTACACCACCATCTCCCCTAAAACAGTGCCTATAGGCAACTGCAAGGAAGCTCATTTGGGTGTTTTTTCTTCAATTTCCATCTTTACCTGCAGTTCACAGTTAGAACTTCTCCAAGTTTTGGAACAGTCAAGGAACTTGAAGGGGATGGCAAAGGATGGAGGGGGTGAATTAGTGTGGTCCACTGTGCTGGTGTCATTTATTATTGCCTGGTATACTCTGAGCTTCCAATGTTTATTGTTAGTGACATATTTTCTGTAGCAGTGCTTTATATAAGGTCCATATAGAGAGATGGAAAGTAGGTGAAGGGAGGTGGATATACCTAGTCTGCGCAGAGATAGCAGCAGTTACAGTGGCAGCAGCCAGGGATGTAGTCCTGGACCCAGCAAGCATTCCAGGCTGCATGGGTGAAGCAATGGAAGGTGCAGCCACTCTGAAGAGGACACAGAGCAGAGAGAGAAAGGCATCAACACTACAAAGACGTACATAGCTCAACACTACAGCTTGCATCAGCAGACATCAATTAAACTAGAGTATTACTGTAAAACAGCATTAGATTATGGGCAGGACCTGCAGTGCTCGGATTGGCTGAAACACCTTGCCAAGTTCATGACAAGTCAGATAGTTTCAGGAGTTTCTGACCCTTTCAATCTGTCAAGTGATTTGGTTTTTGATTAATTGGGAATGATGTCTGCAGAGGTTGCAAGTGTGCAGCCTTGTTCAAAATGCGTCCAGTTTCCAAGGCAACTGGCCCCTCCATGGACAGTCTAATCTTACTTTCTGGTTCTCCATCTTTTCTTTTTCACAAATAATTTCGGTGCTTCTATAGATTATATAACTAAATTAAGAATAATTTATTATATCACCTCCAGTGATATAGAATGGAGATATTATGGAGGGGAAGTTGAGAACTATTGTGAAGGACAGGTTCTATGCACCCATAATCTAATGGAAGTAAATCAAAAGGCATGCTTAATCTGGAATTTAGCTCACCAGGATGTGCCAGAACTGTAAGTGTGCCAAAACCCAACATTAATGCTCATCTATTTATTCATTCTTGCTTGAGCAATACAGGAAAGCAATGGAGCATATCACTACTGAGCCCCTGTAAATTCCTGCAATTCACAGGGTAAATGTGGCAGAGGAGATTCAAGTACAGGTTGTAAAATAGTCACCATTAGTAAGTCAAGGATTTTCACAAATGTTGCAAAGTTTGGTGGAATATTTCTTACCTACAGTTAAATTTTTGGATGCAACTGTGTCACAGCTACTCCATGGGTCTCCTGTAGTGCAGTGTTGGCTCACAGCAGTATACCTCCAAATAGCCGCCAAAGCAGGCCAGTACTGTACTTGCCTAAAAAACACTCTCTATTGCATTGTTTTTGCATTCCCTACTCTTCCTTTTCCTGTCCTAAAGGTGCCAACTGAGCAATTCCATTATGTAAGCCTTCCAATACTTCACCCAATTGGCAATCTTTCATGCATCAGGCAAAACGGTGAATGTTGGTAGCCAAGCTGGACATTGTCACACCCAAGCACTTCCAACAGAGGTCAGTCAATGGTGGCCAGCAGCAGGACTGCTGCCTGTTTATTTTCCAACTCCCAGCCCAGGAATGCTGACGCCTACTTCAGTACCCCAGCAATTCTCCCTGCTGAGATTAACTAACAGATGAGTCATAGTCATAGAAGTCTACAGCATAGAAGAAGGCCCTTTGGCCCATCAAGTCTGTGACAGTCAAACAAATACCTACCTACTCTAATCCCATTTTCCAGCACTAGGCCCATAGCCTTGTATGCCATGGCATTGCAAGTACACATCCAAATACTTCTTAAATGTTGTGAGGGTATCTGCCTCTACCACCCTTTCAGGCAGTGAGTTCCAGATTCCCACCACCCTCTGGTGGAAAAAATTCTCCTCACATCCCCTCTAAACCTCCTACCCCTAACCTTAAATCTATGACCCCTGGTTATTGATCCCTCCCCCAAGGGGAAAAGTTCCTTCCTGTCTACCCTATCTATGCCCCTCATAATTTTATACACCTCAATCATGTCCCCCCTCAATCTCCTCTGCTCCAGGGAAAATAACCCCAGTCTATCCAATCTCTCCTCATAACTAAAGCTCTCCAGCCCAGGCAACATCCTGGTAAATCTCCTCTGCACTCTAGTGCAATCACATCCTTCCTACAATGCGGATTCCAGAACTGCACACAATACTCTATCTGTGGCCTAACCAGGGTTTTCTACAGTTCCAACATAACCTCTCTGCTCTTATATTCTATGCTGCAACTAATAAAGGCAAGTATCCCATATGCCTTCTTAACCACCTTATCTACCTGTCCCGCTACCTTAAGGGACTGGTGGACATGCACATCAAGGTCCCTCTGATCCTTGGTACTTCCCAGGGACCTACCATTCATCATGTATTCCCGTGCCTTGTTTGTCCTGTCCAAGTGCATCACCTCACACTTATCTGGATGTTAGATAAGGAACCAAAATTAGAAACTTCTGGTCTGTACGGTTCAGTGTGACCCACTAAACCACTGTAATGGCCAATATTACTAATGTGAAAATGACAAGACTCCACCAATCCTGTAGGCATTAATACACTAACAGAGCTCCAGTAATGTACTAACATCTGTTTCTTATCCTCTGGCTGGTGCAAAAATGGTCACATAAACCCTCATAAGCAATGACAACATTTTCCCCATTTGAGTCATCTTTCTGTGTCAGTCGCAACACCATAGTGACAAAGCTCATAGATCATTAGAAATTATTACAGCTACAGTGAAGTCTGTCAGCTGGGCACCATGATGGAAATGAATTTGCCCCAATTAAAGAACCTGCTAAGCAGCACTTTGGAGCCATTTGTTCAGATATCTTCTGCCATCACTAATTGTACAAACATAACTTGGAAAATCTGAGATAGCCCAAACCTGACCCAATGTAATCCAGTCCACTTTTAAAAGTGAACATAACAAAGAATAAGTGTGAAGTAATATATTTTGGTGAAAAAATACCCAACAATAATTTTATTCTGGATGGAAGTAATAGTGAGAAGAGTAGCGGGATTTTGATTACAGGTTCAGAAGGACATTAAAAGGCAGAAGCACAGGTTGGTAGGTCTGTAAAACAGTGAATAGAAATATTACAAGATATAGAATATAAAAGCTAAGAGGTAATGGTGTGTCTATATTAAATCTTAATAAGACCTCAGTTAGTTTAAGGTTACAGTTATTGTACAATGAGATCCACTAGAATGCTGTTGGGTATTAGAAAGAACAAATGTGAAGAAATCATATGAAATAAAGAAATAAAATGCAGTGCTTTTATCGTTAGAAAGCAGCAGATTACAGGATAATATATTTAAATTGTTTAAAATTGTGATGAATGAGCTGGACTAATAGCAACAGAGTGTTTCAGTAGTTGAGGTGTCTAGAACAAGGGGCCATAGACATGAGAATAAATGGAAGGGATTTAGACTCGGGGGCAGGAGTAGCATCTTCATGCAGAGAGTTGTAAGGCTGTGGAATTCGCTCAACTGTCAATGTTCAAGATTACATTAGCTAGATGGATGAAATAAAATGTGATTAAAGGATGGGGGCAACAGGGCAGGCAAAGACGATTAGAATGTTTTCCCATGTGGAGGGGAGATAATGACATGAACTGGTTGGGACATGTCAACCTAATAGTACAATCAGGGCAGGGACATCCTAGTCAATCGATCTTAGAACAACCTTCCAAGCATTTGGTCTGATCATAGTTTTGGTAGAATGGCAAAAACAAACTTGAATAAGAAGGATAATAACAACTTGTGTTCCTGGTGCCTCCTAGAGTTGGGCTGAAGGGCCTGTTTTTGTGCCTTAAACTATCACTGCAACCAGAGGACAGAAAAGCAACAGAAAGAGAGAAATATGCTTTGCACAGTGGGGAGACAGACAGCAAATGGGCTAGTGTACATGTTTTTTGTAAGGTATGTAAACACAAGTTGAACTGATTGTATCAAGCGACTTTCTTCATACTCCACATTCCAAATGTTTTGTCCACTATTGGGATATAGCAGCTTTTGAGCCAACCTAAATGGTACTTTGGCTAGTGTTAACTTGGATCATCATTGGAATAATTAAAGAGGTATGCATGCTGAAGATCACAAGGGAGCTCCCGGGTCCTGCTACTGTGCTAGTAATATAAACAGTGGGAGCAGGGGTTTGGTAAAAAAGCAGGAACCAAACTGAACCTGAGCAGGTAACTGCAGCAGATCAAATTCATAACAAGCAGGATAAATGCAAGTTGTTGTAGGGCGAGGTGAATAGGAGACCTACGGTTGCAAACGAGAGCATGTGGAAGAAAAAGCCACAAAATGGCCAAATAGCATTTTGGGTATTATAAAGAGAGAAAGAGAGTTCAAGGGCAAGGAGACAATTTGAAATTTGCACAGGGCAGTGATTAGGTCACCACTAGAATACTGTGTGTGGTTTTGAATACTATTTATATAATAAACATTAAAACCAAAGTTCACTGGTAGTATAAATTAAACAAAATGGCTCCAGGATGAAAAACTATAGTTATAAGATAGTGAAACTGTTTCCATTGGAGCTGAGAAGGCCAAGGCGATTTAATATCTTTCTAATTTATGAAGTGTTTTGATGAATAAAATTTGCAAGGCTATTTCCTCTGTTTGGGAGTCTGTTGTGAGAAGTCATCAATTTAAAATGGTTATTAAAGAGTGAAAAGAAAGGTTAAAAGAAACTTACACAGCAAGTTATTAGGGTATGGAATACTTTGCTACAGGGAGTAGCTGAGGCAGTGAAGGAATGAATTTGAAGCAGATACAGGACAAAGGGGAAGGGTCAGGGCAGGGGATTAGTTTTAGATTGTTTAAGCAAAAGCCGACACACACAATAGACTATTACTGTAAAAACCTATGGTTCTATCATGGAATGTAGTGCCCTGTCTGTAAATAGTGAATAAAGACAAGGGAACCCTTAGAGGAAAAACATTCAGTTCAGATTTTATCAATGACAAAAGGAAGCAAGTTTTTGTCAGCTGGGGTAGGTTCAACAAGTGCAAGAAACCATCACTGTTTAAAATGAAGACATATCTCACAGAGAAATCCTCAGGTGTATTCTCTTTTTACCTCATACAAAGAGTGCACACTTCCCTAACAGATGCACCCCACAATCCCAGGGAGCCTAGGTACAGGAAGGAAAGAGCCAAGACCGAGAGACTCAAACATGTGCATAAAGATTAAGTAGAAGATGGCACCTTTTCAGCATAGGGCACAGATAAACTTCCCACTACTTATCCAGCTCCAAGCACTCTATCTATCCACTGGGCCATTTGATTGTCTGGTTAGTGTGTATGGAACAGTCTCAGAGTCCAGTGACAGTTCCAAATCCCACCAATCATAAACCTCTATACTGTAATCTGCATGGCTTGGCTTTGAGTTTAGGGTGTGTGCCCCAGAGGATTTCAGTATTAGTATCATTGAGAAGAAACTTCTAGTCATGCACAATGAAACTGCCACTACAGCCCCTGAAGAGGTAGGATCATTTAAAGGGAGAGAAGATCTGCAATGATGGAGGAGGAAAGGGAAGCTTTTATGCCTTGCAATGGACCAGACCTACAGAAAAGGGAATGTTCCCTAAAGAAAGGGTGATATATCTACTCTTCCCACAAAGATGCCTTGGGGGTAGCCTGAGAGGCCAAGACTATATTTGTCCCCACATTAGTCCAGGCAGAATGTCAATCAATCCCTGCTAAGGACACAGTTATACCTGCACATTCGCTGAACAGACAGGGATGTGGTAGGAATTGAATCCTTTCAGGTCTCCTTCAAAGGTACAAAGTGAGTCCTGTCTAACTGGGGCATTGTCAATGGCCACATCACTTATCTTCCTTGCAGAAAATCAATACCTTTGCAGAGCAGGCGAGGCCAACATAGCAGGACGATCTTGACTGGCAGCAGCAGGTGGCGAGATCGGCGATGCCATCAGGTTAGTGACAGCAGGCGGATTGGCTGAAGCAACAGGCATAGCAGCATAGGCAGGGCTGGCTGCTGACGAAGCTGGCTGAGCGTGCTCAATAGGCGTGCTAATCCAAATTACAGAAGGAAAAACATATCATTACAAACAAGTCTCAGTGTCGAACAGATCTGAAAGTCGAGCCAATGACGGAATGAATACCAGCTGAATTGTTCACAGCCAACATCTTGGAAACAACAACATCAAACGGCCAGTGGGTCCTGGGCCTGAGAGAGAGGCAATTTTACAAGTACAATTAGAACAGAATAGTTGCTAAACTAGGTTGTTATTTTGGAGATGAAAATAACATGGATATCAGAATGGATACCCCATCCTCAAAAAAAGGATAGCCACTAGATACTTTGATTTTTGTGAGTAAGATTATTTTAGTTCTCTACAAATACAAGGAGATACCAAGTGTAACACTTCTGCAAGCAGCCGCTTCCTTCTCCTATTAATAGCAATGATTAAAATATTACGTTAGCAAACCGACACTAAAGAAAGCAAACCCCATAATTAAGTGAGCTAGATGCAGCTATGGCCAATTTCGAATTGTGAGATGGGCCATCCTACAATCAGCCTGATAGGATAGTTCCACTCCTACAGACTGACAATGGATTCAATATTCTGTAGGAGAAGAACTGGACCAGCAGTTACAAAGGAAGATTTAGTAAAGAACAGAGTTTGTTTGGAAAAAAGTCCTAGAGAGTTCTCCTGTCATCTCGGGAAGAACAGTACAGGATCGAATGGAGGATGTGTACAGTTAGAAGAGCAATTTTTCCACAGATAAACAAAAGCTGCAATGAAGTCACTAAGACATTATTAAAATACTTATACCAGCTTCAACCTGGAAAAAAAAACTAAACATTTGCACAAAATACTCCCTAAATGTGTTTTAAGAGGCCTTAAATAGACTTTATTGGGTAAATGTCACCAGTGTGAGTGCCCAGCTTGGACCCTTGCCCTTTGAGACTTGGAGGAGTAAAATTTACCACGGCATTTCACACTGGTAACGCTGCTCCCAATCACTACAGTTTCATTGTGTGAGGACAGGATTGCATTATAACTGTGGGCAAATTATCCCATTAGTTATCTGGCATATGGTGAACTTGAATGGTATTCTATTGGGCTTTTATTTCGCTAAGATTTAAAGGAATTGCTGCTTTTCACGGAATAGGGAACTTGAATCCCAGCATTCTACTTGAACAGTAATTTCAATTAAACAAGGTTGGAAAAAGCTTTGGTTTGATGCTGGATCATACAAAATAGTCCAGGGTCTCATTTAATTAAAGAGATTATTTATGAGAAGCTAAGAATGTCTCCTCTCCCATATTCTAAAACAATTTATATGGCAGCCTCTTCAGTTTAATATAAAGTCAGTGGGGTGTATTTTCAACTTGGAAATGGAAATGAATATCAGCAGTTTCTTTAACAAGTGGGCAGTCTGTAAAATTAGTTTTACACCCAGGCAGCAAGTTGAAAATCTAAGAATTTCTCGGTGCCTGAGTATGACATACACTATCATTCTCACCTAAATAAGTGCAAAGAAATCAAAACACATCAGTAGAACACCTTTTAATAGAATAGCAGAGAGCATGGAATGGGAAGAGGTCACAAAGTTTAGTCCTTCCCCCCGCAAGAACCATACATTATTTGTCCTGTCACCACCATGGACAAAACCGTGCCTACCTTACCCCATCCAATAAATACCCAATTGAAATTTAATATGCTGCGCAGCAGTTAAAAGTCACTCCAATTAATTTCCAGCATCTCTATCAGATAGTTAATGAGTAATTTGAGATTGCTGATTCCTGATGCTGAAGGCAAACCCCCAGACTGCACTGTTGCATATGGGAAACAGAGAAACATGGTTGGGAGCTTTGCCTGAAACACTGGGAACCACTATATATGATTTGGACTCCGTTGGATAGATCAAACAACTGGCAAGATATCCAAAAAAGACCAACTGACTAGCTGCCATCATTCTAGACAGGAGTGTCTGAGTTCTACTGTAGCAGCTGGAACCAATAACTGACAGAACATAATGCACACAATAACACATTGAAATTGCCCCATCTGTGCCATCTTATATGCATCTCACCCCTTGTTCTGGGTAGATTTACACCACTAAATGCATATGACTGCTTAGATTCATCACATATACTATATGCTTTGGAGCACCAAAGAAAACATAGAGGAGGCATCCTGTATCACGCACCTGTACACCTAAAAGCAGTGGTGCTCAGAGTTGTGAAGGAACTCACAAGACCCAGTGTGTGTGGTGGGGGTAATCTGGCTCACATGATCAAAGATAGTAGCATTCAATATTCAATTTCTTGCAATAGGTCTGTCCAGTAAGTACAAAAGCACAATATAATCCATATTAATCATCTGCATTTAGCACAGGAGCTTTCAATAGTCCTGAATCTAGTCAAGGAATTAGAGAAGAAAAAAAAAATCGCAAGAACATAAACATCTAGGGTTGCAAAGATCATTGGCCTAAAACTTTTCCATTTAATACCAAACTCTCCAAGGATCAAAGGCATTTGAAGGTATCTAAAATTGGCTGATTATTCCAGATATTTAACACTGTATAACATTTTTTTTTGTTAATTCATATTCTAAACTCATTCTCTAATCCCATCATTATCTTGTTGAGATCATTGATATTTTGTGTATATTTTATCAAGGCTTCCCTCTTAACAATCTCTTTCAACAATCTCTTTCATAATTATTTTAATCCTCTCCTAATATCTCTTCTCACATGTAAAAAAAAAATCATGTTGCTCATCTCTACACTCTCTCCTGTACTTGTGTAACTCTCTGGCTGCCAGAACTGCACTCCAAGGGAAGTCTGCTCAGGGCATTGTCCTGCTTGCATTCACTTGATGTCCAACTGTTATGCTTATGTATCCCAGAATATTTACCTCACAACATTGCTCCACTTTGGGACTCCACTCAACACTCTCATAGTCCAACAATGCAATGGCTCATCAGCCTTGATTTACGCTGAATACTTGATGCATTTACACCTATTTCCTTTGCCCGCTGTTTTAACATAGATATTACCTGTATAAAATATATTCAGACATTGTCATTTCGAACCCAGTCTTATTTCCTATCCTTCACCGGTTTATTCCTCAGTCCTGCATTTTGCCTGCATTCCCATGACTTTCTGCTGAACTAGAAGCCTTTAATTTGGAACTTTGTCAAACCTTCTGAAAGCTTGAATAACAGGGGAAAATGTCCTGTGTACAGTGAAATCAAACACATTTATCAAGAATATGTTCACATCTTGCTGCACATTGTTCAGCACACAGGAAGTCTTTCCACACCAGAGAGAATTGTTTTGTCTCCAATGTCCTCAAAGCCTAATGTTATGATATATATTTACTATTTATTATGCTGTTGTTTTACAGGAGATTCACCAGCAGGCTTTCTCATCCCAACATCACTGTAATCAGAAGGTTATGACAGTTCGCTTTCCAGAGGAAGGACAGGAAGTTGCAGGGAGACACTAAGGCTACATTCAAGGCAACTCAAGAACAGGTTAGTGAAGACCTGAAAACCACTGGTTCACAAATTTGGGAGGAAGGGAAGGGTAGAAGAGGCTAAAAAGGAAATCAGTAACAGCACAATTACCACCCCCTCCTCGCAAAGATAAAGTCCATCAATTGGGGATTTTACTTCAGGACTGAAGATCCTGATTTAAGAAAAGCTACTTCACAAGGTACCAGTGGGAGTGCAATGTGCAGATGCTAGCTGAAAACCACATTGGAGCTTGATGTAATGCCCTCTGTTGTCAAACAGACCAGCAGCACTCATAGTATAGCTTCATGTATTTAGTAAAGGGTGAGATATCACAAGGCTAAACAACAACAATGGACTTTTAAGCCAGCAAATGTGGGCGCTTTGAGTAGCAGCTCAGAGAATTGCAACTCCCCGCAAAAAGTTATAAAATACCTTACAGCAGCATTAATAAGATGTAATTTGCAAAACAAATGCTGTTCGCCGTATCTGCCCTGTAAAATAACTTTCACTCATCGTTGTGCATTTGAACTTCAGTGACCAAAATCAGTGATACTGTACAGCTTACATCGTTAGAGACCAGTCTGAAACAAAATAGACAATGAGTCAAAAGAGAGAGAGACAGAGACAAAGAGACAGAGAAAGAGACAGAGGGTGAGAAAGAGACACAGAGGGAGAGACACAGAGAGAGAGAGAATGAGACAGAGTGGGAGACAGAGAGAGGAAGAGAGCGAGAGAGAGACACACACATGCAGAGAAAGAGACAGATAGAGAGAGGACACGCACATTACCTGGTCTCAGCAGTTTCGAACCTGTGCTCCATCAAGCTACCAAAGTGAGGAAGAGTGGGTGAAGAGACAGGCAGCAGTGAAACCGGAATTATAGTTAAAAAATGTGAAAGTGAGAAGCAAATAAACAGTCATAACAGGAAAACATAACAGCTTAAAATAACAAACCTGAAAAATGGCTCCTGCAAAATAAGAACCCACGTGCTGATAAAATATGGAATAATTCTTCAGATAACCTCCTGATTCACTCCAGCTTTTGACAATCCATTTGTCTGCTCCCTGGGGAATAGGAGCACGTATTGTGTGCGATACAAGGATATGATGGAGGAAAAATAAATTGTGACTGTTCTAAGTTACAAATGATTGAATCAAATAGATGAGCATGATGGGTATTAATAAACTGGAGATAGGCAAGTGCCAGTGGACTCCCAATCAGTCATCCACAAGTTTAATATATTGGGGAGAGGTTTAAACAAATGATTGGATGGTCATGCAATGACTACAACAAAAATATACCAAAGGGAGAATGCACCTCTATGCCAGCACTGGTTAGAGTGCAGTGTTTGGTGGAGACCTGGGATCAGTTAATCCACTGAAAGGGATAGCAGCCTGCATGGCTGATGGAGAAGCTGGTTTTTCTCTACTCCCTGCTATGGTTACAGGAAAGGTTTCATCTCCTGGACAGAATTTTTATTCTGAGCAAACTATTTTGGTCTCACATTATCAGCACTGATGCTGGATCAGATTACTCTGTGCAGATACCTGCATTGTAAGAACAGTAATAATGGGAGAAAATTCCAGGGGAGCTCTTGGGAGATATAACTTGATGGAAACCCCATGAGTGATACAGATAAATCCGGTGATACAGAGTAGATTCAAAGCACCTCCACCCTCATGAAATTAAATGCGAGGTTTGCCCCATTTTGCAAAATTCAAGGGCCAGGAGGTTAGGCAAAGCATAGTTGAAAAGATGGTTTGAAAATTCATAAGATGCACTTGCACATCATATGATATAAAAACAGGACAGAAAAACTTCTCTTTTTTAAAAAAAACTTTTAATGTCCAGTTTCTATTGGAGATTCCAGAGAGCACACTCAAAAATAGCAGTTTGCCAGTTTTAATTCAGCTGGTCAACACCAAGAACCAGTACTTATATAATTCGCAAGAGGTTTCAAAGTACAATATAGAAACACACTTTAGTGCTTCATCAAAATAGCTGGCAGATGGCAATGAGATGTGCTTCAATCCATGGAGAACAATTAAAAGAAAACTGGTGAATCAAAATAAAGTCAGTGAACTTGTGCACAGGTGCTGAATGAATTACAATTCCATGCAACCCACCAAACACATGATTAGTTGACACACAAAAAACACACTCACCATAAGTGATATTTTAGGCTGATTTTATTTCTGTGGCGATGACATTCATTTAAAAAAAAAATCAACAGCCAAGATAGGCATCGTGGTGTCAACGATTCTTCAGGCTTCGAACAGCATTAGGCCTTTGGCTCACTATCTACTAATCCCACCCTCCCATCCTCCATTGCTAAGGTGAACTACATGGACATGTGTAGGAAAGTGACAGTGAACTGGCTGGGTGTTAATGTTGGGAACGTGGAGTGAAGTGACTTTTAAAGTGATAAACAACATTTGCTTAAAAGACAATCAAGATGGGAAACAAAAGGCTGTTGCTAGAATTTCAGATGGTGACCAAAGGTGTCAAGAAGGCAGCTCAAATTGTTCTTTTAGAGACACATTGGGAGAATAATTGATCTTGGGCTGTAACACAAGATGAGCAATAATGACTTGATGGTTTACTCTGTTTCCTTTCCTTTTGACTTCAATTTGAATGAAAATTGGTCAGTGTTTAAAACAGGCTGCTGATTCACTTTTGCCTGTTTTGTGCTAAGGCCCTAGACCAGTTCATACCCTGTTAATTTAAAACACGTAACCCCATTAAAAGCTTATAGAGAACTGATGGATTAAAAATAGCAGTGAGCAAACGTGTTTAGGCCCCAATGCCGAGAGTTTCACTATCACAATTGTTCAGAATGAAAAACTTGCCATTTTCTTACAACAGCCTTAAATGAACATAGACATAGCCAGATAGAAGACGGGACAACTCTACACAAATAGACAATACCAATTACTCAGCAGAGTAAAATGAACAAACTATAACAATCTGCTTAGAACACACCTAAGGTTTTAAAGATTCCTGGACAAACAGAGATCCTGCTCATGTACATTGAGCTATTACCCAAACAGATGAGACACCAAACAGAACAAACCAATCGGATATTTCAAATATTTAAACTGTATTTTGATTCCTATCGTCATGCTAATTTCCAACAATTAACCTGCTTTAAATATCTGTCACATAGGTAAAGCATTCATGGGAAACAAATTATGGTTAACTGACTGGTTAGTTTGGATTTGAAATATCCAACTAGAACAAACGTAAGAAGGAGATAGATGTGTTAGAGAGCCAAAGAATTCTATGGCTACCATTCACAAAACACAACTCTGATTAAAAACTGTAACTCAGTTTCTCAGTAAACACCAATAACCTACTAGCTAAAGACTTTGCCAGGGGCAATACTAAAACATATCCAGCAGAAGGTCTCAGATTCAATCCCCTAGCATGAGTGGAGTTAACTGATCAGATGCAGGTCAGGCATGGGCATTTACAATTGAACCCATCTCAAGGGAGGGAGAGAAAAATTAAGATCAGGCAGGGTACATGCTCCTATTACTATCCAACAACCCTTGCTGGAAAGTCCAACTGTCAGTAGTTGGGGAGTGTGGGATCAGGCTAGACTGATGCCACAAACAATCAAAAAGGTTGCACATGAAAAATGTCCTTAGGGATGAAGTACTGGAGGATGATCTGTACTTGAACAACAAGAAGTTATTGTGCAAGAGCACTGAACTTCACATCTTAATTCCTAATATGGCTACAGGATCACAAATTTACTGGTACTTAGGCTAATTGAAACTACTAGGAAATAGGATACTGTACCATCTGGACTGGTTTCAGTACTGACAGGTGTGGCAGAGAAGGGGGGATGGTGGCTGGTGGCGCAGAGAGGGAAAGCATCCTTATCGTGTGTTTTACCAACACTGGCTATTGGGCACATTAGAGTTTGTCATACGTTGGCTTCAAACTAGATTCTGAATATTTTGAGCATTGACACTGAACCTTTGCTTGTCAATATCATCATTAATTTGTCTTACAAAAGTTAAATTTCTTGGGATGAGGGAGTTGGTTGTGTTTTGTGGTTGGCATATAGAGATGCAGTATCTCTCTGCTGGCCTACAAAAGGCTACATTAAATAGAAAACTTGAGATCTAGAGTTTCAGTTTTTTTTTCAGTTTCAGCCCAGTTTCCTTCAGCTGCTGCAGAATTCTTCACATTCAGTTTCTGTTGCAGCTTGTTATGTTTTTACCTCTCCACTCCAGAGAATAAGATGGTAGCTGAATTTGTGATTTTGTCCCCAATTTTTAATATTCTCAATTAAATTTCTCTGGAGTAGCTTCATCCACCTTATGTGGATGCACTTAGCAGTGTGGGATGATCTAGATCACATAACTTTTCTTTGACATGCATCAACTCTGCTGTGTAATTGAGGAGGCATAACCTTGCCTTGGTTTCCCCCACTCATTCTACCCTATTGGATCTCCACCCTACCCTATGCTGATTCACTGTCATAGCATGGTGCAAGATTACCTAATTTACCTCATGACCTATCTTGGAAATAATATAATCTTTTCCTCTTGCTATGGTGGCTGAATCTTTTAAAACCCAGGACAAAGATTCCAAGAAACAGAAATTCTGTTGAGGGCAAGCTTTTTGTTGAAGAAAAGAAAGAGTCAAGTGAAAAAATGAACCTCAGAACACACAGGCCACAGAAGAGATACTGCGAAAGCCAGCATTACTCACTAAATGAAAAAAAAATGACAAAACTACAGAGAGAAACAATAGCTGCTAAAATGTGAGAAAGGTAAGATTACAGCTTATTTCATGCTGTTTTTAGTTCACAACTATTTTAGAGGCAGGTAAAGCCATATCTGTCTTTCTCAGCCACTGCAGTTAGAGGCAGGTCCCACGCACAGGAGGGCTCCAGCTGAGGCCCATAGCTTAATTTACTTTTGAGTCTGCTTGCAGTCTTAACATAGGGAAATAACTGTCTCCCAGGAGGGGAAGGAGATATGTTATTGTAGACAGGAGCATAGAATAGAGTCACAGGAGGGGGAAAGGTATCACGGCAAATGTTAGCTACAGAATGACTCCAACGTGCAGAAAACAGACCCATAGCACAGAATATGTACAAGCATCAGACAGATAAAACACCAGAGGAGCAAGAATTTAACAGAAGCATACATAAGCATATATGAGTAAAAATTGCAGGGAAGGCCAAGCAGCAGGTGTACAAAGCAGCAGCTTGAAATACGTACACAGGGAGGATTTTGCATGGATACGTTGACGCTAGGGAGCCTCAGAAACCTGGCCCCATAGTGCCAATCCATGATGTTCTTTTTAAAGGAAATACTAAATTTCTATCAGCATTTCTCAAAGTCAATACAACATTTGCCAGTGGTTGCCATGACCTTCATTACACACATAAGCAAAACCAAGGCAATTTGGCTAGAGTTGCTCTTTTGGTTTCATTTTGTACCATTTTGATTTTTGTTGCTGAGGTACTACCCGATCTAATTTGTGTCTCTCTCCCCCCTCATCCTGCACCACAGGTAAAGGCTAAAGCAATAAAGAATAATATTGCATTTAATAGAAACTGTATTTCTACTGGTGTCCTCTGCCCATTTAAATCTTGCTCACCTCTGCTGTCTAATAATATATATTCTGTTTGGTGATTTTTTTTTCATAGAATTATAGAAAGTTTAAGGCACAGAAAGAGGGTACTTGGCCCATTGTTTCTGCGCCAGCTGAAAAACAAACCACCCAACCTAATCCCACTTTCCAGCATTTGGTCTCTAGCCCTGCAGGTTACCATACATCAGGTGCACATCCAGACACCTTTTAAATGAATTGAGGATTTCTGCCTCTACTACCCTTTCAGGCATTGAGTTCCAGACCCCTACAACCCTCTGGGTGAAAAATGTTTTCTTCATCTCCCCTCTAATCCTTCTACCAATCACTTTAAATCTGTGCCCCCTAATCACTGACCTCCCTGCTAAAGTAAATAGGCCCTTCCCATCGACTGTATCCAAGATTCGGTCTCACAATTTTGTACATCGCAATCAAATCTCCCCTCAGTCTCCTCTGTTCCAAGGAGAACAACCCCAGCCTACCCAACCTTTCCTCATAGCTGCACTTTTCCAGTCCTGACAATATTCTCATCAATCTCCTCTGTTCCCTCTCTAATGCAATTATATCCTTTCTGTAATGAGGTGACCAGAACTGCACATAGTACTCAAGTTGTGGCCTAACTAATGCTTTATATAGTTCCAGTATAACCTCCTTGCTCTTATATTCTCTACCTCGGCTAATAAAAGGAAAGGAAATATGCCTTCTTAAATATGCCTTAACCACTTTATCGACCTGCCCTGCTACCTTCAGGGATCTGTGGACATTCACTCCAAGGTCTCTCACTTCCTCTACACCCCTCAGTATTCTCCCATTTATTGTGTATTTCTTTGCCTTGTTTGCCTTCCCCAAATGCATCATCTCACACTTCTCTGGGTTGAATTCCATTTTCCACTTTGGTGCCTACTCGACCAGTCCATTGATGTCTTCCTGCAGTCTACAGCAATCCTCCACGCTATCAACCATGCGGCCAATTTTTTTGCCATCTTCAAACTTCTTGACCATTCTCCCTACATTTATGTCCAAATCATTAATATATACTACAAAAAGCAGGCACCTAGTACTGAACCTTGTGGAACCCCGCTGGAAACAGCTAATTTTTGTCATTTAAATTGAGGGAACTAGAACAATTTCCATTTCCGTCACCCAGCACCAGCTTCAAGAAATGGAATGGCACAGGTCAGGTAGAGGGTGAATGTGCCTCGGCTCTGTACCAACATATTTCAAGTCAAAACTTGGGAAAGAAAAAAAAAATCTGGGCCTCACTTCCTCAAATGAATTCCCCTTCTTAAAAGTGAAAACAAGGAAGAGTCTGCAATTACACAAGGAAGTTTCAAGGAAGTGGTTAAGGAATTGTGCCATTGGCTTGTTACCTCTCCAAAGCAGCCATCTTTCAGAAGCCCAAATACAGGAAATGGTTTTGCAGAATTACAACAACAACTTCTCAGTAACGTGCAAAAGGACAGGACAGCAATGAAGCACAGATACACAGACAAATGGGATGACAATACTGCTCTCAGACAGAAAGGAACCCCCATTGACTGCTCCCCAAGTTCTGGATCAACACCATTTGGGATAAAATGCACTCATCAGAGTGAAGAACATGCATGTCTTTTTATATGGAAACTACATAAAGACAAAATCACTCCAGTTTAGTGTTTTTCATGCTGGGTCTGTGACAAGTAATCCGCTGTACACAAAACCCATGTCCTGCGATCATCATATTCAAGGTAATGATATGCTTCCCTGAGCGTGGCCCGTTTGTGTTGTCCTATTAGTTAAAAAAAAATTTCTCCCACACGAAAAGCAAATTGATACATTTCACAGAAAAAATGACGTATATTTTTGAAAAGTCACTTACTGATTCTTTTAAGCATAGCTAAAAATTGGTTTACTTAGCAATAGAAGATGGAGGTATTAAATCTAGGTGATGGGAAAATTTGAGCAAATTTGTATAGGTTGAGAATCATTTCTTCACAGATGACCAAAACATTGTCTGACAAACTTTAAAAAAAAATAAAAATGATCTATGATTAAATAGTTCAATACAACCACAATGTTGCTAATATCATGAATGAGAGACCTGCTTTTGGGTCTTGATTCTGGGGAGGAGGAAGGATGTGAGTAGAATGAATAAATTAGATGGCAATAAAGCAATTGATGATAACATGGAGGCAAAAAAAGCAAACCTTTTAGGAGATGTCAGGCACCCAAGGGTACCCCTGCAAGCACACACACACACACACAAACACACACACAAAGTCACCAACTCCCAGCATGCAAGCATGCGGTCAGTAAGCACCCTAGCCAGCCATGGAAGCAATTTCTCAATCAAAGAGGCAATGCTTCAACCATGGATGCAAGGTCTCAACCAAAGAGGGAATGTCTTGGTCATGGAGGGAATTCTCCAACCATGTTGGCATCCAGCAGAAATTGGGTTAGTTTTTGGTTTAGAAAAGGAACAGCCCATTGCAGATTGGATATTTCCCTATGTCACAACCAGACAAGCAGTTTACCTGAAAGGCCTCTTTTTGTTTCAGCTGTCGCCATGGAACAGAATCTTCAAGAACACATTATTTTCACAATTCTGAGGAATCTTATTTGCCCACGTGTCACACCTGTATTGCTTACTTGTGCCCGTTAAACCAAGTCCAGCCATGATTTTTAGAAGCCTAGCTCCACCTATGTAATATCTCTAAATTTATTCATGACTTTTTGGAAACAATTTGTCTTGTTTCTTAGCTACCTGGTAGATAGCATCCTCAAGAAGAGATCTGGCTCAGAGGCTTCTCCATAGAACATCCTTCCAGTGGGCAATGGTTCCAAGCAATTTGAATACATTTGTTTTTGTGCTTTATTGATATCGTGTCCTGTCAAGTTTTAGCACTCAAAAAATATCCTGTCCTGAAGTTAGCTATTAAACAGCACTGGTAAACAGCACAAGCAGCACTGTCATTCCAACCTTTAACACCTGGCTGTGAGTCTCATATTTACTGGAATGCATTTATGGAGTAAATTCTTTACTCATTTAGAACTTCATTTTGAAAGCTCAGTTTAATACTTAGTCTGTGCTCAGTGTAAACAGTATGTGTTTATACTACAAAACACAAGCCAAAGGTTCACTTCAATGCATGACCATTCCTTCAAAATTATGATAGCACAATTTTTCAACTGGGAGCTACCCTACTGACTGGTAACTGGGTCCTCCACTTACATCACAAATGTAGATAACTGTTCCAGCAAGAGAGAGCTGCCTCTCAAAAACCATTTTAAAGTTATGTTTAAAAAAAAATTAGAATAAGTCTCTTTTCCAAAAAAGATAGTTTGATTACTTTTGATTTTTTAAGAAAGAAAGTACTGTGCCTGATCTCACCCCTCAGAGAGCATTTTAAACTAAGGAAAGGCAGCAGCATTCCACACAAATTATCTGAAATGAGCAGAGTTTATTTGCCTTTAGATTCAGGTTGTGTTACCCCTTTTTACGGAATTGGGCTTCTGTCAGCCAGAAACTTCTTAATAACTGTGGATCTAAATTGATATCAAGGAAACCTTGAAAGCCTGTACTCATATAAGCCCACCATGAGCAGACCAGACTTTACAATCTAATTCTGCTCAGTGCTCGCTGCATGTTCAAAGTTTTAGTTGGATTGTAGATCATATTATACACAAGCTTGAAATACCATTTAAAAGATACTCTGAGTGGTGGATTGTCCAAACATCTCAAACAAAAGCTATGACTCAAATATTCAGTTATTAATTCTTTGGTGGAATTAGAGTGATCCATTAAAATTGGACCAAAATTAATTCACTAGGAAGGTGTTTATATATTAAAAATATTCAGAAATATTGTGGCAATGCCATTATTACACAATATTAAATATAATTTCTAAGGTCATTTTAAGAGCTTAGTTTGATAATTACTTGCATGTTCAGTACCTTCTTTTGACCTCCTCCTGCCCCATTCTGATCGTGAAGCAAGTGTTGAGGAGGTGCATGTGACAGAGAGAAGTGCACCTGTGCTAATGTGATATTCAAAGAACTGTAGTTTATAACCACATTGCATGAAGCAGTATCAGTTTGAACTTCGCAATGTGGGCATTGCTGGTTGTGATCTATATTTATTCCATAGGTGGGGAGCTCTTTATTGAACAACCATAATGAACTAACTAGCAAATCAGATTTGAATGAAACTGAAATGTAAAGTTAGATTTGATGGTCTCTAAACTAGTCATTCTAACTCAGACCGGACTCCGGAAAGGTTCAAAAGTGCAATTCAGATCTGCTGGATCCTGAAAATGAGAGAACACCTGTCCTCGCCCACCTCCAATCATTCCCTAACCTCATGATTTCAAATTCTCACTCTCAAGTTCCTCCATGATCCTACAAACTTCTCTGGTTCTATATCCCATCACAAACCTTTAGCTTTTCCAATTCTGACATACATGAGTCCCTCTCTCTCCATTAGTGGTAGTAAAGTCAAAAAGGCAGCTCACCACCACCTTCTCAAGGGCAATTCGGGATGGGCAATAAATGCTGGCCTAGCCAGCCATGCCCACATCCCATGGATGAATTAAAAATATGTCTTCATCTACTATGCTCCTGCCACTTGACGTTTTCTTTCTAACCCCCTTTTTGCTTTGATGTCTCAATACTTAGCTTTTTGATTGTTTTCCTTACTGCCTTCTCAGTGTCTATTCCTTGCCTGTATAAATGCAAGCATCTTTAAAAAAGGACTTCTTACATAAAAGAAACCATATACTGTATACACACCTACGTGCATACATGCATACACACACACACACACACACACACACAAATGTTTGGCCAGTCCACCACTATACCAAACAGGGCATTTACTTTACTTTAATGTTTGAGCACAGCATTGCTTAATACTACAGTTCTAATGCATTTTAAAGTGACAGTACCTTTTTGTGTTAGCCTACTTACATCAGGTCTTATATCAATCAGTTTGTCTTGAAATATCCCTGAATCCCAGGTTTAAAGCTATCACTTGGATTTCATTTATCAGATGGAAAAAAACAAAGTCAATCCAAGCCTTACTGACCCCGATAGTTCCTATAGAAAGCTGCAATAAATTGAAAATCAGTGAAGAGTACCTGGAGATTCTCAGAGTTCAGGCACACAGAGATGATCAGCATTACCGATCTCTCATTTGGGATCATGGAATAGTAAAAGTAAACTATAATTGAACAATCAACCAAGTTTCTACTAAAACAATAATGCTGATCAGCATTGCTTCAAGACTGTATTAAGGGCTTGGTATTGATTTGCTTTGAGAAGTGGAATAATGCAGTTTTTGCAACATTAAGGAAAGGTTGAGGGAAATTTGAGAATCTCAGGTTTACTGATGGGGGGAGGTGGAAGATGGAGCCTAATTTCTCATTTTAGGATATTAGAACATCAACTTTTTTTATACCCAGTAATGACAGAAAGGTTCAGAATTTTGGGTAGCAACATTTATGTATGCAGATTTAAGCATTCATACTACAATCCCATGTCTGTCACTTCTACAACATTCACCTGAAGTAGTGAACTGGTTTAAAAATAAAGCATGCTTTGCTGCAGTATAAGTCCGTACAGCATATGCACAGAAAGTTTGCCATCTGGAATTTCTACCCTCTTAAGTCAATCACTATATCTGTGGTGGTTTCATCCTCCCAGCAGTTGGAATACAAACTCTTTGTAGCTCCCAACTCAGGTACTGTCTCTTTAATGCAGCTGTTAAAGAAAGTCAACTGATGAACAGTTTGACTCCACATTTTAGGATTGTGATTCTTAATGAGCATCTAGTGCTGGATCTAATCAGTATAGAAAGAGACTGGAAGAGGATCTATTGGTCTTTTTTAAACTTGATTTTTTTTATTTCAGAGAAAAAGTGCTGGTATATACAGAGAAACAGCAAACCAAATACAGGAACGAAAAGATCTCACCCTGCCTTTCACCAATCAATTTCACTAAACCAGAACCCAAGTTTTATCTACTATATTATCCGTCTCCAACCTACTTGTCTACTCGGCTCAAATCATTCACAAACTATCGTATTAACAGGCTACGGTCATACAGAACCATCAGAGTCAATGGGAAATTGCAGATACAGTTCAGACCCCAGTGCCATTTACAGAAGGTCCCAAATCACCACCACAAGGCAGCATCTTTTTTAAAACTATAAGGTATAACATATCTCACTTATATTTTGCAACTGAACAGATTAAATGGGGTCATTTTCTTTCTCGGAACATGGAGGGGAGGCAGAAGATGGAGTCTAATTTCTCATTTTAGGATATTGGAAGATCAACTTTGCTTGTGCCCAGTAATGACAGAAAAGTTCAAAATTTTGATTAGATTCTTGACAATTTTTTTGTTGAATATTGTTTTCTTCCTCCCTGTCGCAATCAAAACAGTGCAAATGAAAAACTCATCTTTACAGATCAGAAATGGGTCAAATGCTACCTTAGCTAATTTCAGCTAGGTGGTGTGTGTTACTATTTGCCTCAGTGCTGTTGGGTCAATGAAAGGTAGGGAAGTGAAGTATGGGAGAGGAAGATTCTGCAATTAGGTTTCCCCTCTCCTGATTACCACCTAGTGACCCAGGCTGCAAAATGCAGGAACTATAGACCTCAATGGAAATCACTATTGAGACTCAGGCCTAATTAGCTGGCACGACACTTGGATGAGGGGAAGTGGACCAGAGCACGAATCAGCACCTTCAGTACAGAAGTGGAGATAGCAGGGGAAGAGTGGAAATATATCGCGTGCTCAATCCAGAACTTTCTTTGCAAAATCGCAGTAAGATGTCTCATAAATTTCAGATGCAGTCTTTACTCAAATCTCTCGACCCCAGTTTTGTCATTTACCTTCAGCTCAATCTAGCTAAATTTTACATATTATCTCCAAAAGTTAAAAAAATAATATACTTGCAATTTCTCCACTTCTGAAGGAATGCTCACACAATACAATTACTGAAGAATCATTTTACTTAATCTGCTTTTTGAAAGTAATTTTAAAAAGACTGCTTGAGTAATCATAATATACATTCACCTAAATTCAATGGAATCGCCTTCACTTTCACTGTCCAAAAGAAAAACCTTTCACGTAATGGGGATTTGGATTAATTGTCTATTTGCATTATTTGCCTCCGCCTTTAATGAGTTGGTCAGGAGACACAGCTCTTCTGTCCCAATTGCAGTGTACATTACCTAGACGAAATGGGAATCAGCCTGAATTATTCAGCAGGGTTCCCCATTTCCCTTTTTAGTTCCATGCCCCAATCTTAAAAATACTTGTTGCAGAATATGAATCTGATCAAAAATCCAGACTAAAAGCTAAAGTTCCTGCCATGCTGGGCTGCTTTGTGAGAGAAGCTAAGCAATAACAGATCAACTATTTAAACAGAGCATTACAGGAACCCTGCTTGCCTTCTGTAAGGATTTGGACTATGTGGTGGGAATGAGTTTGGGCAAGGAGCATGCAACAGTGTAAAGCTAAAACCTGAAAGTTATACCTGAAATTATTGCATAAGTAATTAATTAATTTTTAGCCTGCTGCTTATATCCGATCAGGCTTAGGTAGGGCAAGGGATTGGGGTGGAGATTTTGATGGTGATGGTCACCAGCAGTAAATAGGAACAAGGATTTATCAAATATGTTTCATTGCCCATTTCGATAAACTGTTCGGCAATCTCTAGATAGCTATCTGTGATTTGGTAAAATAAACTACATCACATTGGAAGCATGTATTAACATGTTATCCATTGTTGTACATCCCAGAAAATCATTCTCATTTTCCTCAAAACCTTCACCTCCCCCGAAGCCTCATTGTCTCACCTACTGTCAGGCTCAACTGTGTTATGCAAGCATTCCCTCAGGCAAGACAGCACCTATCATTTTGACTTCGATCATTGAGACCGCAACAGTCCTTTCAAACTGCACTCTTTCTCAAACACAAGGAAGCTCACAGTATATTAATTCCCTGACATTTCTTTGAAAGGAATTCAGAGATACAGAATCTGACTCTTTATACAGAACCAGGACTTTTAGCATTTTATTGGCAGAGAAACCTTCATACATGGAGAAGTACTGTGCTACTAGGAGCACTACAATACAACAGAGGAGGGATGTAAGGCTAAGGACATTCAACAAGCACTTTCTTTAACTTGTTTTAAGAAGATTTGATGTTCTCACACTACTTTTTTTATAGCCACTATTACAGTAATATGCTCTTTCTTTTTATTTAGTAATTCTATTTTCAAGTGTCTTATTACACGTGGGCAGTTTAACCTTTAATATTAAGGATCTGTGCAGACAGACCATGATGCCATTTGCGCAATTTGGCAAAGCGTGGACCTTTTACTTCATGTTCAAACTTTTCCCTGTGGCATAGAGAAAGAGAGAAAGAGAGGAGGAGAAGAGTAAGGGATTAGGGAATATGTCCTCCACTCTCCTGACCTTATAATTGTATAGCACAAACAACTAATGCATTACACAAACGACAAGGCCTAAAAAAAAATCCATCCCCAATTGATCCGTTGCTGCAACAACAAAGACAGGAAGATGTTTTGCACGTTGGTTTCTGAACCATTATGACCCTTAAAATGGTAACCCTTTACACCGAAAGAAGTTGACCATTTGTGTGTTAGAAGCAGAAAGCTACAAATGAAACCAAAGCAACCCCCACTCATTAGTGTATTTGACAAGCCACATTCTCTTTGGGGAAGATCATTTGGGTAGCACCACGATATAATACTAATGCCTCATACTAATCCATAAACCTCGACCAGTCCAATGTGTGTTTAGAGAATGATCCCCTATGACTGTCGGCATATACCCACACCTACAGAGTGTTGGATGTCTGTCATAAGCAGAGCTAGATGTAGAATTCTTTGTTCAATTTCAAAATGTTCAACCAAAGTTATCTTAATAACCCCAAATTTCTAAAATTAACTAATGCTGAGTTTATTGCTAAGTGTATTGTATTAATGTGTTTAACAGTAAAATGTCTGAAGTATGTTTTAAGTGGGCCAAATGACTGCTGCTGTTGCTGGAAGCCTACCTTGATCTTTTCATAGCATCTTCATCTGGATCTTGCACTAGAAAACAAAAGGTGTAAATGAATGACCATGTCCAGTGAAACAAGCCCATGCTCCTTTGTATATATCAACAGGACTCCAAGTTAAACACTGATCTCTGTTTACTGAGGGTGTTTTATTAGAAGATGAAAGCTGTTCAGTTTTTATGAAATTAACTTCAGAGATAAGTCTAAACACTACAAATGGAGCTTTGGCAGGAATATGGAAGAGACAACAAAATCTGCCCAAACTGTTCAGTTTGATGAATGCTGTTACCAGTCAGCCTTACTGCAACACCATTCAATAATTAAAGGATGGAAAACTAAAGTAAACCCTACAGTGGGATTTTTTGCCTCTGTCCATTGGCAGCATCGTCTGATCCCACTGAGAGTCAATGGATTTTTGGCTGGCCTGTTGCATCCCCTGCGGCAGGTCCCGTCATAGTGGGGCCAGAAAATCCCAGCCTACATCTTGGTGAGCTAAATTTGAATGCAAGAGGATAAAGGGCAATTGCCCCACCCAATTCCATCAGAGAGAGATGTCCATTCTGCTCTCTTCCTGAGCTGTATTGAAGCCAGAATTCAACAGTTACATCACATTGAACTATCCAGTTTCATTAGAAACAAGACCAGGATTCCTATGAAGACATCGCAATTCTGCTTAAAAAGGAAAGAGGAGACAAACTAAGATGAGAACTTAATTCTGAAAAATTCATGACCTACTTTAGAATGGGCCCCTCAAGATCAGATGTATAATGGGGGATTTACTCTTGCAGTTTTACATAAGTTCTCCATTTCTGTTTTCAATAAAGTAGATTTATATATCTATTTTAAGTGGTTCACATCAAGTACATCAAAAATTTTAATCCTCAGATAGTTTAAACAGTGCACAACAGATATTACACTATGCTTCTGTTAACTTGGAGACCTGTGTATGACAAGAGGAGAGAGATGGAGAAAGGAAAGATATTTATAAAATAATCACTTTATTAACCATCTATTTTTAAGCTCTTACATATTTCAGGATTTTAAAAAGTTATTTTTGGGAAAAATTGTAATTCCAGAATTTTAACATAAAAATATGCAGTAGGAGCAGACCTGTAATTTTCTCCCACTAATATCATTCCTCTATTTTTTTTATTCATTCAGCATTTATTGCCCATCTCCAATTGCCCTTTCGAAGGTGGTGGTGAGCTGCCTTCTCAAATCACTGCAGTCCATGTGGTGTAGGTACACCACAGTACTGTTAGGGAGGGAGTTTCAGGATTTTGACCCAGCGACACTGAAGGAATGGCAATATATTTCCAAGTCAGGATGGTGTGTGGCTTGGAGAGGAACTCCCAGGTGGCGGTGTTCCCAAGCATCTGCTGCCCTTGTCATTCTAGCTGGTAGTGGCCATGGGTTTTGAGGTGCTTTCTAAGGAACCTTGGTAAGTTCCTGCACTGCATCTTGTAGATATGATACACACTGCTGCCACTGTTCATTAGTGGTGGAGGGAGTGAATGGTTCTGGATGTTTTATTATTCTTGTTAAATCCCCTCAATGCCTGCTCACCTGGGCACTCCACTTAATGACAATCTGCATCACATTCCGTCACAGCAAGAATACTACATCTGCTACAATGTGGCTGATAATTGGGATGAGTGCTGGAACTGTACTTGGTCTCTAACTGGCGATGACTTCCATACATGCATTGCTTAAATGTCAATGAAAATGGGAGAGCAGAAATCAAGTTGTGCCAGACAGCATTTCAGTTCTGATGGGGAGGCAACCCTGGGGTTGTAGGGGATGAGTGGGCGTGAACAGGGCAACAGTAAGCCAGGTTTTAACATTTGCTCCCAAACCTTCACCAGTGCTACAGTATAACTGTACCAGAGTAGCATGGAGAAGCACCAACCTCCTGGATAAATATAGCAGTGTGAACGCTCATCCATCTGCAAATCCATTTTGCTCAGGCGGCAAACACAAAACAATAACAACAGCTTAGCAGTCAAAACTGTTGTACTTCAGATGGCTTGAATGCCACACTGATGCTAGTTGTCAGCCAATGTGGTCCCATACCACTTCCCAAAGGATACCTGCTACAACTCCTGGAAACTCTTACAAATAAATCTACTGGTTAAGATAATTTTCTTTTTAATTCAAGCAGTAAACATTTTTACAGACCTTAGGAGATGGAAATGTCCAGCTTAGTCCAGTCGACATGGTAAAGTAATTGGTCCCATTGAGCAATCGCAAATAGAGAACAGTGTAAAACTCCCTCTACACTGCCTCATCAAGCATCCCGTATTGGGCATAGAATGGATTTGATCAAAGTCAAATCTCTCTTGGTACTGGCAAATCAAGCACTTGTAGATCAGGCACAGAGTAAAGCTCCCTCTTCTCTGTATCATCAAGCACTCTGGGTCAGTTGCAGTAAAGGTCAGGTGCAGAGTAAAGCTCCCTCTACTCTGTCATATAACTTCATTGAAGTATCTCCTACTTCACTATTTTCCACGGTGAAACTGATAACTTAGTGCGAATCACAGGCCACTTCATCTTGTGGGCCTTTACCCAGTGAGCAACGGGATAATAGTGCATCAACTCACTTCATTTAGGACCAGATGAAAGAGAGGAGACTTTCATCTCACCAGTCTGGGCTGGATCTAACCTCAAGTTTCATTATAACGTGGTCACTAAGTGCACCACTCACATCTCCTCATTTCACCTAACAGAATGAAAGCTTTTCTATACTTACAGTATTCTGTTCCAGTCATCTGAGCAAGGACGCGGAAAGATTTGGACTGCAAATTGGCAGCCCGACGTGTCCACTCATCCAGTTCCTGCTGGTGAGTCTGATGGGGCTTAGTAGTGTTACGAATGACAGCCTGGTAGACTGGAGAGGCACTGTCGACTAGAGCATCTTTAACATGTAGGTTACTGCAATAACAGAGAGAGTTTCATTTTACAATGACACATACTAACCCCTAACCTATCATGGTGACTCTCCATCAATGGCAACCTCAGCATCTGCCACAGGTCTGTGCTGGAATCTATTCAGGTGGAGCAAGACATTTCTAGCTCTTCTTTGAGGAACTCAATTTTAAGGGTCTATAGACTCCCTCTGGTCAATAACAAACCTTTTTAAATTTTTTTTCTGGCATGGATTGATTCAGTACTCTGGAAAGTTCTTCCATTGTCCCTTTCTCAACTACAGCTGACAACTTGTTGGGTAAGCCCTCCCAAGCACTGTTTTGGTGATACTCCAAATTAGGTCCCTGGGAGGACCGCAGTACTACCCTGTGATGGTTGCCTTCCAATTTAAAGCAGGCGAACTTTGTTGTCACTTCCTCTGGAATGCTCAGAGAGAAGCTGAATTTGCACCCACAATTCAGTGACAGTGTATGTTCCAACTCAAACACATTACTTTGCCATTAACCCGCTTGCAAAAAATGTAATGTTTTAAAAGCACCAATGTGCAAAATTTGCTAAGAAGAATTAATGTTCTAGATTTTTGAAATTCACAAGCTTTGTATCAGCAAGCTCGAACTAACGTTTAAATTCCAGTCATGTCCAGATGTGTTAGAGTCGGGATGAAGTAGTTACAGAAGGGTCAAGGATGGGATTAAATAAATCAAATGGGAGCCAAAGAAAAACTCAGTTCTGATTTAAGGTGGATTTCACGCATACTCCCTCTCCATGATATTGCTTTCACAACAAAAAGCACTGGCTGGTGTGCCAATTAGTACAGACCAGGAGCCACAGGTCTATGCTGAGGTAGCTGCCACTTTTTAGTGCAGCAGTAGGGGTGCTCTTAAACAGGGAAAGAGGAAATCTTCAAGATTAAACAAGTAATCCTCCCTTCCCTCCCCAAAAATATTGTATACCTAACATTATTAAATATACATCTGATTCCATGAGAGATATTCCAATTCTTCTCTCAAAAATATATATATTCTTCACCTTCAAAAAACAGGAGACATTTGGTTTTCTTTTTCATTCTCTACTCTGCATAGGTACAAGTTTAAACTTCTGCAATAGCAGTGGTTCCATTCAATCACTTCACATTTAATGACTATGGTAAACACCCTCATTTCACATACCCAGTGCACAAAGTCAAGTCCAAGTGGCACCCAACTGTTAAATGGGCAATACATCTAGCAGGCAGTTGGCTGGTGCAGTGGAGCTACCGAAGTAAAGCAAAGTTAAAGGAAGGGAGGGAAAACAAAACTATTGTCTCTGAACAGTGCTTTCTGTGACTTATTGCAGAACAATACCTCTAATGGTGGTTGTGGAGGAGTGAGTTGGATATCTTACTCAACTGTCCAAGATGACAGAAGATTGGAAAGCAATGGGGAAGAAAAGAATGCAATGGGTGAAGGGAGATGAAAAATTTTGGAATATAACCTAACATTACATGAAATTAATCTTGAATTATTTTAATTAGGTACTCACCTCCATATCACTCTGGGTCACCTGTTGGTCTATTCCAGATTGGGGCTCATCTGCTGATTGCAGGCAGCTCTAAAAACAAATGCTAGCAAAACGGCCGCATAGGTTACCTATGGATGCTCACAGATAACATGCCTCTTCATCCTACTCCTTCCTGCAGGAGCCAGTGAGCAGGAACAAGAGCATGGTAAGCGACTAAGCAATCAAGGCCAGAGCCCAGAAACAGTACGCTTCAGACTAACCATTGCAGGCAAGTTTTTAATGCTTCTTATTTTCTGAAAGGGGTGGGATCCATCAGAAATAGAAGTGGGATTAGGCCATTTGATCCCGCAAGCCTGCTGAGCCATTCAATAAAATCATGACTGATCTTCCACCTCAATTCCCCTTTCCCACCCTATCCTTGATTCCCTCAGTGTGCAAGATGATAAGAAATGGAATGGGTGTAATCATGATGCTGTCTTCTGGTATGTTCATCCAGTGCATATACATTTTGTTCCTGAAGGAAAAAAAATCTACTGGCAGAGAAAATAAGTTTCCGTCCCTCAGGCTCTCAATTCAGGGACTAGGAGTTTGGATTCTAGCCTCAGCTCCTGTTTAGATTTGCTCCTTCCCCATAGTGGAGTTTAGTTCACTTATAATTTGGACCTTGATCATACGTATGCAAGTGAATCAAACCTAGATATTTTGTACCTGGGAAGGCAAATTATTCTGTGTGATAAAATCCCAGGCACGTGGAAGCCATCTAAATCGCATACAGAATTTATAGTAATGATACAACTTTTTCTAAATTACACCAAGCTTTGAAACTCAAAATGGACTGCAAAGCATTCCTGATTGGACTGAGAGGCAATAAAGAGCACCATGAAATATTACAAATAGCTGTCAGCCTTTTTTTTTAGGCCAAGAGACATTAATAACCCTTCCAAAAAGCAGGGACTTTGAAATAAAGCACCGAGATACTGAAAATTAAACCCGGTCAGTATTTTACAGTTTCTAAGGGACTGAGAATCAGGATTGAAATACAAGATGCAGCTCCAAAATAGCAAATAGATTTGGACTCCATCAGGTGCTGGGACAATTATCAGTTAGTACTACCTTAATATACATGCCCAGCCGAGCATTCTTTAGCATCCAACAGTCAGTAAATGGACAGAAAGGAAAAATTGCTGTCAATGATGCAGTTAAAGGAATGTCTATACGTCAGGTAAATTATCAGTGGAGCATTACTGACTGTCTGTGTAATACGTGACCCAAACAAGAAGAGGCTACGAGTTTTAAATCTTCAGAGGCATCCCTCAAATATCTCAGTTTTGCTCTATAACTCACATTCAGTATACCTTTAGAGGCTGAACCACAGATAGATAACACTGCGCCTTACTGACCAAACCCTTAAGGATATATAAGACACACACACTAGCTCAGGGTCAGTGACCGTTACTCAATACATCTAACCAGCATGCTTTGTATTCTGAAGATTCACTTCATTGTCACCTCCCTTCTTTAACACTTTTACCTAAAGTCTTAGATTGCTGGCACAATCCTATTCGATAAAGAAGGCTATTGGCAATGCCCAGCTGTTACCATTTCATGTCTACAGAGGTATTCTCATCAGTTTGTTGGTATAAACTTCAGTCTGTGGCTTCCTCTAGAAGGCCAATGGCCCAGAGAGAAAACCCGCCTACCCCTTGTATGAAGGTTTATTATAAAACCATTCAGCCCAATTGTTTGACAACATCACTGTGAAGCCTTGTCACTATCCCCATCAATGGGGAACATCACCATGAGAAAGTCAGTAGGTACAGAGGAGTAGATCATATTGACAACTTTGCAATTGGTTTTACTTTAATCATTATACATATTTCACAGAAATAGTTCATTTCCATTCAACAAATGTCAGTAGAATTACTAAGCAATATTAGAATATCAGATTCTTTCCAAAATAGGTATGCAACAGACTAATTTGGAAAGGACACTCCTTTATGATTGGGTAGGTCAGCCTGAACTCAAATGTTCTATTTCCAACCATCTTACATCCCTCCACCGTAACCCATCCCCATCACTCCATTGCCCTTGTAGATGACATTACAGACTTCTGGTGATACTTTGTTGCATTTTAAACATTGTGCCCCTTTGATTCAACCTTGTTGACTTTCTGCCAACACAAGCTTTTATTTGCAAAGGTCAGACTACTTACTGTTTCTTGTGGGCTAAATGTACTGTGAGGTTTATTTCCCTCAGATATAAATGTTTACGATTAAACAACCTCTGTCATGGTTCCAACAAAACAGACTCCAACCTTCTACTCAAGACATTCTTGAGTGCATTCCTGATTACAGTCCACTCCAAAATTTCAGAGCAATTATAATGTATACAAAAGTTAATTTTGGCACAGCGTGGTTCTAAACCACAACACCAAACACTGACCATGGTGGTTAGCTCAGGTTAGAAAATATCAAAATCAAATGAATTTCTGACTTAGATAATGAAAGAGTCAATAGTCCAGGGACAACCTATGGACTGGGTCAATGATTTTAATGTATGAGTATATATTATATATGAGAATATATTACACACTCAATTCAACATTCCATGCAGCGATGTGGGAACTGTAAGGGCAGACATCAGCATTTTAGGTTTACACTGACTTTTTTACCAAATTAAATCAAGTGCAAAAATAATACTGGAAGAATAATTCATACACCATCATTTTTCTGGACAATATTTGAACTCATTCGTGGGTGTGTTGAAGGTATGTGTTGGAATATAGGACATTTTTACAACAGGAAAAGAACATTTGGCCTAACAAAACCACCAAGTTGTCGTTAGGCTGGAGTCCACCTTCCCACCAAATCTCGACACCCACATTGGACCTTTCTGGCCCTCATGTCCCCCTGGTAACTTCTTCCATTAGTTTATTATTATGTGTGAAACAGATTGGTCAGAATTCTATGTTTTCTTTTAAGATTTTTAATTTTGAAATCTTTATCATTGGCATCTGGATGCCATGATCAACTTTGTGGATATTCCTTCATATCTCTCTTCTCATAAAAGCATGTCCGGTTTCCCTAACATTTCTGTATAGTTTAAATTCCTGAGAACAAAGATTAACATTGTTGCCTAGCTTGCACTGCACCCTCTCTTGGGATATACCATCTTTCCTATGGTATGCAATAAGAATCCAGATATAATCCAACAATCCTATTCTTCTTTGGTTGATCTAAACCCATCTTCTTGTATTACTGGCTTCTTTCTTCTACCATTGTACAAATGGAACCCAATACCTTCTTTGCCTGATTCACTGTAGCAGCAAACTGCACTGATCCTGTTTACAATAATAACCATAACTTTATTTTTCTAATTAACATGCCTCTTAACTGTTCCATCGAACCCATTTTCTAAGTTCGGATTGGTTATCTTATGTTTATCTACATTAAACTGTGCTGGTCAAGATTTGAATCTTTTTGGCTCTGATCTGATTGCAAAGTGAAAACAATGCCTATGAAAAGGACAATTCCAAAACAGTATCTAGATGAAGCAGTCTATAGCTGAAACAAATAACTGATAATTGTCCACCCTTTGTTCCATTTTGGGGGCTCACCGAAATACATAATGAGCCAACTGCAGGTAGTGCCTTCACACTATCAGATAACCAACCAGAGGTTACCTTTATGTTGCAGCAGAACAAACAGACTGACTGCCGTGCACACACCTGCCCTCTATGCCAACATCAAGCTGACATTAGTAAAGATGACAAAAGAACTTTGGGGTCCAGTCACATTTCAGCCAAACTCTGTGAATTTGGACTCGCCTACAAAAGCTGCTACCCTCTTCCAGTCCATCAAGTTAGCCCCCACCTGACAGAATTGTCAATTGGCCTAATCTAGTGGCCTATTTAAACACTTGATGAGTGCCCTCTCTCCAGGGCAAGTTTCTAAGTTGAGGCGGGTGAGTTAGTGCAACTGGCTGCTCAGGCATAAAACCATGAATGGTGGGCAGCCATACCACACTATATCCCAAGAAACTATGATTCCTTGTTTCTATTCAATTATAACTACTTTGACAAGCATCAAACAACTGGAAGCACAAATTCACTCCCCAAAAGGTATTAATGCTGCCACAGGTCTAATCATCAAACAGCCAATAAATAGCCACCCTCTGGGCTTATTTGATGTTGATGGGGATGAGGAAGATGAAGTGCTTTAACAAAATATTTCCAGATTTTTTTCTTCTAAAAGTAGAAAACCAAAAATGAAGATGTCACGACACAATTTCAATGTAAAATGGCAAGGAACCAAGAAAGAGAAACTCGCACCTCCCAGGTCTGTGATTGAAATGGTGTCTCTGGCCCCTGTGAGTTTAGTACATATTTGGTTAAGAAACGATAGTCTGGTTATGAAAGATGGACCTACTTACGCAAATGGAGGTTCAGGGCCACTGAGGATCACATGATCAAACACACCAGGGCATTGATCATTGGTATCCGTGATTATTAGGAGGTAGGTTGGTTTGATTGACAGGTAACAAAAAGTGACAATGACAATTGTGTGTTAGAAATGGGAATGGTGGAAGAGGTGAGTGAGTGGGGTGGGTGGGGAGTGGGGGGTCGGGGGTTGGAGAAAGAGAAGCAACACACAATTAGAACAAAATAGTGCTCCTGCAATCAAAATGAAAGAATCACAACACTAATCCCTGATCTACAGATTATTGTCAACAGTTCAAGAGGCTTCACTGAGCCATCCACAGGGAAATCACACAATTTTGGGAATAGCTTATACCACATAAACTGTTACCATAGTGACAACACTGTCACTGTATCATCAGACAAGGCCAGTTTCAGATATTGCCAGTGTGTGGAAACCTTTAAAAGAATGTTATATGATCAAGTATTTTTCCCACACTTCACAAAGTATGAATCTAAAATAAAATCTTTTAAATGATGAAACTTGTGCTCATTCAAATGCTGGATCAGTTTTTGTACCCAACATTAGTTAATTTGAGCACTCCCAGGTCAATATACTTCGTTAGATGGTGGGTAAAGATCTCTCTGCCATGTCACAATTTAAAGCATTTCCTGCCACCCTTGTGATTCTTCCGTCTCGACCACAGGCCAATCATGTGGGCTCCAGGTGATATTGCTAATTTACTGCCCAATAATACTGAACTGTGGCTTGCTCTGGATCCTTGTGTCCCAGGAACTGAGTCAACATTGGGCAAACTCATTTCACTGAGGACCAGCAACAAGAGGATTCTTTAATTTCCTCTGTCCAAATTGGACCCAGATTCTAGCAGTGAATCCATTCCATCAATCACACTAATAAATTCTTTAATTTGCATTCAATACTCCAACTTGTTTAACGAAGCCCTGGAGTGGCTGTCAATAGTCCTAATTACAAACAGTGTAAGGATCTTGGGCTGCGATGATAAAAGAGTTCTTTCAAGATAGATGCTGGAATGAGTTACAAATCTAAATAGGCAGGCCACTGGCCTTACCTGGCTTTCTCTCAAAAAGAGATTTCAGTCATTGATGGTTAGATTTTGGAGAACACACTAGCTGTTTATGAAATACTGACTCTATGTTAACAACTTGGAGGTCTTTCAAAACAAACTGAAGCCTGTGCCCAAACCTAAACAACACCACTTGCTGATTTTCAGTAAAATCTCATCTGACTGCCACCTGAGGAACCTCTTCAGCATGGGCATGAGATGAAAAAGGAAGCAGCTCCTGTCACAGTGTAAAACACCAGTTGCACACTGCAAATATAATCAGACATAGAGGGCTGAACCTTCTGAGGAGTGGCAGTCACTGTCAGATTGCCACTCTGCTCCTATTACTTTTTACACTAAAATGGAGCTCTGCATTTCTGGCCCGGACTTTTTCATCTTATGCTCATGCTGAAGAGGTTCCTCAGGTGTCAGTCAGAGGTTAAAATCACCACGTGCTTGCTTTCTTTGCAGCCTTGACCCTGGCAAAGAGGCCTTGTCCATCAATCGAATTTGAGGCCTACTTAAATCTTGGATGGGGCCTTAAAGGTTTAGACCATGAATGAGATATTACTGAAAATCAGCAAGTGGTGTTGGTTAGGTTTGGGCTGGGCATAGGCTTCAGTTTGTTTTGAAAGTCTCCATGTTGTTAACATACAGCCTGGGTCTCTTCAGAAATACAGAGTATACCTATTCTCGGAGTCCTTCCTCAGTGCAGAATCATCAAGGAAAGCCAAGCCATGGGCCATATTTTGTTAAGTCTTCATTCACTAACACGCTGAAAAGCTTTGGGACATTTAAATAGCTTTTCAGTGTGTTAATGAATGAGTATGAGTGAGGTAAGTGGGTAGGGTGGCAGAGTGGTTTAGGCTTGGGCATAGGCTTCAGTTTGTTTTGAAAGGCTCCGTGTTGTTAACATACAGCCTGGGTCTCTTCAGAAATACGGAGTATACCTATTCTCGGAGTCCTTCCTCGTCGTGCAGGATTGTCAAAGAAAGCCAAGCCACGGGCCAGGGTGGTGAGGTCAGGTCAGGGATGGGGAGTCGGAGGGTCAGGGGGAGAGTCGATGGGAGAGGGCTGTGGGTGGAGCTGGAGGGACATGTTGGGGGTGGAGGGGGGAGTCAAGGGGGAGAGTCGAAAGGGGGGTGTTGAAGTGAAGGAGAGTTGGTGGAGGCAGGGTTGGGGGGGGGGGGGGGGGGGGTGGCGGTGGAGCTGTATTGGGGTCAGTTGTTTAGTTACCCAGGAGTTAGACATGGTTTTTTCCTGTCTAACATTTCCTGGGTTAACTATCTTGGTAACTGATTCAAAACCCTTCAAAGTCTGCAACTCTAACTCAGAGTTGGAGACTTTTTTGGAGGGTTCTATATGCAGGGGAATTGCCCATCGGAAGTTGAAACTTCCTGGGCAATTCCTACAGAGTCCTTATGTCAATATTTCCGAGGGGTCCCCCAATGCATCTTCCGGGGTATGTCTGATCTCTGACCATTCAGAGACTAGAAGATGCGGGCCATATGGCTGCACTTACAGGAAGCTCATGTCGGAACAATTTTTGTGTTTTAAAAGTTCACTGGGTTGTGTGAGCTGGAGGCTCACTTTCCCTATACTAATGATGTCAAAGAATTCCTGAGGAAATTCTGAAAATTAAGCTCCTTCATATCTGTGTCTGTTTATCCCTGGAGTTGAAAAATAAAATCATAGAAACTCAACCAGTATTTTCATGATCAGCTGTTGTCCTTTTGGTTTCAAGAGGATGCAAGGGAGATCTGGTGTTGAACCCCAGCTCTTGCCACTCAGATGTGTCATTGTCTCAGGAACCTTTCCTATGATATTTCCCTTTCTGCAGAATGGCATCTGAGCTGAGATGGGCTGTTTAATTAGACAGATGTCACAGAAACAGGTCATTCGGCCCAACCATTCAATGCTGTTGAGCAGCAATGGTCAGAGTAGGGGGGAGGAAGCATGGAGGAAGGTGGGACAAAATGGAATTCATATGGCTGCTGCAATTCAGTGCTTCAATGGTGAAAGCTTCTCAGGACAGATACATTTCCAAGTGTCCACCACTGTTTCAATATCTGTCTAAAGCCTCTTGCAAACACTTCCATCTTGAATAACTCTCTGCTGAGTTTCAAAGGACAGGTTTCCAGAGGAAGGATTAACCTATCAGGCCAGAAGATTACTTTTTATTCAACATACTTTAATTAATCACTATCTTTTAACTAAATATTAACCATTTCTTTTTTTTCAAAATGGCTTTATAAACTTCAAAGATACACAATGGCTCCTCAAGGTGTTCGCACGCAAGCAAACAGGTTTTCTTGGCCTACCTTGAAAGATCACTGCCCCTGGCATGAGCCTGGCCAGCAATGGCATCCATGATGGCATCTTGGGAGTACATGCTGATGGGCGTGTTATACTGGGCATGGATGATGGTGGCCTTCCCACCAGGGCCTTTCACTTCGATGGGCTTGTGTGTGGACAACACAGAATCCTTCAGGACGTTGGGGTTGAAATGCTCCAAAAACTCACTATCGGTTGTGGGAGTGAGAAAGGAGAGGAGAGCATACTGTGAAAGGAAGAAAGCAATGCAGGGAAAAGTATTGCTGGTGATGGAGAGAGGCGGTGATGGGTAAGCAGAAGTTACTTACTTTAAATTTCTGTCCCTGTTTGCAAGTCCAAATAAAATCCCAGGAGGAAAAGACCACCGGCCAGTCTTCCCTTTACCTCCCCTCTCCCCATCTCAATTCTCTCTCTTCCTTCACTCTGGGGGATTCAATATTCAGAATATTGTATGTCATTTTGGGCCACCACTTCAAATACTCACTGGTGGGCTGGGGTAAGGGGTGACAGGGTGACTTTGGGACTCATCTTAAAATTGGTCAATCTGTCCCTTAACTCACTGAGAGGAGGAAAGGAGCAAGCATGCTGAAAGGCAGCTCTGTCCAATTTGTGGAGGTACAGGGAGACCCCCGAAAACTATCATGCTGAATCCATTAAAAATTAAACAAAAATAAACACACAAGATAAAAAAAGGTCAATGGTCTTTAGTGCCAAAGTTATACTCAAAATCCACACTTTTAAAATAGGTTAATGGTAATGTGTCAGCAGAGTGGCCACAGATTTCACATAGTGTATTCCTGACTTCTGCTGCCTTGAAGGAAGCAACTAGATGGGCTCACCAGGTTCCTGCTGAAGGAGGGGAGGGAGAATTCAGCATCCCATGTCTCCATTTGCAGGGATTCGCTGATGAAGGGTAGTTAACCCTGACAAACCCAATCAGTGGGAAATGAGGCTTCAATTAAGGAGAGCTTGGGATATGGGAAAGAGACAACTAAGTAACTGTGAAACTTCTGCTTAGCCATACCCAATGTGTACATATCACCAAGAGGCCATGCAGGTCACGAGCTGGTTAGGAGTTGTTCGAAGGAGCCTCAGTTTTGCACTACATTCCATCAGCCTCTCCCCTCAAATAAAAAATCATACAAACTATTTAAATAGAACAGTTTATTGCATTTGCTTAGGTAACTTGACAGTACTTTCATGTGAGAAACCATCAAAAATTCAAAGAATATTGGAGAAAGCCTTCAGATGTAAAGATGAGGAACAGAATGTCAACTTGACCATTTCCTCTTCATTCTGCTGTCACTTAAATAAAATATTTCTGGTTTTCGCTTTATGAAAGGAACTTGTTTGCATCCCTGCCAGAGGCATTAAGATGCAGAGATAGTACGCAATGCCTTTCAGACCCAGCATGCATTGTACAAACCTGCTCCAATTCCTAGCATGCATTGCACAACCCGCACTCCTATCCAGCACGCATTGCTCAAACCTGCCCTCCAACCCAGCATGCATTGCAGAATCCAGCTCAAAGCCACCAATGGGCAAAGGGTGAGGATTTGTTACTTCCATTCTTATTTTTGCGACCCCCCCCAGCCCCCATTCCCCTTGCTGCAAATCCCAGAATTGTCCCAACTACATTTAACTGCATTTAATGCCAGCAGTTTTGGAATGATTTTATATAAAAAATTACATGGGTATGTCACATGCACAGCTGCCAATTATTCTTTTCCCTCTCAACATCTTGGCAGTTATCTGTAGTTAAAACGTAATGTATACCAGGAAAGGGATAGATCAGCTCAGGTCTTGACTAGTGAACTCATGTCCAAAACAAAATGATGAGGAGTGCCTGCTCTTGGTGACCTGAAGTCTCAGCAAGAGGAGGATCAATGGTGACAATATGTCATCATGTTGCTGGCCTGGCCAGAGACTCCGTAGTTGGGAATGACCGTTATTGCAAGGAATAATGCAGTCTAAAACTAGAGAAGTCTTGCTATAACTGCACAGGGCATTGGTGAGACTACATCTGGAGTACCAACTCAATGCAATCAGACAGGGTCAGTGTGGGTTTGTAAAAAGGAAATTGTGTTTTACTAATTAATTAGTTCTTTCAGGAAGTGACAAGCAACCTAGATCAAGGGGAATATGCAGATGTGGTGACTTGGGTTTCCAAAAGGCATTTGACAAGATGCCACATCAAAAATTACTACACAAAATAAGAGTTCATGGTTTTGCGGGTAACATATCAGCATGGATAGAGGATTGGTTAACTAACAGGAAATGGACAGTAAACATAAATGGGTCATTTTCAGGTTGTAAGATGTACCGAATGGAGTGCCACAGGGACCTGTGCTGGGGCCTCAACTAATTATAATCTATATCAATGACTTGGATGAAGAGACCGAATGTATTGTTGCTAAATTTTTAAAGATTTGTCCACAGGGTGTGGGCGTTGCTGGCTAGGCCAGCTTTTATTGTCCATCCTTAATTGCTTTTGAGAAGGTGGTGGTGAGCTGTCTTCTTGAACTGCTGCCATCCACGTGGTATAGGTACACCCACAGCGCTTAGGAAAGGAGCTCCAGGATTTTGGCCCAACAACAGTTAAGGAACAGCGATATAGCTCCAAGTCAGGTGGTGCCTGGTTTTGAGGGGAGCTTGCACTTGGTGGTGTTCCCATGCATCTGCTGCCCTTGTCCTTCTAGGTGGTAGAGCTTGTGGGTTTGGAAGGTGCTGTCGAAGGAGCCTTGGTGAGTTGCTGCAGTGCATCTTGCAGATGGAACACACTGCTGCTATTGTGCGTCATGGTGGAGGAGTGAATGTTTAAGATGGTGGGAGGAGTGACAATCAAGTAGGCGGCTTTTTAAATTTGCTGATGACACAAAGATAGGTAAATGTGAAGAGGACATAAGAAGTTTGCAAAGGGATGTAGATGGGTTAAGTGAGCGTGCAAAAATTTGGCAGATGGAATATAATGCGGGGAAAATTGGAACTCATCCGCTTTGGCAGGAAGAGTAGAAAAACAGTATATTTAAATGAAGAGAGATTGCAAAACTCATTGGTACAGAGGCATCTGGGTGCCCTCATACATGAATCTCAAAAATGCAGGTAAAGCAGATGATTAGGAAGACAAATAGAATATTATCATTTATCGTAAGGACAATGGAATATAAAAGTAGGGAAGTTTTGCTCCAGTTGTACAGGGCATTGGTGAGACCACATCTAGAGTACTGTGTACAGTTTTGGTCTCCTTATTTAAGAAAGGACATTAGAAGCAGTTCAGAGAAGGTTCACTTGACTGATTCCTGGGATGAGGGGGGAGGTTATCTTATGAGGAAATGTTGGACAAGTTGGGCCCATATCATTGGAGTTTAGAAGATTGAGAGGTGATCTTATCAAAGCATAAGATCCTGAGGGAACTTGACAGGGTGGATGCTGAAAGGATGTTTGCCCTTGTGGGAAAGACTAGAACTAGGGGACACAGTTTAAAAATAAGGGGTCTCCCATTTAAGACAGAAATGAGGAATTTTTTTCTCCCAGAGAGTCATGAGTCTGTGGAACTCTCTTTCTCAGAGACCAGTGGAGGTAGGGTCATTGAATATTTTTATGGCGCAGTTAGATTCATGACTAACAAGGGAATCAAAGGGTATAGGAGTAGACAGGAAAGTGGATTTGAGGCCACAATAAGATCATCCATGATCTTAACAAATGATGGAGCAGGCTCAAGGGGCCGAATGGTCTACTCCTATTCCTAATTCATCTATTGCATTTCCCAGCTTGCTCGGACTCAGACTGGCTCTGTGGCAGACATGCTGAAAGAACTTTATCCAAATGCAGAACTTGAAATTGGTGAGTCCGGGTTGCTTGGAGTTGGGGGTGAATCGCATTATTGAGCCAAATAAAGAGATTATAAATCGCAACAATTATGTTGATAATTGGGGATGGGCACCTGAAAATTGAGGGAAGACTATGGGCACCAGAGATGCTAATATTGTAGAAAAGGCAGCTTGGAGGTGACCTGATTGAGGTATTTTGGGAATAGATTAGCACCTAAAGCATGAACATTAAAAGAAAACATTGGAACAGGAGTAGGTCATTCACCTACCGCCCACCCCCCCCAAAAGCCTGTTCCTCTTTTCTACTGACCTGTGCTCCATCTACTCAGCTTTGCTTCATAACCTTGATGCTCTTGCTTTACCCAAAAGTTCCAATCGACCCCCAGAATCCACAGCCTTGTAGAGAGAGTTAGATTTCCACGGTGTGAAAATGTGCTTCTTAATGTTACTCCTGAAAGACTTAGCTCTAATGTTAAGATAATTCTCTCTCATTCTGGACTCCTACACCAGAAGAAATGGTTTCTCTCTATCGACCCTATCAAATCTTTTAAAAATTTGAATCACCTCAGTTAGATCACTCTTTCATCTTCTAAACTCGAGAGTACAAACCAGGCTATACAACATGTCCTCAGAAGTTAATCCAGTAAAGCCCAGGATTACACCCCAGAGTTCTGAAGGAGATAGCTGAAGAGATAGTGGAGGCATTAGTGGTGATCTTTCAGGAATCACTGGAGTCAGGGAGGGTCCCAGAGGACTGGAAAATCGCTAATGTAACCCCCCTGTTTAAGAAGGGAGTGAGGCAAAAGACGGGAAATTACAGGCCGATTAACCTGACCTTGGTCGTTGGTAAGATTTTAGAGTCCATTATTAAGGATGAGATTTCAGAATACTTGGAAGTGCATGGTAAAATTGGGCAAAGTCAGCATGGTTTCATTAAGGGGAGGTCATGCCTGACAAATCTGTTAGAATACTTTGAGGAGGTAACGAGTAGGTTAGATAAAGGAGAGCCAACGGATGTTATCTACTTGGACTTCCAGAAGGCCTTTGACAAGGTCCCGCACAGGAGGCTGCTCAGTAAGATATGAGCCTATGGTTTTAGAGGCAAGGTACTAGCGTGGATAGAAGATTGGCTGTCTGGCAGGAGGCAGAGAGTGGGGATAAGGCGGTCCTTCTCAGGATGGCGGCCAGTGACTAGTGGAGCTCCGCAGGGGTCAGTGTTGGGACCACAACTTTTCACTTTATACATTAATGATCTAGATGAAGGAACTGAAGGCATCCTGGCTAAGTTTGCAGATGATACAAAGATAGGTGGAGGGACAGGTAATATTGAGGAGGCGGCAAAGCTGCAGAAGGATTTGGACAGGTTAGGAGAATGGGCAAAGAGGTGGCAGATGGAATACAACGTGGGGAAGTGTGAGGTCATGCACTGTGGTAGGAAGAATAGAGGCATAGACTATTTTCTAAATGGGGAGAGAATTCAGAAATCTGGACTGCAAAGGGACTTGGGAGTCCTAGTCCAGGATTCTCTTAAGGTTAATTTGCAGGTTGAGTCGGTAGTTAGGAAGGCAAATACAATGTTGGCATTTATTTTGCGAGGACTAGAATATAAGAGCAGGGATGTGCTGCTGAGGCTTTATAAGGCTCTGGTCAGACCATATTTAGAATATTGTGAGCAATCTTGGGCCCTGTATCTCAGGAAGGATGTGCTGGCCCTGGAGAGGGTCCAGAGGAGGTTCACAAGAACAATTCCAGGAATGAAAGGCTTAACATATGAGGAACGTTTGAGGACTCTGGGTCTATACTCGATGGAGTTTAGAAGGATGAGGGGGGATCTGAAACTTACAGAATACTGAAAGTCCTGGATAGAGTGGACGTGGGGAAGATGTTTCCATTAGTAGGAGAGACTAGGACCTGAGGGCACAGCCTCAGAGTAAAGGGAAGATCTTTTAGAACAGAGATGAGGAGAAACTTCTTTAGCTAGAGAGTGGTGAATCTATGGAATTCATTGCCACAGAAAGCTGTGGAGGCTAGGTCATTGAGTGTATTTAAGACCGAGATAGATAGGTTCTTGATTGGTAAGGGGATCAAAGGTTATGGGAAGAAGGCAGGAGAATGAGGTTGAGAAACTTATCAGCCATGATTGAATGGCGGAGCAGACCCGATGGGCCGAATGGCTTAATTTCTGCTCCTATGTCTTAGGTCTTATGGTCTAATTCAAATGTTTGCATGTTTGTATGCCAGTCGCCTCATACATAGGAAGAATGTAATATAAAACAGTATGACCCAGGGAGGTCACATTACACTGTTAAACAAATTGGGTCACACAGCTCAATGAATTCTGTTTATTTTTAAGAAGGTGGAGAACTCCTCCAAACAAGGAAAGTTCTGTCTTTTGATAACCTCAGTCACTCCTAGGTCAGGTATAGCATGGTTTGCAGGACCCCCTACACCATTCCAGCTCTGACCTGGGAACAATTCCCCCGAACCAAGCAATGTCCCCATTCCCCAGCCAGCAATACGAGTCAGAAAAGCTTTTTCATCAAGGGTTCGATTTGAATTTAAATTCCCTATAAGCCTTTGATGCTTCACATCTACTGACAGCTTGCCTTTGCCTCTCGGCGGTTCCCTGCAGTTGTAAAATTGAGGCGGAATATAAAAAGAGTGATTATTTCAGACTCTGGTGCTGTGGCACAATCATGAGAGATATGAGCATAGGTCAGAGATTGGGGCTGGAGGCTTATTCTCCAGCCCATCTTCACTAATGGAAAAGCTTTGCACCAGCACTTAAAACCTCTCACCAGCACCCAGTTATCAAATCCAAATACTGACCCACCAACAGGCAACACTATTTCATTACTCAATGAAGTCTATGAACTCATTGACGGTCTGGCCTTCTCTCCATCTTCTCATGCAAGAAGCCTTTTTCAGAGTGAAACTAGACAGAGTTAGCAAGCTATTCAACTGGGGGGGGAGGTACTGCAGCTGCATCAATCAGATTCTCATTGTCTTCCACACGTGGACCCACTTTGAGCAAGAAGACCAGTCTCTGAAATCTCAACATGATGCTGATGGGCAATCCTGATCAAGACCCTATTCTGCAACGGTTGTCTGAAAGAAGACAGACAGAGCCAAGATTCTGATTAGGGGGCAGGGTAGACAAAGCATATGTCTAGCCATGGCAGGTAACTTCCTGTTTGAGAGGGTTAGTCCTTGTGAAGCTGAGTGGTTCCTCCCAAGCCTAAAGAAAATGTATTCATGTACACATGAAAGTTCTTTAGTGGTCACTGGAGCCCACCTTTACTATGGAGGTGACCAATCCCTCTCAGTCAATCACCATATTCTTGGTGAAGCTTTGGTGCCTTGTAGAGACTCGCAATACTTAACCACCGACCCAGGTTCTACAGAGTTCCATTAATTGTCTCTGAGAAATCTGGGAACTCACTCTAACATGGCCACAAGGACAAGGGTTTGCAAGATCTGCCAATGATCTATTCAACCAGAATTTAAGGGTTCAGTTTAAATGGGGCCTAAAAGCTGTCAGAGGCAGGTTTAAGTTCCCGGCTTCAGGCAGGCACAAATGTGACGAATGCCCTTTCCAGTCCTAGACTATTTAGGTCCAATCTATCACAGAGCCTCTAATGATAAAGCCAGGAGTCGTCTCCATCAGACCTTTCCCAGTTTTTATCATTTTCCTTCAGCTTTTTTCCAACTTGCCTGTGCACACCAGGAAGAGGGTGGAAAGTGACAGAGCCTTTGAGGCTTCTTTGATACATTTTGAAATTTCCAGTCTAAAACTATATGTAGTTATACAGGAAGTGTTGAAAGTACACAGCAGGATGATTCACTTTGTCAGACATCTACAAACTTCTATTTCAAATTCTGACTCTTCTGCTGTGTATTTCTGACAATTGTCTGTCATTCCTGTCTCTCTGCTTATTTGTGTGTCTACATCTCTGGCTTTCCCCATACTTTCGCATGTGTGATCCCGCCCCCACCTACCCACAAGCATTTTGTATACAATGTCTCACTCTAGTTATCTGCCCATCTCTGCAGTCTTGTTTGTGGTCATGAGTCGACCACAAACTGTCTCAAACTTGTCCCTTTTTCCTCATTAATTATTTCCCTTTCTTTCTGTCACTCATTTCTCTTTATTGCAGTCTCTACTCTTTCTGCCCTTCCAGCCATAGGCCATGTCCAAGCAAAACCACTGCATAAGTTCTGAAATTCTGCTTCCATATCATAACCTGCAACAAGTCCCACTCACCCATTATCCCTCTGGCCTTTGGCCTATATTGGCTCCCAGTGCACTAACACCCGAGTTTTTAAATTCTCACACAATTGTTCAAAACCCACCCTATATCTGCGGCTTCCCCAAGCCCTATGAACCTCTGGGAACTCTGCATTTCATTAACTCTGGCCCCTTGTGCATGTCTCAATTCTTTTGTCCCAACAATGGCCCTGGAAACCAATCCCTGATCCCCTCCGTCTCTACCAGTTTGTTTTAGATCCTCTTTATATTCTACCACTCGAACCAAGCTTTTAGTCAGCCAAGCTAATATCACCTTCTTTGGTTCTGTGTCACATTTTGTTTGATTACGTCCTTGCACCTATAAAAATGAAATCTATGTGCTCTCTAGTGTCCTGGGTGGATCATGATTTTGGTGGCTTTGCCAAATCATAGACATTTGCAGCACACAAGGAGGCCAATTGGCCCATTGTGCCTGTGCTGGCTCTTTGCTAGACCAAACCAAAACATATCATTCAGCCCTGCTTTCCCATAGTAAGCATTTTTTATCTCCAATGGGATGATTTCCAAAACTTTATAAGAACAACAGATTTTGGAATTATCCGTACTGATGCTCAAATCTCACAAAATCTGACAGGAGATAAAGGCTCCACGTTCTCCTGTTTTTGAGTGTGTCTTCTGGGTTGTATGGTGCAGGCAGGGGTGGGACAAACCGGCATTGCTTCTGTGTATTCAGTATGAAAGGAAATGCTACACCACAGCAATGACTCTGTAAAGCAATTTGAGCCTCAACATCCGAGAAAACCACCTCAAATTGCATTCATGCTGCACAAGAACTCAGAGAAGGAGCAAACACAGCAAGTTGCAGCAACATAGGGCTCTTCATGCTGCCCTTTAACATATCACATCACACCACACACTACCACAATATAGCTGCCCACTAACTTGGATGTAGTGTTGACGATCTGCGGGAGGAAAAAATTAAAAAGATTGTTTAGTTTTCAAAGCATACTGCAGTGCATTACAGTGCAGAATAACCCAATCTGTCCCAGCTCACTATCTGCTGAGGAACGAGTTTCCCCATTTAGTCCACCTCCACCCCTTCAGAGGGTAGCTGATCAAGTTTCACTGCAATACACCCGTGGAGTCTGGATTCTACAGGATGAATATTGTACAGCATTAAAGTCAAGGATGGAGTTCCTCTTTGTGTGTGGCTGCACCAACAGATCTGTGATTGGAGCTGGTAAAACCAACCCTTTAGCCACCAGGTGTGAACTCACTTTTCACTTTGCAAAACTACCAGTTATCAAATGTCACAAAGGGCACTAGGATCCATTAGCAATGTGGACCCGAATGAGCTGCAGGCCTATCCAGGACTAAGGTACACCACTTACAGGACTAAGGTACATAGCATACCAAATAGCCCAGGTACCTACCATGACCTTTAAATAGGAATGACAAGAGCATTTACAGTGGGGGATTCAGAACCAACCTATTGAAAACCAAGAACCAAGGATGAGAGAAGCATAGAGAGGCAGCATACAGACTGTCATGGATCGTATTGAATTTACTTTCTTTATCGCTGCTCGAGATGACTATGGTCCACACCATGATTCTGGAGGTCACTCCGATTCAGTTTGCCGTTACTCCAGTAACAGCCAGTTTTGAATTTATCAGCCTCTTCTATGGGTTGAATAAGTTCTAAATCCATTTGTGAAGGAGCCATTGGTCCCATTGCGTCCAGTCACATTCAGATCTCCATGGGAGATGCCTCTGTCCACTTCACTAATTCTTGGCAAGTGATTGAATTCATCCCTATGAAAAACCCATCCATAGTGGAATCCAAGTGCATTGTGCTACCATTGCTACAGACACCAAGCTGAAATGTAAGAGACAATCCTCAACACCAAAAGAAAGGAGAATAGTGCCCCTTGACTAAATGCCAGGCAAGGCCCAGACTGCGGCAGCAGTTGTTCATCTCCAGAGTCAGTACTCAATGGTACCAGCCAGCAATAAGACGATTGCAGCTGGAGAAATGACTTTCAGCACAGCTTTTGTTGATTTTGGATCAATCTGTGCCAGAGTACAGTGACTGAAGGCAGCTCAGCTGAAAATTGCATTGCTGCATTACTTCAACGTGGCTACGACAGGCTAATAATCAATGCTGGCATTCTTGTGGCGCAGTGAGTAGCATCCCTACCACCGAGCCATGAAGCTCTGGGTTCAAGTCCCACCCCAGGCCATGGAAGGGGTATTCATGGTGTGCACAAAAAGGTTTTTGTCAACTGGTATATCCTTCCAATAGAACTATGGCAAGTGTCGTCTTCGCTTCAAGGGACTGAATGTGTGAGAGAGAGAGAGAGAGAAGGGGGAAGTACCTCTTGTGACATGGGTTAGGTACTGTACCATCATGGCCACTCATCTTTTATTTTAAAACAGGCCCATTGGGATTTTCAGGTCTTCTTTTAGTTTGAAATCCCAAAAGCAGCAGTTACAATGGAGACTCTGAAATACAGATTAATAACTGAAAAGCAAGCAGTTTCTCCCTCTATTATCTCTCTCTTTCCAATTCTTGAACACACTTAGATGGACAACAAAGAGAAACAGGGTACAAAATCACAAATATTAAATCTTGAATACAACATGCAATGCTTTCAAGTCCAATACTGTTATAAAACATCAGTTGCTCTTAAAGAATTGTTGACAATTATTCACAACATTGAGTGTGATGTGGATTCAGTTGCTTTTTCCACAGCTACACGTGCTCTCCCTTTCATTTGCCCCTTCCCCCACACTCTTCACGTCTCAAATGTTTCTCAGCTGGGTTGGGGAAAGCTGAAGTGATTTGCATGTTCACTGGTGTCAGTCTGAAGGAAACTGGACTCCAGCCTCACTCAGCTCCAGTTACGCTTGCAGCTGCTCGGACTGCTGCCATATTTGGATGTAAAATGTGGAGATGCTTAGTAGGCACAACCTTTGCAGAGAAATGTGGTGACCATTCTAGGCAAAGTAGCAATAGATCCTAGAAGGAAAGGTGTGGCTTCCATCTTAAATGAACTACTGTCGGATTGCAGTACTGGGTGACTCTTACATCCTCAATGCTTTTACAAAACTACTGCCCAACTTACGGGGAAAATCATCTTTCTAAAACTCTTCTTCAGATGCCCAGCCATTGGCCATAATTGTTATGGTGACTTGGGGAGGGATTGTAGTGGGTGAGTAATGCGGAAATGCAGGTATCCCGAATTTAACAGCAGGACCTCAGTTGTGTTGCTTTGTCTCCATTTCCCACCTGGCCACTTTAAGAGGCCTGCTGGCTATCAAGTGGGAAGACTGAGCTGGTAGGGAGCAGATAGAAGTGATGGTGGAGGGTTCGCAGGCAGAGAGATTGGGCTGGGGGCAGTGGCAGCTGCAAACTTCAAATTAGCTCAAGTGCCAGAGCAGGCACTCTTTCTCATCCTGGTGCAAGCAGTGCTGGAAAGACATTTACCCAATGACTCCACCCTTTCTGGCCTCCCTTTAGCTGTCAGGTTTCCTAAGCCCTGGAAAACCCAGCCAACAACTGTTGAAAGCCTTCTTCAAATTTCAGACACGCAACCACATTAACATATTTAAATTACCATTCACCTCTCGTGAGTAGCTTAGCTGCCAACAAGCCTCTGTCAAAACTGGAAGTGGATACATTGAAAGCAGGGTTCTGATTTTTGAAATTTTAATCCCTGGCCCTATCCTTCATGGGGGTTAAAACTCCATCCAATCTGCAGACAAGAGTAAGTGGGAGGGTGCAGGAGAGGCTGCAATTGGTTTATGATCCCGGCAAGGCTGAGAAGCCCCTGCTGATTTTAACAACAGAGCAATGCTGTTGGAGCTTGCTGTATGCAAATTGGTTGCTGCATGTCCTACATATCAAAAGTACTTTATGGGCTGTGAGGTTATGAAAGCCGTGATAAGAATTTACTCATATATATCATGGTTCATGCTAAATGGCATAATAAACTCTTCAGACATTCACTCAAATGAACTCACTGAATGGCATCATAACCACAAAGTGATGCAGGAGCTCAAATGCGATCCACTCAGTCAAGGATTACAGACATGACAAAACACTAATATACAAAATAAAATGATCCTCAGCATTCGGAACTGAAGTCCAGCCAGACTCGGGCTCTCTCATTACACTGCACTCCAGCATTTGTCCAGCTTTCAGAGATGCCTCTTTCATCCCAAGGCCATACATATGGTGCCGGTCCTTGTGTCACTCTACACTGTCACCATCTCTGTCTCTGGGCACTACCAGGGACTCCATCTCTCCCTTTCCCCTCCCCAAGTCCCAGTTAAGGCAGCTTAAACATCACCTGAGGCTGCCTACCCAAAACAAACTGCCTTTTTGTGAGGTCAGGCCTTAAAGAGGTTTTCAGTTGTTGTTGCTCAGTGACCTCAGTGCTCAGAAAGGAAACATTTTCCAGTCCAGTCACCAAAGTGTCAGTCTCACATGCTCACAGTACAGTGACAAGAGTAAACCTCCTTCAACGGAATGTTGGAATGGTGCTGTGTAAATATGGGGCCCGAGCTGGCTCAGGCACAAAGCAGAATAAGACTCAACAGTGTCTGGTCAGGTCCCAAGTCTTTACCAAAAAAATTCTCAGGATGTGGGCATCACTGATTAGTTTTATTTATTGACCATCCCTAGTTACCCTCAAGAAAATGTGTGGGCCTTCTTGAACTGTTATAGATGTTAGGTGGCTTGCTGGGCCACGAGAAAGCAACTAAAGAGTCAGCCACACTGGTGTGGGACTGGAATCAAACTAGGCCAGAGCAGGAAGGGACAGAGGGTTTTATTTCCTAAAGGACATTAATAGTCAGTTGGGTTTTTAAATGACAAACCAACAGCATCATGGTCACTTTTACTAATACCAGATTTTTATTTCCAGATTCTTTTACAATTGAATTCAAATTCTCAAACTGCTGTGGTGGGATCTGAGCTCACAATCTTATAATCCAGGCTGCTAGATTAATAGATCTGTAACATACGGCTGCATTTTCCGGTAGACAGACAGGAGACGGGGCCCGCTCACCAACACGTAAAATGACACGGGGTGACATTGAGCATGTGTCCCGACGTCACCCCGCATCATTTAGATTTTCAGTTTGGTGGGTGCACAGCCGATTTGGCTGCGCACTCGCTGAACTGTCAGAGGCCTATTAAGGCCATTAAAAAAGTAATTTAAATGATGAATGGACTTGCCCGTCCAACCTTAAGATTGCCAGGCAGGTGAAGGGCACAGGCAGCCTTCAGAAAAAACATGAAACCTCATCCACGGGCGGGATGAGGTTTCATGAAGGTATTAAAAATTTGTATAAAATGTTTAAATTAAAAGAAATTGACAGTGTCGCATGAGGGGACATGTCAGGAATATTTTTTTCTGCCTTTGATGAAAGTTTGAATCTTGAGCTGATCTCCCTGAGGCAGCACTTTGCCTCAGGGAGATCTGTGCCCTCTTTCGCACGCATGCGAAGCATAGTGCTTCCAGGTGGATGTCATGCTGGGTGGGCCTTAACTGGCCCACCCACGTAAAATGGCACCTCACCCCCGGCCAGGGGTGCCAATCAGGAATTCGCCCAATGGGGGGGAAAATGCTGCCCATAACCACCACACTACTGACTTCAGATCAAAGACTATATTTACAAAAGAGTTGTTGGATTTGTGTGAACCAATTTGACTTTGCATCAGTATCACACTCAATAGTGAAATAGGCCATTTGCTCCAGGTGAAAGGAGCCTAAACCCAAGCCCCTGACTACACACCAACTGAACGACAGATATTAATACTGTCATCTAACTACCCCCAGACTCCACAAGAAGCCAAGACAGGCATCCATTGATAATAAAAAGGGTGGGGTGGGGGAAGGGGGAGAATCTTTAAACTGCCCCAGGGATTAAGGAGAAGCATTAGCTCCACTTGACTCAGTACACCATAAAACTTCTGGATTATTCCAGGAACTGCAAATAAGAATCTGCTGGCCATTTGCACACTAGATAGTTATCTGTAAGTGTAAACACATGATCATCGGTTGACAGAGCCTCCAAACTGCTTTCCAATGTAGTTGTACTCCCTCCCTCTTGGATGTGCTCCTCTCTAGCTGGTCGCTCTTAGTCGGTCACTCAATTTAATAGCTGCAGAGATAGTGCAATACTCCAGAAACCAATGACCGCCATCACCTTCTTGGAAACCTACACTTAAACACCCAGCACCAATCCAACCCCTCTGGTTGGTAGTGGGTAAACACAGTGAAGGTACAGATCAGCTATGATGTATTGAATGGCAGAACAGGCTTGAGGGGTTGAATGGACTCCTCCTGTTCCTATGTCCTATAGGGTGGGCAGTCAGTCACTTTTCCATGTCTGGTCAGATGCTTCAGAATTCTCCAGTGCTCTCTGAAGTCTAAGAGGCACCTGCACCTAGGAGCCGCATGATGTGGGTAGCAAGGGTAAGCATGCCAGCTTCAATGAACTGCTACTTTTGATAAGCAATCATCGGTACCAGTTGAGCAAATAAAACCAGAGACAACTACTCGGCAAGGGGCTGGGAGTTAGAAACTGCTCACCAGGCTGCTTAGCGAAGGGCAACTTGGAGTTCTTTAAAAACCAAGTCCATTTAAAGCTATAAACTTAGCAGGCATGTGGCAAGCTATCCACCATGTACTTAGTTGCAGTTTTAATACTTACCCTCGGAAGAGTCCACCTGCAGAGGCCCTGCCTCGCTTGTCATCCTTCTGGGCTGTTGCCCTGACCATTTCTTCAATAGTCTCTTTAGAATACAGACCCATGGGACTGTTGTACTGCCCACGGTGGCTGGAGCTAGGTGTCACACTTTCAATACCAGTTACATCATAAACCCTTGCTGGTGCCCGAGAAAGGCTGACCCCTCTTTGAGGTGAAAGGTCGGAAGTCAGAGAAGCAGCTGGAGAAAACATCGAAGTGGTCATGGAAGATGTCTGCCTGAGAGATGCTGCCATTTCCGAGCGATGAGACAAGCTGCTATCCCTTGTGCTGAGGTAATCAGAGGACATCCCATTAGCTGTGAGCATGCTATCAGTAGCCCAAGCGTTTTTACTGAGCTGGTGCTCAGGACTTGACATCAGTTTTCCGCTCAGACAGCTAGTGCCGATTCCTGAAGCTGGCTCCTGCAGCAACACACACCCGAGCACAGAACAAAAGGCAAAATAAAATCACAGATCACATGCAAACAAGACAGCACATCACTGATCAAAGCAAAAGAAAATAATTAGTGGGCCCAAATTATCCAGCATACATTGATGACACCAGTCACTTGACTAAAGAGTATCTTTCGCACCAGGTGATGAGCTACATCAGCCAAAGCAGTCAGTTTAGTCTGTGAAAAGCTAATTGGAAATGTCTCAATCTGGAAATTGGGCTCCAAAATTCTGATGTTGAAGTGAGCTCTTTATGGAGATTATCGGCTAATAACATTTCCAATGAACAACTCCTTCTCCAAGTAATGTCCTGAATTATTCAAGGGTTGCCGAACCACGGATTATGCAATGATTTTACTGCAGGGTAGGGCAAGGAGGAAGGCGGAGGCCCCAAGTCTACCACAGCTGGAATGGGGTTCAAACCTCACATTGGTGGCCTTATTCTGAATCACACGCTAGTCGTCTAAGAATTGAACCAATATCCTCTTCAACCCCCCACCCGTAAATGAACTTACATCAATTATGAGTCAACATTTAAACCCAGGGGTGATCCCACCACCAGCCCTGTTTAAACTCTACCATTTCTTGCCTGAATGCTGCTTTGCCCATCTTATCTTACTGACTCCATGACTGCAAATACAAAAGCAAAATAATCTGAAACTAAGTTCTGACAAAGGGTCTTTGTCCTGAAATTCTGTTTCCCTACCACTGATGCTGGATGAGCTGTTGAGAAGTTCTGGCATTTTCTGATTTTATTTATTCTATGACCACTATAACCTTGGATTTGGGAAAAGGTCGTAATCCAACAAAGGCAGAAATGATGCCCTTATATAAACAGAGAAATGGTGAAATTTTAGGAAAGAGACCATAAGTCAAGCTAGCCTAGTCTTCCAAACCACCCATGTAGTTTCCTTACTGTCATTCTGGAACCTGTAAACTTACATCTTTCCTAATAGAAATTCAACTAGTCCTTTAACAAAAAACTGTTCCATTACTCATCTTAGAATTTTGAATAACATCTCATTTTTGCTGAAAAATATTTCCCAAATTTCTCGCTTTTCCTTCAACACCATAGCTTAAACTGTCAACAAGAGTCCTTGAATCCCATGACCAACACAACATTGCCGGATCAACATTCTCCCCACTCACGTAAATCTCAAGACACTCATCGAATCCTACCTCATCTTCTTCTTCTTCAGTGTCATATCTCAGGCTGGACGACCTTTCCTCAGAACTCAGACTGCTCACTTCAAGAGCTAGCTTCACAGCCTTCCTTTGAACTCCCTTCAGTAAGTCTACATCTTTCCTACAACATGACCAGAACTGTGCACCATATTCTGAGGTTCCTTCAAGTCCAGATGCAGCTTCAACATCATCTTAGACTGAATAGTAATATTTGCTTTCTTTACTAATTCTTAACAGTAAACAGAGTTTTCATGACCTCACCACCAGAACCTCTAAATCTCTTTCCTGCTATTCCCTCAAGCACTTTACCATACAACACACACTCTAGATTCTTGTTTCATCTATGTAGATTCATTGACCTTACATTTGTTGAATCCTACCTGCCAACTCTCCACCCACTCCCTGACTATTCCATTGTACACTCCAATTTCTGGGAAGTTACAACCGACTTGAGAGAAGGCTTCCTTGAAACTGGAGATTGTTTATACTCCTACCCAGAGTGATTCCTGTTCCATTCAGGGACTCTGTCTGACTACAAATTGGATGTAAAGGAAAGTTGGAATGATTTCTTTCAAGGAATACCACTGAAGGTCTCGTGTATTTTGTCTACTAGATGAAGTGAATTCCTAACGTCCAATCTAATCCAAACCCATCTCAGCTCTTGGCTCAACCTGCAGGAAAACAAAGCGGCTTGGAGAAGCTGTAGCCAAGTTGTGGTTCCTTCTCAAGGTCTGTGCTGTCACCTCACAATTTAAGTTGAGACGGTTCATCAACCATGGGAAGGCAGGTCATTGCAGTAATTCATTTGAACCCAGCTCCTTCTCCTGCTCCCAGTTTATTCCTTTCCCTCCTAGAGGTGATGATCTTTGGGGGCCGGGACCTAGTTTCCATAGGCAGTGGTTATGACCCACTAGCTCATTCAAGAGCCCATTCTTCACCTGAGAGGCTAGGCGTTGGTTGGTGATGCAACTGTGAAGGATATGACGGTCAGTCATCACCTAATAATCCCCATACACAAAAATTCACTGGATGACACTCAGGAGCCTTGGTTTTAGAACCCTTCTGGTCAGAGGTAGTACCAGGGCAGTTGGAGTATCCCAACTGTTGCCCAAGTTGAAATCAGCCCACGAACATTCTAAACTGAATGAGTTTACACAGCGTTTACACATGGAACGTGTAATGATGCCAGTTCTGCTTTGCCCATGTGCCGTACCAATGTGGAGCCTTAAAGTGACAATTAGGGGACAAGATGTCAGCTCAGATGCTGTCACATTGTAAACCAGCAGCCAGTGGGAAATGTCTGGCTATTTGGGCTGTATGGAAGCATCTGATGCAGAACGATGATGGGTCAATGCAGATCTACTGTACTGAGCCATTCCCCACCACATGCAGACTTGCCAAGGCTTACATAGTGACCAATTGTTTTGAGGACTGTGATGGGAAGTTTGGGAATGTTCATGATGCTGTGAAATTTGTTCTGGAAACGCTGAATCACTCCAGCTGCACAGCTTTGACTGGGGACATCAGAACAAGTTAATTTGGGAAAACCTGATGAAAAGTGAGCGAGGTGGATTATGTTGTTAGTGTTTGTCAGCACTGCTGACTGGAGGAATTACTAAACCTGGACAAGAATCATCCATGGGTTTATAATTCTCCCAGCCACATACTGATGTTAATCCACCTCCCTCGCACATGATATCTTCTCCCATTCAGTGTTACTTTATTTGTACTAATGCTCGTGCAGTGGAGCTGCAGTGTCAGATTAAGAACCTCCAATTTTGCATGCGTGTCTGTGCCCGTGTGATTGTGTATGGGTGTGTATTAATAAGCTGTGGCAGAGGTCTTGTTAAATATGAAAGGATTAAGGGATTACTGCAATAGTCTGGCACTGGTAAAGAGTTAAATTGGATTTCCACCAGTCTGTACCTTCAACTCAGAACTGCTCAAGCAAAAATAACATTAAAATGTACTGTTAGATTTTTAAGGGAGATCTGTTAATAATGTTTGTGTTTTATTAAATATTGTCCAGCACCTCCCTCATGCTGGAATTGTAAAAGGTGTTGGAACGTAATATTGTGACGTTAGTGAAAATGCACTTTGTCACATCATTGTGCCGGTACAGTGCCAACTGAGAGTGTTAAGACCTTTAAGGTCAGCACAGTGTCGAGGGGAAACAATGTTTGTAAACCGTTGGGGATTGGGGGTTTGGTGGGGGTGGGGGTGGGGTGCCATTATTTTGCAAAACATAAGGCCCAATGGAACGGATGGTCACCTGTGTGAGGTATAATTATGCAGCATGACTCCATTGCCACATGCTCTCTTCAAAGTAATGGCCTTTAATTTGTAGGAAATAGTAACTATAAAGTGGATTGTCTACTCCTTTTATACAGCTGTGAACAGGAGCAGCATCCATCAGTTAAACCGACAGCAAAGGGTCAAAACTGTTCCAAAACCCCTGGAAAAGAATGCAATCTCTCTGAAGGCCCAACTTAAAAAGAGACACAAAATTACCAAGCATCTAAGCCCAAGAAAAGCACCTCTGATGAATACTCCTCGATTCCCTTCGTCCTGTGTTTGTATGCGAGTTGGAATATGTGTTCACAAGCAGCAGTTGACCGAATAATCAGTTATTCAACTCAGTAAAGTGATCAGTTTATAAGAGGTGCTACTGGAAGAGTGAGTTTAGGGAACTCATTTGTTTGTTCTGCAGTTGAAGAAACAGAGTTTAGAGTATGGTTTTTGGATGTCTCGGGTGAAATACAAGTACGGTGAGAAGCATCAAGTGAATGCTCAGGGATTCACTGGAAGAAAACAAGTTATTACTGTGCCAGTCCCAAACGAGAAGCCTTTGGGCGGAATCATCCCAGATTTGCACTAAGTGCGGTAGCAGGCAGGTAAAATGACATTTTACCTGCCTGATGCAATGGCGGGTTTTCATGCTGTATCATCCCAAACCCACCACATTAGTTATGCATTAGTGGGAAACATACCATTTCCATGGCGGGCAGGCTGTCGTTCACCCACCACGCCATCACTTCACCCCTTCAGCACGCTGGACACCATATTTAAAGTCTAGCCGCGCATATGCCTCTCAGTACTTCCAGCCCAGCACTGCTGCAAAGAAGACATGGCCCTGAACAGCAAAAAAACTGCAGCCCCCAGGTTCAATGATACGTCCTTCGAGTGCCTTTTGGATGCAGTGGAGGCCCACCATGATATCCTCTACACACGCTCTGGCCGCAGGATGGGCAGCAGCCTCACTAATCCGGCTTGGGAGGTGGCGGTAGCAGTGGTCAGCGCCAACATCCTTCAAAAGAGGGCAGCCACCCAGTGCCAAAAGAGGACGAGTAATCTCCTCCATTCCACCAGGGTAAGTCACGCTTCACATCACTCTCAATTTACACACACACAAACCCAGCACACATCCACAGAGCCCTCACTCACTGCCAATTCAAGGGACATCGTCATTCACACTCTCCCACACACCTTCGTTGTCCTCAGCCCGTCCATGGGACCACTCACCACCCACACATGACAGGCCTGGCAGGTGTCCTGCTTACACTCTCTATCTCTATTCATGCATGACAAGCTGGCACACAAGAGGGAGAGGTCACAGACCGGTGGAGAAATGTCTGAAAACAGAGCCGTCCAGTTGGCTGGTGAGGATCCGGACCGTTCCTGTGCCAACAGTGGGGTCAGCAGTGCTGTACCAAGTGATGACCCAGCAGTGCAACATCCATCAGACACAACCATGCTGTCCTGTTTCACGGGCCACTATCAAGCCCTAATTATCTCCCCTTGCTTCTGCAGGCTCATCTGGGAAACAGAGTCCATGACCCAGGGCCTCCAATCAAGATCCAAAGAAACTTCTGAAGAGGAATCTGGAAGCACCCTTCTCGAAGTCCTGGCACAGCGCTCACCCACACCCTCCACCAGCACAAGAGACAGACACCTCGGTGGGACCTATCTTTACAGTAGCTTCGAGATCACAATCTGGTGAACATATTGCACCGTCTGATCCGCAGCAGGCAGCGGCAGGAACTTCCCAGGTGTCCGGCACTCGGGGGACTTCTGGAGGCCAGAAATTTGCTGAGTCCGAGTCAGATGACGAGTCTCTGGATTTGGTCATGTCACAGTTGCTGGAATTGCAAAGGCAAACTTAGCAACATAAGGAAGGGATGTCTGCTGCACTCCTCAGATTGCCAGGCATGATGGAGGAGTCCGTCCGTCTTTAGGCTGAGGTGATAGCGTCGGCATGCCAACACATTGAGGTCAACATTGGTAGGATGGCGGCTGCCATGGAGACCTTAGTCCAGGATGTCGCTCCTGCACTGCTGCGCAGGCTCAACTCCTTCGCTGATGCCAAATTTGGCCTCCAATTGTACTGTATGCGAAAGGGGTGTGGCGCAGCTCGGTCTCACTCCAGCTACCCCTTCTCCTGAAGCAGTCAGCCAGGGACCCTTGGGCACCCGTAGGGAGGAGGATCAGCAGGTGTACCCCCTGGGGCCAAGCATCTAAGTGATTCCGGGAGTGTCTGGCCCATCCGAATACCCTTTTTCTGTGACCACAGCAGCTCCAGCTCCACAGGCCGAGGAGGGTGCCACTGCCATACAGCAGGACCCAAAAGCAGGCCGGGGCCCTCCAAGTCTCGGCTCTCCAGAGGATGCCTGCCAAGGTCTTCACAGACAGGTCGTAACAGTCAGCAGGCTGCCTCCACCTCCACTGTGGATGCCCTGGGAGCACCAAGATGTAGCAGCAGGGTTAGGAAAGTCAAGAAGATGTAGTTGCATAGCCTGTGCATGGTTGTTAACCACTTGTACACACTGTTCACTATTGTCAATAAACTCCCAAGAATGTCTCCCTGCCTATGGCTCCTTGTTCTGATGAGCAGTGTTCGTGTCACTCAATATGAGACCTTTCTGCGCAAGATAAAGGCAGGTGTCTCAGTCCAAGGCCTCTCCCCCTTCTTTGTGCAGCCTTTAGGCCGAAGTGATAATCTGGTCTCACAATCCATGGAAACATTACTGATGCCTGTACCTTGACAGTGCTTGTCATTGCTGCCAGAATGTCATGGGCAGGTGTCACATAGTTCCGTCATTCTCCATGTGTGTTCTCAGTATCTTTAAGATGTGGCTGGACCCATCTCTTCAGTATCTGTGACCAGTGATGCTGTGCTTCTGAATGGGTCAGGTGCTGAAGCTAGACAAAGGATCAAATACTTTTAAAGTTTCATGGCTGCGTCTCCATGCTATGACCCTGATCATGGAGCACAAGCGAGCTGCCCTCGGCCAGGCAGGAGTCAGACATTCTCAGAGGCTATGTGCAGATCTATGGAGTGTCCTCACTGCATGTCATCATCATCCTCTGCAATTGAGCAACTATTAGGGCCTCCACTTCATCTCCATGACAGGAGCATTATCGTGCAGGGTATGTGCGCTGCCATAAGCCAGACTGGAGTCAAACGTTCATAAATGCAATGCGAGGATCTATGGTGTCTCCTCACTGCATGTTGATATTATCACCCACAAATCTAGCAGCTATGAGGGTCTCCCGAGCACCTGCCTCATCTGGCCAGTGGGAGGGCCTCATCTCTGTCATCTTAGCCTTTGAGGACCTCCTCCCAGTCGGTGTCCTCCTCATTGGTGGAAGCCTCCAGCTCCTCTATCTCCTCCTCAGCCAGCTCCTCTCCTTGATGCAGTGCCAGGTTGTAAAGGGTGCAGCAGGCAATGATGATGAGTGACACCCTCTGTGGACTATATTGCAGGGCTCCACCAGTCCGGTCCAGACACCGGAACCTCATCTTCAGCATCCCGATGGTTTGCTCCACCAAGCTGCAAGTTGAAGCATGAGCCTCATTATACCTTCACTCGACTGCAGTCTGAGGCTGCCACATACGTGTCATCAGCCATGTCGTCTGCGGGTAGTCCTTGTCCCTGAGGACCCGTCCCTGCAGCCTCTGTTGACCCTGGAAGACGTCAGAGATCTGTGACCAACTGAGAATGTAGGAGTCATGGACACTCTCTGGAAATCGTGCAGACCTGCAGGATGCATTTGTGGTGGTTGCACACCAGCAGTTGACATAGTTGACCACGTGTTGTGACGGAGATCTGAGTGCCACATGAGTGCAGTTGATGGTACCCTGCACCTGTGGGAAACCCGAGATCTAGGAAAATCCAATCACTCTTGTATCCTAGCTGTCATGGTCCCGGGCAAAACGCACAAAGTGCTCCTCATTGGAAGCATCCTCATGAAGATGGCATCCATAACCTTATTTGTGGGTGGAGGCTTATGATATCCTACAGAGGTCACCTGTGGAGCCCTGAAAAGGAGCCACTGGCATAGAAATTGAGCGCTGTGGTCACTTTCACAGCCACTGGCAGTGGATGCCCTCCATGCCCCTGTGGCACCAAACCCTGCAGTAGCTGGCAGATATGACCAACCAGTTCGCTAGACATGTGCGGTCTTCAGCGACACTGGTTCTCGGTTATCTGCAGGCTAGATCCTGGGTCTAGCTAGGCACCGACCAGCGATGGCTCACACGCTCTTTTCTCAATTGTCTTCTCTCTCTATACGCTACGAGGCCTACGGCTAGTTCACCAGGCCCCATGATCCTGATGTACTCCTCCTGCAGGATGCAAGAGAGAGACACATGGGTTAGTATGGGTGCACTAAGAACCTGTCTTGGTTAAATCTGAAGGCCCCTTAAAGCATCCAGAGAGTGCTGGCCACCACTTGGATAGTCAGAGATTAGTGCGCTTCATGGCTGCCCAAAACTCCACCCACCTCCGCCCCACTCCACCTGACTGATTGGCGGCAGCTTTGCCCATTGGACTGCATGCTTTGCGCTCAGCTCAGGCATTCTCCTAACCCGCACTGTAAAACTGCACTGTTAACTTGAACCATGGGGGAGATGTGTCCAAACCACGACAATGACATTGCAAATGATTGTCAGCTTTAGCAAGGAGATTGTACAATTTCCCCAGTCATCCAACCGTTCTGCAGTCCACTAAAATGCTCATTACTTTGCAGTCTGTGCCCGAGGGGTGAAAAGCTCTGGAGCACTTGATGGCACTTTGATGCCTCTGCATTGCTCGAGTGGGCAGAGAAGCTGGAGGTCTGACTCCAATCATATCAATTTAGCTATGCCTGAACTGTCTCAGCTGCAGATACTTAATACAAGATTTCCCTTAATGCATGGCTGCTTCTCTCACCCACCCCACCCCCAGCCCCTGCACATGCTTGTGAGCTACTTTCAACCGCAGGCCAGCCCTTGCCCTCTTCCCTCCACCTCGCCCCTGAGTCACCTGAACTGCAGGGCAGCCCTTCACCCTCCACCCTTCTGATGCGTCTCAACCGCAGGGCAGCTCTTGCCTCTCCACCCACAGTGTGTCTCAACCACAGGGCAGCCTTTGCCCCCTCCAACGCACCTCAACCGCAGGGCAGTCCTTGCCCTCCCGCAATGCAGCTCAACGGCAGGGCAGTCCTTAACGCCCCCCCTCCCACAACATGCCTCAACTGCAGGATAGCCCTCACACACCCCCCGCATATTGTCTGCTCATGCCACAGAATGTGCCTGATGCCAGCAGGTACAGATGATTCCACTCTTTGTGTCAGGCTAGTGGTAACTCTTCACTGTTTTGTGTGCCTGTAAAGATATTGCTGTGGTAAAGGAATAGTGGGAATTTGAATGGTCTTCTTGTGTTTGTATTGAGATCTTTCCAGCCTTTTTGTCTGGTGTCACTTTTCTTGCTTTTTTAAATGTTTTATTCTTTGTATTGAAAAGTTCATCAGTAGACTCCTATGGATTTGTCGGTAACTTTCCTCCACAGTTTCTAAAAAAGTTAGGATCTATCAAGCCAGGTTTCACTCTGGGATCTGCCTTGTCCAGTATTAACAGCAGCTGGGATGGTAACAAAGTGCATTGGGAGAATATCCACACAAAGCATCACTTTGCTGGGAGGACATTTGCTAGGCGGATGGTGTTCCATCCTTCAGTGCTTCCAAGCAATGGGGCTGGATTCACCGAGAAGATTATATATTAAAGCAGCTGGAGGCACAGGTCCAAGACAGTGAATCTTCAGGTGGCAACTTTTTCTGTTGCACTAAGAAAATGTTATTGCACAAAGCAGACAGTCTATTTTAATATTAATCATTTAATTTCTATTTTTCTCCAAACATTCCAGTTCTTCCCCTCCTTGTATGAGGTATTAACTCTTTTATTGTTCACAGTTCCACGGGAGTCAATTGCTCTCATTTAAGTGCTCATTATTCTTCACATGCAAGCCTTGATGGTACATACTGGCAAACTGTCTAACTGTGGAAAGCATTGAAACTGATTGTAACCATAATCAACTGGTGTCCACATACAGACTTTGTAGCCATCAGGTACAAAGAGCCTGGCAAATTTCTCCTCCGCTAACTGTCTGCAGATAACTGTCGTACCATGATTTTTCTATTTGTTCTTGGGATGTGAGCATTGCTGGAAAGACCTGCCTTTATTGCCCTAATTGTCCTTAGGAAGTTGTGGTGAGCCACCTTCTTGAACCGCTACAGTTCATCTGTTGTAGGTACACCCACAGTGCTGTTAGGGAAGGAGTTTGAAGATTCTGACCCAGCAACAGTGAAGGAATAGTGATATATTTCCAAGTCAGGATGGTGTGTGTCTTGCAGGTGGTGGTGTTCCCATACGTTTGCTGCCTTTGTCTTTCTAGGTGGTAGAGGTCGCAGGTTTGGAAGATGCTATTGAAGGAGTACAGTCAGATGACTCAACCAAATCAAACTTGGGATCTGCGACTCAGAGATAGCGATCCTTGCGCCATCACCGATTGTCGCAATATAACTTCTCATCATTTCTGCTGAATGTTAACTACTTCAGGGTGGCAGATTTCAGGATGTTCATTCCTGTCATTTACACAATAATTATTGAAAACACAAATGTCTTCATAGTTGGTTGCTTAAGTTAATTAGCTAATTTAGCAAAGTTGATTAGGAGCCTAGTTTAAGGGTGTCACATTCCTGACAGTGTTTGGCAAACAGGCCTTCACTGATAAGAGTCGAGACAATAACATAAATCACATGAAAACATATCTTGTCCCTTCCAAATAAAATAAAGTCACTAGCGGTGCCTATGGTTAACAGACAGTCCGTATAAGGCAAGTGAAGAGAGCAGATTTTTCCATCATATAAACTTGTTCTCTTTTCCATCTTCCTTTCTTTGAATCTTCTCCATGCCGGTGTGAATGGCATGACTTCTGGGTGAAATGTTGTTACCAATGACTGTCACATTTTGCACAGGAATGCACCTCCACAAGGCACGGATATATGCTCTACGCAAGATGTTCGTGTCCTCAGTGTTATCAAAAGTCAAAGAGAATATTATACAAGAGTGGATATAAGAGAGTGAGTGTATGTTAATTGCAGAGCCAACATCGACTGTGGCACTGCCCTTACCTTTTGATGAGGGATAACTGGCATGGGAGAGTCCATACGAAGAGATGCAGTTGGCACCGGGCCTGGGCGTCTTGATCTGAAAGAACAAAATAATTTTTTCTTAAGAATATTTTTAAAACTATGAATAGTTCCTCCTGCTGCAGCTAGATAAGCTTGGACCAGCCTTTTTAAAGGGTTTCTCCCAGACAATTGCTAGAGTCAGGGTCTGGCTCCCATTTTCACTCTCCTCCCATAAGGAAATTCCTGGAACTGTCCTGTGGTGGCATGGCTGAAATCCATTATAACCTGAAAACAATGGGTGTTCTCGCAAGATAAACAGTACTGCACCTATAACGAGCAAGTGATTAAAACAGAGGCAGACCTAATGTTATATGACAGCCCTTGGATGAATACAAGGGATGAATAGTGTGAAGGCTTTGGACACCATCTCATACCTCAGGTGAGAAGAAATTCATCCCTAAACTGCAACCCACAAAACAATCCAAGCTGCATTTCATCTCTCCAACTCTTCATTAATCAAGTTAGCAAGACATCAGCCCAGATCAGAATTCTAACCCCAACCCCAAAATAAGCATGCTTATAGTCCCCATTATTCTACATCCCCACTGAGCAAGATCTCCGGCCTCAACCCCTTTTCATATCTAATCAAGATTTCAAAGCCACACTCCCCACTGCCCAACCCCCTACACCCCACCCAAATTGCTGCATTCCAGTTCCTACATACTGGTTGATAATTCTTTCTTCCTCCCTCCCCTCTGCTGGTTGCAATTGGCACTCAGAGGCTACCCCTATCAAATTCCCCTTTAACAGTGACCTCCCCAAACTACATTTTACATGCATAGCAACTCACACCTATCAAATTTTTGTTATCTGATAGCTCTCTGTACCATGCTTCAATTCTCCCATCCTGGTGACTTTAACTCCCTTCCCCTTCCCCCACCCTAACCCTAACTTGTGGCTTGTAGATGGTGGACAGGCTTTGGGGAGTCAGGAGGCATTCCCAGCCTCTGACCTACTCACGTAGCCACAGTATTTATATGGCTGGTCCAAGAGCTTTAAGTCTTTGGAGATTTAAGCCACTTGCACCATGACCAACATTAGTGATCCAGTCCTAAAAACTAATCGCGCTCTCAATGATGTCCTTTAATTCCTGCCTAAGTCAACCTTTTCCAACACTGCTCTGCTGCCCATGTGGGAATTGAGCCTGAGGTGACCACACAAGAGAAGATAAGTGGAGGAATCAGTGATGAATGGAAGAAGTAATTAAGAAAAGCACCTAGTTACTTGTCAATGATAGCTTTAACTCATTCCCCTTGCTGCAGTCAAGTGGCTGCTTTAGGTAATTTTGTGACACCCCAGTCTCAACAAGGGAGCCATACTCAGATCATTGGTCGGGATCAAAGCACTGCAGTCTGAATCTCTGACCTGGAATCCTACCCGGCTGACTCCTACTCCCATTTCTTATTTTCCTTCCAAAATATTGTATGCTATGATAACCACATGTCACCAAGATCAAAGCCCCCAGTATACAGTCACAGTACTTTGAGGCCTGCATTCAAGGTCTAGTGTTCTAGCAGGAGAGGATTGACATATCTTTATCAATACACTGTCTCAAGCCCAGTCAACTGGGAGATTGAAATAATTCATGGTGGGTGAGGTGAAGAAAAATGCCCAAAACAAAAAAAAAAGACCCAACTGAAAAAAACCCAGCTCAGAACATACAGGTTTCTGAAAATATCTCTCAATACATTAATAGATGGAGAAACCCAGAGTTTGGTACAGGGGAACCCTTTCTCCTTTATTCAGTTACATCCTCAATGTAAACAGGGCCATTGCTGGGGAATGGGGTGTTTCTGGGAGGCTGGTGTGAGGCTAAATTGTTTCAAGATTGTTGGTGGGGACCCAGTATTGGAGCTGCCCCCTCGGCCCTGTCCTTGCAGTGTGGGTGCAGGATGGAGTGCGGTGAAATGCGGGATTATTCCCCATTCCTGTGATTGGCCCCACCTACTGTTGCACACCAAACTCTTTCCTGTCAATCTCAAATTCACTGTTTGGTTCCACTGGGTGTTGCTTTGTTCATTGACTGATTTGATCTCCTCCCTTTATTCACAGAACTTGAAGCAGCTCCTTTCCAGGTGAGTTCCTTTCAGTTATACAGTGCCTGCTGCTGATAGGGAACCTTCACCTGTATCTGGGAGAAGAGTGAAAGTAGAGTCACAGCTGGGAAGTCTTTCTAGATAAGGTGCCTTCAAATGGTGGGGATTGATGTTTAACTATGATTTGAGGGATTATTGGCACAGACATCCTGTGGGAAATGGGAGATTTTACATGCACACTAACGACACCCAGTTCGACCTCACCACCACCTCTCCCCATCCCACTAATGACACCCAGTTCGATCTCACTACCACCTCTCCCCATCCCTCCATGGTCTCAGATTCATTGCTCTGGGCAATATCCAGAATTGGATGAGCTGAAAGTTGTCAAATTAAATACTGGGCAGATTGAAGCCATTGTTTTCAGATACCACCACAAACTCCATTTTCTTGGCATTGAAATCCCTCCAACTCCACAAGAACACAAAAAAATAGGAACAGGAGTAGACCATTTGGTCCTTCAAGCCTGCTACGCCATTCAATATGATCATGGCTGATCTGAATGAGGCCCTAACTCCACTTTCCTGTCTGGCCCCCAAACCCTTGACTCCCATTGTTTATTAAAAATGTCTAATTCAGTTTTGAATATATTCAGTGACCCAGCCTCCACTGCTCTTGGGGGACGAGAATTCCACAGATTAACAACCCTCAAAAAATTTCTCCACATCTCCAAGTTAAAATGGGAGATCCTTTATTTTTAAACTATGCCTTCTACTTCTATACTCCCCAGCAAGGGGGAAACATCCTCTCAGCATCCACCATGCGAAGCCTCCCTCAGGATCTTATGTTTCAATAAGATCAACTCTCATTCTTCTATACTCCAATAGATACAGGCTCAGCCTCCACAATTTTTCCTCATAAGATAATCCTTTCATCCCAGAAATCAGTCAAGTGAACCTTCTCTGAACTGCTTCTAATACAATTATATCCTCTCTTAAGTGAGGAGACCAAAATTGTACACAGTACTCCAGATGCGGTCTCACTAAGACATTGTATAGTTGCAGTGAAATTTCTCTACTTTTATACTCAATTCCCCTTGCAATAAATGGCAACATTCCATTTGCCTTCCTAATCACTTGCTGTATCTGCATACTAACTTTTTGTGACATGGTAGGGGCAGGTTCAATCGTGGCATTCAAAAATGATCTAGACTGTTATTTGAAAAGGAAGCACGTACAGCGTTATGGGGAGAAGGCAGCAAAGTGGCACAAAGTGAAATGCTCATTCGGAGAACTGGTGCAGACACAATAGGCTGAATGGCTTCCTTCTGTGCTGTACCAATCTGTGATATGGTTTCAATGTGTCTGAACTCGCCGCAGTTTATTATAACTGGCAATGTACAAAGGTCGTGATGGATGTAATAGATAAAGCCCAGCAAAACCTGCGGTGCGCAGCTAGTAAATAGGCTCAATTAATTCCAGTTAATTTGGCAGCCAATGGTGTGATACAAGCTGCTGCCCAAATTCCACAGGGATTTACAGTTCAATTATAAACATGTCCTTATAAGGGAAGGAAGGAACAAAAAAGAAGTAAGACGACAGAAAGGGAAAGCAAAAAATAAAAAAGGAAAACAAATCCGGGCTCATAGGATTCATAGTTCATGTTGGGCTCTCATTTATATCACACATGTAGGGCAGGAGGTTCTGAAGGATTTAGAACTGTTACTGTTTGAGAGAGATCAAGAACTTGTTACTATGCTGTCAGTTTAGCTCAGTTTCTAGCTGTCTAGCCTCCAAGTCAAAGGGCTGGGTTTTTCCCTGTGAGCTTCACAACCTCACTGGTCAGGCTCAGATGAGGGCCAGAAGCTCGCACAGTGTGGGAAACAGTCACCTGGCATTTGCCCTGGAATTGACCAATTAGCGGCTAAAGGGTGTGCTCACCATCCAACTGAGGACAGTGGGAGGGCTCTTGAAGCTGCAGCGCCAATCAGAGGCCTTCCCACCTGAAAGCAGCAGCAGGACAAGACCATGGCGGTTAAATGAGGGAGAAGGTGACCCAAAATGGAGGTGTCCCGTCTCCAATTTCTTAAAAATTAAAGCTAAAAAGATGTCTTTTGCAGCCATGCCACCACTCTTGTGGCCTGGGGAACACTTCTACATGGTGATCCGTGGGCCACTGCTGAACCCAGGCAGGTGGGGAGAGTCTCAAAGCCTGCCTAGAGCGCTGGCCCCCTACTCCTCTATCAGGAGGCAGCCTCCAGCTAAACTATTCCCTTCCACCTGTGGGAACCTGGAAAATCCCAGTTGACCTCCAACAATTAGCCTTAAGTGGCCATTAATAGGCACAATTGGCTACCCACTGTTTGCGGGCAGGTAGTCCTTCCACATTCCCATCCCAGCTCCAGGAGAACGGCCTGGGGCCAAGGAGTGAGGGGACCGCCATGTTAGTGCCAACACCGCCCCACCTCTCCACCCCTTCATCCCCAGCAGCTCCATTCCCAGCCCAGACAGGGGCTTAGAATCAGCCCCAAAGTTGTGGGTTCAAGATCAGCTTCGAAGCTTCAGAAACGGTCACCAGCTGGCCACGTTTCCTGAACCAGATGCATCCTCAGTCAGGCCCAAATCTGAAAAAGCCCAAGCAGGTAAGGTTGTGGGGACAGGAGAGCGCACTGATCATCCTCATTGGAATATCAGTCCTTCATTCACTGAAGCTCAGTTCCAGAGGGAAGGTAGTCCATTTGATGTGGACCCAAAGGAAAGCAAAGTATACTAAACAAACCCAGAGGCATGGTGGAGCAAGGGTTGATGGAATGAAATTCAGTTACTACATATTGGACAAACCTAAACAAACAGTCATACAGTCCAAAAGGATAAAATAAAATTACAAGAATGAGTCTCTCTGGTGCCAATTGGCAATGTTATACAGTTTTCCCACTGCAGACTAGTGGGCAGAGTCCAGTTTCCCTCATCTGTGGGACACTCCACTCAGTACATCTCCCAGCAAAAATTCTCAGGACACAACACGTATCACCCTTGTGCTTGCTAACCTACATTGGACTCCAGCCCAACAACACCTCAATTTTAAAATTCTCATCCTTGTATTCAAATCTTCGAAATCTCGCATCTTTCTACTTCTATCTCTGTAACCTCCTCCAGCTCTGCAAGCTTTGATCTCTGCTTTCTTGACAAATTTCATTCTCCCATCACTTTCTGATGTTGAGTTCAATGGGACATCATTCACCTTTCAAGATCTTGTCTCAGGGGCTATAATTTGTATCATTGAGTAAGGGCAAACTATTTAACCACATGGTGCATCACAGCTGCACACAAGCACAGTTTCACCACACAGATTTCCAGCAGGGGCCCCCTTGACTGGTTTTCTCCTCCCAGGGACATTGACTGTTGCACTGCAAATGACCAGCACAACAAAAAAAAACTTACATTAATGCCTATAATGCAGTTAGGCATTCCGTGGCACTTCACAGGAATGATATCAGACAAAATTTGACACCGAGCTACATAAGGTGATATAAGGACATGTGGTCAAGCCTGGTCAAAGAGGCAAGGTTTAAAGGAGCATCTTAAAGGAGGAGAGAGAGAGAGAGATAGAGGTGCAGGAGTTTAGGGAGGGAATTCCAGAGCTTTGGGCCTTGACAGCTGAAGGCACAGCTGCCAACAGGTGGGGTAAATGAAATTGGGGGTGAGCAAGATGCCAAAATTAGAGGAGTGCAGGGATCCGAGCCTAGTAAAGCTGGAGGAGGTAACTGAGACATGAGGGGCAAGGCACAAGAGGGATTTGAAAACAAGGACGAGTATTTTAAAATCGAGGACAAGCAGCCAACGTAGATCTATGAGCACAGCCCAATGGGTGAATGGGGTGATTGTCTCCTTCAGGGCAGTTGAGACACATTGAGCGAAATGGCATCTCACTTGTGTGCAAATTATAACCTTGTGAACTCCTTGAATTTGCCTGACACCCCTCCTCTTACCTGTTCAAAGAAGTTTCCTAAATTTACCATTTCTAAGCTCTGTCAGCAGAACTGAAGATAAGACAGGACACATTTTTTTAACCCCTTTTGATTTTAGGAACACAGGAACAGAAATAGACGATTCGGCTCATTGAGCCTGCTCCGCCATTCAATTCGATCATGGCTGATCATCTACCTCAATGCCACTTTCCTGCACTATCTCTATATCCCTTGATGTCATTGGTCACCAGAAATCTATTGATTTCAGTCTTGAACATGCTCAATGATTGAGCTTCCACAGCCTCTGGGGTAAAGAATTCCAAAGATTCATCACCCTTTGCGCGAAGAAATTTCCCCTCATCTTGGTCTTAAGTGGCCTACCTCTTATCTTGAGACTACGTCCCCTAGTTTTTAGACTCACCAGCCAGGGGAAACATCTTATCTATACCACCCTGTCACAATTTTGTAAGTTTCAACGAGACCCCCCCCCCCCCATCACTCTTCAAAACTCTAGGGAATATAGATCCATTTTAGTCACTTTCTCCCAGCTTTAGACTCCTCAGTACTTCACACCAATTATTGGCTCTTCTCTTCACTTAGGATAAACCACTTTTAAGATTTTCAGTAGTTAGGAGTACGAGAGGGACCCATGATGAATGCAATGCCCTAATTTCTATTCTTTCTTTGGGGGTAACAGGCTTACTTCTGCTCCCCTGACTCCTTATGTAAACAATTATAAACATTTCCTTTACTTCATTAATGCTTTGTATCAGTTTTGAGTGTGTAATTTGGAGATATTCCCTTAACAAATCATTGTCTGACTTGGCTATAATTACCAACTTAAGGCAGACTGTTCTGGTCAGAGAGATGACAAGATGGATTTGAGTTAGCGGAATCTGAGCTACAAAATTAAAAGTTTGTCTCAAACTGGAATAAAGCTTCCTTTTCATTCAAATCTTGGTTTGCAAAGGAATCATTACAACTTTAAAACAGAAATTGTCAATTCAAGACGTAGGTCTTGTCTCGATTGGTAGCACTATCAAGTTGGAGTCAGAACATAATCTAGGCAGCCACTTCAGTGCAGTACCGAGCAAGTACCATACTGTTGGAGGTTTTGTCTTTCTGGCACAATGTTTTCCGAAGGCCCTGTCTGCCCTTTCAGATGGATGGAAAAGAGTGGGAAAGTTATGTTGGTATCCTGGTCAATATTTATCCCAGAACCAACATCACTAAAACTGATTATTTTGTTGTTATCTCAATGCTATTTCTGGGAGCTTGCTGGGAGAAAATTGATTGCCATATTTCCCTACATTACAATATTGACTACATTTCAAATGCACTTCATTGGCTGTGAGACGCTTTGGGACATCTTGAGGATGTGAATGGCACTATAAAAATGCAGATACAAGCCCTTTCTTTCTAACATCACTTGAGGTCAGAACTCGACACAGCAGTTCTGAGTACCATAATTTAGGAAGGATTTATTTACTTTGGAGGGAGTACAGCGTAGATTTACTAGAATGATGCTTGGAATCCAAGGTTAAAATACAAGGTGACATTAAACAAAGTAGGGTTGTATCTGAGAATTAGAAGGGTAAAAGGTTGATTTGATCAAAGTTTTCAAGATAATTAAGGGAACATATAGAGAGAAACTATCAACCCTATCTCTGTTGGTTGGGAAGCCTAGGACTAGAGGGCATTGTCTAAAAATTAGAACCAGATCTTTCAGGAGTGAAATTAGAAAACATTCCTACACACAAAAAAGGAGGTAGAGGTTTGGAACTCTCTTCTGTAAACAGCAATTGATGCTAGATCAATTACAAATTTTAAATCTAAGATTGATAGATTTTTGTTAACCAAAAATATTAAGTGATATGGGGAAAAGGTAGGTATATGGAGTTAAGTCACAGATCAACCATGATCCATCCCCATTGAATGGAGGAATAGGTTTGAGGGGCTAAATGGCCTTCCCTATTCCTATAATTATAGCAAAAGTGCTCACTACATGGCTAATGCTTCATAAAGGGATCAAAATTCAGGAGGGGACTATTCCTCCACCTCCTCCTTCAGATACCATGCCCTAAAAGAGCATTGGTAAACATGGACCTCCATTGGATTAGTCATTGATTAAGCTTAGAAAAGTACTGCAGTGGTTTGCTGTTGCCTTCTGCATAATGGCTGATCAGAAAACTCTCCTGCTCTTACCGCCTGCCATCAGGCGCACTGGAAGGATTCATAGGCTGGTAATCAATCTGTTTGGCTACATTATGCTGCACCTTCCATGACCATCAAGTCCTGAAGTGAGACTTGAACCCAGAGCTTCTGGCCCAGAGACGGGGATGCTACCATTGTGTCACAAGATCTCCCAAAGGGACTATTACTTAAATGAAAATAAAGTGCATAGAAAATGAAAGATCTAGCCATCCTGATCCACTATTGAAGCTACTACAACTATACTCGGTGGCAAGGGGTAAAGAAACTCAGATGTTGTGACGTATTAAAATGTCAATAATGAGCCCAAATTCACAGGTAACTCTGCCACTTCGTACATTATTGTTGTGATCACACTTAGAAAACTGTATATAGTTCTGGTTCCCAAAGTACAAAAAGATATTGCAGCTTCTGAAAGGATAGAGAAAAGAGCAACCACGATGATTAAGGGAAGGAGGGATTGGATAATAAAAAAGGATTATGTAAATTGGTCATATTCTCACTGGAAAAAGGGCAGGTTAAGAAGCGATATGCCTGCTGTGTTTAGGGACTGATTAATGTAACACATGACAAGCTGTTCACCTTGGTCAGCAACTCACCAAGCTGCCCTCGACAGCACCTTCCAAACCTGTGACCTTTACCACCTAGAAGGACAAGGGCAGCAGACACATAGGAATAGTTAAGTGGATCCAAGCTGATTGGTGAAGCAGAAACCAAGGTACAGAACTTTTCTTTATTCAATGAGTTTGACTTGTTCGTAGCTCTCCTCCCACTCAACCCAGTGTCCCAACTATCCCCTATTTATATGTGCTCAAAGACAATTAATATCCACCAACTGTTTCTCTTAACCGTAACAATGTAATCGACATTAACAAAGCTTAACAATGTAATTGAAAAGGCATTAACAACACCACCACTTGCAAGTTCCCCTCCAGGTCAGACACCATCCTGACTTGGAAATATATCATGTTCCTTCACTGTCACTGGATCAAAATCCTGGAAATTCCTGCCTATGGATATCATGGATGTATTCACACTAGAGGGACTGCAGCAGTTCAAGAAGGTGGCTCATCATCACCTTTCAAGGAAGGTTAGGGAAGGGCAATAATTGCTGGCCTTATCAGAGACACACATCCCAAGAGTGAATTTAAAAAAAAGAACATTGGAACCAAAGGACATGGCCTAAGTTTGACAGCAGAATAAATTCAAAACCATTCTGCCATCTTATTAGACAACAATTCCATTATCATACAACTGTCAGGGTGGTAAATGAATTGGATGTACTTTGGCCTTTTCAGGACTAACAACTCATATAGACAGTGACAGAGAAAGGAATATGAAGTGAAGGAGAGTGAATTAAAAAAAGGCTCTTGTAGGTGTAAACTAAATAGTCGAAATTATGCTAACCTCTAGGAAATAGGAGATTGCACCGAACTTTGGAAATAGTTAAAGCAATGTTTTAAATTGTTTACAGGAATTATTGGAGCAGATGTAAAAAAGAAAAGGTTCAATTTTCATGTTATTCAGGAAGAAGCATTAATAATTTCTGCTCTGTGCAACGAAAACTGGGTACTAGACACAATTAGGTCAGAATAGAGAATTTCTGCCTGTGGTTTTGAAGTTCTTAATTGGATGGCATTGCACTGTTCACTTAGTTTCAAAATAGGATATAGTTTGTGAGAAAGTGTTCTTCAGAATCAATTAAGACACTGGTTGCTGAATGCAGGCAAAATATGAAGTAATATTCTGTCACCATCAGCTGTCAAAACAAGCAGACTTTATATCTCAGGAAACTTGCCATTAAAAGCCATTAACATTGCATCTTAGAGGACGTGAAGATAAAATGGCTTCACATAAAAGAAACTGCATGAGATAAATCTCAATTCTGGCTGATAGCTTTTATTTCTGGCAAAGGCGTCCAGTCTCCGTGAGAACACTCGTGACTCATTTACTTCAACATTTCATCTCGAAACATTATGGATGCACCATTTAATTCATTCCATGGGATTGTTACAAGGGAGCTATAAAAGATTCCATTTTCTGCAAAGGGCATTTAACCCCTTGTGGATGTTTTCTAATTTTCTATTGTACTGATTTTTTAGTCTTTATTTATTTATTCTAAAAGATGTAAGCAATGTTGACAAGTCAACATATTTCAGGTAGAAAAATTCCCAGGCTTCATCCAATGTCACTTAAACAGATTATCTGGTCATTATCATGTTCTGTTTGAGGGAGCTTGCTGTGCACAAATTGGCTGCCAAGTTTTCTATGTTACAACTGTAACTACACTTGAAAAGGACTTAATTGACTGTAAAGTGATTTCAGGCATCTTGAGGTTGTGAAAGACACTATATAAATACATATATTTTGCTGTTTTTAAAGATCTATATCTTAGATACCATTTGAAAGTACTATCCTCAAGCAGTCCATGCTTGCAAAACCCAGAAGAGAATGTCTAGTGGTAGCTACAATTCTGCAATTGGGTAGCACTAGCTGAACAATCCTGATTGTGCTAATAGCTACACTAACAACCAGTTTAAGATAATCGGTTGAGATCATAACATGGCTCATTTATGCTTGCCAGAAGCAGCATACATTCATACGCAGGGACTTGCTCTCTGCACACAAAAGAAATATGTTCAAGCCTTGCACCTTTTTTTGACTTAGGGAGTCTATAGTTCCCCTTTGCTTTCTCCATGGCAATGCCTTGACTAATCAGAGTCAACTTGCCAACTAATCAGCATCCTTTTCTCCTGTAGTATAAATTGTTGTGATAGTTTGAAATTTGGCATTCTTGCATTTGTCCTGATGAGTACAAGATGAAAAACTTCAGCAACATCTCTCTCTTTTCAGGAATATTCAGTTGGAAGTAATGTACTACATACATTAATAGACAGTTTGTAAGGAGTTCAGCACTGTGCCGGCTCTTCATTGTCAGATGACATTTAACACTCATTAACCTAGAAAACTAGCAAGCACTGGCTGAAAACCTCAAACAAACTGGAACTACCTCCCTCAACCATCCACTGCTGCAAAAAAAGAAAAAGACTACTCAAAAGCAGCCCTGTACATAGGGCTAAGACATGTAAAAACAGGTAGTTATACTGAAGGTGCAGTGGGACATAACTTTTACAGTAGATTTACCCATCACCAGGATGTTTTGCAATGAAAGATTTAGAGCAGTAACTAGTAGTAATCCTGTAACTGCGTGCACTTCCCACAGGTTTTGCCTCCCCCGGCTCCCCAGGGTCTACAAAGCAAAACAAACCAGATGGAGTTAGTAAGTATCTGAATGTGAGGCTTCAGTTCACAGTATTTGACACCCCATGTACACAACATTGCTAACATGCATCATAACTTCTTTTTCTATCCATCACATCAATTTATTTCACACTAACAAATATGCACCTACTTTTGGAGGCTCAGGTTCAGAGAGTAGGAGGCTGACTTGATCTTATTCTGGCATTCCAGGTGGGTCATGCCTTCTGTGCTGACCCCATCTATGGCCACGATGGTATCTCCCTGGCTGATGTTTGCTTGGGCTGCCTTGCTACCCGGGCTTATCTGAAATGACAAGAAGCATATGTGAACGTTCAAAACTTAAAAATCAAAACAAACAGCAGATTAAAAAGAGCACAGCAAACCAAACTGAAAGAAAATGATAGACTTAGGGTTTCGGGTGTAAACCTTCATCACACTGTTTATGGAAAGCTTACAAGGGCATACTCAAGAAGACAGAACAGGAGAGGGTAGCAGAATTATCGCTCAGACATCGAGAGCTCACATTGGCTCATTGCTTTTCTAAAGAAACAGCCAATGGGCACAATAATCCCCCAAAAGTTCTGGGAAACACTCGAAGGTGATGGCATTACCTATCACTCTTCGTAAAGGTTATCTGAAATTGAAGTCAGCTATTGAAGCCCTTCAAAGCAGAAGTAAGAAGGATATCAAGGTAAGTAAGAAACAGCTCAGTGAGCTAAGGTTTGACATATTGGTTAGTCTTTCAATTATGGATATAAAGAGATCCCAGAAGATATTAGATGCTGCTTTTGAAGTAAATATTGAATTTGGTTCTGTCAGTGGAAGAGGACAAAGATGGAAAGGGCTAAAGCAGTTTTCAACAAGGAGGTCAGGGTAATTTTTACAGACAAAACAGAGATTGCATGACTAACTGCTCTTCCAAAATCATGTGTCAACTTTAAGTAATATTAAATTAACTTAAAAAAATGTTGTGATTACAATCAGGTTTTTAATCTCCTTTTATCAGAAGTTTCTCCTCTCTGTCCCTTGCTTGAAGGAATAGACTCCTTGCTGTGTGGCCTGGGAACTATTTGTCCTCTGGTACCACCTCTAAGTGCCATTTTTCAACTATGCACTTGAGTATTCATCTGTTTGAAGCATCACAGGTGGCGCAACCTTTCAAGCCCTTCAAACCCTATGTCCATCTTGAATGCAGAATAGTGATCAGGAGTGGCAGTCTAGATTCATTTCCCCTTCCCCACCTTACAAGCCTAAGGATAATGAGCGCTGTAGTGCTGTGATTAGGTAACTCTTGGACTTAGGAACTCACCTGAACAAACTCACCCAACATTAATGGAGCCTATCAATTGTCTATTCCCTGCTGATGCCCCTTGTTAAAGATTATGGGCTGCAGATGTTAATTTTAAAAATTCTTTCCTGGGATGTGGGCTTTGCTGACAAGGTCAGCATTTGTTGCCCATCCCTAAATTGCCCTTGAACTGAGTGGCTTGCTGGGACATTTTCAAAGGGCTGTTAAGAGGCAGTCACATTGCCCTGGGTCTGGAGTCACATGTAGGCCAGATGAGGTAAGGATGATAGATTTCCTTCCCAAAAGGACATGAGTGAACAAGATGGGTTTTTACAACAATCAACGATAGATGCCATGGTACAGAGACTAGCTTTATATTCTAGATTTATTAATTGAATTTAAATTCCACCAGCTGCCGTGTTGGGATTTGAACCTACCTCCCCAGAACATTAGCCTGAGTCTCTGGATTACTAGCCCAGTTACCACTACACTACTATTAGAGAAGGGCAAGAGATTTTTTTTTTTAAAAAGTGCACATGCACAACTGGAATAACCACATCATCAAGAGACAGATTGAAGGAAATAGGTCCCGGTCCACAAGAGAAAGATTTGAAATGGTGCTGAAGGAGGCAGGATGCAAACTGGTGGTTATTGACTTCTCCGCAACATGGTGTGGACATTGTCAAACTATCAAGCCACGATTCCATGAATTGGCAGAGAAAAACCCAAGTGTAATTTTCTGTGAGGTAGATGTGGATGATGCACCAGATCTTGCTGAACAATGTCAAATAAATTGCATGCCAACATTCCATTTCTACAAGGAAGGAGAGAGGGTGTTTGACTTTGCTGGAGCCAATCGAACAACACTGGAAGACAAAATTCGAGAGCTGCGGTAATGGCCTTTAATCTTAATGAAACCTGTGTTTCAAACCAAAAATAAATCAAATAACTAGCCACACTCAACACTGACTGGAAAGCCTTTTGCCATGGAAAAGGTAATGGTGATAATGCAGTCACTGCAGCCTCAATATCATCCTGTGAAATCAAACAACTATCTTCAAGAAAATAAGAGAGCCATGAAGAGAAAGAGACAGAAAAAATGAAAAGAGCACTGCTACCTTACTACATCTCTCAAACATCTGACACAAATGAAATTTTCTGAAGTGCAGGCAAAAGCAGGAAATGTACACAGCACAAATGAGGTCCATGATTGCACCATTTTTTTTGAGAAAGGACCAATATCCAGCACCTCAAGAGAACTCAAAACAGTAAATACTCAGAAGTTAATGGAGAGAGTTAACATCTCAGGTTGATGACCTTTCAATAAAACTGGGTTTTGGTTTCATCAACCTGAAACTGTTTCTCGCTCCACAGATGCTGTCCGACCTGCTGAGCATTTCCTGCATTTTATAGTTTTCATTTCAGTTTTCCAGTATCTGCAGTATCTAGCTTTCTCACCAGGAAAACTCCATTCCCTGAAGCGTGCCAAAGGACTATTGTTTAAGGGTAGCAGGCTGCAACCAACAGACGGGTCAGAGCGGGGTTGATTGGTTTGGGCTTTGATCAGTTCACCCTTACCTATGGTGCTGCGGTCCCAATGATTCCTAGTCTTTAGCTAACTTCAAGAGGAGCCCTTGACCAATCAAAAACCCAGGGAACAGGCCACTGAAAGAGAGCACTGAGCTAAATAAATATTACATTGTACATTCTTCCATGTTTACACATCCTACTCCACCATTATATTGGATTACATAGGATTTTTGGCACAGAAACAGGCCATTTGGCCCAACCAGTACATGCTGGTGTTTTGTTCCAGCCAAGACTCCTCCCATCTTTCCTCAGCTAAATCTACCATTGTAACCCTCTATTCCCTCCTCCTTTAAAAACCTATCTAGTTACCCCTTAAATACATCTGTACATCATTCCAACAATTCACAAGGGACCCTCCCAGCATTCATTATTCATAAGGATGGCACTCATCAACTGCTTTAGGTCTCTAAAGATCATTAAACTCCTTGTAATAATCAGGAAGAGGTCCTACTCCTGACTAGTTAAGTACCTTCCACTGGAGGGTATATGTCAGGGGAGATTAAAGTTAGGCTTGGCTATGATATTATCATTGTTGAATAGCAAGCCAACACTTTAGCCACTTACCTGAGATCTTCCAGAAACTATGGTATCATACTCTAGCAGGAGTTCCCAAGTCTTCCTGGGGGTGTGGGGGACAGAAAGGAACCAATCTAGGGAAGCCTCACTTAAATGCCAAGCATTGCACACCCTCCCTCCCAAGAAAGCTGTGTCCACATCGACTGCACAAGCCAAGATGATCAGATATATAATCACAGCACAAGGTTCCAGGTCATTTCTAGCATTTATATCCATCACTGGCACTGAGGTTTTTATTGAAGAAAACTGACCCTTGTGTCTTGTTAACTGATAAATATATCTTTAAGTGATAAATATATCTGTGTTGCTGACTCAGCCAGTGTTTTTCACAGGCAATGCGAGTCAGTGAGAATCTAGAGCTCTTTGCACCTGTTGCACATCCATCATCTGATGGGCCCTTCCCCTTCTGTAGGTACTCTGCCAGACTTGAAGCAACCGTGAAACATATTATGCTGCACTAGAGGGGCTGGTTCAAAATTCTATGAAGGAACATCAACAAAATAAAAGGAAACCTATCACTAAGTAAGGCCCATCATAAAGAGAATGGGGCAAATTATCTCAAGAGTACAACCCCTGAGATTACATGAAATACAAATTGTAACCCTTTTTGCCAAGCCTTGTGCAGCCCTCAATTAGATTCATTTCTGTAACTAACTTCTGGGAATGGGGTATGCAACATTATTCTACATTATATTTTATGTATATGCACATTCTTTGCCACTGGTTCTCCGTTTGCTACACCGTTTGGTGTTCAGTGCTGGAATGTGTTTCCAGGATGGTAACAATGAACAGGGTTGTCACTATTGCGTAAAGTCCGTGGACCATAGAAACATTCTCCCGATATTTAAAGAGAGAACGGTGGCACCCTGGGGATGCTCAGGGCTTCACCGTAAGTTTGTTGAGATTCATCCCGAGCAACTCTAACGTAGGATTCTATGCTTTGTGGGCTGTTCCCAGGGATGCACACCAAGATAAATATCGACAGCTGCTGAAGGACCACCAATCCAATGAACGACACTCTTTGGTCTGCCTGAAACTTGTTGGTCTTCCAGTGCAAAGTGTTGTTGATTTTGCAGAGTGGCACATTCCAATATCCAGGACTATGTGCTTGATGGATGCATTAAAGCTTGGGACAGCCTCCACAAAGGTGCATTGGGGAAAGGCCTCTCTCCTAAGGCCCTGCCACAGTATACTGAGGGACTGCAAACTATATAAAATGCCTTGGGCTATATATTTGACAAGGAATGAATATCGTAAATATAAATGCAATTTTAAGTGTAGTGAGGCACCTTAAAACATACCATGCTGAATGAAATTGATCTCATTTCCACTTTATGTAAAATCAACTTTGAACTGTCATGCAACGTACTTTTATAAATTTTATGATTAAAGTATTTTTAGAAAATAAAGTTTAGTGAGGCACCTCAGAGGCACTGTATTAAAAGAGATTGAATTGTATTGTGCTTTAATGTAATGTCAAATTTGAACAGTTTTTACAAATTTTATGAAGTATATTTTTAGTAAAAAATGATTTGCAGTGAAATCTTCATGAGTCAAACTCAGATGATATGAAATTATGCTTGTGTCGACATTATCAACCATTCCCACTGGCAGAATAGCAAAAGCTATGGAACAATGCCCACGATTAGCTGAAATTCTGCAGTAGCTTAGACGAACATCTAAACTGGTCATGGGACTGCTGACCAGAGTGGAGTGTTTAAACCCCACCTAAATGGGCTCAATTATGAAACACTGGACAAACCATCATTTAATTTTTAAAAATTTATTCATGGGATGTGGGCATTGCTGGCTAGGTCAGCATTTATTGCCCATCCCTAATTGCCCTTGAGAAGATGGTGGTGAGCTGCCTTCTTGAACCGCTGCAGCTCATGTGATGTGGGAAACCCACAGTGCTGTTAGGAAGGGAGTTCCAGGATATTTGAACACAGTGACAGTGAAGGAACGGCGATATATTTCCAAGTCAGGATTGTGTGTGGCTTGAAGGGGAACTTGCAGATGGTGGTGTTCCCATATGTCTGCTGTCCTTGTCCTTCTAGATGATAGCGGTCCTGGGTTTGGAAAGCGCTGTCTAAGGAGCCTTGGTGAGTTGCTGCAGTGCATCTTGTAGAGGTACACATTGCTGCCAATGTGCGACTGTGGTGGAGGGAGTGAGATGGTTTGTGGATGGGGTGCCAATCAAGCAGGCTGCTTTGTCCCGGATGGTGTTAAGCTTCTTGAGTGTTCCTGGAGCTGCACTCATCCAGAAAAGTATTCTATCACACTCCTGATTTGTGCCTTAAAGACAGTAGACAGGCTTTGGGGAGTCAGAAGGTGAATTACTAGCTGCAGAATTACCTGCTCTTGTAGCCACTATATTCATATGGCTGTTCCAGCTCAGTTTCTGGTCAATAGTAACTCTCAAGATGTTGATAGTGAGCAATTCAGCAATGATAACGCCATTGAATCTCAAGGGGCGATGGTTAGATTCTCTCTTGTTGGAGATGTTCATTGCCTGGCACTTGTGTGGCGTGAATGTTACTTGCCACTTGTCAGCCCAAACCTAGATATTGTATAGGTCTTGCTGCATTTGAACATGGCACTGTTTCATTATTTGAGGGGTCACAAGTAGTGCTGACCAATGTGCAATCATCAGTGAACATCCCCACTTCTGATCTTATGATGGAAGGAAGGTGATTGATGAAGCAGCTGAAGACAGTTGGGCCTAGGACGCTATCCTGAGGAACTCCAGTGATGCCCTGGAACTGAGATGATTGCCCTCCAACAACCACAACCATCTTCCTTCGTGCTAGGTATGACTCCAACCAGATAGTATTGCCCCCGATTCCCATTGACTCCAGTTTTGCTAAGTTCTCCTAAATCCTACATGCGCTCAAATGCTGTCTTGATATTAAGGGCAGTCATTCTCACCTTACATCAAGATTTCCCTGTAAAACCCATGAATATGGCAAAACCTGTGACAATGTTAAGCATTGTTGATTGGAGAGAAGGTGAAGTTGATAGAGCAAGTGGAAATCCATGGCCTGAAGCAGAAAGCAGACAGGATGCATTCAAGTGGCAGATTGGGCTTCCTCAGCTATCACAAAGCTATGCTTAATCCAAATTTGAAGGCTGTTCCCCCTGGGATTTGACTTTCGAAATTTCACTGTACTCCATTTCCCACCAGCAACTGGCAGGATTGTTGTTGGGGTTGGGGTCCCTGGCAATTGGGAAAGATCACAGTGTTTAGCAGTGACATTCATGGCCCAGTATATGATCGACACAATGCACTGGTATCAAAGCATGCTGGACTTTTGCAGGTGATCTCCATCTGCGGGACTGACTTCTAGATATAGCAACATGGGGGCCAGACCAAAGGATATGGGGGCAAAGGTGGGTAATTGGAGTTAGGTAACAGATAAGGTTGCCAACCCACTAGGATTGGTCTAGAGTCTCCAGGAATTGAAGATCAATTTCCAGGACACTGCTGTGTGCAACCCTGGAGAAAAATCATCAGGAAGTTAAAAAAGTTTTTGCTATTTTCTTTGAATCTTTCTCTTTACCAGATATACAAAGAAAATGGCAAAAAATAGGATGTTTGACTGACAGTCAAGCATCATCCAATTGGGTAATGAGTCTTTTTGCTTTCCAGTTGGCGTAGGAGGGCAATACATCACAAGAATAGATGTTATGATTGACTAATGGCAAGAGCATGGGGTGAAGTCATGTGATGAAACCTCCATATATACAGTTGGTAATCCTAGTCACAGATCACAACAAGGGAATAAAAATGGTCTGTGTGCTAACAGAAAAATCTTGCTGCCTATTCAAATATTGATGTGGCCACATAAGATACTTTCCCAATCCATGCCCCCGCCCCCACTCATCCTAGCTATATGTTGAAGAAGAAAGCACAAATTATCAGTTCAGGTTTTTCAAACAGCATTTTCACCTTTGGTAACCTGGTCAACGGTTTCTTCAAATAAATCTCAGCCATCACAATCTGAAACCAGAGGGTTTTAAAAAATCTTCCTGATGTAGCCAGTGTCCAACAGTCTACTGTAAGCTATGTACAACTAAGACAGAAAATCACATTTATTTACATTTAAAATAGTTGGCAAATGAGGAACAGACAGTACCAACAGCTGGGACAGCTGTTGAAGAAGCCACCTGGTCACTCAGATAATTTTTAGTCTCTTGGAAGTAAACAGCAAGTCCCTTCAGGAAAGAGGGTTTCATTATGGGCTGAAAAAAAAAGTGACACCACAAGCAGGGGCCAAAATAAAAGATGGAAATTGACAGGGGATATCACCCAGTTGCTGCTCTCAAGTGACTAGAACTGATTTTATGTCCATAGTTTATGTTGTGCAGCTATCTTCCACTCAAGGAATTTTGCTGGAGAAATAATCCTGCTCTTACTGGGAGATGTTGCTGTAGTTCCGATCATGACCTCTGTTTGCTGTAGTTCATAGAGACTCTTTTAAATAAATCCGTTTTGCTTTAAGTCATGCCATGAGCCCCACCCCACTTCTGACTCACTGACTGACATTGCCTGGCATCAGTACTCATATTGTTCTTTTTAAACACGTGACACAGAGCTCCTCAGTTTGAACAATCTTCAGAAACTCCAAGAAGGACACTTACGGCTTCACTATTGATCATTTATTTTGCTGAACAGATCAGTCACCCTCTGGTAGTATTCGGTGAAATCAATGGTGTGAAAATCAAATGGATTTTACAATAAACAGGTAATCCATGCCACCAGATTACCAGCCATGTGGCAATGGTGAAAATTTACTCTCAACATTTTGAGGATCAATTTGGACCAATTCAAACCTTTGAAGAGTGGTTTAATCAGTTGTGGTCAATTATTCTGCCCCTAATATTTACTCTAGAAGGCAAATTGATGAGACTAGCTGAATGATAAGTCAATGACAAGATAAACAGGCTTGTATAGTTTCATAGAAGCATATTCTGTAATCTCATCTGCCCAACAGGAATCCAGTCACAAGGGAATTGGGGTCATTAAAAGGACTATGACCGCATAGCAATGAACTTGCAACTTGCTTTGTGCTCGATTGGCAAACTTGGAAAGGCAAATAACTTGCATTTGTTTGGTGCCTTTCACATCCTTAGATGTCCAAAGTGCTCACAGCTATTTATTTATTTATTTTAGTAATCTACCTGTTGCGCAATCAGAATTGGCAGCCAATTTCTGCAGATGAGCATAATCTGTTTGGTTGTGTTGAATGAGGGATGGATGTTGTCAGGAAACTAGAGGTGCTGACTTGTTCTTCTTTAAATACTACTACAGAATCTTTTACACCCACAAGAATTGGTTTAACATCTTGTCTGAAAGATGGCATCTCTGACAGTACAGCTCTGCCTCAATATTGCACTGGAGTGTCAGCCTAGATTATGTAGTCAAGTCACTTGAGTGGAACTTGCTACCACCATATTTATTTTTCCAATTGCTTCACCAAATAAAGAATGCACAAACCAAGAGCCCATTGATTTAAAGTGAAAGGATGAAACAAGCTGAATGAAATGAGCCACTTAAACAAACAAAAAGTTAGGCCCTGAACACTGACACTGTCCTGGACTGTTAAGGGGCATGTCACCTGTCATTTATTCATGTTAAGCACCAACACCACAAAGCAACCATGAAAGCATTGGGGTGCCTGTTTACAATCCATAAAACATAGCGTTAGATGCGAATCTGCAGCTACCTGTAATTCCCTCACCAAATCCCTCCACCCCTCTCTCCTTCTTTAAGACACACCTGTCCTAATATCTCTATGGCTCAGTGTCAAATTTAGTTTTATAATGATAGTAATCTTTGGATTACTCCCAGTGCCACATCCTAGTGAGAACAGAAATGGAAGGATAATGTGTGGTTAGAGGGATGGTGAAGGAGGGAGGGCTTTAGATTTCTGGGGTATTGGAACTGGTTCTAGTGAGATGGGAACTATACTAAAGTAACTTCAGAAAAAGGTCCCAGGGTGTGTTTAACAAAGACTACTGGGAACAAGGCATCCAAGAACTTCCAAACATTTATTAGCTATATACAATTATGTACAGGGACAGACAAGCACGAGGCTCCTTCCAGAAGCATCTCTCTCTCTCTGAATTCTAGAGACATGTGATCTGACATCATTGATGATGTATATTAGCATGATAGCAATTAACCCTTTTCACCACATGTTCAAGCTGGACAGATTGCACCTCAACAGGGCCAGGACCAGTCTTGTGGTGGGGAGGTTTGCCATTGCTGTTACGAGGGTTTCAACTAGTTTAGCAGAGGGATGGGAACCTGAACGTAGGTTCAGAAGGGTTGGAAAAAGAAGGCAGGAAATGAAAAGTGTGTAAGGAAAGTAGAGAGAACAAAGACTAGAAAATAGACTAGCACAGTGTGGTATCCTTCAATACAAGGAGCCTAGTGAGCAAGACAGCTGAGCTGAGGGCAGGAATAGGCACCTGGAAATAAGATATCAAAGCTATTACTGAAACATGGCTTAAAGAAGGGCAGGAATGGCAACTCAACATTCTTGGTTACAAGATTTTCAGACGAGAAAAAGAGGCTGTTAAAAATCAGTGTGGAAGGTCCTAAAATTAGTCAAAGAAACAATCACAACTTTGAGGAGGGTTGATATGCTAGAAGGATTATCAAATAAGGCCATATGGAGTCAACTGAGGAACAAAATAAAAGGAGCATTCACATTTCTGGGAGTATAATACAGACCCCAAACAGTCAGAGAATGGAATAGATGAACAAATACTTAGGAAAATAAATGAGAAGTGCAGAAACATGAGGGCAGTAATTGTAATGGATATTAACGACCCTGTATTAACTGGGATAAAATCAGTGCAAATGGTATAGAGAGCACAGAGTTCTTAAAAGCATTCTGGAGACTTTTTTTGTAGCAAGTACATTACAAGTCCAACAAGAGAAGGGGGAAGTTCTAGATTTAGCTTTTAGGGAATGAATTTGGGCAGGTGGAAGGGGTATCAACAGAAAAACCATTTTAGTGATAGTGTACATAATTCAGTTAGATTTACTCCAACTACATATAAGGATGACGATACACCAAAAGTAAAATTTTAAAATCAGAGAAAGATGACTGAGCCGAGAGGCGATTTAGCAAAAGTGGACTGGAACCAGGTGCTTGAAGGCAAATCAATGTCAGAGTAGCGGGATTCAAGACAGAAAAAGGGTGGGACTCACAAAACTAGACCCTAACCCCCACACAAACCAACATACAAAATATGATAAGGCAAACAATTAAAAAGGGAAGCTCACCAGTACGTCAGATATCAAGAACTCATGACTGCATAAAGCCGAGAGGAGTATGGAAAGTGCAGGGGTGAAATTAAAAAGGAAATAAAAGGGAGGGGATGAAAAAATATTGGCAAGTAAAACCAAGGAAATCCAATTATGTTTTATACAAGATAACCAAGAAAAACATAGAGTGGGTTAGAGACCTTGTAACTTGTGTGTGGAAATGGAACACACGGGAATGGTTCTTCATGAATGCTTTGCGTTTCTCTTTGCAAAGAGGGGACATACAGACACTGTCCTGGAGGAGGAGCATGGAATATTGGATGGGATAAACATTGTGAAAGAGGAAATATGCAGGGTTTTAGTATTATTGAAAGTGGATAAGTCACCAGACGCAGATGAAATGTGCCGCAGATCACTAAGAAAAGCGAGGGGAGAAACAGCGGAGGCTCTGATCATCATTTTCCAATCTTCTGTGGCTACAGGCATGGTGGCAGAGGATTGGAGGACTGCTAACATTGCGCTGTTGCTTAAAAAGTGAGGAATAGCCCTGTAATTACCAGTCAGTCTGCCTAACCTTAGTGGTGGGCAAATTATTGCAAAAATTTCTGAGGGACCGTATAAATCACCTATTAGAATGGCACGCATTAATCAAGGACAGTCAGTATGGATTTGTTAAAGGAAGATTGTGTCTGACCACCTGGACTGAATTATTTTGAGGAGGTAGCAAGGAGGATCGATCAGAGTAGCAAGTCTGATGTAGTCTACATGGATCTTAGTGAGGCTTTTGAGAAGGTTCCACATGGCATGCTGGCCAGAAAAGTAAAATCTATTGGAAACCAAGGGCAGGAAGAAAATGGCGTTGAATACACTTAAGGCTGAGATTGACAGATTTTTGGTCTCTCAGGGAATCAAGAGATATGGGGAGTAGGTGGGAAAGTGGAGTTGAAGTCTAAGGTCGGCCATGATTGTATTGAATGGGGGAGCAGGCTTGACCAGCTGTGTGGTCTGCTCCTGCTCTTATTCATTGTACTCCTGTAATGTTCAATAGGTGTTTTTGTGACTGGAGAGCTGTTTCCAGTAGTGTTCCAGAGCTCAGTGCTCGGTCCCTTGCTTCTCACAATATGCAATGATTTAGACTTAAATGTAGACACCCATGATTAACAAATTTGGAAATGATACAAAAATTAGCTATGTGGCTGATAGTGAGGAGGAGAGCTGTAGACTACAGGAAGATATCAACGGACTGCCTAGGTGGGCAGAGAAGTGACAATTAGATTTCATTCTGGAGAAGTGTGAAGTAATGCATGTGGGGAATGCGAACAAGGAAAGGGAATACACAATAAATGGTAGGATTCTGAGAAGTGTAGAGGAATAGAGGGACCTTGATATGAATGTCCTGGCTCTCTGAAGATAGCAGGGCAGGCAGATAAGGTTGTTAAGAAGGCATACAGGATACTTTCCTTTATTAGCTGAGACACAGAATAAAAATCAGGGGAGTCATGCTAGAACTTCATAAAACACTAGTTAGACCATAGCTAGAGTACTGCATACAGTTCTGGTCATTACATTACAGGAAGGCTGCAAGTGCACTTGAGGGTACAGAGGATGTTGTCAGGACCAAGGAATTTTAACTGAGAAAAAATTATAGGCTAGAATTCTTTTCTTTGGAAGTGAGGTTTAATTAAGACGTGTAAAATTATGAGGGGCTGAGATATTGTGGATAGGATTCCCTTAGCAGAGAGATCGAAAAACAGGGGGCATAGATTTAAAGTAACTAGTGGTGGGGTTAGAGGGTAATCGTGAAATGTTTTCACCCAGAGGGTAATGGGCATCGGAGAGGGTGGTAAAGGCAGAAACCTTCATCACAGCTAAAAAAAATACTTGAATATGCACTTGAAGTGATGTAACCTACAGACCAAGAACTGTAGGTAGGATTAGACTGGATAGCTCTTTTTCAACCAACACAGACATATCCCTTATGGCCTCCTCCTGCGTGGGAAAGTTCCACTTTTATATAAATACGCTTGTAAAGGATGTTTGCTATACAAATGAAAATTGGCGTTGTTGCAGGAAATAAGACTTTACACCATGGAGGCCATCCCCACTTTCAATGAGAATGCACTAATGATGTTAACCAGGATGCGATATTTGAAGCTCTTTGAAGTCTAGCCCAAGGCTGAGAACAGCAAAGCACTTTAAAAATATTTAACCCTCAACTGTTATCGGGCACAGTTGGAAAAGCAGAAATTCCTACTGTTAGATCTGCTTGGATATTACTGGTCTTCCCAGAATCAGTAAAGATAGACTTGCATTTATATAGTGCTTGCCATAACTATTGGACGTCTCAAAGCACTTTAAAGCCAACAAAGCATCCTTAAAGTGTAGTCACTCATAATGGAGGAAACGCAGCAGCCAATTTCTGTTCAGCAAACTCCCACAAACAGTAATGTGATAATGACCTGATAATTTTTATGTTTTTTTGTGATGTTGATTGAGGGACTAATATTGGCTAGGCCACCAGGAATAACTCCCCCCCTCATCTTCAAAATAGTATCATGGGACCTTTCATATCCACCCAAGCAGGCAGATGGGGCCTCAGTTTAATGTCTCATCCAAAAGACTGCACCTTTGACAGTGCAGCACTCCCTCAGCACCACACAGGAGTGTCAATCGTGACTTTTGTGGTCAATCTTTGGAGCTGGTCTTGAACCCAGAACCTTGCGATTTAGAGGCAAGTGTGCGACCAACTGAGTTATAGCAGACACACTTGTTACTCTGCTGCCTGTAGTACATCTTGGTGTAAACATTATGATGCAGATATCTTGCCATTCTCTCATGTAGGTGCCTGTGTGTCAGAGTCAGATAACATGAGGAATGACAGAGTTCACTAACCCCTGAAAATACGCACGCTCTCATTGTTTAAGGGATGACAAATATCATTGGATCTATTCCTGGAGATTTACCCACCTGACTGCCAATAACCCCACCCTTTCACTCTCACCATTGGCTGCCTGCCACATCCATCATCATGTCGGCCTGTCGCCCCCAAGTCCATTGGAAAGTGAATAGATTTTTCACTGTGCAATTGGATGAAACCTGACTCCATCCATTTTCCCATTGCCAATATTTTTATGTGACGCCCACATGACATGAATGAATAAAACAAATTGAAAATACTCAAAGAAAATGGAAAAAAAAACTTATGAAATTCTATTGATTTTTCTACTGGATTTCTTGCAGCACTTGCCAGGTGAGTGATCTTTAATGGAGGGCTGGCCACCCTATTACTACACAGATAAATGAAGGAGAGTGGTGCAGTTAGCTCGCTTCCTGAGAGCCAGGCTACAACATAAGAAGTAGCTATAATCAAATTGGGCAATGGTTCTGGGCTCTGGCCTTGCACTGTGACAGGTCATTGGCAAAGTCAGTAACTCACCAGAAGGCTTTATCAAGCCAAGTGTGCTGTCCAATCTCTCCATGCAATGAAAAGGTCAGGCATTCTGTTCATTAAGATAACAAAAAGGTCAAAAGCTTATAATTACAGTTTTACTGATTGGTTCTCATTCCATGCAGTACTAGGGTTTGATAACAACTGCAACAGCACACAGCCTGTTATGCTGTGCGAGTGCCCCAGCTCAGTACGCACACCTCACCCACATGAATTAAAGGGGTCTCTGTCCTGCAACAGTCAGGAACAGGAAGGCCAGCAGGATGGTGCCACAATCAGCATCAGATACAGCACATTCCCAGCAGGCAGGGCAAAATTAGAGAGTTCTTATAATGTCTGGTTTACTGTCGGACAACCATTATATCCAGGGAGAGATAGAGGGGTTTGGGAGGGAATTCAAGGAAACTTTAAGGCACAGCCACTAATGGTGAGGTGAAGGAAGTGGGAAGTGCATAAGAGGTCAGAATTGGAGGAGTGGAGGGATTGTTAAGACTAGAGGAGGTTTCAGAGATATGAAGCTGTGAAAGGTTAATAGGATCAGACGAGAAAGTGGAGCTGAGACCACAACCAGATCAGCCATGATCTTATTGAATGGTGGAGCAGGCGTGAAGGGTCAAATGGCCTACTCCTGCTCTAAACTCCTATGATCCTATGTGAGGCATGGAGGGATTTGAAGTCAAGGGTGAGAATTTTAAAACTGAATGTCGACTGGGAGCCAAATATGGGAGAGTGAGCACAGGAGTGATGGGACTAGGTATGGGTCAGGATACGGACAGCAGAGTTTTAGATAAACTCGGGTTTACAGAAAGCGCTGAATATAACATCGGCTGCAACATTCCACTTAACATGTACTGTATGCCTGTGCCTGACATCAGAGGGACCTTCACCTATGGAAATCATCAGTGTGACTGCATGCCACTGGAGAGTATGGCTGTCCACAGCACGTCTTCAGCTCAACCGAGTTTAACCTCCAACACCAAAATGACTTTCCTTGAGCGCATAGTTTGATTTCCTAATCTGAAACCTGGAAGTGAGTAATGTCTCTAGTTTTCCCAAGCACTAGATTTAACGTGTCCAACATGGGTCCCGCCCAATGGTTGGAAAACTGGTGGGAAACCCACCTTGTTTCTGTGGGGATACCCGACCAAGTTAAGACCTGACCAGCGTTGGGTCTTCCCAAGATTTAGATCCCTAGTGGCAGAAATCCGGCTCCCACTAATTTCCGCCAGCTCCACCGGGAGCATTAGCTGCTGCCGGTAACATCCCAAAGACTTCAGCCCTGGAATCATCCTTGGATCTCTCCCAGGTGAGTGTGGGAGGGATGGGGGTAATGGGAGGGTAGGGGGTGCAGGGCAGTCAGAGGCAAGGGCAGGAACGTGACTTTCAGCGGCCCCGCCAAAGCCCTCTGCCTAATGCCGGGTCCCTTGATCAGTCTGGGTGCTTGACCCCGAGGAACACCCTCCCTCCCTCACCCCCAAACAATAGGGGCTGCTGAGTGGCCTTCAGGCGGCATGGGAAATGTTGTAATATGATGTATGTGTACCTTTAAGGGTGGCACTTCTTGAATTGCTGTCAATCACTACCACCTTGACAGGATGTGAAGTATTCGTCTCAAGACTAGTAGTCAGTCCATAAAAATATGGACGATTACATGGGCCCAGCCACCATGTTTTCCACCGTGACGGGCTTCTTCTTGTAGACCAACTGGTGGAGTTATGTAACCTGGGGTCCAGATACCAGTGATTGGCTGCCAGTTATAGAAATAGAATTAAATGAAATTAAAAATCTGAGCATTTCTCGGAAAGACGGGTGATCTACAGTCACCAGTTTGACACTCGATGCCAAGCTGAATATCTATTTTGGAAGCCCATTTCTGTTGCTTTTAAAATATTTTTAGCTTATTTTTATTGGCCACAAAATTGGTGGTGTGGGTAAACCTAACATAATCCGACTGCTGCTGCTTCTGAGGAGTTCCCTTTCTGGAAATGGCATGGAACATAGAAAAATAGTGCAATATTTTCATCCTTTTGAGGACAAGATTTTGAAGCTGCTGGTGGTCACAAATCTTAAAGACTTTGTTATATGTTGTAGGACACTAAAGGTTCCCGTGGGGGTGACTGACGTCTCACACATAGACCAATGTGTTACATTATTGTGAAATGGCCCTCAGCGACAGGTGTAAGATGGTGGAGGGGGTGTGGCTTTTGTTTCAGCTGTTCCTAAGAGGAAACTCCATCTGGGTATTCAGGGAATTCAGCATCGTTTGTTCTGAAGCCCCACCCCCGTCACCTTCCATACTTCATGAAGGAGACGATGGCAAGACTGAAGCAACAGCTGCAGATTCCGAGGGAATAAAAGTCAACATAAACAGGTCAATGATGACAGGATCTTCAAGCAACAAAGGCTTTGACACCTGGGGAAGCAGATAGGTAGTCAGTCAGAGAGTCAGAATCTTTTACAGCACAGAAGGAGGCCATTCAGCCCGTGGAGCAATCCAATCAATCCCATTCCCCCACTCTATCCCTTATTCCCTTCAAGTGCTCATCTGATTTCCTTTTGAAATCAATGAGCTGAGGGTCGGAATGAAACGCTCACATGGGATCATAGGTATCCTGACTCCCTGCTAGGCTATTAACAAAGTCGGTCCTCAGGTTTAAAGCTTTGAGCTGAAAGATCCATCGACAATGATAATGTTAAAAGGCAGTGTTTCCAGAGATAGTAAAGCAGGCTGTTCTCAAGAGCAGTGCCACCTTCTTTAGGCAGGTTGTCTTGAGGTACCAAACCATAGTCATGCGCTTCTCTGAAAGGAAGGAAGGAGCTAGAGAAAAGTCAGCCATTTAGGACCAGTTTCATAGATCTCCTAACAGTTGGCTTCGAAGTGATGACCTAGGAACAGTTCACTTGTCTTGGTCTTAACATGATATGTGGCTCCAGAAAACAGCAAGAGGGGACCATACCTTTTTAAGAACGAGGAATATGAATTCTACCCCCTTTTGTGGTTAAGCCATAAACACAGACAGACATGATCAGTATCTATTTGCAAAGATCATTCAGTGTGCCTCCTATAGGCCTCATCTTCCCTTCATTGGGATCCTATTTTGTTTTAACAAATTCTAAGACAAGTTATCAAAATCAAACACTATTGACATGTGGGAAATAGCTCACTAACATCTGTTCTGTCTGCTCATTATTCATGCAATGCAGCAAGCTGTAGGTGCAATATGTAATGGTGCTGTCCCAACATTGAAAAACCTGTACAAAGCAGACCTATCACTGGAAGTCCTTCGGAGGATGGGAAAATGTTGAAGCATTCGATTCTCCCTGCCCTTCCCACACTCATGCCATCGCTGCTTTTTTATATCCATCCTAAGCATCAACCCTGCCCATTGTTCCTATTAACCATTGGATTGCTGCTTCATTGAGAATCATTGACAAAAACAGTAATAACTCACATTGATATAGTGCTTTTAACATAGTAACACGTCCAAGGCATAAAAGAGAAGATATAAAGTATAAACCTTAAATATTGGGTCCAACCACCTATGTAGTGCAGAAGGAAAAGGAGATCAGGAAATTCATGAGGTCTTTGGTAAATGTTAGAAGATGCAAATAAACTTCATTTCAAGGAAAGGCCCATCTCACCAGATTCTGGAATAAAGTTCACTAATTGTAACAAATAAAATTCTTAAAGGGATTGATAGGACTAACATTGTGGTTGCACCTACACCACATGGGCTGCAATGAAGGTGACTCACCACCATCTTAAGGGTAATCAGGGATGGACAATAAATGCTGGCCTTGCCAGCAATACCCATGTCTGAAGAATGAATGAAAAAAAAAGCAGAGAAAATTATTCTCCTGGCTGGGAATCTAGAACACAGGGTCACAGTCTCAGAATAAGGGGTTGGCCATTTAGGATTGAGGTGAGGAGAAATTTTTCCTTCAAAGAGTTCAAAAACTCTACCCCAGACAGCTGTGGATATTCATTTGTTAAGTATCATCAAGACAGAGGTTAACAGATTTTTAGGTATTAAAGGAATTAAGAGATATGGGGAAGGTGGAGTTTAAGTAGATGATCAGCCATGATCTTATTGAATGATTGAGTCGGCTTGAAGAGCCTAAAGGCCTACTCCTGCTCCTACTTCTTATGTTCTCAGGTTCTAAATCCTATTTACACCATGATTTTGCATGTCTGCTCAGCATTGTCTTGACCATCGAGCATGAAGCCTTAACTTATGAGCACAGAGGACAGCTGGGCAAGGCAGCTGCACAAACAGCTCCTGGAATTTTAGCTGTTTCATAGTCTGAATTCATGTAGTCCTCTCCACACGGACAGAATTATTTTTTTTTTAAATTCTTTCATGGGATGTGGATGTCGCTGGCAAGACCAGCACTTGTTGCCTATCCTTAATTGCCCTTGAACTGAGTGGCAGAGGACAGTTAAGAGTCAACCACATTGCTTAGGGTCTGAAGTCACACCTAAGCCAGATCAGGTAAGGACAGATTTCCTTCCCTAAAGGACATTAGTGAACCAGTTGGGTTTTTATGGCAGTTGATGATCGTTTCATGGTCACCATTACTGAGACTGGCTTTCAATTCCCGATTTATTAATTGAATTCTAAATTCCAGTAGCCGCCATGTGGGATGTAGACCCATGTCCCCAGAGCTTTAGCCTGGGCCTCTGGATTACTAGTCCAATGGATGATGGAGCAAAAACCTGAAGGCTTTAAAACTCTCCCTGCATTCTGGAGTTTATCAGAAGTCAGAACTTGTTAGTGTCCTACTGTGGTAGGGAGCAGTGGCATAGATCAGATCAGCAGGCTCTTGTTCACACAGTGGCTAGTTATGGAGCGGTCTCTCTGGATCTCTCCTGCTGACATGCATCCCACCCATTCAAAGCATAGATCAATATTCTGCATACAGCCCCATCATGATATCTGGTGTCTAGTAGCCCAATTGAAACGGGCAACCTGGATCCTGGCATCTTGCAGTGAAGCCTGGAGCCTCCCTGATGTCTCAAAAAGGAAACATTTGCAGGGCTTTGGGAAAGGAGCAGAGTGGGACTAATTGAACAATTTTACCAAAGAGTTAGCAAAACCCAATGGGTTGAATGGTCACCACTTCTGTGATGTTTCATTCGATGTCTGGTGGACACAACAAATGAACAAATGTACTTGTGCTCCAGTTGAAGCTAGCAGCAAGATTACAGGTTAAACCCATCCTGTAGACATCAGGTTGAGCCATCTTGTGCCTGTTCCACAAGAGATCAGCACCAGCTCACGGCAGTGATTCATTTCAACCAGTTTAACCTCTTAATACTCAGGATACAGTCTGCACAGTCACTGCAAAGTGTCTTTTTTTTTACAAAAACAAACTTTAAAAGATTGGTATGTTTTGGGACTGTCTCTTTAATTTAAGGTAAAATGGAGGAATAAAGGGGGGGTCATGTGACCTGTTCGGAATTCTGTCCAACAAGCCCGAATGGCTTGGTTGCTATGGGGATGAGGGGCTCAACTCAAGAGACTGAGAAGGTTCAAGATGTTCACACCAGTAGACAATCGCAAAAGCATCTCTGTTCACTGTGAATAGATTGTTAGTTTCCAAGCCTCAAAGGGAGGTATTAAGAATGTCAGGTTTTATGAATGGTTATACTTAAAACAGTATTTAATTCCAAGCTGGAATGGAGTTGGGGATCCATAGAATAGCTAATTTACATTTCTATTTGGCTACGAGGCCCACGTGATTCGTGTTGCACGGAGAAGGGCTTTGTAAGGAAAGAGTCCATAGCAAGACATTGTAGTATCAGATTATATGATTTCCTAAGATATAATTGAAACTCACAGACCCAAGGGAACCTGCAGCCAAGAGAGGCAGAAAGCAGGAGACAGAAGCAGCCAGTCCTGCACCTGAAACAGAGAAAATGCTGACCCTATTGTTCACCATGAAGAATGCGGGTGGGAGCTCATGCTCAGGTTACAGAGACAGAATTCATGAGGATTTAAAGGAGGCTGGAAAATTTGCCTAGCTTGGGCTACAGGGAAAGAATCTCTAGTGTAACCTTCACAATGAAAGTCAGTTCTAGGATTAGAAGTTATCCGGTTGGGAAAAGAAAAAGGAAGCAGGCCACCAGGAGTGGAGAATAACTTTGGATTGGTTCCTGGAGAACAAAGTGTCCTCTTAAGGAACAGCATAAAGTATAACTGTGGTGGGGTGATTTTTCAGTCATGTCAAAAGTCATATGAGAGATCTTTTCAGTAATTTAGGTATAAGTTGACTACAAAAATAATATTTAGCCAAAGTTGCTTTTAGTTTGTTTTTTACTGTAAAAAAGTCTTAAAATTTGAAATCTTAACTTGACTGAATGAAAGAATCACAAGACATCAGCCTCTACGGGGATTGTAACAATTCCCGATTGTGTATTTACATTTATGTCTAAAACTCAGCTTGTTGGAAAACCCCTGTAAAAATGGTAACAGCCCTTAAATTGATCCCCATTAATGAATCTCACCCTTCTGTATATTTAACTCAGCCTTTTTATTTAAAAAAAGCTGTGTTAGCAAGGGAATGGCCTGCCAGACAGCAGGTACCTCAATAGCTTAGGAACCTATAAGGTTTATATGGCTGAGTAGGGCAGGATAATGGAGCATAGCCATGCTCATCTTCCTGTAGCATCACCTACACAGTGTCTACTTGAACCCTCTGCTCCAATGCAGCAGCTAACACTGAAGACTCTCTGCTCTGTGCACTTACTTAAGTCACACAGGCTAATCGCCATCAAAGAACTAATTCCATTTTGACCTCTTTAGTAAATCAGTTGTAAAGTGGCAGTCGACAGGATGAGAGTTAAAAAGAAATGGATTATATAATTCTTTTGCAAGGGATTAGGATTTTTTTTAAAAAAGTGATATAATTTTTCTTTCAAAATTGATAGCTGGTTTATATTTTCTGCGTTTATTTTGCTTTCAGATTTCCAGAATTTGTAGTTTTATTATTGACTGCCCATTTTTGACTCATCACTTTTTGAACTATTGATTGGAGGTTTTCATTCCTGCTTGCTGAAGGAATTAGCCATGTAGCACTTTCACCCGAGTCAGAGGTTGTGGGTTCAAGTCATAGACAGAGACTTGTGCACTAAAATCTAGATTGATGATCCAGTACAGTACTGAGGGCATGCCACACAGTTAGAGGATCCCTACTGAGGGAGTGCCACACTGACGGAGGGTTAGTACTGAGGGAGTGCCGCATGGTCGGAGGATCTGTACTGAGGGAGTGCCACACTCTCTTTCGGAAGAAACATTAAAATTGAGGCTCCGTGTGCCCTCTCTCAGATATAAAAGATCCCATGGCACTATTTCAAAAGAAGAGCATGGGAATTCTCTCTTGTGTCCTAGCCAGCATTTATTCCTCAACTAATGTCTAAAACAGATAACCTGGTCATGATCATATGGCCGTTTGTGGAATCTTGCTGTGCACAAATTTCCTACATTATAACAGTGATTACACTTCAAAAGTACTTCATTGACTGTGAAGCGCTTTGGGACATCCTGGCATTGTGAAATAAACACATGCCTTCTTCTACTTCCAATTTGATCAGTTGCGATTTGTGAATATGAACCTTCAACTAATTGGATGGAAGAACGCAAGGTTGTGACACAGGAAGTATGTCACCCTTAGTATGTCAGATGGATAGCAAGCTACGTCAGAGGGAAGGCTCAGAAACTGTCTGAAACCCTTGACCAACTTTCTACTATCATTTCTGCTACTCTAAATGAGAAAATCTTTAATGTTAAAGCTACATATTTTCTAAAGATAGCAATGTATTGTTACTAAAGTAGAACTAGTCTGTCCTTTTAAAGTAAGAAAATCAAAATTATTGCAGGTAACACAGGCAGAGGTCACTCAGAGTTTAATTGTTAGAAACTTGGAAGATTGGAATGTCCTTACCAGTTTCAGGTCGCAGTTGAGAAGCACACAGCATTTCACAATCGACATATGTCTGCAACACATGTGGCAGTGAGCAAGACTCGGAGCCCTTCAGTTTTATATGATTCTAGTCAAACTCTCACACTTTGCAAATGGTGAGTCGAATGATGTGCTGTTCACCAAGTATAGGAGCATCAGGTCATGTACTGCCCCACTGTTAAGGGGAAACTGTGTTTCCTTAAATCTGCTAAAGTCTAATTGCTACGAAGTAAGCACTGGGTTGTGGGGGGTGTGTGTGTGTGGAGGGGTGCGGTTGTCAAGAGATCACGACTTAATTGCTTTTCAATTGACTGACTTCCTCTCAATATATGGTAAGGCTGATAAGCAGCTACAGACATTTTGGCTTCTGTGTCAATTAAGGCAAAAAAGGAGGGATATAGGAACAGGAGTAGACCATTCAGATGGTCAGCTTTTCGGAAAAGAATGTTCCAGATTTCTATAAGCTATGCATGAAATAGTTCATCCTGACATCACTCCTGAACGGCCTAGCTCTAATTTTAAAGTTATTCCCCCTTGTAGTTGGAGGGACTGTGAACGTGCGCCCGAACCCAACTGTAATGCAGCGTGTAATTTACTCCCAAGTATTCATCATTAATAAATTCACAAAAGTCTTCAGAATAGATTCCAGCCTGTAACTCACTCCTTGGTATCCATTCCATTATAAAATGCTGTTCAGTACAGAAAGTACTTGCTGATACTGTCTATTGCGACCAAAATATCCCCAGTCTATCACTCTCAAAATCAGTGAGTCAGGGCATAGTTGACGCAAGCACAGAGCAAGCACTTTAGGTTGACAAACACAATGACCAGAGACTGACAATGGAAACCTCTCACTTCTTATTAAATGTATTTTATTTTCAAATCACTTTACTCACATAAATGTCAGCAACATTTACTCATGAAGCAGCTTGTCGCCATTCCCAGGAAATGTTACAACCCTCAAAATATGGAATAATTATAAAATGAAAATATTGTGCTTTATATGCAGGCCTACAACTGAAAGGTCAGGATCCGAGTTTGCTCATTTAAACCACTGATGACGGCAGCAACTAGCATGATTGATCAAATCATTATTCATATCTTTATCAGAATTCAAGTCTTTACATTTTATGGCTGTTAAACATCAAGCACATGGCTGAATTTACTCGTGTGTCAGCTGTTTCGGCACTCTTGTCTGAGTCAGAGGGCTGTGGCTTCAAGTTCCACCCCAGAGACTTGAATCCAACAATCTACCTGACTCTCCAGTACTGAGGGAGTGCTGCATTGTCAGAGTGTCATCCTTTGGATGAGACATGAAAACATGGCCCTGTCTGCCATCTCAGTAGGATGTGGAAGAACCTATGGCATTATTTTGAAGAAGAGCAGGGTCTGTTGTCCCAGCCAATATTTATCTCTTAATTATCTGCCCATTATTACATTGCTGTTAATGGAAGTTTGCTATGTGCAAACTGACTACAACATTTCCTAAATCAAGCAGTGACTATATTTCAAAAAATACTATTAGCTGTCAAGCACTTTGGGATGTCCAGAGGCTGGGAAAGGTACTATATAAATGCAAATTTTCTCTTTTATTAACTTGGCAGGGAAATACTCGCTCTGGTATATATACACACACACACACACACACACACACAAAAGCTCAGGTACATATTCCACATCTCACTGGCGTACAGTCAAGCATTTTTTATCCGTCCATGGGATGAGAGCGCTCCTAGCAAGACCAGCATTTGTTGCCCATCCCTAATTGCCATCGAGAAGGTGCTGGTGAGCCATCTTCTTGAACCGCTGCAGTCCATGTAGTGTAGGTAGGAAGGAGGTTCCAGGATTTTGACCCAGTGACAGTGAAGGAACAGCGATATATTTGCGAGTCAGGATGTTGAGTGGCTTGGAGGGAAACTTCCAGGTGATGGTGCTCCCATGCGTCCTTCAAGCTTGGCACAACTCCTGGGACAGAATTTTGTCATCGGCAAACAGGGGATGAGGCCCGCTTGCCGACACGTAAAATGACGTGGGGTGACATTGGCAGAACCCCCTGACGTCACCCCGCCCCATTTAAATTTTCAGGAAGGTGGGGGCGCAGCAAAATCAGCTGCAGGCCCGCCAATTGATGCCATTGACAGGATCATTTAAACAATTAAAGGACCTGCCCGTCCAACCTTAAGGTTGGTGGGCAGGTCAGGAGCCCCAGTGGCAAATAGAGAAAACATGAAACCTCATCCAGTGGCGGGATGAGGTTTCATTCAGGGTTTTAAAAATTTTAATAAAGTTTTTCTGTAAATTATGAACATGTCCCATCTCATGTGACATTGTCACATGAGGGGAACATGTTAGGGAATTTTTCTTTCTATTTTTAATATTTTTCAAAGTGGAAGCAATCTCCTTGAGGCTGCACTTAGACGTGCGCATGCGCGTAAGAGCGCGCTCTTGCTTTTAGGGAATCCTCTGCCCATACAGGAAGTGCATAGCACTTCCCGCCAGACGTCAAACGGGGCGGGCCTTAATTGGCCCATCCATGTAAAATGGCGGTGCGGCCCGCTTCGCTGATGGGGATCGGTTCCCCGCCCACCGGAGATTGGGTTGGGCCTGCCTGTCCGACAGGAAGAAAATTCTGCCTCTGATCTGATGAAACCTTCTCAGGGAGTTGACAAAAGTATAAGAAGGGCAGCGAGGACCAAATCACTGCGGCAGGGCTGCGAATCAAGGGGTCCCTTCAACAGGCATCGACTTAACCCGTCTGCTTCATGGACAAGCAACTATGACAGAGTGTCTATGACAAAAGAATGTTCCTTCCCTTGAAAGAAATTTCTTTGAAACAAATCCTTATCAACGTTGAAGACTCGCAAACCCTCTCATGTTTGGTTCGGGATGATGGTACATTTTAAAGGAAAGATTATTTTCTTTTATCAATACTTTCAAGCATAAATATACACATAGCATCAAAGAAGCCAGTTGTATTTCATGTTCTGAATGGCATCAGAATAAGAAAGTGAGAAGGAATAGGGCACCAGGCTCCAACTGGAAGGTGCTACCTTGCCTCCAAGCTCTGCAAAATGCTGTAAACCCATCTCTGGGTTGTTTATGAGCTCCGGTGGAAGCAAAATTGGAATATATTAACATATCACATTGGGAGCTTGATGAGGTCTGTCAACCAAATCAGCTCACCCAACCACTGCTGTGATTTGCTATGTGGGGATCTGATTGAAATCCTGTTTGGATAAGGCCACTCTTTGGAGTCAAGTGGAGGCTGCAGAATTTTCTTGAGCACATGCTTGGTTGGATAGAGTCTTATTCTGCCCAATAACAGGGCAGGTAGATGGGAAAACTACCCAGTGAAGAGCCCAACTCTCCTCCATTTTATTCTTCTCAGCCTTCTGGGAATACCACATGGAAAATGAGTTTGAATCTCTGACATACCGCCACTTGAGAGCCCAAATGTTTTTCCTTCCTATCAGATTGCACATTCTTCATCTGACCTATCAAGAGGTTCTCCTGAGGGGAGAATTGATACTTTGGCGTCAGTGATATCTTGACCTTTGCTCGTATCTAAAAAAAAAATCTTGTGAATTGTGCTCGCCCCTGGGTTTTCAAAGAATCTATTACCCCTTCTAGTAACATGAAGGTCTTCACCATATGTAATAGCAGCATTTGAAAAAAAGAGACAAGATGGTACCACGGACTAAAATGCTGTCCTTTTCCTTAACGCAAAATCCGGTCAGGGTGGATGGATATCTCTCCTCTATTGGCAGGAGTAATTTTGTGTCAATAAACACATATATCATACATGACCTGGGGGTACTTGATGTAAATCACTGAGGGCAAGAAACAGAAAACGTTTGGTTCCCCCTGCACAAGCTTTGCTCAAAGAGGATCCCAAATATTGAAATGAATCAGATTAATCTGCATTAGGCCTTTTTTTTTTGCAGCGGTAAGTCAACTTTGCAGCTGCTTGATAGACTGCCACTTGCCCATAGGCCATCTGTGGACTGTTGCACACAGGTTCCTACCAACAAAACCATCCAGAAGGCAGAGCACCCCTTACCTGAGACCTGTGTGAACATGGAAAAAAGCTGTATCTTTTTAGCAAGTCGGGCTGATGATTCATTAATGAGCAGCGCAAAGTGTGAGCCAGGAAATGTAATGTGGACTATTGAATTCAAAGTCAATTCACATATGAAAAGTGAAATAAAAAGAGGGAAGGGAGAAGTTCTCATTTAATTTTAAAATTCAAAATCTATAATAATTAAAAGCTGAAGGAATGATACTCCATACTTGTAAAAGTTAATTTTCAGTGCCAGAGATGTTGTTTGGCAGGAATTACCTTGCCATTAAATGTTAAACTTGTACTATAATAAACAAGCACTGATTTTGGTTTAATCCATAACTCTGAGGTACGAATAGCAACTTCATGCCCTTCGATGTCTTTGAATGGTGAGTCAATCAGCGAGATTCTGTTATCAGCTCCCCACTTCTGCAATTAATTCCAAATGCATGCTCTGCAAAAGAAGTTGCTGTGCAATTTGAATATAAATAATGGTGAATGTCGTTAACCTCAGAAGTTATTTTTACAGCAAAATTGAGCTGCAATGTCTTCTCCTGTGTGCGGTCTTGACTTCATGTATACATCATTGCACGATCAAATGAAACTTAATTGATTTCTCCTTTGTTGTTTGTAGTATTTTTACATACACAATTTAGCTGCCATGCTTATCTACATAATGGTGACAATAGTGACTACATCACTGAATCACTGAACTGGACTGGCCAAATAAATACTGTGGCTACAAGAGCAGGTCAAGGGCTGGGAATTCTGTGGCTAATAACTCACCTCCTGACTCCCCAAAGCCTGTCCACCATCTACAAGGCACAAGTCAGGAGTGTGATGGAATACTCTCCACTTGCCTGGATGAGTGCAGCTCCAACAACACTCAAAAAGCTCGACATTATCAAATACAAAGTAGCATGCTTGACAGGCAGCTCATGCACCACCTTGAACATTTACTCCCCCCACCACAGTGGCAACAGTGTGTACCATCTACAAAATGCACTGCAGCAATTCACCAAAGCTCCTTCGACAAACCCATGGCCTCTACCACCTAGGAGGAAAAAGGCAGCAGACACATGGGAACACCACCACCTGCAAGTTCCCCTCCAAGCCATATATTTATCCTATCACCATCACAGGGTCGAAATCCTGGAACTCCCTCCCAAACAGCACTGTGAGTGTACCTACACTACACAGATTGTAGTAGTTCAAGAAGATGGCTTACCACCATCTTCTCAAGAGCAAGTAGGGATGAGCAATAAACGTTGGCCTAGCCAGTGATGCCCACATCCTGTAAAAGAATAAAAAAAGTAATTCTTTGTATGAAAGGTGCTTCAAAGCATCCTCAGAACACAAGAGGTGTTGTACTCATGCAAGACTTTCTTTACTCTTCCTACCAATGATGCAAGGATGTCTGCAGTTAAGATTGACTGAAATTGAAATAGAAATGTTGAAATTATTTTGAGATTTAATATTCTCCACTCTCCTTCACCATGGACTGGATTTTACATCCCTTGGCGGTGGGTTTGCAGGGGGTGGTGTCCCATAGAATAGCATGGGTGCCATGCCTGCCATCTACCTGCCCACCAGTTTTACCAATGATGCAAGATGGGGGGACGGGGGAGTCATTCAGGTGACCCTCCTGTCTGTGGCCAAACAAAGCCTTTAAGTGGCTAAGTAATGTCAAATTAAGAGCCTCATCCCCGCCACCACTGGGGTTTAACCAGTAGAGGGTAAGGCCCACACCAAATTTTCACTGCGCAGGCTGGTGGCAAGGCAAGGGGAGTATGCCTCCTTGACAGGGTCCCTGGGCCCATCGGAGGGTCCCTGCCACGTCTCCCCGATACCCCCCGGCCCCGTTTTTGTCCCAGCCTGGCCTGTCTACCCCTGCCCTCCATCACCGTGGCCAGGCTGGCAGGCCCCAGCAATACCCCCTGCATCTAACTTTCACTCTGGAACCTTGTGATGAGGGACTGGACGCAATTCCAGCAGTGACCTTCACCGCCCAGATAAGGGTGGAAGCCTTGCCTTGAAGCAACTTAATCCCCTCCCAGCATTAAATGCCTGCAGGTGAGCCACTGAAGCGGGGGCAGCCCCAAATATTTCACCAGGTGGGTGGGGCAGCAACCCCAGAGCCCCATGGTTCCCCCAATGTTATCCATTCGCCTCTCAATTGAGAGGAAATGTTTCTTAATCTCTTCATATACAAATAATTTTGAAACAAATGTCATGAAAAACTAAATGAGGGACAGAGGCCCAATGGTTGATACATAGTGCATTACTCTTTTCCGTCCCGTTAAGGATTTGTTTGTCTCTGCTCAAAATGCCCCCCAAAGTACAGCAGAATTTGGGAAGTCAATCATAGGCATGATGCAATCCTGGTGACAATTTGGTTTCTTTCCACCCTGTGGCTTTGTATTACCAAGTAATTACATCACAGGAACACGGCCATTCAGCCAACAGATCCATTCCACTGTTTATGCTCCACACAGACCTCCTCCCAACCCTCTTAATCTAAACCCAACAACATATCCTTCTAGTCCTTTCTCCCCCATGTATTTAACTACTTTCCCATTATATGTATCTATGCTATTTTTCTCTACTAATCCTGTGGTAACATATTCTACATTTTAAACACTCTTTGGGTAAAGAAGTTACTCCTGAATTCCCTATTGAATGCATTGGTGACTATTTTATATTTATTGTCCCTAGTTCAGGACTACCTCACAAGTGGAAGCATTTTCCCTACATTTACCCTATCAAACCCAGTCATAACCTTGAAGACCTCTGTCGAGTCATCTCTCTCCTAAAGAAAAGAGCCCCAGCCTGTTCAATATTTTCTCAAACACATGAACCACAGTGTTTTGTTTCCTTTTGTTAACCAAGAGATCTGGGGGCACAGGTTTCGCTACCCCATTTAGTCACTTATCCAAGGAAAATAGAACAGTAACATAGAATGTCACTTCACCAACTGTGTTGTATCCTACCAACATGCACCGAATTCAACAACAGCTTATATTTATACATGCTTATAAAGTAGTAAAACATCCTTCACAAGAGCATTATCAGTCTAAATGTGACACTGAGTGAGAGAACAAGCCATTAGGATGAATGATCAGAAGCTTGGTCAAAGAGATAGATTGTAAGGAAGAGACAGGGAGAGGGGCAGGGGAGTTTAGGGAGAGAAATTCAGAGCTTAGCCTAGGTCACTGAACGTACACCTGCCAATGGTGGGACAGCAGGAACAGAGTGCTCAAGATCAAAGCAACGGAGGAGTGCAGAATGTTTCGATCAGAAACTCTTTCTTCATGTTGGAACTGGCCTTGAGTTTCTATTGGTTGTTTGAGCATGGAAGGCATCACTGCCGAGTGCAATCCCGTCCACATCAAATGCAAGCACAACCCCATGCCAGGGGTGGGGAAGGGTCATTTGATACCAAGTAGGAGCAGAATTTATACCATCCCTAGCCCAGGGACACTGAACCCTTGGCCCCCCGTGAGCTCAGCAAACCCAACTCACACCAAGGATAAATTGTCAGCCCAGGTGATCTCTGTAGGACATTGGTACACATTTCCCCATGAAATTATCAGTAGAATCACAGGGATTGGTGGGGGTGGGGTGGAGGAGACAAGTTTAAATTGTAAACATTTTTTTCACACCATTTTCAGATACAACTTCCATGAAACACAAATAGTTCAATGGAAATGAGACAGGATTTAAAAATACAGCAGGGAGTTGCTATTTGGTTCTGCCAGAGGTCCTCTTTAAATCTGACAGCATTCACAGACACAGCAATATCTATAGCCTCAGCTATCTCTCACTGTTCTCTGACCTTCAGCTCTCGGCTATTAAAAGCTCCTGCCTGTCACCTCTAACAGCTGACAGCAGAAATAAACCTGAAGCCCCAAACTCATGCAAGGAGCACACTGGCTTTTACTCAAAAGCCAAGGAACATCCACAAATCCGTCAATCGGGCAGGACTTCCCTGAACAGGCCTGGTGCTGTCACTTGGCTGATTTGGTGAGCGGGGTTGCATTGGACCAGGACACGAATACTGTAAGATACGCTTACTGTTATAAACTCCTATCACCACCACCACCATCCTGCCATTTCCATCCCTCCTCCAACTCCTGGTTTCAGAATGCAATGCTAAATCTACTCTGTGCATCGATCTTCTGTTTCTAACCAAAATGCAGCATCTGAACATCCAGCCTCCTCTAGGTTTAACAGAGCTTGAGCAAACACTTCAAAACCAAAATGTGTTTCTAAATTCTAATCAGCTAACAGGAAAGAGGGGCACAGCTGGGCATCAGACTGAATGATCTAGTCATGTGTCCCATACATGGTGATAAGGCCCAAAACATTTTACAGCCAAATGATTAACTTTTGAAGTGTTGTCACTCTTCTTTTGGAAGCAAACATTGCAGTCAGTCAATTTACTAAAAGCAAGGTCCACTAACACCAATGAAATGTTTGAATGATCATTGTCTTGTTTGAGGGAGCATTATTGGCCAGGAGACTTCTCTCGGTCACCTGAACAGACAAAAGGGGCCTCAGTTCAACATCTAAAAGATGTAAGAACATAAGAAAGGAGTAGACTATACAGCTTCTCAAGCATGTTTGGCCACTCAATCCGATCATAACTGATATTCGCCTTCAATTCTGCTTTCCCATCCGTTCCCCATTTCTCTTGATTCCTTGAGAGCCCAAAAATCTCTCTCTCAGCCTTAAATACATTCTATGATGGAGCATCCACAACACCGAGGTGCAGAATTCCTTAAATTCACAACCCTTTAAGTGAAGAAATTTCCCCTCATCTCAGTCCTAAATGATTATCTCCTTATCCTGAGACCATGCCCCCGTGTTCTAGATTCCCTAGCCAGGGGAAACAACCTCTCAGCATCTACTCTGTCAAACCCCTTCAGAATCTAGAATGTTTCAATGAGATCATCTCTTGTTCTTCTAAACTCCAGAGATTTTAGACCCAATTTACTCAGCCTCTCACTGTAGCACAACCCTATCATCCCAGGGACCATCTAGTGAACCTTCACTGTACAGCCTTCCAAGTATATCCTTCCTTAAATATGGAGAACAAAACTGCATACAGTATTCCAGGTGTGATCTCACCATAGCCTTGTACAATTGGAACAAGACATCTTTAATCCTGTACTCCAATCCCCTTGCAATAAAGGCCAACATGCCATTTGCCTTCCTAATTGCTTGCTGTACCTGCAGGCTAACTTTGTGTTCCTTGTACCAGTACACCCAAGTCTCTCTGAATATCAACATTTACAAGTTTCACAACTTTTAAAAAATATTCTGCTTTTTCATTCTTACAACTAAGGTGAATAACCTCACACTTCCCCACAATATACTCCATCTACCACCTAGTTTCCCACTCACTTCACCTGTCTATATCTCTTTGCAGCCTCTGTGTGCTCCTCACAGCTTTGTATCATAAGCAAACTTAAATATATTACCCTGCCTCTTTGTAGATAACGGAGGCTCCAGCACCGATCCTTGTGTCACTCCACTAATCACAGCCTGCCAACTTGAAAATGCCCATTTGTCCCTACTCTACTTTGTCCGTTAAACAATCCTCTATCCATGCTAAAATATTACCTCCAACTCCATATTTGACAACTAAGATAAAGGCAAAATACTGCAGATGCTGGAAATCTGAAACAAAAACAAAAAAATGACTCTTCTTCAGAGCCATACAGACTTTCTCTCCACAGATGCTGTCAGAACGGCTGAGTTTTTCCAGCAATTTTTGTTTTTGTTCCATGTTTGACAAACTTGATAGAGTTTTTGAGGATATAACTAGTAGGGTAGATAAAGGTGAAGCAGTAGATTTAGTATACTTTGGATTTCCAAAAGACATTTAATAAGGTGCCACACTAAAGATTAATGCACAAGTTAAACAGCCATCCTTTATTTTGTGCATTAATCTTTAGCGTGGCACCTTATCGAATGCCTTTTGGAAATCCAAGTATATGAAATCTATGCTTGGATTGTTCCAGATCCTAAGGAAGTTTGGAAAAATCAGAGCATCCTCAGCAATGCAGCACTCCTTCAGTCCTGCACTGAAGAGCCAGCCAAGGTGATATGCTGAAGCCCCGTAGTGGGACTTGAACCACAACTTTGACTAGATTGTAAGTGCTACCTTTGACAAGCGGACAGGTGCCAGCAGTCTACTGTGACCCACACTGGTTCAATATGTTTACAGGCTGAGCAGGGAGTTCCAAATAGTTGGAGGTCAGAAGAGATCTGGCTCTCTGCTGTTTTGGAATAGTGTTGGCCAATGTTGGTCAACTACATGAGATTCACACATCCAGAAACAACTACACTATGGTGGGCAAAAAAAAACCCTTAAATCATCATTGATAAAGCAAATATAGGGAATCTATTTCCACCTGTGGGAAGTCCAAAACTAAAGAATGTAAATATAAGACAGTCACTAATAAATCAAATATGGAATTAAGGAAATGCTTCTTTACCCAGAGTGTGGTTAGAATTTGGAACTCATTGCTAGATAGTGATTAGGACAAATAACTTAGATGCATATAAAGGGCAGCTAATGTAAGAAAGAGGGAGAAAGATTTAGAATTGTATTCTGATCAGGTGGGATGAAGTAAGGTTGGAGAAGACTCGTCTGGGAGTATAAACTCCAGAATAGGCCAGTTAAGCTAAATGGCCAGTTTCTGCTCTGTAAATACTGTAACCTCCCATCTCTTACCTCCAAGAATGATAGATCTGTTACCTGAATACACAGCTCTCACTATCCATAACCCAAATTTGGATGGAAACTATCTAAACTTTATATCACAATGTTTTACATAATTGCAAGCTTTTTTGTTTGGCCACTGTCCCTTTTATTGAAAGCTAAAGTGGCAGTCCCAAATGCACTGAATTAAACAGATCATTCAACTCTCGGCACTTCCTACTAATGCAGCACCAACAGTGCCACTAGTACATCAGACCTTTGCCAATCTAAACATCATCCATTTCAGCTCTCTTTTAACTTTATTTATTCATTCATAGGATGTGGGTGTCGCTGGCTATGCCAGCATTTATTGCCCATCCCTAATTGCCCTTGAGAAGGTGGTGGTGAGCGGCCTTCTTGAACCGCTGCATCCATTTGGTGTAGGTACACCCACAGTGCTGTTAGGGAGGGAGTTCCAGGATTTTGACCCAGTCACAGTGAAGGAATGGCAATATATTTCCAAGTCAGGATGCAGAGTGGCTTGGAGGGAACTTCCAGATGATGGTGTTCCCATGTGTTTGCTGCCCTTGTCTTTCTAGATGGTACTGGTTGTAAGTTTGGAAGGTGCTATCTAAGGAGGCTTAGTGAGTTCCTGCAGTGCATCTTGTAGATGGTACACACCAGTGCCACTGTGCGTTGGTGGTGGAGGGAGTGAATGTTTGTGGATAGGGTGCCAGTCAAAGTGGGCTGCTTTGTCCTGGATGGTATGGAGCTTCTTGAGAGTGTTGGAGCTGCACTCATTCAGCTAAATGGAGAGTATTCCATCACACTACTGACTTGTACCTTTTAAATGGTGGCCAGGCTTTGGGGAGTCAGGAGGCGAGTTACTCGCCACAGGATTCCTAGCCTCTGATCTGCTCTGGTAGCCACAGTATTTAAATAGCTAGTCTAGTTCATTATTTTTGCAAATCTACTTTTAAAACCATTTTGATCTTTGCTGTCCTGAGGTAGGTTGTTGCCAAGCACCTGTGCGGGATGAGATTATATGAATTATCATTAGACCGTTTCTCAATATCACATACTGGATATGCAGTGATAAAGTTTTGAGAGCAAGGGACAGAAAGGGGGGAAAGATAAAGGAAAACGTGAAGTTACAGTGGGTTCAACAGATGACAGCAGACAGTTCCCAGAAATGTGCTGCTCCTCTTTATGGGGAATCCTTGAAAAGTTAGCAGTGGTTGAAGTCAGGGGAATACAAAGACAGTGGGGGAGATGGTGGCATAGTGGTAATATCACTGGACTATTAATCCAGTTCCCAGGCTAATGCTTTGGAGACACAGGTTCAACTCTCACCACAGCAGCTGGTGGAATTTAAATTCAGTTAATAAAATCTGGGAATGAAATCCCCATTATATTATTTGGTTCAGCTTTTCTATCTAACAGGTTGTAGCTTTGGCTCAATGGTAGAACCCACTCTAGGACTCTGAACACATTTTCTAGGCAGGCACTTCAATGCAGAGTGCTGCACTGTCAAAGGTGCTGTATTTCAGCTGAGATGTTAAACCAAGGTCCCATCTGCCTTCTGGATTGGATGTAGAAGCTCCCATGGCACCATTTTGGAGCAGGGGAGTTTCCCCAGTGTTCCTGTCAATATTAATCCCTCAAAAAGAACAGATTACCATGTGGTTGTTTGTGGGAGTTTGAATCACAGAATTGTTATCGTGTGGAAGGAGGCCATTCGGCCCATCATGTCTGCACCAGCTCTCTGAGCATTTTAACTTTGTGCAGGGTTTTGGGGAAAAGGCAAGAGATTGGCACTTTGTTCCGTTTCTGGTCAATGGTAACCCCAGGATGTTGATAGTGGGGGCTTCAGCGATGGTAACACCATCGAAAGTCATGGGTTGATTGGTGAAACCCAGTCAGAACAATTTGAAGTTTGCAATTTAAAAATCGCATTTTCGGATGGTTCCCTGTACAGGACAATTGCCCATTGGAAGTCTGAACTTTTAGGGCAATCGCTGTGCAATCCTTACCTGGGAACCTCTGGGTTGGGGAGGGCTGGGGGTCAGGGTTCCTCCGTGCATTTTTGGCATACACCCCCCCCACCCATTACACTGCCCTGGAACTCAGAAGTTACAGCCTAAACAAATCAGGTTCAATACTCTCTCCCCATCCTTAACTGTACAGAGCTGGTCTTGAGGATTGCCAAGAGGAAGAGAAACAAAACAGAATATTTAGATGAATGTGATAAACAGAGAAACCTAGATGCTTGAAAGATATATCAAGGTGTTGCAGTTAAATGTCAGGAAGGGAAGAGAGCTGGCTTTATATTCGGTTTGTAATTAATGCAAACTGGACTTATGTACCTGGGTTAAGGCAGGGAATTAAATAGTGTAACTTAAATGGATGGGAATACGTAGGACAGAGTTGATGGTTGAGTCTTTGACAGACCCCAGGGTAGCACAAGGATGGAGGTTTCCAAAATGAAGGAAAAGCCATTACTCAAAGGCATTTTCAATTAAGCAATGCAATGCTGGAACAGCCGAATGTTTATAGGAAAGCTGAAACAGATTGAGTTAACACATGAGAGCAACTCATTATGAACTTCATCAGGATAATGCACATCATGGCCTGCTTCCATCAAACAACAAAGGCAACATTTAGGAGTTAGTTATCAAATGTTTGGCACCCTGAGACCATTAACAATATCCAATAATCTGGAACCAGCAACAGTAAGGTCAAAGATAAAAAAAAATTACAAACCTTAGAAGGAACCAGAAAGGAAATAATTGGGAAACAAAATTAAAATACGTCCCATTGGAGAAAAAATTGAATAGATTTAAAATCAAAATATGCTGAATACGTCTGAAACAAGAAATATATGAAAACCCTGAAATAGATAAATTAAAATAGAAAAGACACATAGCCCAGAATCAATAGGCAGAAAAGGAGGGGTGAATTTTAGTAAGAAACAGTTCAAAAATATATTTCAGGCACCAAAGGAGCTGTGGAAATGAAACCAAACACCAGGAGGAAGCGCCACTTCAGTATTGTAGCAAGGGCATGTAAAAGAAATTAAAATGCTAAAACTTAAAAATGGACTGGGACTATTTATGCAAATGGAAAATAAAATGTCATACTGACAAATGTACAGTATTGTACATTAGACAAAATAATATGCACAAGTAGAATATAAATTGAATGCAACTAATGTAAAGTGAGTTGGTAACAATAAAGCACTTGTAACTGGCAATGTTCAGACAATGGCGCAAGGCAACTTAAAGCTAACAGAATGCTGGGATGCTTCACCATAGGTTTAATGAGGTTATGCTGAGACTTAGTTGACAACACTCTGGTCTCTGAATCGGAAGGATATGGAGTTGCGTACCACTCCAAAACTTGAGTGTACAATGTAGGCTGACACTTCAGAGCCGTGTCAAGGGAGTCCTACAAATGTTGAAAGTGTCATCTTTCAGATGACACATTAAGCCTGGACTTCAACATCTATTCAAGTAGTTACAGAGGAATCCGTGGTATCATTTGAAGAACAAGGAGTTCTTCCAATGTGCTGGCCAATGTTTCTGTCTCAATCACCACCACCAGAAACAGCCAACCCGTTATGCATCTCACTTATTGTTTATGGAGCCTTGCAGTGCCAGCCATGACTCAGTGGTAACACACTTGAGTCAGCAAGGCAGGGGTTCAAGCCCCACTCCAGAGACATGTAATCCAGACAGATTCTTCAGTTCAGTACTAAGGTAGAGCAGCACTTGGGAGGGAGGGTGGGGGTTGGGGAGGAGGAGGGATCTTTCAGATGAGACATCAAACCAAAGTCCCCATGTACCCCCTCAGGTGGGCATAAAAGACCCCATGGCATTATTATGGTCATTTATTTCAAACTGGGTGACTGCTTTGCGAAACACATTTGTTCAGTCTGCAAGTGTAACCCTGAGTTTCCAGTCACCTGTCATTTTAATTCTCCACCCTACTCCCACTCTTCACCTTGCTGTCCTCGGCCTCCAGCAGTGTTCCAATGAATCTCAAACAAAACTCGAGGAACAGCACCTCACATTTCAACTGGACACTTTACAGTCTTCTGGAGTCAACACTGAATTCAACAATGTTAGATGGTGACCTCTGCCCCATTTTATTTCCTCTATCATTGCTGGTTTGGTCTTTTTCCTCATGTAAATGCAAGTCTGTGTGTTGGATTTAATGCTCCCCCACCAGTGGGTTTGAAGGTGGAGTGGTAGGGGTTGAGGGGCAGTGGGCACGTTAAATCCAGTGGATGCTGTACTTGCTGCCTACCTGCCCGTCCCAATTTTACTAGTGGCAGGGGCACATTGGGCAGCCCTATTAAGGCTCTTAAGTGGCCAATCAACATCCACTTAAGGGCCTCATCCCACTGCTCTGAGATTTAACCAATAGTGGAAGAGTCAAGAATCCATCCTAGCAGTTTTCCCTGCAAGGCTGGTGGAGGGCAAGGTCCCTCCTTAACAGGCCCAACAGATAAGACATCCCCCACACTAGTCTGTCTACCCCAGCACCCCACTCCCCTTACCAGAGCCTGCCAGCCTGGCCCTCGCAAGATCCCCCGGACTAACCCCTGGTCCTGGCAGTCGGACAGCATGCCTCCCTGCAGTACTAGCAGTGGCCACCAATCCCAATGGTGCTGCCGTAACTGAACAGCTGCCATCTCTGATTGGCCGGTGGGATCTTCTGTCATTAAGGGGCAGAAGTCTGCGGGGCAGCCATCCAGTGCATGGGTGGGCTTTCCCTTGACCTTTTAGCTAGGGTGGGTGGGAGGAGGGGGTTTGGGGACCATGGCACCCCATTAAATCCAGCCCATTATTTGCCTTAAGTGTAATCAGTTGTCATGTTTGTCCACATGAATAGTTATTTTATGCAAAATGCTCAACGAAGCTGGGGTCTTTCCCTCAAATATGACAGCTGGCTTTTCATCCAGATATTTCTGTACAGGTACTTCTCCTGTATACTACTTCCCACATATGGGAGAGTCACATCCTGCTCCCATTCCCTGTCACTCCACCCCCAACTCCCATTGAAATTTCATCAACTATTCAGATTAATGACGTGTCAGCCAGTCTCAATGCTATGCACAGTACTTACAGATAGATCCCTGGTACAGAGGCCAAACAAAATGCTATATTCTCAAAGGAACTGAAAATAAAACCGAGCAGTAACGTGTCCCAGATAGATGAACAAGATTGCATACCAAAGGTATTGCCATCAGACTCTTCCACATTTACTGTTCACCATGCCAACTCCTCACACAGCCTTTCACAGCATCTCTTGCATACCCATCCTCAGTAGGGCGCACATTCAGGCTGCAACCAACAATTGAAAGCCTTGATATGCCCATATCTTCAAAAAGGGCTTCACAAATCAAATCACAAATACAATCCGATGCGCACTCACTCAGGCCTGGATTTTTGTGAAGCCGTGGAGACTCTAGAAACCAACCAAAATGACGGGCGAGACCCACCCCCATTTCTGACAGATCCTATTTTTGCTGGGAGGGGGGCAGGGAATGGGAGCAGGATGTGACTCCCATACGCAGGAAACCCAAATTTATGAGGGCTATTTGAACTCAGTGCATTTTCACTGGTGCAAGGGCCTTATCTCAGAGTATGGGAGTCATAAATACTCTTGAAGGGTGGATAAGGTCTGTAAAAATGGAAGCTGTCAAGTTATTTAAATGATGAACCCTTTAAAAGTTGAAGGAAAAACAGACTGCCTGTGCAAGTTAAAATCAATCTGTTCTAGCAATTACAATAGGTGTTTGTTGACATTACTCTTTGTGCTATCATTATAGCATTGTTATGTGAGATTCAAGCATGTGGACTGCACGTTTATAAAACAGGAATCTTTTATTCCACGGCATCAATCTTTGTAAACATTAATGGAAAATCTGAACTCAGAGAAACAAAATATTTACAATGGACGTTCACAGCTGGTGCTACAGACCCACCAGGATAACTTGGGAGGGTTAACTCCTGACCTCTAGCCAGCGGGTAGCAGAGTTCAGTTGCTGGAGCTCCTATTGCTAATTTCCCATGAGCATGTAATCCAGATTACCCCGTCATCCAGACATGAAGGGAATACTCCTCTCCTCGTAGTTACTCGAAATCAGCAGTGCTGTCCAGGTGGTCTGCCTAGGTCCCCACCAGCTGTTTGCCCACTCTAATACTGCCTCCCAACTCTCCAGTCACCATCAGAGGCTTTGGTTTGCCCTGTTCATGCATGAGTTGGCACTAAGTTGGTATATGGACAGTGTGAGAGGCCATTGGGGGAGAATGCAGGCATGTGTGGGCATGGGGGGGTGAGTGGTGGGCTGAGGGGTTGTGAGGGCTAGAGGGCCTCATGTTTAAGAAACAAACTGGAACAAAGGCCCAGAGAGCAGATCTGAGACGGGCCTTTTAACCAGCCCACCTTGGAACGTGCAGCCCCTGTGGCTGCCTCTAAGCCACGTCCAGGGGGCGACAGGCCTAACTCCATTCCACATCTATCTCCCTGAAGTGAAGATCCTGTCATCTGGGGTACTTCTTCCCTGAGGTGGGTGTGGGAGCCAAGAAATTTCCTAAACCCCACTACCCAACTTGGGAGCGAAAATCAAGGCCTTCAGATGGGATAATGGTTGGGCATGTTTATCATTGAATGCGCTTCTTCAATGTACACCATCTCAAAACCCTTAATTGTTTGCAGAACAAATGGCACAGAGTTCTGAGGAAACAGTCCTGAACTTAAGAGGGGTGAGGGAACTACAAGCCCTTGATGAGGCCATCCGAGACCTACTTGCACAAAAGAATGAGCGATTTAAAGATGTGAAGCTGCAGCTATCCCCTGAGCTTGGAGGCCTGCTCTTTAGTCTGATCCTTCAACACATTCTCTAACACACAGACTCCAATGTATGCCTTGGAGGCAGAATTGCGTCAATCTCGACTTCAAAGAACAGGCTATCCATGACTCAGAAGATGACTGTCCATTCAGAATGCTTCATCCCTCATCAATGTTTGTGGTTATCAGCATGTCTACACACTGGATGTAGTTAGCGAATTTGAGTAGATAGAATTGAGCAAGGAACAGCTGCACAGAAAAGTATGAGCAAGAGTTAATGGCAGTGGAATAGAAACTCGCTGACCAGATGACCAATGGCAGCCAGTGATCCCTGCACTTTCCCAAATGCAGCAGTGCACTGGCATTGGGCAGCACATCATGCTACTATGACTCGCCTTTCCCACTGAAGATCAATGTTAACCAATGCATCAATCATGTGTTTGACACATCTGAGCTCAGCACATAGCCTGATATAGAAGTGTTAGCTTGGAATTGGCCTGAAGCAGAAAAGTTGAGACGGTCATAATCTTAACTGTCACTTGTAGCGTTGTACTTATTTCCAGATTGGCTCCAGAAGGGACATTTTGCAAGGCTCTGCTGCCAGTACAAACCCTTACAAAAATATCTCTCAGGTGTCCTCAAAGCAAATGGTAAAGCTTTGCAGCAAGCTCCCTGTTAACCCAGCGCCTGTAAAGGTTTAAGTCACTATGTGGGCAGATGCGCCCATGCTTTTTGGTATGGTAAGTGGCTTAATTGTACAGATACTTGTTAATCTCTTTGGCTTGCCTTCTTTCATTTTACACTACTTCAGCCATGATATTCCATAATTTGGGCTCATTCAAATCAACCTCACAATTAAACTTTGCTTCCTGATCAGCTGAATCCCTAAAAATGCTTCATTTAAATTGGTTTTCCTGAGATTGAGGAGCAGCAATGGGCTTTTTTACTGGGTTGTTCACCAAATATGTAAAAATTTACAGTACTACTAAAATGGGATCAGAAATGTCACAAAGGGAACTTCTCTAATGCCTCTTCAAAGTAGGATTTGCAGACAAATAGGGAAACTAAATATGTTTATGTATGTTCTAAGGTCTTAATGAGAGCATGACATTGGCTCTGCACGAGCATGACAGCTCTCAAAGTGCAGCTACACCCGAAGAGTATGGGCAGAAAGGCCTGTGCACAAAACACATCTCAACCTTTCTTTGCCCAATTGTTTGATTCCTCTTCAGCACACATTCTCCATCCATGTAATCACTAGAGCTGAATGAAAAAAATCTATCCTCATTATCTCAAATATGTATGTTATCTTAAGAGAAAGGACAGGGAGCTAGTGCAAATCCGGTATTGATATAAAATGACACATCGAACTCCTCGGAAAGAGCTAAGACATTTTATTTTTCCAACGCCTTTACTGTCAAAATTATCAGGCACTTGGTTTGGAATCCCAGATCTCCAGAGATCATCAGGCGAAGAGAATGTTTACGTAACCACATCCAACTTACAGGATTCCAATACTGCACTCTTTGGTCAGTCTCATTGTGTTTATCCAGCTTCCCTTCAAATGCATTGATCTTATTCACCTCAACTATTTCATGTGGTGGTGAATTCCATACCCTAACAACACTATGGGTAAAGAAGTTACTCCTGAAGTTCTATGGGATTTATTATTGACAATCTTATATTTATGAAGAAAAGTCATTCGGACTCGGAACGTTAATTCTGTTTCTCTCTCCACAGACGCTGCCAGACTTGCTGAGCTTATCTAGCATTTCCTGTTTTTATTTCAGACTTCCAGCATCTGCAGTATTTTGCTTTCATCTTATATTTATTACCCCTTGTTCTGGTCTCCCCCACAAGTGCAAACATATAGTCAATGTCTACCTTATTAAATTCCATCAGTTCACCCACCCCCTCTCCCATTCTTCTCCTTTCTGGGGAATAGCACCCCAGGCTGATCAACCTATCCTAATGGTTCTAAACTAGTAGTAGCATCAGCTTTTATTTTGTGCAAACTGAAGACCTCGAGTCCTTGGAATGTTTTACAACTTGGATGTCACATGGCAGAGAAAAGGTTTCTCTTGCCACGGAGCAACACTACACAACAAGTGTTATTGTTTGTGATCACCCAATTGCATTCATTCCTCAATGCTAATAGCCATGCTCAGCCAGGGATTCTCCCGGCCATTTTTATTCCTTCTTGGAAGTTTAGCTGAAACATAAGGGATAAATCTGCAATCAGATGCTTCCCAAAGAGATGGGACTGACAGGAAGTGCATCATGAGAAGCCACAGGGCTGGACACACACCGTTTCACACAATGCACTCCCTGTAAATGCCATTTGCAGCTAGTTACACCATATCACCAGATTCACCACTGGTAGTTCACCGTGAGAGAAGCTTTGCAGAATCTGAGAACGAGTTGGGATGGAGAAGAATAGGGATTTGCATTGATCACAGTCACAATCCCATTTCTTACCTTATGGATCTGTCACACGGAGAAGTGCGGGTGGGCAGGGTGGAGCGAGAGAGTCGGGGAGAGCCGGGGGGGGGGTTGGGGGCAGAGCGTGATGGGGGGGTTGGGAAGAAGGAAACGAAAATGTGAAATGTAGGGAGAGAATATTTGAAAGAGACAATGAGAGAGAGAAAAAGAGATAAACTGAGCCCCATGAGAGAAAGAAAGAGAGAGAAAGTGAGGTATAAAGAAAAGATGGGAAGAGTAGGTGAAGGAAAAGAAGAGTGCGTAAGTGACATATACACAGGCAGACAGAGAGAGAGAGAAAAAATGATAACAGATGAATGGAAATCCACTGGCTTTTTAGAAAATATTTCTTTCTCTATAAATAAAATCATGTAAATGATCATTGAGGAGCCAAGCTTTGTCCAGATTAGTGTTATGGCGTCAGTCAAAAATAGTCGCAGGATCAGTGAAGACATTTGGAACTTCCTCACTAATCTGTGCCCACTGGCAACCATTTAAATATCAAAATTCAGCCTTTGAGAAACTGGCACCAGGCTTTTTCTGCCTTAACTGGAGGGTTGATCTCGTTCCATTTTTATCTACACAGTCATATGGAGAGAATCATCTGCAATGGCTTCTCTTTGCACTCTTGCATCGTTATTTCTGGAGTCACACAAGGATTTAGCCCTCTCTCATTTCTCTACTACAACCAGCCACTTGGCAACATCACCTGAAAACACAATGTACACTGACAACACCTCATCAACACCTCTCCTCACACCTCCAGTCTCTGATTTGTCACACTGCATAGTCTGACATCCATTACTGGATGAGCAGAAATTTCCTTCAACTAAATATTGTCGAGAGCAAATCTTTGGTTTTTGGTCCTGCCACAAACTCCATTCCCTAACCACTGACTCCAGTCCTTTCCCTGGTCACTATCTGCGATGGAATCGGACTGCTTGCAACCTTAGCGTCATATTTGACCCTCAGATCGTGACCATTGCTTGGGATGAACCGATCTGAAACATTAACTCCAATTTTGCGGCACAGATGTAGTCAGACTTGCTAACTATTTCCAGCATTTTCTTATTTTATTTCTTCACCACATATCCACTCCATCACCAAGGCCACTGACTTCCACCTCAATAACATTGGCCATTTGCACACCTACCTCAGCTCATCAGCTACTGAAGCCCTCATCCATGCCTTTGTTACTGCCAATCTTGATTATTCTAAATGCTCTACTGGTTGGCCTCCCATCTTCCAGCCTCTATAAACTTGGGACCATTCAAAGCCCTGATGCCCTTATCCTAACTCATATCAAGCCTCATTCATCCATTATGCCTGTGCTTGCTGGCCTAGCTCCTGGCCCAGCAACACTTTTAGAATTCTCATTATTTTCAAATATCCTCCCTATCTCTGTAACCTCCTCCAGCCCTACAACCCACTGATATATCTATGTTCCTCCAATTTTGGCCTTGAGCATCTCTGATTTTCAATGCTTCCCTACTGGAAGCTGTGCATCCAGCAGCCAAGACTATAAGCTTTGGAATTCCCTCTATAAAACTCTCAATGTCTCTCTCCTCCTTTAAAACGCTTCTTAAAACTACCTCTTTGATCTATCCTACTATTTCTTTATCGTCATATAAAGGGTTAACAGAATGGCTATGCTAATCTATGGAACACATGATGATGTAGCACTAACATCAAACAGTCATGTGCTAGGTATTGTAGGCAGCAGACAGGTAGCCCTGAAGGGAGATGTGCCTCTCCTATAACTCTCAGTGTACTTGCTGTAAATAGTGTAAATAAACTAGGTTTAAATTAATACTCTGATACACCTCCAGCTAGCATCCTTGCTAGAATCCTAGCTTAGCATGCTCTACAACAATTATGTGACTCAGGGTCCAATTTTGTTTGATCATGCTCCTGTGTAGTGCCTTGGGAAGTTTTACGACATTAAAGGTGCTATATAAATGCAAGTTGTGGTTTGCAGAATCATTGGCATTTAGAATAGTAACACAGGTTATTAAACCTCCTTCCTCCTCCTCCTCCTCCCATGTCCTAAGAGGGCCTTGGCAACTATGGATTTCCATTGGATTGGTCTATGATTATGCTTGGCAAAATACTATAATGGTTTGCTATTGCCCTCTACAGTATGACTGACCAGGAAACTCTCCCGCTCTTACCGCCTGCCAACAGGTGTATTGGAAGGATTTATAGGCTGATAATCAACCTGTTTAGCCATGTTATGAACATGTCTTTTGTGGCCATCAAGTCCTGGAGTGGGATTGAACCCAGAGCTTCTGGCACAGAGGTTGGGATGCTACCACTGTGGCAAAAGACCTCCTGTGCTGTTAACATAAGTGAAGGATACAGCTTGTTGGGCAGCTCTGACATATGTGCTCAAACTAACATTAGAATGAGATGCACTTAAATGTACAAAAACAGGGACTGAATGCAACTTGAGATCACCGACAGATGGTTTTCTAGTTATTTTGTGATTCTCCTAATTCTCTCCTAATGATCCAACAGCAGTTCCTATATCTCCACTGTATCCTCCATGAGTCAGAAGCAGTATCTTTGCCATGCTATTTTACCACAAATGAATGAGAAGCTTACATTACTCCACTTGCAAGTAATCTGCTTAATGCATTTACGCTCCACCAAAATTCACTTCAAAATAGCAGACATTCATATCATGTTCATAAATTGAAAATCAACTAATGTCTTTACCTACCAATAAGTTATAACATCAGGTACAACAACCAGCAAAATACTAAAAGCACTGCAGAGCAGCTCTATGTAAGAAGTCTGTAATGGGCCAACTATCCTTCATAAGAAATGATAAGCTGTTCTTACACATTAGTGTCTGCAGTAAAATAGCGCAGACATAAAACTTAATGCAAAATGTGCTTTTGAACATCAGAGCTCAAGGTCTCAGTGAATTCAATGAGTGAAGTGTTACAACTCCAAATCATCCTCCTTCAAGTCTCCTATATATGAGCTGTTTCTTTCAGGACAGGGTCAACTGATTTCATTCATTAAAAACGCCAGATTTTGAAAGTGCCATTAAAATTTCTGCCCCCTCTCCTTAGGTGTGCAACATAGTACATGGTTATCTCTTCAGTGTAGAGACCCTAGACTAAGTAAACAATACCTTATGTATGAAACAGAAAATATATAGCACACTGACTGATATATTCAATTCTGATCCCCAACGGCTGATCCCCAAGGGCAGCACAAAACGTCACATTGGACAAAACCAGTTTCTATTTTTCAAATCAAGTAATGAATGAACCTGCATTTCCTCAAAATGTCCCAATTTCACCAACAATTAACTACTTTGAATATGTAATCATGGTTGTCCTGGCAACAGAAAATACTGTCAATGAAACAAACCAAACTGATGTGTTGATCACAGGGTTCAATTTAGACCCAAAGGGAAAACCAGTTCAAAATTTTCAAATCCCAGTGAAAGTCAGTAATACTGGCACTAGTAATATTGGAGTAAGGTATACAAGACCAGTTCAGACAAGTTTTACTGGTACCCCTCATTTCCAAGTTTTACTGTTTTTCTCCTTTCTGTCATGGTCACTGAGGTAGTAGACATTGTTTAATCTGCAAAGCAAGCTTGAATCCTGATACTTTAGTAAAGGACAGATCATGAGGGAAGGCCATTCACCCATGCCTTACATGATGTACCATTTACACTGATGCAGTCACCCCAATTGCTGGGGAGGTGACTAACTTCAACAAACTTCCATATAGAGGAAATTCAAACCATTACACAGACCCCCATCTCCCCAAACCCCTTTTCCTTCTAAAGATATGCAAGCAAAACCTCTGGCAGCTTAATCTAATATCACAATTTGAAGTTAACCAGACCAATGACATTCCACCAAGGACACTTCAGTGTCCCCAGCTGCAAACTCTATGGAGCATGTGATTATCTTTCTGTTTTCATATCTCAATAACCTTCAATCTTTTCTCAATCACATACTATCCAGCTGCTTAGGAAAGAAATGAACCTGCATGACATTAATGGTTTCCACTGAGAATCTAATTTTCGCATCTCCTGAGCTGGTGCAATAACCTTCTGATTTCCACCCTCATTAAGGCAATGTTAATTTTACATTGTTGCCCTGTAGCTCGGCAGTCGCTATTTATGTTCAATGAAACTGATGGGTTTTTTTGCCCAAAGCAGCAGCAGCAGACATCTCTCTTCATTCCTCAAGGATGTGGTCATAAATGATCAGAGGTCAAGATGAGCCAGTCTCAGTAAACCAGTGTCATAATTCGCTCAGTTAATCAGTTGTTATCATTCATATACGCTAATAAAAAGACACACATGACCAATCTAATGCCATACCACTCCGCAATTGTACCTCCCAACAAGACCAACAGCTGCCCCAGGTATTAAATTACCTGATTGATCAGTGCAGTTTAAATCCAGTGATGAATTTTCCCCAGGTACGTCTATGCTACTATCGTATGGGTTACTCGGCCCATCGAATCCATGCTGGCCCTCTGCACAACAATCTGGTCAGTCCCATTACCACCCGTTCTATCCCCTTAGCCTGCAAGTTTATTTCCCTGAAGTTCCCATCCAATTTCCTTTTGAAATCCACAATCATCTCCGCTTCCACCACCCACGTTGGCAGCAAGTTTTAGGCCATTACGACTCACTGTATAAAAATGAGATTTTTCCTCACATCCCCCACCCTCCTATCACGTGCCCAAAACCTTAAATCTGTTCCTCCCATCCTTATCCGATCAGTTAATGGGATGAAGTGTCACGACCTAAAACGTTAACTCTGTTTCTCCCTCCACAGATGCTGCCGGACCTGTTGAGTATTTTCAGCATTTTCTGTTCTTATAACAGCTTTTCATTGTCAACCTGCCATAATCCTGTGTATCTCTATCAAATTCTCCTCAATCTCCTTTGCTCCAAGGAGAACAACCTTGGCACCTAATCCCAAATAAAACTCAGCAGATGGGATGGGATTGAATAAAATTTGTTGTTGGTTCAATTGAACAATACAATTGGGAGTAAATTTCCTCTCACTCCTAATCCTGAATTCCCTGGTCTAATAATTCCCCCATCAGAATGGCTGCCCTCTGAGGTGGTATTCTCACATAACCCCTATTCCAATGCTCCCCACAACCTTTTCCAGTCCCGAGGTTTCTCTAACTGGTTTCCCCCACTCTCCTAATGTTCCTCACTTAGTGAATGAGATTTTATTTTCAAGTCAACGCCTCTGATTCAGCTCTCCTGCATGAAGTGCCTTTGGATGTTTTATTATATTGAAAAGGTGTGCTGACAGATTAACACAATTTTAATTGTATTACTGGTTGCCATTACAGTTGCGCCAGTTGAAACATAGTCAGGGTATAAGGTGACCTTGCAACCTTCTTAGTCCCATCACCTAGCCTATTAATCAACAAGCAATGACTCACTGCCAAATGGCAAACACATCAGAACATATTAATAGACAATTTTTCGGAAAGAGAATGAAACATGGCAATTCATTACACAAACAATGACTGCCCTGCAATTCCTGACGAGTGCTTAGGAATCCCATTTGTGCAGTCAGTGGAACATAGCATGACATCACTCACCCACAAATTTCCTTTTGTTCTTGACAGTGACCTGAATCAAACAGCTGGCAGGGCATCTCAGTTTACCAGCACAACGCGGCATAGAACACAAGGGTATGGGCTCATGTCAGCAATTCATTGTTACAAATTAAAGAACCTGCAAATGGCATGAAGGCAGGGCTAGACAGTGAGTGAGCCTCTGGTCTGCAGTCTTTACCTATCATGAACAACATCTCAATATCTGTTCCAGCAGCTTGCAGGCTCTCTTCAAGACTATTTTTCTTCCACACTCTGTCCTATCTCCCAGTTCCAGTTATCTCTGAATCACAGGAAATCTTCTATTGCACCGTGCAAGTGCTGCCTCCAGAGTTTGGGTCCAGAAGATAAAACCTCTTCTGCCAATGGTGGAAAGGGACAATTTTCACAAATGGTCAGTGAGAGGAACAATATATTTAGGGCAGAAGGGTGGATATAGGATTGGAGTAGATCACAGATAAAGGATAAAGGAGGACCATGGATTTAAAGGCAAAGATTTTAAACAGGAGACTTTGGGAGCCTGAAACAATGGACAAGCAGAATTTGGTGCAGGAATTGATACAACAAAGTTTTGGGCAATTTGTTGTTAATGGGAGGTCTCGTGGCACAGGGGTAGCATTCCTACCTCTGGGCCAAAAGCTCTGGGTTCAAGTCCCACTTTAGGACTTGTTGGCCACAGAAGGAGCATTCATGATATCATTCAACAGACTGATAACCAGCTCAGGAATCCTTCCACTACCTCCCCACTATTCCCCAGATCATAAAAAGTGTGTGTGTGAAGATGCACTTAAAAAAAAGGAAGTTGGGAGATGGCCAGAATGTTGAATTACATAGGGTATGAGGCACAGAAACAGGTCAACCAGGCAATGCCAGTGTTTATGCTCCACTCAAGCCTCCCCCCATATTTCTTCATTTAAATCCACTATCATAACCATCTACTCCCTTCTCCCTCATACGTTAACCTAACTTCCCTTAAATATAGCTATATCATTCACTTGACCCCATGGTAATGAGTTCCACATTCTCACCACTCCCTGGGTAAAGAAGTTTCTTTGGAATTCCCTATTGAATTTCTTGGTGACTATCTTATATTGGCAACCTCTAGTTATGCTCTTCCCCACATGAGGAAACATTCTCTCTGTATCCACTATCAAAATTTTAAAGACCTCAATTAGGTCACCCCTCAACCTTTTTTCGTAGAAAAAAGAGACCCAGCCCATCAATCCTCTTCTAATAAGTATACCCTTGCATTTCTGGTATCATCCTTGTAAATCTCCTCTGCATCCTCTCCAATGCTTTTGTATTTTTTTTACAATAGAACTGCACACAGTATTCTAAGTGTCGCCCCATATTCGGCAGGAGTCATTTTTGCCTGGTGGGGAATGGGAGCAGGATGCGACTCTCACAAATCGGAAAGCCAAACACAGAAGGGCCATTTGAATTCAGTGCCGAGTTCAAACTGACCCCATTTTGCAGGAGCAGAGGCCTTACCCTGCAGTGTGGGAGTTATGAATCTTTCGAGAGTTCATAAATGCATTTGGAAAGGTGGATAAGGTCTGTAGAACTATCAAGCTGTAAAGATATTTACATGGCTAGCCCTTTAAAAATTGAACAACAAACTGCTTGCCTGTGTCTGTGAAAGTGAAAAAGAATCTGTTCTAGCAGTTTCCATAGTTGTTTGTTAGCATAAACCTAAGTGCAATTATTACAGCATTAGTAATGTTTGACTGCTTTCCACAGCTTATTATCACAATGAGAGAGTGTGGGCGGGGGGGTGATCTGTATGCTCAGTTTGATTGACAGCTCAAAGAGGTTATTTAAGGATTAGCTGTCTTTGATGTGGGGTTATGAGTACAAATGTTTGTTTTTATAAGGGACTAAGTACTTGAGGGGGTTTAAATATATTGAATGGACTTTCATGAATGAGAGAGTTTTATTTTAATATATAGTAAAGTCTAGAATAGATGAAGTCTCTAATAGATTTTTAGAACTTTATTTCATGTCAGGGTGGCCCCTGTGGTCTGCCGATGGTGGGTACTGGGTGAGTTGGCATGGACGGTGTAAAGCAAAGGCTGGTGATTGGAGGGCATAAGTTGGCACAGGGACTGTAAAGTGCCATAGGTATGGAGAGTCGAGTTGATATGGGTTGGCAATAAGTTGGCATAGGGGCAACAAAGGGCTATGGGGATGGGTGGTTGACATGAGTTAGCAATGGAGGATATGAGAGGCATTTGGAGATGTGTAGGGCATGGGTTGGCATGAATTGGCATGTATAAGCATGGGCAGTGGGTGAGGGGTGTGAAGAGTGACAGCTAGGGAGCCTAATGTTTAAGAAAACAACTGGGATGAAGTTCCAGAGCACTAAGGCAGGCCACTTTAACAGTCCGCCTCAGCACTCGGCAGCCAGTGGCTGCTTCAAATCCAGGCCACAATCTTCCAAATACTGCAACTGTGTCATAATAGGATAGTTATCCCACTCACATCAGAAGTGGCCAAGTAACTACTTGTACATGAGCATACTGCCACTAAGTGCAACTGCACTAAGTCAAGCTGGCAAGCTGAGTTTAATAGTTTCAGATGAATCCTTTAGTATCAATGCTATATCAGTTGCTTTGCACCACTTTGGTTAGGAAACAGTTAATTGGCCTTTGGGCATACAACAGAGACAGTATTTCACCTTCCTGATACTTCTGAAGAGTCAGCGGTTTCAGAGCGCGGGCCAATAATTGGAACCAGTTCAACACCGGCTTGCACTCCAGTGCTGATTCCATTGCTTCTAGAGTCCGTTAGAAGCCTACCTTGTTCCTTCAGGAAATTATCAACACCACACTAATGAACTCAATAATTACACAGCTTCTCTATTTGCAAGACCACATGATGTTGGCAAAGCACTCTGGAAATTATCAATAACTTACATGGCATAATGGTTTTTGGTAAATAAACAGATCTACAAAAGATAAAAGGTGCAAAATTATTAAATAGTCACTGTGGATGATCCAGTTAGAATACAACAAACAACAAAGATGGGTTTTGGTGCTTTGGGGTTTAGTGTACACAAGATAACAAGTGTCTGAATCTCTGGGCACTATATCATGCTAGATCAATTTCAAAAAGATCGAGAAAAGGAAAAGGGAGAGTGACACAAAAGATTATGGCTGTGAACAATGGGGCCTTGAGTTGAACCCCAGGAGGAAGCAGAAAAGGGTTATCAGTTTGGTTCATGACTGAACGATCAGAATTGGTACCCAACAGAATAAATAATATCTCAGAGCTCTGAGACTTTGCTTTTATAACTTTAGTGAGCATCGTGTCAATGGGTGAAGGAGACGTTCCTCTTGAACAATCACCAGGGGCATTAGGGGCCTTTGTATCAACTTTATCCTCGCTTAAACCTCAATCCATGACTTGCTCCCATCCAAGAGAAAGTCAATTTGGACCAAGAGTTTGGTTCTGCATACTGGCAACACACTTGTAGACCCAGTTTTAGCTGAGGCTGAGAGTCAGAACCTGGGCTTTGCAAACAGATTAAGCCAAGCAAATCCTGGGATCAACCCATGGAATCTGCATCAAAGGTTACAAGAGCAGCTTATGGAAGTGTCAGCTTTCGACTGATTCATGATGGAAGTATTTAGGCTTAGTATTTCACTCAGAGAATTGTAGAATGTCAGTGTGTGTCATGGGGAAACTTTCTGCTCAGACATGCTGGCTGGTCCAGGAATTGATTTAATCTGAAAACTGTACCGCTGCCCCAAGTTAGGGCAATTTTTGTTTTCATTTCCCCCCACTACCACCGCACAGTCTGCTTTCGTAATAGCAAAGGTTGAGTAATGGATGCAACACATTAGTAACAGATTGATATTGGCATCCAAACCAACACTAAAGCAAAGTACTGCAGATGCTGGAAATCTAAAATAAAACCAAAAAGTGCTGGAAATACTCAGCAGGTCAGGCAGCATCTGTGGAGAGACATTAACATTCCTTGTGTAAAGGAGGAGAATAATTGACAACGTCCCCTTTAAAAAGAGCCAATTTTGCAGTGTGGCTTGTAAACCAGAAACCATGTCATGTAAACAAAAATTGATAGCATCGAGGCCTCCAGGAGTTAGAATCTTCACAATGAGCTAACTTTTGGATGGTATCAAAATGGGTCTTTGATGGTGCTTAAAATAAAGTAACCTATCAAACAGCAGGGACATATAGCAATTGCCAGTTCCCAACTGGAAACGAGAAGCAGGCAGGAATCATTAACTTACTCTCGATATAGTAAGGGGCATGTTGAAATCCTTTCCTCCTTGCAGCCTGAAGCCCCAAGGTGCAGGGCCAGCAAGAGACACATTATAGGTCGACATCTTTCACTCTCCCGGCAGCCACTGAAGTCACTACTTGAGGAAGCGTTGGTTGGTTGTTGGGGGGTGAGGGAGAGAGACAAGAAAAGTTAATTAATAAAATGTAACAATTAAAACAAATCATCAAATTAAAAGATTTTCCCATTGAAAAAAAGGGCTGAAGTGTTGCCCAAGAATAGAAACAACTAGCCACACAGGGACAGTTCATAGCTAGAAGTGGGCCATATATGGACTATAACATAACACCAAACAGGCCAGGACTGTGTGACTCACAGCACCAATTATAGGATACAGTCACATAGATTTTTTCCAAGTTCCTTCAACTCCCCAAACCTATTCAGAAATTTTACAAGTTAAAAAAAAACTACAGGTCATCAGAAAATGATGGGGTGTAATATTATTAAAGGTATTTTAACAGACACCCATCAAAAACTTTCAAATTATATTGATTTTTAAAAAAACGATGTCTGCTGTAACATTTTGCCAATCAATGGGACACAGTGTAGTATCCTTAATAAATACGTCATTTATTTTTACGGTAACAGTGGTTTTAAGAACTTGAAAACCCCGCCATTGGGCAATTTATTTCAGATTAAAATATATCTACAACCCCGTTTACTGCCGTTTCAGCGTGACGTAGAGTTGAACAGACAACTGTTTCAGCCAGCCCATAGAGCGAAAATTCCCCTCATTTCATTCCGCCGCCCCCATCGCACCCCCAACGCTAGAGCTCGGCAATATCCACCTCATTAATAAAAATTAAACAGCAAACAAATAGTTAAAACACACCATCAAATTTCAAACTATTCTAGCCATCAACTTCACCACTTCAGTCGTTGTCATGTCACAAATAATCATTTTAAAAAGGAGCAAACTAGCAAGTCAAAATGCGCCAGTTTTCCTCTGTGACTGCAAGAGTGGGGTGGGGATAGTTTGTGACACTTAATTGCTCATATTAATAAGCGTCGAGCAAAGGCTTCTGTAATACTCGCAGCGAGACACAGGGAACTGGAAGTTTATTCTGGGACAGCAGAATTCTAACATTCAGCTAAATTTGGAAACATAGCCAGTATAAAACGACAGGTGAAAGCATGCATTAAGTCTCCCAATTTTTTTAACCGCTTTCTAAGCCGTTTTTTCTCCCCTTACACACAACCAACCTTCTTACTGACCCCCCCGGGAACCCCCGACTACAAGCTAAAGCAAGGGGAACATAAATAGTTATCAAATAGATTAAATGCAGCGAACACTGCACTCTCCTTTTGAGCAACTAAAAACGCTGCAAATGGAGCCTGGAGAAGAAAAAAAAAACGCGTCCGAAGGGGTAAAAGCAAAAGAGGTATTTGGTGTACCTGGCTGCTGCTCTTTCTTGCCTTCGTCCTCTGAAGCGAAGCAGCTGGGTATCAGGAAGCACATTTATCAGCTGCCAGCCCCGGGGATGACGTGAGCTGATGGGTCTTGACAGCTGGTGGGCGAAGCGCTGAGTGGGTTAGGGTTAGGTGATCAATGCGAGTAGGGGACATTTAACAAAGGGAGGGGGGTGGTGGTGGTGGTGGGTAAGGGATTGGGACAGTCTCCAAACCTGCCACGTGAGAAAATGCATCTCTCCCCCCGCGCTGCAATAAGTGCAAATGTGGACTGGAGTTGCAAATAATTGTTAAGTTGTGTTAATACCCGCGTTAGTTTAATGTTCAATGGACTTTCATTCATTGGAGAGGTGGGGTGGGGGGTCGTACGTATCCCTGAAGATGTGCTGGGGAAATCCCTTAAGGTCCCTCGCCAAGGATTACACGGGAGTTTCCTGGGAAGTTTAAACTTGCCACGGACAATTACCCTGCACCTGGAACCATCCAATACTGGTTCCCATTCTCAGGAAAATAGTTACCCAGGAAAAGTTAGAAGGATTAAAACCACCTCTAACTCCTGGGTAACTATGGTATTGACACTACCCAATACACCGATTACCCTCCTGACCCCCAACTACCCCCCACTAACCCCTATCCCCCCAACTATCATCCCAACTGCCCTCCACTCCTGACTACCCTCCTGACTCTCTGACTAACCCTCACCAACGCCCCCCACTGACTACCCTCCAGAGCCTCTGACAACCCTCCTCACCCCAACTACCGTGTCTTCCGATGACCCCCCTGACTACACCCCCTATCCCCCTGACTGACCTCCCAAACCCCGTGGCTCATCCTACACCCCCATCCTAACTCCTCACATTGTGATCCGCCCTTCCATTGCCATCTCCTTCTGCCCCCTCCTCTATAACCCACCTTTGGATCTACCCTCCCCCTCTCCTCCACTCTGTGATCACAGCTCATTGCACTTTCCTCTCTTTGACTGAACATTAAGAGGATGCGATGGCGTAGTGGTATTGTCACTGGACTGGTGATCCAGTGATCCAGGGTAATGTTCTGGTGACCTGGGTTTGAATCCCAATACGGCAGTTGGTGGAATTTGAATTCAATAAAAATCTGGAATTAAAAGTGGAACCATTGTCGATTGTTGTAAAAGCCCATCTGGTTCACTAATGCCCTTTAAGAAAGGAAACCTGTTGACCTTACCCAGTCAGGGCTAAATGTGACTCCAGCAATGTGGTTGACTCTTAAATGGCCTAGCAAACCACTCAGTTGTAACAAAGCCACAAAAAAGGAATTCAACTGGACGGACCACCTGACATCAACCTAGGCACTGAGAAAAACAATGGCAATCTCAGCCCTGTCAATCCTGCAAAGTCCTCCTTGCTAACACCTGGGGCCTTGTGCCAAAATTGGGAGAGTTGTGTCTCACAGGCTAGTCAAACAACAGCCTGACATAATCATCCTCATGGAATCATACCTTACAGATAATTTCCCAGACACCACCATCACCATCCCTGGGTATGTCCTGTCCCACTGGCAGGACGGGTGCAGCAGAGATGGCTGCACAGTAGTACACAGTCGGGAGGGAGCTGCCCTGAGAGTCCTCAACATCGACGCCAGACCCCATGGACAAGGAAACCTCCTGCTGATTACCACATACCGCCCTCCCCCAGCTGATGAATCAGTACTCCTCCATGTTGAACACCACTTGAAGGAAGCACTGAGGGTGGCAAGGGCTCTGGGTGGGGGGCTTCAATGTCCATCACCAAGAGTGGCTTGGTAGCACAACTACTGACTGAGCTGGCCGAATCCTAAATGACTTAGCTGCTAGACTAGGTCTGGGGCAGGTGGTGAGGGAACCAAGAGGGAAAAACATACTTGACCTCATCCTCACCAACCTGCGTGCTGCAGATGCGTCCGTCCATGACAATATTGGTAGGAGTGACCACTGCACAGTCCTTGTGCAGAAGAAGTCCCATCTTCACATTGAGGATAACCTCCATCATGTTGTGTGCTATTATCACCGTGCTAAATGGGATAGATTTCGAACAAATCTAGCAACTCAAGACTGGGCATCCATGAGGTGCTGTGGGCCATCAGCAGCAGTAGAATTGTACTTGAACACAATCTGTAACCTCATAGCCTGGCATATCCCCCACTCTACCATTACCATCAAGCCAGGGGATCAACTCTGGTTCAATAAAGAGTGCAGGAGGGCATGCCAGGAGCAACACCAGGCATACCTAAAAATGAGGTGTCAACCTGGTGAAACTATAACACAGGAATACTTGCGTGCCAAGCAGCATAAGCAGCAAGTGATAGAACTAAGTGATCCCACAACCAACGGATCAGGTCTAAGCTCTGCAGTCCTGCCACATCCAGTCGTGAATGGTGGTGGACAATTAAACAACTCACTGGAGGAGGAGGAGGCTCCACAAATATTCCCATCCTCACTGATGGGGGAGACCAGCACATCAGTGCAAAATATAAGGCTGAAGCATTTGCTACAATCTTCAGCCAGAAGTGCCGAGTGGATGATCCATCTCGGCCTCCTCCGGAGGTCCCTAGCATCACAGATGCCAGGCTCCAGCCAATTCAATTCACTGCACGTGAATTCAAGAAATGGCTGAAGGCACTTGATAGTGCAAAGGCTATGGGCCCTGACAATATTCTGGTAATAGCACTGAAGACTTGTGCTCCAGATCTTGCTGCGCCCCTAGCCAAGCAGTTCCAGTACAGCTACAACACTGACATTTACTCAGCTACGTGGAAAATTGCCCAGGTATGTCCTGTACATAAAAAGCAGGACAAATCCAACCCAGCCAATTACTGCCGCGTTAGTCTACTCTCGATCATCAGTAAAGTAATGGAAGAGGTCATCAGCAGTGCTATCAAGCAGCACATGATTAGCAATAACCTGCTCACTGATGCCCAGTTTGGGTTCCACCAGGGCCACTCAGTTCCTGACCTCACTACAGCCTTGGTTCAAACATGGACAAAAGAGCTGAACTCCCGAGGTGAGGTGAGAGTGACTGCTCTTGACATCAAGGCAGCATTTGACTGAGTGTGGCATCAAGGAACCCTAGCAAAACTGGAGTCAATGGGAATCAAGAGGAAACCCTCCGCTGATTGGAGCCATACCTTGCACAAAGGAAGATAGTTCAGGTTGTTGGAGGTTAGTCATCTCAGCTCCAGGACATCACTGCAAAGTTCCTCAGGGTAGTGTCCTCAGCCCAACCTTCTTCAGCTGCTTCATCCATGACCTTCTTTCCATTATAAGGTCAGAAGTGGGGATGTTTGCTGATGATTGCACAATGTTCCACACTATTCATGACTCCTTAGATGATGAAGCAGCCCATGTCCAAATGCAGTAAGACCTGGACAATATCCAGGCTTGGACTGACAAGTGGTAAGTAACATTCAGACCACACAAGTGCCAGGCAATGACTACTGCCAACAAGAGAGAATCCAATCATCGCTCCTTGATGTTCAATGGCATTACCATCACTGAAGCTCCCATTATCAACATCCTGAGGGTTACCATTGACCAGAAACTGAACTGGACTAGCCATATAAATACCGTGGTTATAAGGGCAGTCAGAGGCTAGGAATTGTGTGATGAGTAACTCACCTCCTTACTCCCCAAAGCCTGTCCACCATCTACAAGGCATGAGTCAGGAGTGCGATGGAATACTCTCCACTTGCCTGGATGAGTGCAGCTCCCACAACACTCAAGAATCTTGATACCATCCAGGACAAAGCAGCCGCTTGATTGGCACCACATCCACAAACATTCACTCCCTCCACCACCGTCGCACTGTGGCAGCAGTGTGTACCATCTACAAGATGCACTGCAGGAATTCACCAAGTCTCCTTCAACAGCACCTTCCAAACCCATGACCGCTACCATCTAGAAGGACAAGGGCAGCAGATACATGGGAACACCACCACCTGGAAGTTCCCCTCCAAGTCACTCACTATCCTGGCTTGGAAATATATCGCCGTTCCTTCACTGTCTCTGGGTCAAAACCCTGGAACTCCTTTCCTAACAGCACTGTGGGTGCACCTACACCACATGGACTGCAGCGGTTCAAGAAGGCAGCTCACCACCACCTTCCCAAGAGGATTTGGGAATGGGCAATAAAAGCTGGCCCAGCTAGCGAAGCTCAGATCCTGTGAATGAATAATAAAAAAATTTATTGAGCTCGTGTAGTTTCAAGGATTCATCAATTCTCCGCAGAGATACATGGCACCCTCTGTGGATCAATTGCTGAGCAGTTCCAGATGATTGTTTGCTGTATCTCCTGATTGATCTGGTGGCTCAGAACCTGCCGATTAAGACTTTTAAAACTTAGAATCTGAAATTTTTAGCAACTACATGAAATCAAGTATTAATATCAATGTCCATACATTCCTTAATAATGCATTACTGCAGAATAATGTGAAAATAATTAGAAATTTCAATGAAATTCCACACATAGCATAAAGTTCCTTCCAGTAGTCAATGATATGACCTACATATATAACTGCATATACTCCATTTGCATTGTACTGATCATTCTCTTGTGATTTTGCAAGTTCAGCATCTAAAGACTATTGTCAAAAATGCAGTTGTTCAGCAATAATAGTCTCTTAAAAATTATTTTCTCAACTCTCTGAAAGGAATATGTATTAATTCGCAGTTTCATAGACATAAATCGTTAAATCACAGAAGGAGGCCATTCAGCCTGTTATGTCCAAGCTGGCTCGCTGCAAGAGTAACTCAGGTAGTCCCCTCCCCTGCCCTTTATGGTAGCACATTTGGAAAGTTATAGGACAGTCAGGCAGCATCAACATGAAAAGGAAATTATATTTGACAAATCTATTGGAGTTCTTTGAGGATTAATGAGCAGGGTGGATGAAGGGGAACCAATACATGTGCTGTATTTAGATTCCCAAAAGGCATTTGATAAGGTGGCAGACAAAAGGTTACTACACACGATAAGAGTTAATGGTGTTGGAGGCGATATATTAGTGTGGTTTGAGGATTGGCTAACTAAGAGGAAACAGAGTCGGGGTAAAAAGGGGCCATTTTCAGGTTGGCAAACTGTAACTAGTGGAATGCCACTGGGATCAGTGTTGGTGCTTTGAATATTTACCATCTATAGTACTGACTTGGCTGAAGGGACATAGTGTATTGCCAAATTTGTTGACCTTACAAAGATAGGCAGGTGTTACAAATACAAAGTTTATAAGATTGTTATGTTTTGGGAATAAATCTTTAATTTAGTGTAAAATGGAGAAATGAAGGAGGGTCATGTAACCTGTTCTCCATTCTGCTGACAGTAAACCTGAGTGGTTTGAGTGTTAAAGATTACTGGAAAGAAGGTGCAAGATATTCACGCTTGTAAACAATTGCAGAAACATCTGTAGATAGACTGTTAGTCTCCAGAGTCCCAGAAAGGCGTCAGGAGGAATGTCAGGTTTTGTACATAGTTATACTTTAACTTTCTATTTAATTTTAAGATAGAATGGAGCTGGAAGTCTAACGGAAAGCTAATTGGCAATATCTATGTGATTCATGTTGCTACGGAGATGGACTTTGAGAGGGAAGGATCCATAGGAAACCATTTGTGTATTGCTGAAAAAGAGACGAATCCAAGCTTTTCACCTTGCACTCATCAGGACACTCACAAGAATACTAATATACGGGGGAAAACAACAATTTATACTATACGTGAAGAGAGTGCTGATTGGTTGGCAAGTGACATTGCCATAGAGAATGCACCACTGATTGTGACTGACAGTTAACTGCCAAGCATTGTTTGAAATTTAAACCTTGCAGCTTGACCCCGATTGGTCAAGACATTGCCTTGAGGAATGAATCAGCGAATGGCTGTCATTTATTTTGTTTAGCTGAAACAGGCGCAATGTATGTACATGTTCTTTCTGTCTGCAAAGAACATGGCCCTGTGTATTAATATATGTAGCTTCCAGTACACACAAATACGCCATCTGGGGGGCCCAACTGACAATCTTAAATTGGTTGTCAGCATAATTCTTTGCACATTAAGGATTAATCAGCAAATGTTGTCCAATTGCGGAATCACATCTAATGTTGGACACTGTGTTTTGAATTTTGCAAGCACGGACTAGTTGGGTGCGGTCTGTACCCTGCCCATTGTGAACAGCGGCTGGGATATGCTGTTTGATATGACCCATCAGTCTTTGGGATGTACGGCCTACATACCTAGCATCACACTGGCACTGAAATTCATATACCACATTACTCATTTATTTGATAGGCAGAACATCTTTTTGGCTTGTGTTGTTACTACATAGTAGCAGTGTGAAACAGCTGGTTTCATCTGTTGCTCAAATTTTTGAGATACTTTGCCCTTCCAGAGTAATCTGAGGTAGACTGGACATTTTTCAGGGCTGAAAGTGGTGGCCTTAAGCCTGTTCATGAGTTTCCGTGATATACAGTGTGAAATGATCTAGTCAGGGAAGACATTATCCTGCAGGATGCCTTTGACGTGCCCTATTTTAGCATCAAGCTTGTATGGTGAGCAAATGCCTCGGGCCCTATTTATGAGGTTGCCGATAATACCAATCTTGTAGCATGTGGAACTGTAAGAATCCCAAAATGTATATTGACCAGTGAAGGTCGGCTTGTGATAGATTGTGGCAGATTTCTCAACTAGTACATCAAGGAAGGGGGAATTCATTTGACTGCTCCATTTCAAAGGTAAATTTGAGCACAGGATGGAGCCCATTAATACATGTAAGGAAATTGTTACATGCAGCTGTGAATTTAAATATAGCAAGCATATCATCCATATGTCAGAAATATGTGAGGGGTAGGAGGTCAGGTGTCATTCAATCAAAAACACATTTCTCATGGAATCCAACAAAGATGTTTGCGAGAGCTGAGCCTAGAGGGGACCCCATGGCAACACCAACTATTTGGGCAAGCATGGTGTCATTAAAATGGAACTCAACTGCATGAGTTGCCAAGTTCATAAGTTCAATGAATACTGATTCACATAATGGTGGCGGGTCTAGATCGCCATGATATAGTACTGCAGCACAAATATCTATGGCTTCCTTAAGTGGAACATTGGTAAATAGGCTAGCAATGTCAAATGAGCACATGGACACAGCATTGGTATCCATATGCAAGTCCCGTATAGCCTTTGCAAATGTGAAGGAATCCTGCACCGTGTATGTGGAAAAGTTGGTCAAAACTGGTTGTAACAATTCCCCCAACCATTTGGCCAGTTCACGTTGTGCAGAACCAGTCATAAATAAGATGGGGTGTAGAGGGACATCACTTTTGTGTGTCTTGGTCAGTCCATACGCACGCAGACGTAGTGAGCCGGGAGAACGAACTCTGTCATATATCACACAGTACCTCATTGCTCTTACACAAGTCCAGCAAGCATTTTTTAGCTTACTTTCGAGAAAAGCTGTCTGGTCATGTTGAGCAGCAGGTCCAATGGATAGGAATTTGGACCTGTCATTATAAATGGTGGGTATTTTGCTGATATAGTCAAGCTTGTTAAGGATGACTACTCCTGTCCCTTTGTCAAAGTTTACTGTTGTATATGTCTGGGTTGGTCTTAAGGCCTTGCAATACTGTAAGCCATTCACATTGCATATGAAAGTCAGACAGGTCATTCGGAATCCCACAATATGCATGCACTAGGCCAGCTAGGCACACTTTCAAAGATTCAGGGTCTTCAATGGGTGCTGATTTGTGGCGGGATCGTTGGGAGCAGTGGAGTTCAAAGTCAGCTAATACCTCTTCCCGTTTGATTTGGGATGAAGGCACACCAAAATTGAAACAATGCTCAAGAACCAACTCTTCGCTTCCTGAGAGTACAGAGCTTAGTTTGTTTAGCTGAAGCAAGTACAATGTGTGTACATGTTCCTTTTGTCTACAAATAACGGGGCCCTGTGTATTAACATATGTAGCTTCCAATACACACAAATACGCCAGACTGCGAGCCCAACTGATAATCTTAAATTGGAATTTCTCCAAGTGTGTATTAAACCAAGGTTTTGCCAGTTTTCATTTCCAAACGTCTCAATAATGCTAAAGTGAGACACAGTTGACGATCGAGTGAGTGTTTATGTGGGATGAGATTGAACAGATTGGTAATAGGGTTATTAATTTATTCTGACAGATCAGAGAGATTTGTTTAGTGGCATCATTAATTGCATTGCCAAACCGCTTCCGTTTAAGTGAGTTTATGGTGCGGATGTGTTTCAGAAGGGTACTGTTTATGGGGCAGTCATCTATTGAAGCAATATAGTAGCATAAACAGATTAAATTGAAAAATTAAAGAAATTTGCACACCTCAGATCAAGCACAATGTAGGGCACAGCATAAATTACTAACCTTATTACCAATATGTTCAATCTCATCCCACATAAAGCTCACTCGATTGCCGACTGTGTCTCACTTTACCATTATCGATACGTTTGGAAATGAAAACTGGTAAAACCTTGGGAGAAATTCCAATTTAAGATTGTCAGTCGTGCTCGCAGTCTGGCGTATTTGTGTGTACTGGAAGCTACATATATTAATACACAGGGCCCTGTTATTTGCAGACAGAAAGAACATGTACCTGTTTCAGCTAAACAAACTAAGTGACAGCCATTCGCTGACTCATTCCTCAGGGCAATGTCTTGACCAATCAGTGTCAAGATGCCTGGTTTAAATTTCAAACAAAGCTTGGCAGTTACCTGTCAATCACCATCAATGGTGCATTCTCCATGGCAAAGCCACTTGTCAACCAATCAGCATTCTTTTCACATACAGTATAAATTGTTGTTTTCCCCCATATTCTTGTGAGTGTCCTGATTAGTGCAAGATGAAAGGCTTAGGTATGTCTCTTTTTTCAGCAATACTCAAGTTCTGTATTACCAAACAATTATTTGCATACCTGAGGAAGGCATTTGAAGGAACAGGCAACAGGCTTTCCAAAAGATATCCCTGAAACTCACAGTAATTCCTCCAGGAGAGAAAGTAAGAGAGAGAGAAAGAAAGAACAGATAGAGGCAGCCAGTCTGTATGGTTCACCATTTGGAAATGTGGGTCAGATTGAAATGACCAAATTTGTGAGGATTTAGAAGATTCGCCCAGCTTGAACTAGAAGAAGAATCTCCAGGAAAAATTCTCACCATGATAGATAGTTCTCGCGTTAAAAGTTACCACATTGGAAAAGTAAAAAGAAAAGAAGTAAACTCTTGGAGATAAAAATGACTTTGGACTGGTTGTGGGAGAATTGAATGTCTACTTAAGGGACAGAGTGAAATATAACCAAAGCATGGGATTCTTGGTTGTAGTACAAGTTAAAGGGGAAAGTTCTTTCCTGTAGTTTAAAGCATAGGTTTCCTACAAAATAGTATTTAGTCAATGTTGCTTTTAGTTTGCTTGTTGCAGTCAAAGTCTTAAAGCTTGAAATCTTGTCGTGTCAACCTTTCAGCTATTCACTGAAAGTTATCAGTCTCTACTGTAATCGTAACAAATTGGGAGATAGGCTAAGTGAGCAAAAATTTGGCAGGAGTTTAATGTGCGAAGATGTGAGGTTGTCCACTTTGGTGGGAAGAATAGAAAACAGAATATTATTTAATTGGAGCGAGACTGCAAAATTCTGCTGTATAAAGGTATCTGGGTGCCCTCTAAGTGGTTCAGAAAAAGTTAGCATACAGGTACAGCGATTATTAAGAAAGGCAAATGGAATGCTGGCCTTTATTTCAAGGGGGAAGGAATATAAAAGCAGGGAAGTTTTGCTACAGCTGTACAGGGCATTGGTGAGACTGCACCTGGAGTACTGTGAACAGGCTTGGTCTCCTTATTTAAGGAGGGGTGTACTTGCATTGGAGGCAGTTCAGAGAACATTCACTAGATTGATTCCTGGGATGAAAGCGTTATCTGATGAGGAATGGTTGAGCAGGTTGCATCTATACTCATTGAAATTGAGCAGAGGTGTTGAGACATATAAGATTCTGAGGGAGGTTGATGGGCAGATGTTAAGAGGATGTTTCCCCTTCTGGGGGAATCTGAAACTAGAGGACACAGTTTCAACATAAGGGGTCTCCTATTTGAGAGGGCGTTGAAGAGGAATTTCTTCTCTCAGGGGATCATTAACCTTTGGAATTCTTTACCCCAGAAACTGTGGAGACTGTGCCAGTGAATATATTCAAGGCTAAGGTCAATAGACTTTTGATCTACAAAGAAGTCAAGGATTACTGGGGGCAAGCAGACAGGAAAGTAGAGTTAAACCCACAAACAGATCAGCCATGAGCAAACTTGAGGGGCTAATTCTCCCATTTCTTATGTTCTCATTATGCTCTTGTGCCTTTATACAAGCTGATTTTATTTCAATGCAAGGGTATTCTGGAATAAAATCCAACTGTTGTTTCAATGTTAACATGTTTTCCATGTTGTCCATCCCAATGTTTCTCACCTACACCTTGAACATGTACAAAATATTATATAAGAATATAAGAACAGTCAGTAAAGGAAGATTGTGCATTTATATTATGTGGTTCATGATCTCAGGACATCCCAAATTGCTATACAGCCAATGAAGTACTTTTGAAATGTAGTCTCTAATGTAATGCAGGGAAACACAGCTGTCAATTTACACAGAGCAAACTCCCACAAACAGCAATGAGAGACACAGCCCAGGCAATCTTGTTGCAATTATGTTATTTGAGAGATAAACCGTGGCCAGAACGTCAGGAAAAATTTCAATGCTATGCTCTGAATATTGCCATGAGATTTTGTACGTCCATCTGAAAGGTTAGAGAGGACTGCGGTTTAACATTTAACCTGAAAGAGAGGACCTCTGACACTGCGACACTCCCTCTGCACTGCACTGGAGTGTCAGCTTATGTTTCTGGAGTAGGGCTTAGACCTGAGTCTGAGGCGAGAGTGCTGCCACCTAACCAAATCTGGCATAGAAAACAAACATGAAGAAATGTCAGAGAAGCCAAGCTTATTCATCCTGGAATCCAATTTCTCATTTTCGCATTAAACTCAATTCTGAAGAACACTAGTGCCTCAATTTTCTAAATATTTCTTACTGAGTAGAGAAGCTCTTCCTAACATCTATTGTAAATTTACTTCATACTAATTTTCACTTGTCTCTTGTACTTGATCATTGTCCCATCAGATCAAGCTTTCATTTGGTGCCACTCCAGTGGTTTGATGAATTTCTGGTCAATAGGCCCAGTTTGTTTGATTCACAGATATAAACCATGAAATTTCTACCATAGCTCAGTAAAATATAATACATTGTACGATTTGAGCCTGACTTCTACCACAGCTCAGTAAAATATAATACATTGTACGATTTGAGCCTGATCCATCCCAGGCATGGCTTACATTTTCTGGCAGCTAGCAACCTCAAAGTGTGACATTTAGATGTCACTCTAGGGGTAACCCTGCGCTTGGGTGGAATTTCAGTGGAGGGTAAATTTGTGTGGGATGACCAACCTGATTTGGTCAATTTCCTAGCATTAGTTTAAAGTTGCCCCCTCTCACGCTGGAACTCAACTTATTGAGTCTGTGATGGGATCTGCTTTCATGCATTTGGTAGAAGTAGCCATCAACTTCAACTTCCACTTCTGTTGTCTGATAATGCATTAACAGGAGGACTAGACAGTACTATTTTCTAGAGGTGTTCCTATGTGATAGTCTTGCAGTGCAGCTCATGTCTTTCTTATTGGACATTTCTCAGCCTTGCCCCACCATGTGTGCCATCCAGTAAGTGCTCTTTGCCACATGCGTTCAGGACTTTGCCTGCCCATCAAACAAATCATGCACCTGATCAATTACTTCAAACTTCCAATTGACCTGACTTCCAGCAACAGGTTCCTACTTTTTGATCTGGATCTGGTTTCTTTGTGTGCAAATTGTGCATTCTGCAGTCTCTCTCCATTTAAATAATATTCTACTTTCTGTTCTTCCTATCAATGTGGGCAACCTCACATCTTCACACATTATAATCCGGCCAAATTTTTGTTCACTCACTTAACCTATCTCCCATTTTTTTTTAGTCTGGCACAGATTCCGTTATGTGTTTCCTTTCTACACATCTAAAAGTCTTTAATATTCAGCTATATTACAGATAATTCCCCAGTTCTGGAGATTTGGATTGGTCATCAAACGGGGTGAAGTATAAGACATGGTTTCTGTTTTACTCTTTCTGCCCCCAGCTTCCAACAATGCACAACTGTGAGTCTGGTCAGAATTCAAAAGGTCATTCTTCTTCTCAATATGACAGTGCAGCTGTTCCTCCTTCCAAGCTCTTTGTCAATTCTCGCAGGCAGCGTATCGCCTCCATGACAAGCTGTCAACATTTTTATTTTTTGCCCACTGCAATGTTGGTGCAGTTTCCCAACATTTTTATCCAGCTCTCCATGTGGAATAAGAAGATGGTTGCTAAACAGGTGGGGAACCTGTTAAGCTTACAGCCTTGTCCATTTGAAGTTATACAACACCTTTTACAATCTCAGGATGCCCCAAAGCGTTTCATGGCCAATGAAGTACTTTTGAAGTGTAGTCACTGTTGTAATTGGGAAACATTCTTGCGTGTGCCATGTTAATGTTCAGGTTAGTCAATCAGTTATGATATGTTGAGTTATTTGCTTTCCTATTGACCCACTGGACCCTGTGCAACCCACCCTATCATGAACTTTCTAACATATAAGCTCATGTGGAAAAGTTTGACATAAATAGTTCCTGATCGCCAAACATAATACGATTTTGCAAGGTTTATGCCTAGATCCCATGGTCTGGAATTCCCTCCCCGTAGTGGCAGTGCTGAGGTTCCTGCCTTGAGGAACAGGGGAGGTAGGCCCTTAATGGGTCAAAAAACAGAGTTAATTTAAAAAAAACCTCTGCAGAAAATCCAGCGACTTGTTTCCTTTCTAATGTAAGCAGTCGTAGTTCAGAGAATCATCTGCAATGTCTTCTGTCCCCACCTGAGCACCACTATATCTGAAGATCCCAAGCACCTACTCTTGATCCCTTCCTATTTCTCATCTACATGCTTCTCCTCAGAAACAACATTCGAAAACACAATGTCAGATTCCACCTGCACAACAACAAATACAACAACAACTTGCATTTATATAGTACTTCCAACTTAGAAAAAAAGCCCAGCAGGCGCCAATACAATGGCAGCATTAAAGGCAGATTGGAGCAGTAATAATTGGTGAATGAATCTTAGCAATGCCCAAAGAAAAGTTAACAGGCACTTTAGATGTGACTGGGAGTATCATTTTGTGGTGAATTGCCCGGAGCGAAGAGGCAAAGTCTTTGAAATGCCACATGATGAAGATCATTCTGAGAAAGAGGATGAAGATAATGACGAATTTGAACAAATTATACTGGTGCAACAAGTTTTATTCCTGTAATTAACGTATTAGTCACAGACTCCTTTATTGTGTGATATTAGGTACTGCATGTACTTCAAGGCCAGAATCTTACGTTTTTCAGGCTGGTGCACCCCTAACGCATGCGAAATTGCGTGAAATGACGTCAGGTGGCGTCCCGTCATCGTGCATGCGCGCAATATTGAGGTTAGCTGTGCCCGCCGACAATTAAAGGGCCAATTAAGGCCATTAAAAACCCTATCGTCCACGATTCAACATTGATTTCACACTCATCACATGGGCAAAATGGGCAAGTGGGTAGCCCGTTTTTAATGAAACCTCATCCAAGGGTGGGATGAAATGTCCGGGGTGAAATATAATAAAAAATGATATCGGGAGACTGATGTTTTTTGAGTTCTGCTGTCGGCTGCTTGAATGTGCTGCACAGACACAGTTTGGTGCATTTTTTTCTTGTCATTTAATCTGCCCAGGTCTGCACTCCCTGAGGCAGCTAGAAGTGCCCACCTGCACCCTCATTTTTGTTGGTTCCCACCTTCTTTCCAACCCCCTCGGCACCACTGAGGCTTTCTCAGAGCGTGTTTCAGGCTGGCTGGCCATTAATTGGCTCGGTAGTGTGAAATTGCTTTCGGGGGGGGGGGGTGGCAATTGCGGGCAGAAGTGCATTTTGGGTCTGCTTCAGGGCTCGGTGACTTGGCCCACACGTCAAGTAGGAAATTCAGGCCCAACAGTACATGGAGTTGATCGGTTAAAATGTTTTTTTGATTCACTCAGTGGTGACAATTGATGCAAAGTTAAGGCACATAAAGTACTACTTGCTTAAGGTTTGGTGATGTTAGCACATTGAGGTCACTAAAGAGAATCTTAATTCCATATGAAATAGCTGGAGTAAGCCATTTTATAAAAAAGGATGTAGTCCCTAGTGAAATACCTTTGCTGTTGAGTAAACATACTATGGAGAAAAAAAACCACATAAAACTTGGCATGGAGCACAAGAAAACATTTATTTTGAGGAAATCAGTTGATCTGCAGTTTACCCAATCAGGACATTATGATCTCCCCTTAACAAAACGTGATGTTTCTCTTCGGAATGTTAGATTAGTATCAATGCATCAGCTGATAAGCATCAGAGAGAGAAAAAGCACACTTTCTTAAAGTTACATCGATAATTTGTTCACCCTGGAAATTTTAAGGTGGTAATTTAAATTCTCCACCTTGCTCCTACTCTGACCTCTCTGTCCTTGGTCTGTTACGTTGTTCCAATGCAGCGCCTCATCTCTCTCGTCTCGGCACAGCAGCCTTGTGAACTCAATATTGAATTCAACAATTTTAGATCATAACCGCTGCCTCCATCTTTTGTTTGCTTCTTCCTTTATCCCTTCAGGTTGTATTCAGATGGCTGCTATATCGCCATTCACGCCTCATCTGGACATAACCTCTGTCCCTTTGATACCTATTACCACTCTCTTTGGCTGTTTCAAATGAAATCCTTCCTTCCCTTTTGTTCTTCCTGCCCTTCCCCCACCTTCAACTGGCTTAAAAACTCTTAAATCTTTCTTCAGCTCTGATGAAAGGTCATCAGGCTGAAATGTTAGCTCTGTTTCTCTCCACAGATGCTGCCTGACCTGTTGAATGTTTCTAGCATCTTTTGCTTTTATTTCAGATTTCCAGCATCCACAGTATTTTGCTTTTGAATGTGTTCACCCGACTTGTCAAAGGTTAAAAATCCTGCTAAAAGCTGCAGGGCGTGGTTGTTGAAGAGCAGAGAAGAGACTAGTGAGAAGTGTGAAATCAGTAAGGAGTATTGGAGGGAGCTGCAACATGCTACTGTAAGCCTTTCATTGGCACATGACTTTTAAGGAATTGTTACCATGGATTTACAAGTATGGGATAAAGAGAAAAATGTTTTCATGTTACATTTTGTTGACCTGGCTATGAAATTTAGTATTTGTACACAAACATTAAGTAGACACAAGGAAGTTATTCTAGTAAAATTAGGGAAACATTGAGGGGCTCCAGCATAGTTTTTGATTGATAATGAAGATGAGCTCGCTCTTTAGGAGATCAGAAGTATGTGTGAGAATATGAATAACATTGTCATGGACACAGTAGCTGAAAGTCCATTAAGCAATGATCTTTGAGAAGGGAATCATGCTGTAACTGATGAAATGGAGTACAACGTTTTGGCTGATTGACTGGACTGGAAATTGACAACCACCCTGGCCATGCACAGTCCATGCAAATAATTCTCTTTAGATCGCTGGGGGATATAATCCTTACCAAATTGTCTATGGGCAAAATCCCAAATTATTTTCTGTTCTCTGTGATAATCCTCCTATTGTGCAAGGTCCAGTATAAGGTCCTGGCACATAAAGGGTTAACGTGGGACTGAATACAGTGCCACCCACACAGTGAAGTAAGAGAACGCTTGACCCATACCTAGGGGCCAGTGAATTGTTGGACAGAGCCGTGTGCAGAAGCAAACATGGGGCTGAATCTTCCGTCCGGCATGTGGGGGCGGGCCCAACACACCGACATGTAAAATGGCGCGTGATGATGTCGGGCGTATGTCCTGATGTCATTGCGCATCATCTTGGAGGCAGCTATGCGCCCGCCGAAATGTCAAAGGCCTATTAAGGCCATTAAGAAAGTAGTTAACCAAGATAAGAACATTGCCTGTCCAACCTTAAGGTTGGTGGGCAGGTGAAGAGCCGAACTGGCCTTTGCGTTTTTCAGGAAACCTCATCCATGGCAGGGGTGAGGTTTCCTGAAGCTTTTATAAAATAAGTAAATAAATTTTCCAAGCTTCACAAACACGTCCCAGCTCATGTGACACTGTCACACAAGGGGACATGTTTAAATAAATTTTTATTTCATTTACTTAAATGTTTTATAATCTATTAAATCTCCGTGCCTCAGGGAGATGGCTGTACTCTTTCGCCCGCATGCATGAAAGACCGCTGGCCTCAGCTCTCCCTCAGCTGCGCGCCTGCCCCCGCCCAGCCTGACCACCATAGAAAAAATTCTCCCCATGGAAACAGCTCCTAGCTAGGATCCTTTACTGTACCTATGTATATAGTCTCTAGTAGTTACTAAAACGTTGAAATTCTAAGACTACGAATACCTTAATAAGGCTTGCCGAACTATGCCTAACACCTTACAACATGGTAGCAGGAACTGGAACAACTCAAAGCCTCATAGAGACTGCAGAAGAACATTAAAATCCTGGAAAATCTGAAGAAAAAAACTCAAAGAAGCATCCTGACCTGATGAAAAGCTCCAGAAACGAAGGCGCAGAAAGAAATCACCAGAGTAAAGCTCCAACGACAAGTTTGGAAGCTGAAGGCAGAAATTAAACTCCTCACTGCAGCAGGAGACTCCACTGAATCCTGTGAAAGTCCAGCTTCAATACCCAGGGTGTGCAGAGTCAGAAGGCCCCGCAGGGGTGAGCTAAAAATTTAAAATCCCTGGACAAGCCCTGAAAAATGATAAATACTGCAGTGGTCAGAAATTGCTGTTTGAATCGCAGTCCGAGAAACCTGATTCTTGAGTTGGCACCTGAACACGTGGCGGCCGAGCTCGCTCCAAACAAAGACGGAGTAGGCAGCTTTAAAACCCTCGGGAAAAACCGCGACCCAAGAACATTGTGCTAAAGCGGGTGGATTCTAACCAGTTGGTCCAGGCAGCCATTGCTGAAAAAATTTAAACATCATGAACACCTTTACTGTGGGAAACCGCCAAAACTGGTAAGTGTGGTAAACTCTTTGTGAAGAAACGTATGGTGATGCCACCTTGGATTTTCAGAAACCTCTTAATGCTAAATCTACAATTTAACAATTGTAACCATGGATCAGAAGTCCACTGTTCCAGATCGGTTTGGTTCATGCAAGGATCAAATCTTATACAAAATTGGGCCTCCTGGAGAAGAAAATTTTTAAATTACCAGAGTAAATCAGGTCGAAGTAGAAAATCACAAGAAGTCCAGATTAATATGTTTTTATACTTGGTTAGTGAATTTGCTGACAAGATAATCCTAATGCAACATTGATGAAGCCTTAGCCAGCTTTGATGAAGTATTAAAAGTCTTTGACAAATACTTTAAACCTTCAAGTTGTGGAACCGACAGAGCTTAAAAAGAGGGATAGGAAACACCCAGTAAAGCTATGAGAAAGGAAAAGACACCACCCAAGCCAACCGCAAGGGCGCCAGAGATGCAGGGAAACTTCCAGAAGTCTTAAAGATAAATCTTTCTGAAAATGCCAACTCATTTTCCAAGCTGCAACAGCAGGTGGCAGTACTGAGCCAACTGGCTATGGTCGAGGGGAAAGTTGTGGATGTTCTGCACTATGAGGGGGATTAATGAAGCCACATGCAGCACCACTACAGAACTGGAAGAAGATAAGACTTCACCGGAGGCAGGCCTAGCTAAAGCTGAAACCGAAATGAATGACAAGGACAAAGTTCTGCGGCAGGAGGAGAAAGAAAAGGCAGATATAAGATTAGAATATGTTTGTTTCAAAGCTGAATTGGAAGATTTGAAACACCAGATTCAAATTGAGCATATACCTTTGAAAACGCACGATAAACTAAAGTCTTCAATGAACCAAACTGTTCAAGATGTCAACAAACTATTTTCTAAGGTATCACAAAGGTACCAGGAAACCTTTACTATCTATATAGTTTCTAGTAGTTAATAAATACTTACTGTTGAACTAAGACTAAGAGGCTTCGACAGGTCTTAATAAGACCGACTGAACTATGCCCAACACTTTACAACAGAAGGCACCTCCATTCGTTCAATTTTTTCAGAGCATTCAGGGCTGAGAACTCAGAAAAACTTTATGGAACTCTGAGGCAGCCTATTAGACCATCTGAGACAGAGTTCAAGAGATTTACAGTATTCTAAAAGGGAGGATCATAGAGAATGGAAAGGCACTGGTAAGATAATAAATTGTGATGGTAAGATTCACCTGTCAAACATAACAATCAATGGTGCATCGATTCATTCCTCATGATTACTCAGAATTAATGACAATATCTCAAACTGTGAGCAGTTGATAGAAGTAAGGCACTTTGTAACTTAAATGCTCTTGCTTTTTGTATTGAGGATCCTGAGTTAAAAAAATGTGGTAGGTCAAGGATTGGATAGTGATAATGTGAGTAATAATGACACACATGCCAGAGCTACTCTGTCCACAGGACAATTACCCAGAGTGGTTACTCAAATGACATATATTCCAGAGGGGTCTAATGGATGGAGAGATGCAACACTTTAAGTTTAAATTTTGGTTGAAGATTCAAGGTGGAGACTTCAAAGTGAGGTCCGTGGACTGGCAGAATGGGGTGAAAGAGTGGAGGGTGCAAAAGCACAGCGGAAGTGACTCCTGTGTTAGAAAATGATCATGAACTGGAGAAAGAACCTTTGGCTGGAATTTTCCAGCCCCATTGGCATCTGGCATCATGGCGGGTCAAGGAGGGTGCCGGGGGTGGGGGGCAGAACAATATGGCAAGATGGCCAAAAATCGGTTTCATGCCATCATGAAACCAGTTTGCGATCCTCTGCTCTGCCCATCAATGGCGGGCCACATTTCCTATTGCCGCATGTCGGGAACCTAATTTCAATACGTTAGCATTTCATTATAAGCCCCCGCTCGCTGGAATCATTCCCTCACGCTGGATCATCCTGGCACATTGGGGTGATTGCACACCAACGTGTTACAAAACTGTACATAAGCGACGTGCACCTGGTGAGCTGCACTTCAATCGGGGCTTTGAGGTTTGTTTGCCTACCTTGCTTCGGGAAGCACTTGCGGTCATTAGCGCCAGGCTCCGCAGGCAGCACCACATCACTTTTAGGGGGGCTCACAGGCAGGTAGCTACTAGACCAGCCATATGTGGGTGGCTTTTCAATGGCTGCAGGGCTAGGGCTTGCTTAGCGAAGGGGGAGAAGTGACCTCAGGCAAGGGAAGAGGCCGCAGGGCTAGGACTGTACTAGGGAAGGGGAGTATCCCAGGGTGTGTGAGGAGGCACATGTTGATCTGTGCAAGTGGCCTTAAGATGGTGAGGGCTGAGGAGTCAGTCTCCAGAGGAGATGAGGCCAGATGGAGATGTGAGGGTGTGTGTGAGAGGGTAATTGGTGATGTCCCTTGAGCTGGCAGTGAGTGAGATGCCAGTGAATATGTGATGGGCTTGAGTGTGTGTGTTTAGAGTGATGAGATGGTTGCCTTACCCTGGCGCACAGATGAGATCATTCATCCATTTTCTGTACTGGAGGGCCGACCTCACCACTGCCACTGCCTCCCAAGCTGGAGTGGTGAGACTGATGGGCTTCCTTCAGCCAGAGCAGGGGTAGAGGATATCATGGCGGGCCTCCATGCCGTCAAGAAGGCATCCCAGGGATGAGTCACTGAATTGGGGTACTGCACTGTTCTTGGCTTTTGGGGCCATGTCTTCACCGGAGCAGTCCTGGGCTGCAAGCATTGAGAAGTGTGCGCACGGCTGCACCCTGTGTGAGGAAGCGGTGAGATAACGGCATGGCAGGCAAATCGGAGGCCACCTGTCAGCGAGACAGCATGTTTCCAGTGGCTGTATAATTAATGAGGCGGGAATGGGCCAATATGACATGAAAACCTGCCATTGCAGCCAGCGGATAAAACTATTTTATCCCCGCCTGTTACCGCACTTTGTGTAAATCTGGGACGATTCCGCCCTCTGGTAGTGAAAGAGGGAGATCTTGTAGTAGTAATCCTGATAGACGTGAAAGTGGAAGCGGAGGCTGTGGCTTGAATAGACTAGACAATGAAATAAAGGTGACATAATAATCTCAGAACAGAACTGAAAGCAGGAGTCCTTATAATCGTTAAGTTGAGGATAAACAAATAAAAGATGCAAAACAAAGGGAGTGAAATAGTTGGAGAGAGTTTGGGGTTAGTTCTGAGGTATCAGATAAGGAGCAACCAGTTTTGTCACATAGGTGGATTTGTACTGAGAAAGTCTTTGCCTCCAAGACTTAAAAGGCTTAAGTGAGGTTAGTAGCAGGGGATTTTAAAGGGTAACTGGGAGATACAGATGTGGAGTGAACTCTCCCACTGCTAGAAAAGTAATCCTAAGAATCGTTTTCACTCTTTTAGCCATATATTCATGTGAGTGTTGATCAATTGACATGAAAGCCACATACTAATACTCTGGGATCATGGGTTCAAATCCCACCACAGCAGCTGGTAGAATTTAAATTCAAATAATTATTAAATCTGGAATTCTCAAACTAGTTTCAGTGATGTTGACCATGACAACTATCATCAATCGTTGTAAAAACCCACCTGGGTCACTAACATCCTTTAGGGAAGGAAATCTGCCATCCTTACCTGGTCTGGGTCTGGCCTGCATGTGACTCCAGACCCACAGCAATGTGGTTGACCCTCTGCAATGGCCTAGCAAGCCACTCAGTTCAAGGGCAATTAGGAATGGGCAATGAATGCTGGCCTTGTCAGTAACACCCACATCACATCAAAGAATAAAGAAAATAGTGCAGCCTTTCATTCTGCAGTGACTGCTTTCAGTTCTGGACACAGCTCCCCAGGAAGGATATACTGGCTGTAGTGTGCAGACATAATAGATTCATCAAAATAATGCCAGGGCTAAAAGGGTTAAATTATGAGGACAGGTTGTATAAACTAGGCATGTATTCCCTTTAGTATAGAAGATTGCAGGTGATCTAACTAAGGTGTTTAAGATGATTAAAAGGTTTGATAGGGTAAATAGAGAGAAATTATTTTCGCGGGTGGGTTAAGCCCAGAAAAAGGAAGCATAATATTAAACTTAGAGCCAAGCCATTCAGGAGTGATAACTGGAAGAACTTCATTATAAAGAGGGCAGTGGAAATGTGCAAATCTCTGTCCCAAAAAGCTATTGAAAGCTATTTCAATTGAAATTGAAAACTTCCAAACTGATTGCTGCATTTTTGTTCGGTAAGGGTTTTAAGGGTTATGGAACCAAGGTTCAAGGAGCTAAATTGCTTCTTCCTGTTCATATCTTTCCACTGCCACTATAGGTTGAATTTTGTAAGGGTCGTACTACTCGCCTGCCTTGCAGAAGAAAAGCCAGTCAGAAATAGTCCGATGTTAAAAAAGGCCGCCCACCACCCCGCATTGATAATATGTTGGGAGTGACCTTAAGATGAGAGTGGGACTTCCGGCCCTCAATGGAAAGAGGCCCTGCTGGCAGCTCCTGCAGTTCCGGCAGTGCCAGAGGAGAGTAGTGGTCACTGCTGGGACTGCAAGGAGACCCCAAATGTAGTGTCCTGGACACTGAAGATAGGTAAGTCAGGCTATTTTTGGATGTGGAGAGATTGGACAGCCTAGGGAGGGGGTTGGCCGGGGAAGGTGGGGGGGATGGTGGGGGAGGCAGGGGTGGGCGTTGGAGGTCAGGCAGGTGTGCACAAAGTGGGGGGTATGATCTTGGGGATGGGGGGGAGGGGGGGTGGTGGGGGCAGTGCCCCTGATGCAAACAGGATATCCCCCAAAGGATGCACCCCCCCCCCCTTTTCCCATCTTTTCACCAACTTGGGTGGAAAAAACAGTTTTCCCACTCTCACCTGCCTTCCACTGCTCAACATGTTATGGCAGTGGAGGCAGATTGAGGGCATGAAGTGGGCATTAATTGGCCAGGTAAGGGCTTCAGTAGGACTATGGGTGGATGAGCTAGTTGGCTCCTTATCCATCCCGCCCCCTCGTATTATGTGAACTGGGTTGGGGGTGGGCGGGAAGGCAGTGGGCTACCCACCCGAGATCCTTTACGTGGCCCCCACACCTGCCAAAAACATGACCAGCGGGAGCTGTAAAACCCAGCCCTATGTGGTGTGCCCAAAGTTATGCACAGAACAAGGCTTGCAATGACCAGTGCTGTGTCAAAGGTAATCATCCCTTTAATTACACATCTAATGATCCGGGGTGGGGCAGGTAGGGAAAGAGGGAAAAAAAACCATGGCCAATTGCAGGAAAATCCCTGGGTAATTCCACAGAATAATTAAGCAAGTTCTAGGAAACAATGGATTCCATCACACACCACGAGACATTCTTAAAGAAGCAACTACCCCGACCATCAAATGTTTCACTTTACATTGGAACATGTGTAATTTAAATAAATGTTTTTTTTTCTAACTTTGGCTTTCAAAGTGAAGTGGAGGCGGTTCAGAGGAGGTTCACTAGATTGATTCCAGAGATGTGGGGCTTGTCTTATGAGGAGAGATTGAGCAGTTTAGGCCTATACTCGCTGGAGTTTAGAAGGATGAGAGGAGATCTAATTGAGGTATATAAGATGCTAAAGGGGAAAAAACAAAGTAGACGTGGAACAGGTGTTTCCCCCTGTGGGGCGTTCTAGAATGAGAGGTCATAGTTTTAGGCTAAGGGATGGTAGATTTAAATCAGAGATGCGGAGGAGTTATTTTCTCAAATGGTTGTGAATCTGTGGAATTCACTACCTCAGAGTGCAGTGGATGCCAGGACGCTGAATAAATTTAAGGAGGAGATAGACAGATTTTTACTTAGTAACGGGTTGAAAGGTTATGGGGAGAGGGTGGGAAATTGGAGATGAGGCCGAAATGAGATCAGCCATGATTGTAATGAATGGCGGGGCAGGCTCGAGGGGCTGAATTGCCTACTCCTGCTCCTGGTCCTTATGTTCTTATACGTTTCTGTTAAGGGGACTGTTTAAATTGAGAGGAATTGCAGTCAGAAAGCTTTAGCTGATGAGTTTGTTTTAAAAAAAGAAAGATTTGCATTTGTATAGCACCTTTCACAACCTGTCCCAAGGTGCTTCATAGCCAGTGAAGTACTTTTGAAGCTTAGTCACTGCTGTAATGTAGGAACTGTGGGAAATATAGGAAATCCAATTTGTGCACAGCAAGCTCTCACAAACAGCAATGTGATAACGTCCAGATGATCAGGCTGATGCTGATCAAGGGATAAATGTTGGCCAGGACATTGGGGAGAATTCTCCTTCTCTTCATAATAGTGTCGTGGGACCTATTCATCCCTCTGAGGGTAAGCAAGATGTCAGTTTAATGTCAAACCAAAAGATGTCACTTCTGACAGTGCAATAACTCCCTCAGTATTGTACTGTGTCTGCTGAGATTTTTGTGGCCTGGATCAGGAGTTGAACCCACAATCTTCTGACATAGAGAAGGGAATGCGATCACTGACACAGAAACGTAAGCAGCAGGGGCAGCCTTTGCTGAGAAGATATTAAGAGGCAGCAACAAATACTACTTCAGGACTCTAGTCCTGAAAAGGCACCTGCCATAGATTTGGAAAATGAGGGTGCGTGTCAAGTTATTGGGAGTTATTCTTGTTGCAACCGAAATACAGCTTATTGGATGCTTAGAAACATGGCAGATTCTTATGTAGCCAGAGTAATGGGAAAAGTATGAAAAGAACCAGTGTTAGAGTAGCTACTTAAAAAAGTAAGGGGAAATGGTGATGCTGTGGTAATGTCACAGGACTAGTAATCCAAAGGACCAGACTAATGTTCTGGGGACAGGCGTTCAAAACCCACCACAGCAGCCGATGGAATTTAAATTCAACTAATAAAATCTGGAATGGTGACTGTGAAACTATCATTGATTGTTGTAAAAACCCACCTGGTTTGCTAATGTCCTGTAGGGAAGGAAACCTGGTCTGGTCTACATGTGACTCCAGACCCATAACAATGTGGCTGACTCTCAATCACCCTCTGAAATGGCCTAGCAAGCCACTCATTTCAAGGACAATTAGAATTGGGCAACAAATGCTGGCCTTGCCAACAACAACCACATCCCATGAAAGAATAAATTAAATTGTTCTGCCGTGCCTAGCCAGTAAATTCCTCCAGTTTGAAATCTATGACATGGTGAATTCTCCAGTTTATATTGTGTGTGATCCTGAGTATTATAAGTCTGACCATAAATGCATGTGCAATTATTATTATTGTATGTGTGATTATTGATAATAATTGTTCTCATTTTATGCTTTATCCCTATGAAAACCAATAAATATCTTTGTACCCTCCTACCTTGTGGAATAGCTTATAATCGTACAGGTAAGAACATCCTTTCCCTAACAACATGATGGGTAAAGTGAACATGGGTGACTTGATGGTCTTCTCCCAGCTGTGTTTTCACATGTTGATGAAGATCACTCAACATCGAAAGGGTTAAAAATGCAGCTGGATTAATGATTTCCTATCCAATGGTAATAGAATCCTTGTTAAAGCTGTCTGTTCTGAAATTAATTTTGTTCCTGCTGAGTCACAATCACGGTTGTCGATACCACTTAACTTTATGAACCATTAAACTGCTTGAATGTTTCACTTGCTTCAAGCAAAGGGTTCATTTCTAGTGGGATAAAATTGAAAAGTAGAAAAGTTATGTTGAGCTTGTGTCTCTCCTCGGTTAGATCACACTGTGAACAGTTCTGGTCTCTACTTTACAGAAAGGACAAAGAGGCATTGGAGAAGATGCAAAAAAAGATTTACTAGAATGATACCAGAACTGAGAGATTATATTCATAAGGAAATATTCAACAGGTTGGCTCTTTTTTCTAAGAAAGGGGAGACTGAGTAGTGACCAGATAGAGGTTGTTAACCTATGAAAGGGTTTGATAGTAGAGAAGATTGCGGACGGGACCAGAACCAGGGGCCATAAATATAGGATCGCCACCAGTAAATCGAATGGTAACTCCCTCTCCCGTGCCTTTAAATTCTTACTTTCTGTGTGCTTGTTTAGAAATTGACTTTTCTGTACCCGCACTGTTTTCAATTCCCAATTGTCTCTCCACTCGGCTGTTTTATCTCCTGAATTCCCACTGTTTTATCCCCTGAACTCTCACTGTTTTATCCTTGAATTCTCACTGTTTTAAATCCTGAACACTCGCTGTTTTATCTCCTGATCTCTCACTGGTTTATCTCCTGAACTCTCACTGCTTTATCCTTGAATTCTCACTGTTTTAAAACCTGAACACTTGCTGCTTTAACTCCTGAACTCTCGCTGTTTTATCTCCTGACCTCTCATTGGTTTACCTCCTGAACTCTCGCTGTTTTATTCAAGTAGAAAATTACTTTAGTTGGCCCTGCTTAATAAGCCTTACCAAAATGTACTGTTCCTACTTTATTCTAATCCTTAGGAACAGAATAAACCTTAACCATTTACTAGATACTCACGAAACAGCTAGCTTCTTCTCGAACCAATCAAATTGCTCCTTTCCTGTGATGTCTCAATGCATTTTTTTTCACTCTCCTCTCGAACTCATGTGGGCCGATTCAGAGCAGCTGACAGGTCCTCCTCTCCGACTGCTATTCCCCAAGTGGAGATATTGGTGCTGGGGGAGATACAGCAGAGAAAGGTTGCAGATTTTGGGGCTGAGTGTGATGCTCCAAATGGAGGCAATGCACTGCGAGCTTGGCAGGGGGCAGCCAATGGAGCCAATGCCGTTTTGCCATTCAGAGAAACAAACGAGGAAGCAAAGCAGTGAAGCCATTTTGACATTGCACCCCACCCCCACCCTCCAACCCCCGATTGGCCTCTTTGTAAAGCTAGCACTGCAAACATCAAAGGGAAAGGCTTCTTTTTCTTACACACCTGCAGTGTGCCGCATGTCAATAATTCTGCCTTAAACTTCTTGCACATTGCCTCCCGATTTCTGTAACCACGTCCAACCCTACAACCCTCCACGATGCCTCTGCTCCTCCAATTCTGCTTTTGCGTAACCCCGATTTTTATGGCCCTTTTGTGTCTTGGGTAAATGAGTTCATTGGCCAACCGAACTCTAACTGCACGCCTTCCCATGTTCTCATCAATTGCTGCTTGCAATCAATAACGGGGTGAGATTGATTTAAGAGTAAACGGTGATGGTTTATTGAGACATATGGCAGAGCACCAGATAATAAATGCTCACTCAGAAACCTGCAGAACTAGACTTAGAGTTCCCAGTTGCCTGCGCTGTGCTGTGATTTGTCAGTGCTGTCACATGATCAATACACTTGCATTCTCTTAAAGGGTCAGGGTACCTCACTTAACCACATCCCTCCTCCTTTACTTAAAAGTACAATTAACAAGCTTAAAGCACATTAACTATTTACACAATAACTATTTACAGGTCAAGTCTCTCAGGAGGCCTTTTTTGATGGGTTGAGCGTCATAGCTCAATAACTTCGGCTGGTGTTCCCGAGACCTCCTTTTCAGGGGCAGTTGCCCACTATGTCCCTCAGTGGATGGTTTCACCATCTTCCGGGTGCAGTCACATTCACTCCAGCTGCCTCTCCCCTCCAAGCTGAAACAGATAAAGGGCAACAAGCACAAAGAAATACAGCGATGAGCTACATGATTTGTGAGCAGGAAGAGGAGAAGGGAAAACAAATCTTTTTTCTTTCTGAGCACTGTCAATAATTTCTCTTTTTCTTCCTGTGTGTCCTTTACTTGGTAGCGCTGACCCGTATCTCTGTCTTCTCTTTAATTTCGCTGTTGGCTGGACTAGAGACAGGTGTGAGCTGAACGTGAATGAGCTCAGTAGTTAGGTTTTCCAACAGGTCTTCTGAGAATTCAGGGCCTTCTAGCTTTACAACTTCAGGGCTTTTACGCAGTTGCTGCTTCAGCTCTTCCAATTCTTTCCTATTCTGCTATTCCTGGAGGATCACACGTCACTTCCCTTTCTCAGCTAATTTGTTCCTTAACCTGGCCAGAGACAGGCTTAACTCTTCATTTTCTTCTTTCTGTCTTTTTCGTGGCACAAGTTGGGAGCTGATTCAATTTTGTAGTGCACAAAAGTCCTTTAACTGATTTTCCATTTCCTATCGAAGGACACTGACTTCAGATTAAACTCTGTCCTGGTGAAACACTTCTATGGGCTTCTCCTGTTGGGTTGTTGTGTACCCATTTTTCTTGCAGCAACACTTCTGGTTCCGAATTGGGAACTTACCGGGCCCTCAAGATTTATCTCTCCCGGCCAGTTCCTTCTGAGGAGACTTGGTCCCCTGCCTGACATTACAAATAGGGGTAATTTTGCAGACTGTTCCTCACACTGCACCTTGACTTGACATACCCCTTTCACATTTATTTCTTCGTCCGTATACATCCTCAGCTTTGTGTCTGAAACTTCTAACTTCAAAGGATGGGTTTCTTTACTCAGATGTCTAAATGTCTGCTCTCCAGTGACGGACATCGATGCTCCCGTATAAACTTCCATCTTAATGAGTTGCTTGTTAACTGTAATGACAACTTGGATTGGCTCAGTTCTACCCACTTTGAGGTTATATAACGAATGGATGTCTGATTCTATTTCTCCTGGCTCTTCTATGAAGCATATTTCATGATTTTTCCTTCTGCCTTTATAATGTTGTTTTAGCCTTTCTTTGCAGTGCCGCATTATGTGGCCATAGTGGTGGCAGAAAAAGCACTCCACCTGTTTGAGTTGTAGTTCGCTCACTGGAGGCCTGGATGTATTTTTCTTATTCATTTTGTGGGTTTTCACTGCGGTCCCATTGTTTTTCAATGGTCTGGAGCTAGACAGCATTTTCCGCCTTTCCGTGGAGTCCGAAGTTTTCACGCTTTTTGTTGCTGGATTGTCCCACTCAACCACATGGACAGCACCATTTTGTTTATCCTTTATAACTTTGGAATTTATAACAGCATTCTCCATCGTGGTAGCTAATTCTAATGTCTTATTGAAGTCTAGACTAGGTTTGGCTAGCAAACACCTTTGGATAGTATCATCTCCAATCCCGCATATCAGCTGGTCTCTCAACAAATCACTAATGGATGTTCCGAATTCGCAATGCTCAGTTAGTGCCTTTAAAACAGCCACATAGTCAGCTATTGTCTCTCTGGAAGCCTGTTCCTTGAATTGAACTTGAAGCACTGCATAGTAACTGAGGGCTTTGATCTCAGGTGGCTTTGTACAGTTTTTATTAACTCTTTGAAAGTCTTTGAGTCGGGGACGCTAGGCAATGTAAGGCTCCAGATCAGCCCGCATGAGGACAAAAGAATTGCCCTCTTATTCTCCTCCACCACGATGTTGTTAGTGGTAAAAAAGAACACTAGGCATTCGACATACTGAGACCAGTCATCTGAGATGGGGTCGAATGGATTGACACACCTGAACTGCAGCATTATGAACGACTCCAAGGGGACTGCACTTCTGATAGGCTTTCCAGGTAACGATGAAATTATGTGTTTGGCTTACCGTGGAGTCACCCTCTCTGGCGTCTCTTATCATTTTCTGTCTATAGCCATTTTTCATGGATTTACCCTTTTAAATGCATTGCCGCTTTAAGAGCAGCCACCATTTTTTAAAACTCTGTGCAGCTGTCGGCTTTTCCCTGTTGAGTTTTGTGCTCTTTTCGAGTTTTGGCGGGATCCCTGTGATCAGGATTCTGCCAGGTTTTCAAAGATTTTAAACTGCAGCACTGCTTTCTACTCCGACTGCCAGCTGTCGACTAATTTACAAGGTAAGTGCAGATGTTCATTCCAATGCTTTGCTCACCCGTCTTGTGGACTCACACTCAGGTGTCTTGCAATGTTTTTATCTTTGTCGCCACTTTTATGCCTTGGGTAAATGAGTTTGTTGGCCAGCTGAACTCTAACTGCAAGCCTTGATTAAACAGTGATGGTTTGTTGAGACATATGTGCTCACTCAGAAACCTCCAGAACTAGACTTACAGTTCCCAGTTTTCCGTGCTGTACAGTGATTCGTCAGTGTTTTCGCATGATCAGTACACTTGCATTCTCTTAAAGGGACAGGGTACCTCACTTTATCCCATACTCCATCATTGGTGGCCGTGCTTTCAGCTGCCAAGGCCCTAATCTCTGGAATTCCCTTCCTAAACCTTTCTGCCTCTCCATCTCTATTCTCCATTAAGATGGTCCTTAAAACTTATCACTTTGACCAAGGTTTTGGTCACCTGACCTAACATCTTATGTGGCTCTGTGTCAAGTTTTGTTTGGTGACACTCTGTGAGGAACCTTGGGACATTTAAAGGCACTACATAAATGAAAGTTGTTACATATGAACAAGGAGCAGGAGTAGGCCATTCAGCCCCTCGAGCTTGCTCCACCATTTAATAAGATCGTGGCTGATCTGATGGTAACCCGAAATCTGCATCCCGCCTACCTCGATAACCTATCACTCCCTTGCTTCCCAAGAATCTACCCACCCCTGTCTTAAAAATATTCAAAGATTCTGCTTCCACCACCTTTTCAGGAAGAGAGTTCCAAAGACTCACAACCCCTTGAGTAAAAATATTTTGCCTCATCTCTGTTTTAAATGGGCAACCCTTTATTTTTAAACAGTGACCCGTAGTTCTAGAATCTCCCACAAGAGGAAACATCCTCTCCACATCCACCCTGTCAAGAACCCTCAGGATCTTATATGTTTCAGTCAAGTTGCCTCCTACTCTTCTAAACTCCAGCGAATACAAGCCTAGTCTGTCCAACCCTTCCTCATAAGACAACCCACCCATTCCAGGTATTAGCCTGGTAAACCTTCTCTAAACTGCTTCCAACACTGTTGTGTAGTCATTCCTTCACATAAGGTGGATTGGAGGCTGGGTATTGACAAGTGTCACATGCTACATCCAAATGTTCAATGCACCTGGGCCTATCTGTTGTTCAAAAGAAGAAAGCTGCCCTTGCCAACTGGAGAGTCTTGACCCATCCATCCAACCTGGACCCCCCTCACCCGCCAGGAGCATCATGCCCTACAAAGTACAGATGGTCATCGAGGGTGTGGGCAAGGAGGAGCCCTGGGGTTTTGTAGAACCCCAGCCGGTAAGAGCCCTTATTAATGTTATATTGGCACCAGTACTGAGCAGCAAAGGGACACTAGTTACTTGGCACCAACAACCCTTCAGGAAGCACCATTGTCACAAAGACCTTCAGAGGCTAGAATTCTCATCACTGCCTCAGGGCAATTAAGGAGGGGCAATAAATCTGATTGCCCACACTCTGTAGTGAAGGTGGTGTGATTCTACTCACTAAAGACAGCTTTGAGAACACAATTACTGACTGGAGAATGTGAGACAATACAAAACATTAAGAAAATTGCCTTAAAGGTCAAGTAAGTTGCTGATATTTGTTTGCAATTAGAATTGAATAGGCTATTCAGTTTAGTTGACATTTTCTTTATGAATCAATTAATCTGTTCTGTTGGCTAATATACAGTAAAATTCCTATTAACCTATATGGACTGAAGTTGCTTAGCTGTTTAAAAGCACTTCACTGCCAGTGACAGTGGAAGCATTAATCCAGAATGACAATATTACTTTCACATAACAAACTTATGTCATTAATTAAAGGTCTTTGTGAAAATGCCTTGGGGAATAAATATTTCTTTTGGTTGTTTGTGAAGTATTGTGATACCATAATCCAACTGCCTCAAGAATGAAGGATCATGTTATGAAATCTTCAGCACGTTTCTGAAGCCTGACTTCTCACGGTAGAAAAGACAATCTTTCAGTCCCTGCTGTTTCTCCTCATTAGTAATCAGCCATGATGTAAAAGACAGTCAAGCAGGGAATTTTTCTTTTCGTTCATGGGATGTGGGTGTCGCTGGCTGAGCCAGCATTTATTGCCCATCCCTAATTGCCCCTTGAGAAGGTGGCGGTGAGCTGCCTTCTTGAACCGCTGCAGTTCTGTGGTGTAGGTACACCCACAGTGCTGTTAGGGAGGGAGCTACAGGATTTTGACCCAGCGACAGTGAAGGAACAGCAATATATTTCCAGGTCAAGATGGTGAGTGACTTGGAGGAGAATTTGCAGTTGTGGTGGTGTTCCCATGTGTCTGCTGCCCTTGTCCTCCAAGGTGGTGGAGGCCGTGGGTTTGGAAGGTGCTGTCGAAGGAGCCTTGGCGAGTTGCTGCAGTGCATCTTTTGGGCACATATGCCACTATGCAATGGTGGTGGAGGGAGTGAATGGTGAAGGTGGTGGAAGGGGTGCCAATCAAGTGGGATGCTTTGTCCTGACTGATGTCAAGTTCCTTGAGTGTTGTTGGAGCTGCACTCATCCAGGCAAGTGGAGAGTATTCCATCACACTCCTGACTTGGGCCTTGTAGATGGTGGACAGGGCTTGGGGAGTCAGGAGATGAGTTACTCACTGCAGAATTCCCAACCTCTGGGCTTTTGTAGCCGTTTCAACCACAGTACCAAGTGATGTTATCATGCTTCATGACAAACCAGCAAAGCCTTTGAATTTCTTGAAAGCATTTCTGGAGACATATAATTCATACACCCATCACACTATACTTTGGCATCATGCACAAAAGCAAGAAGATGTGCAAAACTTTTATAAATCTTTGGTTCAGCCCCAGCTGGAGTATGGTATCTAGATCTTGGCACCGGTCTTAGGAAGGATACCTTGTAGACAAGGCAGAGGAGATTTTACTAGAATGATTCCAGGGATGTGAGATGTCATTTATGTGGAGAGACTGGAGAAGCTGGGATTATTCTCCTCAGAGCAGGGAAGGTTAAGAGGAGAATCAATCGGGATGTTCAAAATCGTGAAGGCTTTTGATGGAGTGAATGAGAAGCTGTTCCAACTGTCAAGCATGTTGGTAATCAGAGGACACAGACTTAAGGCCATTGGCAGTTGGAAATGGTTTTGCATGGTGATTTGTTCTGGTCTGGAATGCCGTCTTGTCTCTGAGCCAGAAGATCATGGGCACAAGTCCCTCTCGCGGTGCGAGCACATACTCGAAGCAGACAATTCAGTGCTGCATTGAAGAAGTACTGCACAGTAACAAGCGCTATCTTTCGAATGAGACTTTAAAACCCAGGCTCTGTCTACCCTCTCTGGTGGATGTAAGTGATCCCTTGACACTACCCAGAGAAGAACAGGGTGGAAGCAGATTCAGTAATAACTTTCAAAAGATAACTGCATATATTCTTGAAGAGGAAAGTATTGCAGGACTGTGGGAGGAGGGCAGGGGATTGAGACAAATTGGATGACTCTTTCAAAGAACTGGCACAGGCACAAAGGGCTGAAAGGGCCTCCTTCACTGCAGTATCAATCTCTGATTCTGTGATATCTGCGATGTAGCTAAAAACAAAAGAAAGAACTTGCACTTCTGTAACAGCTTTCACCGTCTCAGGATATCCGAAAGCGTTTAGCAGACAATGAAGTAACTTTGAAGTGTAGCCACTGTTGTAACATAGGAAACGTGGCAGCCAATTTACGCACAGCAAGATCCCACAAACAGCAATGAGATAATGCCCCAGACAATCTGTTTATTTTAGTGATGTTGATTGAGGGACAAGCATTGGCCAGGACGCTGGGGATAACTCCCCTGTTCTTCTCAGGGTAGTGTCAAGGGATCATTTACATCCACCTGAGAGGGTAGACAGAGCCTGGGTTTTAAAGTCTCATTCGAAAGATCGCGCGTGTTACTGTGCAGCACTTCTTCAATACAGCACTGAATTGTCTGCTTCGAGTATGTGCTTGCGCCGCGAGAGGGACTTGTGCCCATGATCTTCTGGCTCAGAGACAAGACTGCTGCCAATAAGTCACGGCTGACTCTCAAGTCAATAAAAATAAAAATCAGCAGAGATATAAAATGGGCCTGCTGACGCCTTATCATCTGTTTACCACTATCACACAAAGTGAAGATCCAACCGAAAGCGTGTAAATTCAATGTTCAGAGCAAAGAAAATGTATTTGGAGTTAAACGTCACAAACCAAAATCACATTACATTTTACATGGGTCATTGTGTTCAAAGTTAATTAACCGTAGGTTGTAATGATATAAATTTGGCTGTAACTATATAACATAACATATTGCCTCATAACAATCGTGACTACATTTTGAAAGTAATTCATGCGTTGGATTGTCCTGAAGACTTGAGGAAGTGATATGAGTTTCAGTGCTTTCACTATTTTTGTGAGGTGAAGAGGGCCGGGGGGGGTGGGGGTGAGGGGGTGTTATTTAAGATGTAGTTCCAAACAAACCACACAAGATGGCAGCACAGACCAATACGATTATTCACTGAATCTTCTGTGCCTCAACCTGTCACTTTCTAATGCTGTTGCTGGGTTAATAAGTGTGGAATGCAGCAGATCAAGAAGGCGGCTTACCACCACCTTCAGGCAGTTAGGGATTGGTAATAGGTGCTGGCCTTGCCAGTGACACCAAGTTACGAGAATGAATTTTTTTAGTAAAAATTAAACAACATGGGACAAAGAGTTATGCTGTGAGTTTGTTTCAGACCACTTACACCTATATGAATGAGCTCTTCAAAACATATGATTACATGGATTCAGGACAGAAACAGGCCATTTGGCCCAAGTGGCTCATGCTGGTAGTTATACTTCAGACGAGCCTCTTCCCATCCTACTGCATCTCACTCATCAATATATCCTTCTATTCCACTCTCCTTCATGTGTTTATCTAGTTTTCACTTAAATGCTATTCACCCAAACCACTCCTTGATGTAACGCGTTCCACATTCTAAAGAGAAAAAAAGGGCAAAGAGGCTTCTTCTGAATTCCCTACTGGTATTATTAGTGGCTATTTTGATATTTGTAATTACCCGCATGTGGAAATATCATCTCCATAGTTACCCTATCAAACCCCGCTATAATTTTAAAGGCTTCTATCAGTCTTCTCTTTTCCAAGAGAAAAGAGCGCCAGCCTGTCCCCATTTCCTTATAGTTACAACCTCTCAATTCTGGTATTGCCCTTGTAAATTGATTTTTGGCATCTTCTCCAGTGCCTCTCTACTCTGTTCATCCAATGAGATACCTCTTTCTTATTTTGCCATTGTAGGCGGTTGCTAGGACAAGTATTGGGGTTGAGGGTGTGAGTGACGGTCCCTCTCAATATTACCTTCTTCGAAAGATCTGGCATTGATTTAGTGCCTTGATACAGCAGCAAGTCTGAGAATGACAGCTAGCCAGGGACCTCATAGCTTCGAGGCCATTCCTTCCCTCATTCCAATGTGCAGCTGGCTGCTAAATAACTCCAACAAACTCCGCCAGTGTTGGTCCATGGAAACCTCACATCTTCCAATGGAAAAAGCTAATGAGTATATTGGAGTGATTGAGATTTCACTGAAGTGCAACCCCTCCCCACCCTTTCCCAGATCTGGGAATTGTGCTCCGTGCCTCATTCAGTGGATGGGAAACAGTCTTTTAAATTCCACTCCCAACCCCTAGGGGTCACCGCCTTTTAACAAGGTCCAAATCAGACCTCAGGGGTGAATTAAAGAATCACATACCGGGAATCCTCTTGGGCTTCCCCTGAATGGCCCCCATATGATCAGCGGAAATCCAAACTAAACAGGCAAGTGGTGTTTTATCTAAATGGTACCGCAAAATTTCCCTACTTTTATACTCCATCCTCCCCCTTGCAATTAAGGCCAACATTCCGTTTGCCTTCCAAATCACTTGCTGCACCTGCATGCTGATTTTTTTGTGATTTGCGTACAAGGACACCAAGATCCCTCTGCACTGCAGCATTCTGCAGTCTCTCCCCGTTCAGATAATACGCTGCTTTTCTACTCTTCCTGCCCAAATGGACAACATCACATTTTCCTGCATTATACTCCATCTGCCAAATTTTTTGCTCGTTCACATAACCTGTCTATATCCCTTTGCAGACCCCCTATATCTTCTTCTCACAACTTGCTTTCCTGCCTACCTATAAACCTATAAACAACCAGAAGGTCGGTCAAAGCATTAGGTTTTCAAGAGCTCCTTAAAGGAGGGTAGTGGGGAAGAGAAGTGAAGAGATGAACTGGGACCAAAGCAGTTGCATCACGAGGAACAATTTCTTTACATGAACATCTCAGATTAATCAAAAAACCTTTTGTTTCTCTCTCAATGCCTTCTGTAATTTTCATGAGTTTATAAGGGAGAATGTCTAAGAGGGAAGCGAAGTGTCAAGAGATGTCACCTGTGAAGCAATAACTCAGTTTGGTGTCCAGTCCACGCACAGACTGATATCACTGACCGGGGCATGCTGAATGCAAGGGTCCCAACAGCTGAAATTGTTTAGATGGGGAAGGAGACTGCAGGCCGGATTTGTTGGAATTGCAGTGGAGAATTAATGCAAGTTCAGGTGGTGAGTTTGCCTGTCACCTCACCAGCCCAACTGGGATTTCCTGCCCCCATGACCCCAGCAAGACCACTGCTGGCTGCTATTTCTTTGCTGACCACATGTTAAAGATAATTGTAGCTTTGTACATGGAGGAAAGGCTGACACAAAGCACCTGTACACGATGCAGAGTTGTAGACCTAAGGCTGTTGTACAGAAGAAAGGCACAAGTATCATAAAGCATGAATCTGTTAAGGTTTTCTTAATCAATACCAACAAACATAGATAACCTGGTCATTCATCTCATTGTTGTTTGCACACATGTTGACTGCCATGTTTCCCAATACAACAACATTGCCTACACTTTAAAAGGACTTCATTAACTGTAAAGTGCTTTTGGACAGCCTGAAGTTACAAAGGGTGCTTTATAAATGCAATTTCTGTCTGAAAGACAGCATGCAGATGTCCCTACAACCACACCAACCCCCTCCACTTCTCTCCCCCCATCCAAACACCCCCCCCGCCAACACCTTAAACCAGCTTATATTTCACCCCTTTCTTGGATTCACTCAAGTTCTGTCGAAGGGTCATGAGGACTCGAAACGTCAACTCTTTTCTTCTCCGCCGACGCTGCCAGACCTGCTGAGTTTTTCCAGGTAATTCTGTTTTTGTTGCAGATGTGACAGTGCTGCATTCCCTCAGTACTACATTAAAGGGTGAAGCTCACAGAAAGTGGCCTGCAGGCAAAAACCATTCCAACAATCCAATCTTTCTGTTGAAAAGAGTTCTTTCCGCTTGGAACATGTCTTGTCCTGTTATTACCCTATGCAGTTTGCGTGGAGGATGGTCGTCAGGTCAATATATTCTAACTCAAAAATCATACTCTGCATCCATCTGCTGCTTACAGCGATGTTTTAAGGCTACCTGCTGACGATAACAATGCAGAAAGCTAAGCAGGAGCGTCTGAGCAAGCTTTAGAGAGAAGGACCTTCATTATGGAGGCCTTGACTGTGTTTGGCTTCATTTTCCCATGCAGAATTCTTATTAAGCTGAGGGAACTGGGAAGAATAGATGTCCTTGCACTGTGTTGACATTTACACTATTCTCCTTTCTGTCTGTCTCTTTCTCTCTAAAGTGTACACAAGATTTCTTTGCTTCTTTCTTTCAACGAATTCTCACAGTTTCATAATATGAATTCCCTTCTTTTTCTATGGAATGCCTCTGTGATGAATCACTTGTCCTTCCCCATTAGCATTACCATATTTGCCGATAGAAACAGATACCTCAATCTCTATTGATTAAAGAGGAAATCTGTCTCCATTATTAGTTAAAGACAGAATTCCTGGAGTACTGTGATTCTGGGGTCATAGAAATCATTGTGGAATTATTTACAACATATGGAGTCCCCTTTTCCTACAAATATGTTGTTCCATTATTCTCAATATATACAACCTCGTTGTTGCATATTACAGGCCCATATAGGTGCAGTCCAATTATTCCTTAGGCATGAAGTCCTACTATTCCATATATGTGCTGCCCCATTATTCCACATCTGTGCAGTCTAATAATTCTGTGTAATTGCCCAGGTGTTGCAGTTGTAATGCAAATGAAACTTTCAGCACTTGCCTTCATCAAAATTGAATGCAACTGCAGCTAGATGTGGAAATCCAGGAGTTGCTGTCAGTCATACCCTGCTCTTCCATTGGGTCTGCTTTCGCAGGTTTAACAGGTAGATTCAATACACAATCCCTGACCTGATGTGAGCCTCAACCAATTAGACACTATTCTCACTGCAAGGACAGATGAAAATGTTTAACCTCATTCAATTGGGAATATCTGAGCTTTTAATGGCATATTAAGTCATAATTAATGCAGAACAGCCTCTCTGGGCCTGAAACAAATACTTTTACATGTGTGGCATCCCCTCTGACAAATATTGAACAAATTGCAGATTTAAATAAAGGTAAAATAAAAATTTGCTTTTTGGAGTTTAAAATGGCCCCACAGTATAAGAAAGTATTAATCTGCTTGAAACCTTTGTAATAACATTTGTAACTAACGGTGAGCAGTTATTGTGTAGAGAACACCACAATCAGCAAACTGTAACCTGCGACGGAAGCCAGAAAAAAACCTCAGCCTTAATGCTAGGAAGGCAGGACATGATCAGAAATCTGATAGGTACAGTGGTCACAACAGTGTTATCAGAGTCAATAGAAGTAAGTGTGGTACATGCTGACTGGAAATTCTCCAGCGCCCACAAATGCCTTTGTCTCACTGCCATGAAAAGTGGTGACAACACGACTGTAGATTGAAGCCTTTGTCCTCTTATGGAGATTTCTTGTTGAAGACCTGACATTGCATTGTTTGCAAGGCTGCGCTGGCACAGCTGCCTCTGCACTGGGCCTCCTCTTCCATGGAGACCTTTTGAGAAAAGTAGCTACTGAGACATGGGAAGTGTTCAACGGCTTCTAAATTCTCTCAGTCAATAACAATGGCTAGAGATGTAGGTGCTTGTCTGATGGGGGCGCTGGAGGAGGATTTTGGTCTTGCTGATGCTGAGTGAGAGAACAACCCTTTTGTATGTGGAGTTGAAGAAATTGAGGGACTCTCCACAGGATACTCGAAGTCAAGTGGGGAACAGACAAACAAACTCCAGCATCCTCACCAAAGTCAACTCCTGCAGCATCACAACCATGGTCATGTAAAGTCAGCTCTGCTGGTCTGGACGCTGTATCTGTAGACCAAATAATCGTCTTCTGAAGCAAGTCCTCTTTTCACAACTTAAGGATGGCAAACTATCTCAAGGAGGACAGAGAAGGAATTTTAAGGACAGCCTGAAGGTTTCATTGAAAAAGGGACAAATTGACATTGGTGGGCGGGATTATTTGCTGCAAACACTGCCATATGGCGGCACCTCATCCAACAAGCCCCAACACAATCGAAAGCTGACAGCACCAACTCTGCTGCGGAGAAGCAAGGAAAGCGGAAGGAGAGAGAGAGCTGACTCGAGAACCCCTCCCTCTTTCTCGGGGCAACCCCTTGTCCTCTCTACCCAAAGACCCGTGGCTCCAGGATTGGCCTGCAGGGTCACCTCAGGACACACAAATTAGGAAAGTCTGGCAGACATCATCCTGGTTTCGAGGGACTGACGACAGCACATTGTTGATTGGATTAGGCTGTGTTTAGTGCTGTTCTGTGGTATGCAAAGGACGCGCTTTCAAGCTGTTTACAGTGGAAGAATTTCAAGGTGATAGATGATGGCAAGCATCTATGAAGAAGTGAACAGATCGATCGTGTAACATAAAGCGGTGCATTTCTATCCAGGACAGAGCGGTGAAATACTTTAGCTTGTTTTTCAAAACTATTGTTCATGAACTGAAACAGATTGAATCTTAAATAAAGTATCATTGTATCCAATTGGTTTTAAGTCAAATTCCTACAGATTGGTGACCATGGCAGCACTGCGTGGGTGATACTTGGTAAAACCTCAGACCTCTTATTTAATCAAAAGGACGGGGGATAAGCAAACCCTGATCAGGAGTGCAGGCTCACACCTCCTGTATCAAGTGCCCAGTAACATGGGGCAGGATTTTCGGGCTGTCCAGTGGACGTGGTGGGCAGGTCCGGGACCGTCCATGATCAGCCCCCAACCTCGATTTCACTATCATCTTTTAAATCTTTATATTTGTCTCTCCAATTCTTCAGCTCCCTGAGGCAGCCCTGTGCCCTCAGGGAGCTTTCAGTGCGCCCTCCCGCGCATGTGCAGACTTCCGCGCTCACCCTCCTCTCACCCCCACCCCAGCAGCGCTGAGCATTTTAGCACGAGCTTCACGCTGACCGGCCAGCATGAATTCACAGTCGGGGGGGGGGGGTGCCGATAGCGGGCGGCAGACCTTTTCCTGGCCGCTCCTGGGCCCACCTACCGCTCCCGCCCAACAAACGGAAACCCTGGCCATACAGTATAAAAATTCTGTGAAAACATTTCTTTTCTTTTAAATCCCACCCACGGATGAGGTAGCCTCAAAAATGGAAAGGCTGCCTGGCCGCTTTGCCCGCCTGCCAACCGTAACATTTGACGGGTAGCGAAAAATCTCTCTTAATTAGTAAATTAATGGCCTTACTAGGCCTGTTAATTGTTGGTGGGCGCACTGCCGACCGAAATATCGCACGAGTGTGCAATGACCAACGTCATCACGCACTATTTTATATCTGATCGGGTCAGACGCTCACCCGCTCACGATGAATCTAATTAAAATAGAGAACAGTCTTTTGGTAGAACAGAGCTTGAGTATTGCTGATAAAAGAGACACGCTGTCAAAACTTTTTGTCTTGCACTCATCAGGACAGATTCACAAGAATACCAAATCTCAAAAGGAAAAACATCGTTCCCCCTGTTTTTTTCTCTTTTTTTGCCTCTTCTTCAGCAACACTCAGGTAGAGAAGTCATTACTTCAGAACATTGAAAAATCGAACATTCGGGACTTGATAAACGAAATTCGGAATTAAAGTTATTTTAAGTGTAAACAGGTTAGAACAGGTACTGAATGTCAGTTAGATGAGGAAAAGATTAACTTGGGCATTTTTTGACCTACATTTCAAGATTTTGTAAGAGTGGTCCAGAAAGTGGATCTAATGATCGAGAATGTCTTGAATGTGTTAGATGAAACAAAATAGAAGCTTCACATCAAACTGAATGGGATGGGTGATCAGCCCTCCTGTTGTAAAAGCAGAGCAGTGCAGGTGGCTCCGGCTCTGGCTGCTTGGGCACAAGACAGTGCAGATTAGCGAGGGGCAATGAACAGCTCAGTGAAGAGCTAGAATGTACCATAGAGTTCCTTGTGAAAAAGTTCAATGGCCCAATGGGAGTCAAACTACAAAATGCCAGCTTGAAGTATATGAGTTACAGGGACAATTGTCTAGAGGTAGGAGCAACTGTCCAGAGCCTAGCAGCAGTGCTGTGTCAAGATGGGATAGGAAAACCTCTGCACATTGCATATGCACCCCCCTTTTAACAGTGATAGTGAAGAATTATGATCCATATGAAAGGCATTAGTTGGCTAGCTTTCGTGCAGTCAAGTTTTTTTACCTATGTGACTGGACCCCAAGTATTCATTCTTCATACCCTTCATCACCCATTGAAATTACAGGTAATTCCTGTCCTCTTTACAGCTAAACCATTTGGCACTTTTGGTATTAGAGAGACATTGAGGTATTCCTCAAAACAGATAACCTTGTTATCACAATTGACGTGCTGGGCTCCCTCATCATTGAGGATGGGGTTATTTGTAGAGCCTCATCCTCCACTGAATTGTTTAATTGTTCACCACTATTCACGACTGGATGTGGCAGGACTGCAGAGCTTAGATCTGATCCATTGGTCGTGGGATCTTTTAGCTCTGTCTATCACTTGCTGCTTATGCTGTTTGGCACACAAGTAGTAGCTTTACCAGGTTGAAACCTCATTTTTAGGTAAGCCTGGTGCTGCTCCTGTCATGCCCTCCTGGACTCTTCATTGAACTAGGGTTGAACCCCTGACTTGGTGGTAATGGTAGAATGGAGGATATGGCAGGTCATGAGGTTACAGATTGTGGCTGTGTACAATTCTGCTGCTGCTGACGGCCCAGAGCGCCTCATGGTTGCCCAGTTTTGAGCCGTTAGATCTGTCCTGAATCTAAATGCTGGAAATCTGAGATAAAAACAGAAAATGCTGGAAAAACTCAGCAGGTCTGGCAGCATCAGTGGGGAGAGAAATAGTGTTAACATTATGAGTTGACAATGACTGAAGTAGAGTAATACTGGACTCGAAACGTTAACTCTGTATCTCTCTCCACAGATGTTGCCTAACCTGCTGAATATTTCCAGCACTTACGAGTTTATTTCTGTTCTGAGTCTATTCCACTTAGCACGGTGGTAGTGCCACACAATACCATGGAGAGTATCTTCAGTGTGAAGACTTTGGGCAGAATTGTCCCAGATTTGCACAAAGTATGGTGGCAGGCGGGAAAGAGGATATTTTACCAGCTGGCTGCAATGGCGGGTTTTTGTGCCATATTGTCCCATTCCCAGCCTTATTAATAATGCATTCATGGGAAACACACCGGATCGATGGCGGGCGGGCTCAGATTTGTCTGCCCTGCAGTGACCTCAGTGCTTCCTCGCTCCGGCTGCCATATTTAAAGCGCACCAGAGCGATCCCTACTTCAGGTCTTCAGGCCAGGACTGCTCCAGGCGACAGATGGCCTCGAAAGCAAAGAAGATGCCAGCCCCCAAATTCAGCAACGCCTCTCTGGGGCGCCTGCTGGATGCAGTGGAAGGCCACGATGTCCCCTACCCCTGCTCTGGTCGCAGGAGGTCCATCAGAATCACCAATCTGGCCTGGGAGGCAGTGGCAGCAGCAGTCAGCGCCACCAGAACACAGAGGTCAGCCATCCAGTGCCAAAAGAGGGTGAATGTTCTCATCTGTTCCGCCAGGTTAAGTCAACCACCTCATCACTCTCAACCCACACACTCACAAACACATCACAATTCCACAGGGTTCTCACATCTCAAGGAACAACACCACTAACTCTCACATACACCCTCACATCTCCATCAGGCTCATATCCTCTGGAGCTTGAATCCTCATCCTGTCCATGGCTCCACTTAGCACAAAAATATTCCACGTAGTGCCATGTATCCTGCTCGCACTCTCTCCATCTGTTTTCATGCAGGAGAAACTGGCTCACAACAGCAGGGAGAGGTCCCAGACTAGGGGTGGAGAGGCCCACATTAGGCCCCTCACTCACTTGGAGGAGTGTGCCATCGTGCTGACTAGTGAGGACATGAACTGTGCCTGCGGTGACGGTGAAGTCAGTGGTGAACACCCACATGAGGATCCTGCACCACATCATCCCTCTCTCAACGCAACTTGAGGGCTCTATCTCCTGCTTTTGACTCTGCTGCCATACACTAATTATCTCTACTTTGGTTCACAGGGAGCTCTGCCAAGGAACTGACACCCTCAGCCAGCCAGTCCCTCAGCTTCATCCATGTCCTCACCTCCAGCCAAGAGGACACCTCCTCCACTGAAGAGCTGGAAACCTACCTGGAAGAACCGTCACAGCGCTTACTCACACCCTTCACCAGTGTAGAGACAGACACGTCGGTGGGACCTAGATCTAGAGCAGGCTCAGGTTCACAACCTGGTGGTCACCGCACGGACATGTGTCAGCAGCAGGGGGAGGCAGATCTGTGCACTTGGAGGACTGCTGGGGAAGAGGCATCTGTGAAGTCCGAGTCAGATAATGAACCTCTGGATTCGACCTTCCAACTCATTGTGGAGAGTTATCAGAAGAGGGGGAACATCATGCAGAGCTGTTGGAAGCCCTTACAAGGGTGGCACACGAGTCGGAGGAGCAGGTCCGCCTACTCTCTGATGAAGTGGTGCCCACATGTGTACATATGGAGGTCTCCATGGGAAGGATGGGTAACGCCGTGGAGACTCTGATCCAGCAGGATGTAGAGATGTGTGCAGACCTGCACTCCATCGTGGGAGCCATGGGGGAGTTCCTGCAGAGGCAAAGGTGTTCCTTTCCCTCAAGGAGTCAGGCTAGGGCCTTAAGGCACCCGAAGGGAGGAGGAGCTGCAGCTGGACACCCCTGAGTTATCCATTCAGGAATCTCAGAGGCTATCCACTCCCTCTGAGTCCCCTTTACCTGTGACCCCTCAATCTCGTTCTCTGTCACCGCAGAGGAAGCAGCTGGCCCACAGGAGGGCAGCCAAAGAAAGCCGGGTCCCTCAAGGCCTCAGCTCTCCTGAGGACCCACGCTGAAATCATCAGAGGCAACAGGACCATCCATTGCACAGGCTGTCCCCACCCCTGCTGCAGATGTCAGGGCAGCACCTAAAAGAAGTGTTAGGCCTAGAAAAGTTTAAAAATTCTGATCACAAGTGGTTACACGGGTGAACACATTTTGTCACTTTATAATCTGAAAATGTATTCACTTTCACTGAAAAATGTGTAACGTTGTCTTTCAGGTTCATTTACAGGGTTTGCAAGTCCTCCCGCTGCATCCCCCCCACTAGCAGTTCAGCTGCACATACCTGGACCACGAGTGATTCTGGATGGAGAAGTGTGTGTGTGTGGCAGGGCCTTTCGGAGCCTCGTGCAAACACTCTCCCATGAACGTGGAGCCTTTGCTCTATCACCCTCATCTCAATGTTCCAAACATTTTCAATGCTGCCTGCAGAAGTTCTTTTTCAGTTGTCTACCTGAGGGCACATTGTGGGTGTACTTACACCACAGGAACGGCAACGGTTCAAGAAGGCAGCTCACCCCCACCTTCTTAAGGGAAATTAAGGATGGGCAATAAATGCTGGCCTTGCCAGCGATGCCCACATCCCATAAATGGATAAAAAAAACCCACCAAATAAAAATGGAACAAAGAAATGTAGGAAAAGAGAGAAATCTTGGAATGCATTGGAATAGGTCTGGCAGGAATCTGAGCTCAGATAATGTAAACCACATGGATATTGATTCTATATGGATAGTGAATAAGAAAATGACAATTAAAAGAGATAATGAAAAGAGAGATTGATGGTTCAACAACATCATTAGCAACTTGTATTTATAAAGTGCCTTAATGTAGCAAAACGCCCTAAGGTGTTTCACAGGAATGCTATCAAGCAAAAGTTGGCACTGAGCAATGTAAGGGAATGTGTGGGCAGAGCTTGGCAGGTTTTGAGGCTCAACTTATAGGAGAGAGAATTAGAGATGTGGAGAGGTTTAGGTAAGGAATTCCAGGGCTGAGGGCTTTAATAGCTGATGCACAGCCACCAGTGGTGGAGCATTTCAAATTGGGAATGGTTAAGAGGCCAGAATTAGAGGAATGCAGAGATCTTGCAGGGTTGTAGGGCTGGAGAAGATTATCAGAAGAAATTCTGAATGGAGTATGCCAGTTATTATTATGATATTAATTTCCTGGATGTTACACATACGAGCCTCATAAATAGGAGCCAAAAGATATTGAAGACCATAGTGTTACTCAAGATAAGTTGAATCATAAGTGAGGAATCAGAAAGTGATTTCTTCATCATCAAAGTGAGGAAAATAAGGGGTTAATTAAAAGCTTGGCAATAGCATTTATAACGAACTAACTAACATGCTATTATGCAGAGAACAGAAAAGGCAGCAAACTGTATCCTGCTATTGAAGCTGGCACAAACCTGAACTACAATGCTAAGAAGACAGGACATGATGAGGAATCTGATTTTTGCAGTCATGTGTGCACAGTGGTGTGATCAGGAACAAGGGAGGTATGTGCTGATTGGATTAGGCTGTGTGTAGATGTGTTTTGTGGTGTCTGAAGGACCAGCACTCAGGCTATTTAGTGTAGAAGAATTTGGAGGTGAGAGGCAGTGGCAAGCATCCAAGTGGAAAGGAACATTCCTATTGTGTAACATCAAGGAGCACGCCAGGGTAGAGTGGGTGTTATATATTCTGTTTAATTCCCCAAACTATTGTTCCTGAAGTGTAATGTATTAAGTCTCACAAGTCTTCCACAGGTTTCCTGGGCTTCCTTGAACTCACTGCTGAAGGCAAAGCAAGATGACTGTACTGAGGGGGCTGAAGCCACAAGAGGGAATTATACCAATAAACACTTATGGCTGTTTTCCTACCTGCTTGTGGAAAAGGGTTTATTCACAATATTTATTTGGAGACATTGCTTTACATATTTTGGAGGTGTCACTGACACCTTGAAGATCTGATTTACACTTTGGGACACCATGTGGGTGGCTGAGGAATATGGTAATGAGTGAGAAATGGAAACGCTTTGAGTGAGTCCCCACTTCCATGTTCCTTTTCACTCTCATCCCTCTCATGGCCCAGCCACACTTGCCTGCTAACAATGAGCTGGAGAACACTTTGCTGCAGTTCATTGGGTTGATGAATAGCCAAGGCTAGGGTCATCTCATTTTAAGTGACGCTCATAGTTTGTGAGTCATTGGTGAAAGTTTGCATGCACTTGTGGGATTGCCATGTCTAATGCCCTGTGCAGATAGCTAGTCTTTCTATGCACAAACTCACATCACAAAAGCCTGTGACATCACTCATGTTGGAGGTGAGCTCCTCCAATCTTCCTACCAGGGCGTATGGTGTGGCTAGAGGGTCTGTCAGTTCATCACACCATCTCTGCTACTGCCCCAGAAGTCTCCTGAACATCGACGGCCCCCCGTGTACAGAATCTGTGTCCAGCTGAGCAGAGCTTGGGAGAGTCTTGCACACTCTGACGTGGTGTCTCCACTGCAGTCCATGTCTGCACCATCTGCTCTTGCTCACTTGTGAGGTTCAAGCCACCAGGTGAAGACCCATCACTCTAACTTGTTCCACAGAAGTGAGAGAATCTGAGCCGGTGCAAGGTCTGTGTGAGTCTGGTGATGGTGCACCCTCAGAGGGAGTGGGTCCTCTGAGGAGTTGTCATCTCGGGTGACCTGGACCACCACCTGCAGGACATGTGAAAGTCCTGTGGGAGATTAAAGACATGAATTATAACTGTCATGGTAAGAATGTTTGAAGTGATTATTATCACATAGTCATATTTCACTCACTGTTGACATGAAAGAGTGATGTATCCCATGAGTCTGTTATTTAATTCTGCTACCAGGTAGATGGGAGATTCCAATCTCCCCACCTCCAATGGCAGGCCGAGACTCCACTGATGTAGGTGAATGTATCATTGCTCTGACCTTTCCTGCCCTGATTAAGTCATTGAACCATGTTCCCGCATTGTACTGAGGAGTGCGGCACCACAGATTTGTGAGGTGACAACATGTTCAGGGACTTTAGAGAGGAAAGAGAGGCTGGAGGCAGGATGATAGTTTGTAAGGATGGGCTAGGTTTTTTTTGGGGAGAGCGGTGAAGATGGCAGATTTGAAACAGCGGGGGGAATAATACTTGAGGAGAGGGAACTGTTAACAATATCAGTTAACACAGGGCCCAGGAAGAAAAGGTGGGTGGTCAGCAGTGTGGTTGGAACAGGGTCAAAGGCACAGGAGGTGGGTCTCATGGACAAGATGATGTAGGAGAGAGCAAGGCTACAATGGGATATAATCTAGAAGCAGTTATTCCAAATATGTGCATCCACATTATTACAAATTGTTACGATCCCAGATGAGACTGCACAATTTTGTTACAATTTGGTTTGAGACCAGTAACTTTTAAGGTAGACAAAATTTGAAATCCCAGGTATTTACCAAGAGAATAAAGCCACAAGATTCCATGTTTTTAAAGAGGCAGAAGAAATTTTACTGTACAAGAGTCAACAAAGCAAACAGTCAACACTATCTATCCTATACTCTAACATCCTGATTTAACATTAGGTAAACGCTGTGGTCCAACACATCACAAACTGCATATTAAATAGCAGGCACAGCCAAGCCAGATCACAAAAATTTTCTCTGCAACCCACCCAGATGTCAATGATCACTGTGAGTCACAAAAAAATCCTTGAAACTCTGTCTTCATCATGAGGAATTACAGCTCCTCTTCTTCAAAGAGCTGGTCTGATCCCCAGCTGACAGCAGCTCGACTCTACCTGAATTCCATGGGTACAATCCTCACCAAAAAGCACAATATTCCAGATTTCTCTCAAACATGCTCCTAGGTTCAGCCTTCTTGGTCTTCTTTTCCAGCTGAGCCAAGCTACTTCAGAGACTGTGCCCCCACTGTGCTGGCCAGGCTACACTCTAGCGTCGAAACACTGGCATGGTTCCCAGCTCCCAGCCATGCCGCTGCTAACAACTGCGAGCTTCACAGAGCAGATAGCTTCACCTTAGCTTCATGGAGCTGAGAATGAACTCCCTACGGGATTCTCTGAGCACCAGCTTCATAGCTGCAAGGAGCTACTGACTGCCACTGTTTACCCAAACTTTCTCCTGCCTGGACAGATCTGTATCCTGTTGATTCTTATAACAGTCTCTGTTCTGAGGCAGAGTTGAATGTATCATCCCTTGGTACATTCTGTACCTTAAATGTTACAATCTCCAGTCAACCAAAGGTTACTTCCAAGGTATTAACCACAATGACTCCACACCTAAAACACAGACAAAAATCCAAAGATATAGATTCCCTCACAATATTTGCACGGTCCCACAATCATATTTATGTTGTCTCGTTATATACTGACCCTCATTTCCCTATTGTATGAATATAGATACACTGGGTAATTGTAGTAATCTTAGGTGTAATATACCTTTAAGATGAATGTTGTAATGGAAGATCACATGATCCTGCTATCCAGTAGCAGAGTAGCGGGGTTACCTCTGTTATCAGTAGTCCTGAGTTAGAGTCTGAAGTCTAAAGACAGAGTTTTGAGTTGAAAGCACACAAGTGTAGCTGCTGAGTTTCTTTTGTAAATAAACAGAACGTGTTTCTTCTAAGAACGGTCTACTGATTGTCTCTGTTTTGGTACCAACTCGGTCATCCCGAAACAAGTGTGCAACCTGGATTCATTCCAACAAAACAGGGTACAGGATCCAACAGTAATTCTTTAAAAGAACTTTGTCATATTACATATTAACTTCATATTTAGTTCTGTCATTTAAAATCAGCAGTGTAACATAATGAATAACTGTAGTTAGATTCACACATGGGATTCCCAAGCAAACAATTGCTGCTTGGTATAATGTACTTACATGGTGCGTTTTCCCTTTGAAACATCTCAGCTCCTTGGCACAATGGATTATGTCTGAGGGAGCATGACTGTTCCTATGCAGGTTTACAGCACTAGAAATATGCCACACAGAGCAACTAGTGTTCGTCTATTTCGTGGTTGAACTGGTTGAGGAGACGATGTGGGCCCTATCACCACGGTGACCTCCTGCTCTACTTTGAATAGTGCCATATGACCTTTAACCTTTCCCTGGACCATCTGAACTTGACATCTCATTTCACCGCAGCCCAATGCTAACAAACCCCTATGGATCAATAAACTGTTTCCCACAGGAACATTGGAGTTGGCAGCAATGAAGCCCAAGGGAAGACAATAGAGTATTTTTACAGTTTTTCTGATCTGTAGAAATTGGGAAGCATGACAACCCATGGCAATCTTCCTTTGATTATTTTAAGTCAACATATTTGTAAATTTTCTGTTAATAATAATAAGAGCTTGTATTTAAATAGTGCCATTTCTATGGTACATTAATAATGACAAATGTAGAATTTGTTCTTTAGTGTCTGCAGTTCCTATTCATTCTCAAATTCTGATGATTTTTCAGGAACAAATTTCAAATGTTGATTTCTAACTCTCTGCTTTAGAATTTACCCCAAGCCATTGAGCAAAGGCCAGTCTGGCAGGACCATGGATTTACCCTGGTGTGGACAATAATGCCTTTTTCCTCAACTCCCTGTCCAGAAATGGAACACCAGTGGGGCAATTTTGAGCTGCAGTCCACCCTGTTTCCCTGCATCAATGGGGTGGCTGGTAGTCGAGAATTGGAGGAGTAAAAATTGTTTGTCATTCAGATGCCTGAGTCTCGCCTGACACAATTTACTGAAGGGCATCGAAATGAACAGTCATTAACCTCACTCGAATCTGGCAGGAAGCTAACTGCCAATGAAATTGGAGGGTCCTTTGTAGGTTGTACATCTATGTTTGCAATTTTCAGTACCAAAGGCTAGATTGGGACAACGGGCATAGAGAAACTCTTAAGTTCTTGAAGGGACCGCAGCAGGTTGCTCAAAACACAGAATTGTTTTATGTTTACAAAATCAACTTTTGAGAGACCAGTGTTCCTTCTACCCCCTCAAAAATTGACCCAGGCGATGTGCATCCCTCCACAGCATTCCCCAGGATTGTTTCCCCTCCCCCTTTCACCCACTGACACCAGTTGAGCTCCATGCCAGAGCCATCTGGTTACTGTCCTTCAATTAGCAAGTGGATTGAAATGGGCAAGTGCCTGGCTGATGATACCTAAAAAAAACCCTACCCATGAACGTTGGCCAGGTCCTTCCATTGCAATTGTCCCTTACTTTGACACCCAATTTAGGCAAACTGAAAAAGCCTTCCCCAAGGTATTTCCCTCATTTAAATACATATATTAATTTCTGGGAAGTTTCGAGGTGACAAGTACAAAGGAAACACATTTTGCCTGTTATGCAATTACGAAAGGCCTGCCGATGACAGACCAGAGATGGAGAGGCGTAGCAGCCATTTTTCAGGCACTACACAGGTACCTCAAGCCCCAAAATGGTGGACAGTCACTATTGCACATGCTTTCTGACATGAACTACAACAGACTGAAATCTAACAAAAAAATTCTTGGAATTCTTTTTACACAGCCTTCCTTCGGACAATAACCAGGTTTTCATGTAAACTGTGCACCATTTTTCCTGTAATGTTCAATTAAAAAATTACTATACTCAGAAAAAACACAACTAAAATTGTAGCCATGTCTTATTGTAGCTGTGACAGCCAGTGTACATCCTGTCTAGTTGCTTAATTTACAAGCTTCGCTTTAATGCATAATCAGTGAATTAGAAAAGACTAGAAGTAAATTGCAATGTTTGTGCAGCTTTGTTATTAATTTAATTTTAAAAACTTGCCCAAACAGCCAACCAGCTGATAATATAATTTAAATGGTACAGAAACTCAAAACCCTCTTTTGGAATTTGGTAATGTGAGGCAATTGTTTTTAATCAATGTGGATTTCACAATGTCACTTTCATGCCCAACCCCAGAATTATTCATAATAAAAGTACAAATGTTTCTGCAGGAATTTCTGTTGTTAACTGACACTCGTAAACAGTTGGATATAAAGAGCAAAATTGAACCAAAATTGAATTTGCAGGGGTGAGCAACACGGTTGCAGCAATTTCACTCCTCTGCTTGTAAAGAAAGAACAATTTTGCATGTATATAGTGTCTTTCAAAACCTCAGGATATCCAAAAACACTTTACAGCCAATGAAGTGTTGTCACTGTTGTAATATAGGAAACACAGCAGCCAATTTGTGCACAGTAAGCTCACAAATAGAAATATGTGATAATAACCAGATAATCTGTTTTGCTGTCATGATGTTGAGTGAGAAATATCAGTCAGGACACCAGGAAGACTGCTTTTGCTTTTCTTTGAAGCAGTGCCATGGGAGTAGGCAGGGCCTTTGTTCAACATTGCATCTGAAAGACAGCAACATAGGTCTACTTCAGCGCTATACTGACAATGTCGACCTGGATTCTTGGTGTCTTAAGTTTCTGGAGGGAGACTTAGACTCACAACCTCCTGAGCCAGAGGTAAGAGAGCTACTAACTGAGCTACAGCTTAGTGGCTGCCATGGTTATTATACATCCCATCTAGGGTGTGGTGGCTCATTTCACAATGCTGTTCCATGGCTGCCAATAGGCATTGGACACTTTGTCCAGGTGGCCATTCCTGATCAATCAGCTCAGACAATAGGTCCTGGCAAGCTATTTAACCACAGGGAGATTGGACAGACTCCAATGCTTTCCAATTGATAGTTATCAATAGGTATTTATATTAGCTCTTACCAACATCTCAGTTAAGGTCAAAGTTTGCCATTGATTAGAACCTGGAACCTTACTGATCTCTCTCTCTGCATCTCTATTGTTATCCATCTCTTACTCCATCTATCTTCAAGCGTGATATATCTTCCTAACATCCTTCTAGGACATCTAAGTATCTGAGACAGCACTCATGCTGTGGTCAATCCATATCCTTGAAATTTGGTAGCACAGAACTTGAATATTGCTGAAAAAACAGACAGGTCTAAGCTTTTCATCTTGCACTCATCAGGACACTTTGCAAAAATACTAATATAAGGGGGAAAACAATAATTTATACTGAATGTGAAGAGAGTGCTGATTGATTGGCAAATGGCATTGCCATGGCGAATGCACCACAGACAGTGATTGACAATTGGTAATTTCCGAGCATTGTTTGAAATTTAAACCTGGCAGCTTAACCCTGATTAGTCAAGGCATTGCCCTGAGGAATGAGTCAATGAATGGTTGTCACTTATATTGTTTAGCTGAAACAGACAAAATGTGTGTACATGTTCTTTCTGTCTGCAAAGAACAGAGCCTTAATATATGTAGTTTCCAGTACACACAAATGCGCCATACTGTAAGCCTGACTGACAATCTTAAATTGGTTGACAGCATAATTCTTAGCACATTGAGGATTATACAGCAAATGTTGTCCAATCGCGGAATCACATCTAATGTTGGACACTGTGCTTTGAGTTTTGCAAGCACGGACTAGTTGGGTACAGTCTGTACCCTGCCTGTTGTGAACAGTGGCTGGGACATGCTGTTTGATACGATCTGCCGGTCTTTGGAACTTACGGCCTACATACCTAGCATCACACTGGCACTGAAATTCATATACCACGTTACTTATTTGTGTGATAGAACACCACTTGCCAACCAATCAGCACTCTCTTCACATTCAGTATAAATTGTTGTTTTCCCCTTATATTGATATTCTTGTGAATGTCCTGATGAGTGCAAGATGAAAAGCTTTAACCTGCCTCTTTTTTGAGCAAGATCCTTGCAGGGCAGCAGACACCTGGGAATACCACCACCTGGAAGTTCCCCTCCAAGCCATACAGCATCCTGATTTGGAAATATATTCCTGTTCCTTCACTGTCACTGGGTGAAAATCCTGGGACTCCATCTCTTAACAGCACTGTGGGTGTACTTACACCACAAGGGCTACTGTGGCTCACCATCACCTTCATCCACTGGTCCCAGGAATGGTCAGTAAGGACACTGGGGTTTGCAAACAGTGTGAGTAGATATATCTTGAGTGTCTCCATTTTCTCAATGTGCTTGTTCACAAGAAACGACAATTAACCAACCCATTGGTGAGGATTTTACAGTCCCACCGTGAAGTGTTTCCCCCTGGTGGATGCAGCGAGCCATTTAAATCTCCATTCAGTTCGGCAGGACCGTAACCGCTGGGTGGGAGGGGCCGTCAACCCCTGGCCATTAAGTTGCTTTTACCTTTGAGTCACAGGATTGAGAATTCAAGTCCCACTTCTGGAGCTGGGGCATATAATCTAGCCTGATGTTTCCGTGCAGTACTGACAGAGCGCTGCACCAGCCAGGGTGCTGGCTTTCAGATGAGATATTTAACCAAGGCCTCATCTACCCTCTCAGATTTTTCTTTTATTATTCATTCATGGGATGTGAGCATCATTGGCAAGACTAGCATTTATTGCCCATCCCTAATTTCTCTTGAGAAGGTGGTGGTGAGCCACTATAATCCATGTGGTGTAGGTACACCTACAGTGCTGTTAGGGAGAGAGTTCCAGGATTTTGACTCAGCGACAATGAAGGAACGGCGATATAATTCCAAGTCAGGATGGTGTGTGGCTTGGAGGGGAACTTCCAGATGGTGGTGTTCCCATGCATCTGCTCCCCTTGTCCTCCTAGATTGTAAAGGTCTCAGGTTTGGAAGGTGCTGTCTAAGGACTCTTGGTGAGTTTCTGCAGTGCATCTTGTAGATGGCACACACTGCTACCACTGTGCATTGGCGGTGGAGGGAGTGGATGTTTAACAATGGAGTGAATGCTTAAGGTAGCGTGAATTTCAAGCCTCTAACTTGAGATTCCGGCCACAGTATTTATATGGCTGGTCCAGTTAAGTTTCTGGTCAATGATGATCTCCAGGGTGTTGATGGTGGGAGTTCAGCAATGGCAGTGCTGTAGGGGATGGCCATTGCCTGGCACTCATGTGGCAAGTTCCCCTCCAAGTCACATACCATTCTCACTTGGAACTGTATCACCTTTCCTTCATTGTCGGTTGGGTCAAAATACTGGAACTCCCTTCCTAACAGCATTGTGGGTGTACCTGTTCAAGAAGACAGCTCACCACCACCTTTTTGAAGCAATTAATGATGGGTGATAAATTCTGGCCTAGCCAGCGATTACCACATCCCATGAAAGATAATAAATGAAGAATGTTACTTGCCACTTACCAGCCCAAGCCTGAATGTTGTCCAGGTTTTGCTTTGTGCGGGTATGAACTGCTTCATTATCTGAGGAGCTGTGAATGGAATTGAATACTGCGCAATCATCAGTGAACATCCCCACATCTGACCTTGAGCTAGAGGGAAGATTATTGATGAAGGAGCTGAAGGTGGTTGGGCTGAGGACAATACCTGGTAAAAGATTCCATGACGCTATTTGAAGAAAACCAGCAGAGTTCTCCCAGTCTTGGTCAATATATATCCCTCAGCCATTTCCTAAAACACGTTATCTGGTCATTTTGTTTAATTGCTGTTTGTGGGACAACATTATGAGCATTGTGACTGCCACATTCACACATTACAACAAGAATAACTTTAAATGTATATCATTGGCTATAAAACACTTCGGGTCGTTCTAAGGTTGTGAGATGTGTTAAATTAATGCAAGTAGTTTCTTTAAGTTCTTCAGAAGTGTGAATAGGGCAGATCTACATTGAATGAGCAAGTTATGCCAGGCATAAAATCACATCGCATGAACATGACTGGAGGAAACCACAAGGGAAACAGTTGGGAAAGTCCAACAGCGTAAAATTGTTCAGTTGTATCATTCAATTATCTAAGTTATGGGCAGAATTTTGAGATCGGCAGGCGTGGCTGGCGGGTCCCACTGCCCGTGATTGGCTCCTGACCGCGATTTCACTGGCAGGGAAGGGCTGAGTGGCGGTGGGGCCTGTCAGTCACCGGGTTCAATGGCGACCTGGCGGCTGGTTTAAAAACGGCCCAGACAGCTCCAGAAAGGCTGCCACGATAGGATGTCTGTTGTGCATTGTCTTGATGGAGGCGAATGTGGCTGCAGAAGCTAGGTAGGAGGGCAGGTCGGGTGGACACTTGGCACCCCCCAGCTTTTCGGATGAGTGCCCCACAGTCCTGCTGGAGGAGGTGGCTGCCAGGAGGGGCACCCTTGTCCCCTGAGACAGGAGGAGGAAACCACCACACCTCACAAAGAGGGCATGGGATGAGGTGGCAGCACTAGTTAGCAGCCATGACGTGGTGCGGCACACATGGGTGCAGTGCTGGAAGCGGTTCAATGACCTGCTGCGCTCAGGAAGGTTGAGTACCGTGTTGGCATGGGTTGGTGTGCAGAAATGTTAAGGTGTGGCCGTTACCCCCTGGACCTCAGGGTTGCTAGAATCTGAATGCCAGCTGTCAGGGATGCTGAAGCTGGCCAAGGGGGTGAGCCCTGGCAGCTTGGAATGGGTGCCTTGCAGCTCGAGGGCCACAACTTGTATGTGCCCTGCAAGGTGTTCCTCAGTTGGGGTTGGCCAGGCTGCAATGGCGCTGCAGGTAGAGAGTGGACTAATCAATGCTCCTCTGACCTTTCAGGAGAAGACAAGCCATAACCAATCAGCTGCGTCAAGATCTTCTTCCTCCAGTGGGCCTTCCCTTTCCTGTGCCAGATTGTGAAGAGCGCAGCATGCAACCACTATCAGTGACACCTGCTCTGGGGGGTATTGTACTGCACTCCCTGAACAGTCCAGGCATCAGATGCGCATCTTAAGAAGACCTATGGTCCTCTCTATCACTGTCCTTGAGGAGGCATGACTCGAATTGTAACGCTGCTCTGCCTCTGTTCTTGGGTGGCGGAGAGGTGTCATGAGCCATCTTTTCAACGGAGAGTCCTTGTCACCCAGCAGCCATCCGTCCTGTCGGGCTGGAGCACTGAAGAGCCTCAGCAACTGGGAGTGTCTCAGGATGTAAGCATCATCGGAGCTGCCTGGGTACCTTGCACAGACTTGCAGAATCTATATCCTGTGATTACACACTATCTGCACATTCATGGAGTGGAAGCCCTTCCTGTTGACGGAGGCACCCAGCTGATCTGCTGTCGCCTTGATGGCCACATGTGTACAGTCTATAGCACCCTGGACGTGGGAGAACCCAACAATCGCTGCAAAGCCTCTGACTCACTCAGTCTGGCTGGCCTCGCTCGTACGGTAAAGAATAAAGGTCAGTACCTGCCTAAACAGAGCTTCTGTCACCCAGTTTCATGCAACTGTGGACAGCTGATTGGGAGGCTCCACACAGATCCCCCACTGACGCCTGGAAAGAGCCGGAGGCATAGAAGTTGAGGGCCACTGTGACCCTCAGCACCACTGGCTTGGGGTGTCCACCCACACAGTCAGAGCTGATCTCAGGCCCAATCATCTGACAAATGTCACTCTGGAGAGATGGAGCCTCCTTCGGCATTGTACCTCTGATGTAATGAGGTAGCTGCATTGCCGCCTGTAAACCCTGGCAGCAGGATAGTGGCATCTTATGCGGCACCTTCCGCCTTGGACTTCCTGCTGGCCTTGCGCCCCTTCTGCTTGCACCTCTCTTCCCACAGGACCATCCCCTGGAAGCTGCACTGGGACACTTGGCCTCCTCTCAATTCTGCCCCTCTCTTCCACCTCAGGGAAGGTGCCACCAGCAGAGACCACAATCCCCATTACTAGGGTAATGGAAGGCTGTCTGATACCTGGAAGAGTCCACACGGTCTGAGTCATCTGGGGACTTTGCAGACAACAAGGATTCCTGAAATGTAGCCTGGAATTGCTAACAATGAAGCCCCGAACAGAGATAAAGCTACCAAGTATCAATAAGTCAGCAGCAGCAGACTGTGCTCCAAACTCTCCAGTACTGACACGGGCAATGCTACTGACCCCTTTTGTCCCACCCATGGATGAGGTTTTAGAAATTGTCGGTGAGTCGCCTCCCCTTTTTGCCCAGGTGACGAGTGTGAAATCGCACAGGCAACAAAAAAAATGGCATCAATTGGCTTTTAATGGCCTTAAGTGGCGACTTAATTAATGGCAGGCGTGGCTCTGGCACCTGCTCGCGCCCACTGATCAGAATATTGTGCGAGTGTGCGATGACGTTGGGACGCTCACCAGACATCATCGCGCACTCTTTTTATGCTCGAGCGTGTCGGGTGCGCACCTGTATGCCAACCGAAAAATTATGCCCTATGTTTGAAAGCAGAACTGGAGTCACTATGTTTGACAGAAAATGCCGGAAGCACTCAGCAAGTCTGGCAGCATCTGTGGAGAGAGAAGCAGAGTAAACGTTTTGAGTCTGTATGACTCTGCTTCTCTCCGAAGCCAGGCCTGCTGAGTGTTTCCAGCACTTTTTGTTTTTATTTCAGATTTCCAGCATCCACAGTATTTTGCTTTCACCACAATGATTGACCACAGTGATTGAGGAGGGAAACATGACTTCAATACCACTGAAGAATATTCTTAATTTGATTCACTGAGAATGCAGTTCAGCAGCATAAATGCATAAAGTCCAAAATTAAAATTAAGATAAAATATTGTATGTGTTAATTTGAATTGTTGATGTTTATTTAACCTCCTTGTACAGAGCCTTGGTGAAACTGCACCTGGAGTTTTATGTGCAATTTTGGTCTCCTTAATGATGAAAGGATATATTGGCCATTGAGAGAGTGCAACCAAAGTTCACCAGACTAATTCCTGGGATGGCTGGATTGTCCTATGAGGAGAGATTGAGGAGACTGGGCCTTTATTCTCTAGATTTTAGAAGAATGAGAGGCGATACCATTGAATTGCACAAAATTCTTACAGGGCTCGACAGTGTAGATGCAGGAAGGATGTTTCTCCTGGCTGTCTAGAACCAGGGGACACAGTCTCAGAATAAGAGGTAGGCTGATTAGGACTGAGATGAGGAAGAATTTCTTCACTCAGAGGGTGGTGAATCTTTGGAATTCTCTGCTCCAGAGGGCTGTGGAGGCTCAGTCATTGAGCATGTTCAAGACTCAGATTGATAGGTTTTTAAGATACCAATGATGGCAAGGGACATGGGGACAGTGGCATTGAGATAGAAGATCAGCCATGATCTAGTTGAATGGCACAGCAGGCTTGAGGGGCTGAATGGCCTACTCCTGCTCCTATTTCCTATTTCCTATGTTCTCCCATCAGGCTAATTGTGATTAATTGACTGACTTTGTTTGATTGCCTCATTGCAAATTTCAAAACCTGCCGGCTAATTATTTTGATTGTTGGATTCATTTGGTTTTAGCATCAACTTAAATCAATGACGCTGTGAGTGAAATCAGTGCATTCCTTCAGATAAAGCAGCACTTTGGACAGATTCCCAACTTTGAACAAATCCAAAGACTTGTTGAATGACGATGAATGTTAGACCACACTCAATAAACTGTGTTTATGTGAAACATAATGGGGTGGAAGTTAGTTACCGGCTCACTTTTGGGCATGCAGCAAGTCATAAAGCAGGGGGCCTACAAAGCTCCCTGTAAACTGCCCAAAGCCCATAATATAATAATTGGGGCGAGCCTGTCACGAATGTACAAACAGCTCACCCATTTCAGTCCACCCAGTTTGTTCCTCCTGCCTTACTATCCCTAGGGTTGCCAACTCTCCAGGATTGGCCTTGAGTCTCCAGGAATTGAAGAACAGTCTCCAGGACACTGCTGTGTGCAACCCTGGAGCAAAATCATCAGGACATTAAATTTTCTTTCGTTGTCATTTTCTTTGAACATTTCTCTTTACCAGATATGCAAATATTGAAAATGGGGGGGGGGGGGGGGGGGGGGGGGGGGGATGGGGTGGGGGGGGTGCTAGCAGGGCGAAAGGGCTGTTTGGCTGACAGTCAAGCATCATCCAAGTGGGAAATAAGTCTTTTTGCTTTCCAGTTGGCATAGGAAGGCAGTACGTCACAAGGACGGATGTGTTGGCCGACTATTGGCTGGAGTATGGGGCAAGTCATGTGATTAAAGCTCCAGGAATACATTTAATCACAGTTGGCAATCCTAAATATCCCTCAGGTAAATCTTGGGAGGTGGACACTGGATGGAGTAGTGGAGGACGGTGGGTGATAGGGAAGGGGGGCGGTGGGGGAAAGGGAATTGATAGGACTGTGATCGACTACCTCCACGTGAAACCTTATTTTCCTTAAAAACAGTTTACCTTTCATTGGGGTCACTTGTTGGGTGCATCTGAGGCAGGAAAACATGAATGATGCAGGCCTGGGCCGGCTTGGCACCCACTCTGCTTCGGGCAGCGCCAATTTTAGGAACAGGCCGTAGAGCAGTCTTTAGGCCGCACATTGGTATGTGCAAGGGGTATAATGCCTGCTTTAGTTGGGCTTCCAGGGATGTCTGAAAAATCATTTGACCCAATATTCGGTCCCAGCATTGCAAATTTAGTCCTTTCTTTCCCATTCAACAAAAGAGCTTGACAAAAAAATTCACCCCCTGAATTTTCCTTGCTTCAATTCTCTAATTTGTTCACTGTTTCTCCTGAAGATCTTCAGCAGGCACCCCCTACAACCCCCCACCGCCCACCCCCACCCACCCCCTACAACCCCCCACCGCCCACCCCCACCCACCCCCTACAACCCCCCACCGCCCACCCCCACCCACCCCCTACAAGCCCCCACCGTCCATTCCCACCCACCCCCTACAACACCCCACCGCCCACCCCCACCCACCCCCTACAACCCCCCACCGCCCATTCCCACCCACCCCCACCCACCCCCTACAACCCACCCCCTACAACACCTCCACCCACCCCCACCCACGCCCTACAACCCACCCCACCCACCCCCACCCACCCCCTACAACCCACCCCCTACAACCCCCCACCGCCCAACCCCACCCACCCCAACCCACCCCCTACAACCCATCCCCTACAACACCCCCACCCACCCCCGACAACCCCCCACTGCCCACTCCCACCCACCCCCACCCACCCCCTACAACCCACCCCCTACAACCTGCCCCACCCACCCCCTACAACCCCCCACCGCCCACCCCTACCCACCCCCTACAACCCATCCCCTACAACACCCCTGCCAACCCCCTACAACCCATCCCCTACAACACCCCTGCCCAACACCACCCACCCCCTACAACTCACCCCCTACAACACCCCCACCCACCCCCTACAACTCACCCCCTACAACCCGCCCCACCCACCCCCACCCACCCCCTACAACCCACCCCCTACAACACCCCCACCCACCCCCTACAACCCACCCCTACAACACCCCCACCCACTCCCACCCACCCCCTACAACCCCCCACCCACTCCCACCCACCCCCTACAACCCACCCCCTACAACACCACCTACAACACCCCACCCATTCCCACCCACCCCCTACAACCCCCCCACCCACCCCCACCCACCCCGTACAACACGCACACCCTACAACGCCCCATCCACCTCCACCCACCCTCTACAACCACCCCACCCACACCCAACCCCTATAAACATCCCCCACTCACCCCCACCTACCCCCTACAAACCCCCCACCCATCCACCCCCACCTCCTATGATCCTCCCACCCACCCCCACCCACCCCGGAATCCCCTCGGGCTTCTTATTAACTGACCATTTTTTTTCATAAGGCCAGAGCTATTTAACCATGGGAGGGCAGCGCAACTGAGTCCTATCATGTCCTCAAGTCGCATCTAGTAACTCATAGACTCATAAATGTCTACAGCACAGAAGGAGGCCATTCGGGCTATCGTGTCCACGCTGGTCAACAAAGACTTGGCTACACTAATCCCATTTTCCAGCGCTTAGCCCTGGATCTATGGCAACGCAAGTGAATATCTAAATACTTCTTAAATGTTATGAGAGTCTCTGACTCAACCACAGTTTCAGGCAGTGAGTTCCAGACTCTCACCATCTGCTGGGTGAAAAAATTTCTCCCCTCTTAGCCTTCTACTTCTTACCTTAAACCTGAGCCCCCTGGTTATTGACCCCTCTACTAATGGAAAAAGTGCCTTCCTATCCATTTTATCTAGGCCCCTCATAATCTTATACACCTCTATCAGGTTCCCTCTCAACCTTCGCTGCTCCAAGGAAAACAACCCCAGCTTATCCAATATTTCTTCATAGCTCAGACTCCAGCCCAGGCAGCATTCTGGTAAATCTCCTCTGCACCCTCTCCAGTGGTGACCAGCACTGCAGTACTCCAGTTGTGACCTAACCAGTGTTTTATACAGTTCCAGGGTAACCTCCCTGCTCTTGTATTCTATGCCTTGGCAAATAAAGGCAAGTATCCCATATGCCCTCTTAACCACCTTATCTATCTGCCCTGCTACCTTCAGGGATCTATGGATATGCACACTAAAGTCCCTCTGATCTTCAGTACTTTCCAGGGTCCTACTATTCATGGAGTAATCCCTTGCCTTGTCAGCCCTCCCTATGTGCATTACCTCACACTTTTCTGGGTTGAATTCCATTTGCCACTGCTCTGCCCACTTGACCAGCCCACTGATATCCTCCTGTAGTTTATGGCTATCCTCCTCACTATTTATCACCCTAACAATTTTCGTGTCATCTGCGAACTTCTTGATCATACCTCCTACATTTAAGTCCAAATCATTTATGTCCACCACAAACAGCAAGGGTCCCAGCACCGAGCTCTGCGGAACCCCACTGGAAACAGACTTCCAGTCACAGAAACATCCCTGTACCATCACCCTCTGTTTCCTGCCTCTCAGCCAATTTTGGATCCAATGTGCCACTTTTCCTTGGATCCCATGGGCTCTTACTTTCTTGACCAGTCTGCCAAGAGGGACCTTATCAAAAGCCTTGCTAAAGTCAATGTATTACCAACATCAAATGTATTACCCTCATCAACACTCCTGGTTACCTCCTCAAAAAATTTGATCAAATTTGTCAAACATGATCTTCCCAACAAATCTATGCTGACTATCCCCGATTAATCCATGTCTCTCCAAGTGCAAATATATTCTGTCCCTCAGAATTCTTTCTAGTAACGTCCCCACCACCGAGGTTAGACTGACTGGCCTGTAATTTCCTCCTTTTTTAATAATGGAACAATGTTATCAGTCCTCCAGTCCTCTGGCACCTCACCTGAGAGGATTTGAAAATTACTGCCAGGGCGCCTGATATCTTTTCCTTTGCCTTCCTCAACAGCCTGGGATACATTTCATACGGGCCTGAGGATTTATCCACTTTTAAGGCTGCTAAACCTGCTAGTACCTCCTCTCTCTCTATGTTAATTTCCTCTAATATTTCACAGTCCTCCATGTCTATATCTGTGTCATCCTTTTCCATTGTGAAGGCCAACGCAAAGTATTCATCGAGGACTGTGCCCACGTCTTCTGGGGCTACAGATTACTTCTATGGTCCCTAGTTGGCCCTACTCTTTCTCTAGTTATTCTCTTGCTCTTTATATATTTTTAAAAAAAACCCTTTGGGTTTTCTTTTATTCTACCCACCAATGCTTTCTCATGCGCTCTCTTAGCTTTCCTAATTTCCTTTTTAAGTTCCCTCTGCACTTTTTAAACTCCTCTCAGGACTCTGCCATATTGAGCCCTTGGTATCTGCCATAAGCTTCTCTTTTTTTCTTAATCCTAACCTTTATGTCCCTTGATATCCAGGGTTCTCAGGACTTGGTCCCCCCCTTTGTCTTTATGGGAACATATTTGCCCTGTACTCTCACTATTTCCTCCTTGAATACCTCCCACTGCTCTGACACAGTTTTATCTGCAAATAGCTGCTCCCAATCCACTTGGGCCAAATTGTATCTCATCTTAGTAAAATTAGCCCTTCCCCAGTTTAGAACTTTTATTCCCGGCCCAACCTTATCCTTTTCCATAACTATCCTAAATCTAACTGAGTTATGGCCACTATCTCCAAAATGCTCCCCTACTGATATGCCTTCCACCTGCCTGGGCTCATTTCCGAATATTAGGTCCAGAAGTGTCCCGTCCCTTGTTGGGCTTTCTACGTACTGGCTAAAAATGTTCTCCTGGATGCAACTTAAGAATTTTGCTCCCTCCCTACCTTGCACACCAAAACTATCCCAGTTAATATTTGGGTAGTTAAAATCCCCTACTATTGCTGCCCTATTATCCTTACACTTCTCTGAAATTTGATTACATACTTGATCCTCTATCTCTCCCTGACTGTTTAGGGGCCTATAGCACACACCCAGCAGTGTGTTTGTCCCTTTTGTGTTTTTTATTTTTACCCATATGGCTTAATTTGATGATCCTTCCAAGATATCATCCCTCTTCACTGCTATAACTGATTCCTTGATCAATATTGCAACCGGAGCCCCCCTTCTCTTTTATCTCCCTTCTATCTCGTCTGAATACCCTATAACCAGGAATACTGAGCTGCCAATCCTGCCCTTCTTTTAGCCAAGTCTCGGTCATAGCTATGATATCGTACTCCCACATGCCTATCCGTGCCCTCAGTTCGTCTGTCTTATTCCTCAGGCTCCTTGCATCAAAATATATTCTATTTATCCTTGCTAACCTCACTTCTTTCTTATCTAGCCTATGTTTCCTCTGCCTTCCAGACTCACTTACTAGTGTTTTAACTTTTAATTCCATATCAGCTTCTCTCTCCTCTGAACTACTTTTCAGGATCTCATCCCCCTGCCAATTTAATTTAAATCAACCCCAACAGCATTAGCAAACCTCCCCATCAGGAAGTTGGTCTCGTTTCTGTTCAGATGTAACCCGGCCAACTTGTACACCTCCAGCAGAAACGGTCCCAGTGCCCCAGGAATCCAAAGCCCTCCCTCCTGCACCATCTCTCCAGATACACATTCATTTGCTCTAACCACCTGTTCCCATACTCATTACTGCGTGGCACCAGGACTAATCCGGAAATTACTATCTTTGAAGTCCTGCTTTCCATTTTCCTACCTAACTCCCTAAAGTCTGCTTTGCATGACCTCATTTCTCTTTCTTCCTATGTTATTGGTCCCAATATGGACCATGACCTCTGGCTGTTCACCCTCCCCCTTCAGGATGTCCAGCAGCCATTACGTATCATCCTTGACCCTGGCACCCGGGAGGCAATATATCATCCTGATATCACGTCTATGGCTGCAGAAGCACCTGTCTACTCCCCTCACTAACGAATCCCCTACCACTAGTGCCCTTCCTCCCCCACTGAGCAGCTGGACCACCCACAGTGCCATGGCCTTGGCTCTGGTTGGCCCCCACAGAGGAACCGTCACTCTCACCATTTTCTGAAAAACGGTTTGCGAGCGAGATGCATGTGGGGGATTCCCTCACCACCTGCCTGGTCCCCTTCTTCTGTCTCGCAGTCACCCATTCCCTCTCTGCTTGCACTTCCTTAAGTTGTGGGGTGACCACATCCTGAAATGTGCTATCCATGAACCTCTCAGCCTCGTGAATGCACTGTAGCGCCCCCCAGCTGCCACTCAAGCTCCAAAACCCAGAGCTCAAGTTGCTCCAGTCAGAGTCACCTCCTGCACACGTGGTCTGGCTCCCCAGACATATCTTAACTAAATGGAATATGGACCCTTGTTTTTATTTTACCCTTACTCCTACCTGAGTATAGACGAGATGCTAGATACTCTAGATAGACTAGATGCTCTAGGTGCTGCTGACTGCCTGTCCCAGGGTCTTCCTCTTGCACTCTCCTCTAGGTGCTGCTGACTGCCTGTCGCAGGGTCCTCCTCTCGCACTCTCCTCTAGGTGCTGCTGACTGCCTGTCGCAGGGTCCTCCTCTCGCACTCTCCTCTAGGTGCTGCTGACTGCATGTCGCAGGGTCCTCCTCTCGCACTCTCCTCTAGGTGCTGCTGACTGCCTGTCACAGGGTCCTCCTCTCGCACTCTCCTGACTTTCCAGCAGTAATCAGTACGGGAAACGTGCATGATTTGATTCTAAATTGCAGCACCCCAGATGTCTCTCTGGCTGGGATTAGCTACCTCAGTACAGTCCATGAACCAAACCAATGGTTTTCCTGGTCACCAGGACTATATACCACACAGGACAGTGAATCATGAGCAGCCAGTATTCCTGACTGGCTGTGCATCCACATTGCTGTTAGGTGACACAAAGCAAGCTCTGGATCTGACAGTTCCACTTATTGCTGAAGCCTCCAGGTATTGTCACAACCTTATAAAAACAAAAAAACTGCGGAAGCTGGAAATCCAAAACAAAAACAGAATTACCTGGAAAAACTCAGCAGGTCTGGCAGCATCGGCGGAGAAGAAAAGAGTTGACGTTTCGAGTCCTCATGACCCTTCGACAGAACTTGAGTTCGAGTCCAAGAAAGAGTTGAAATATAAGCTGGTTTAAGGTGTGTGTGTGGGGGGGTGGAGAGATAGAGAGAGAGAGAGGTGGGGGGGGTGGTGTGGTTGTAGGGACAAACAATCAGTGATAGAAGCAGATCATCAAAAGATGTCAACGACAATAGTACAATAGAACACATAGGTGTTAAAGTTAAAGTTGGTGATATTATCTAAACGAATGTGCTAATTAAGAATGGATGGTAGGGCACTCAAGGTATAGCTCTAGTGGGGGTTTTTTTTTATGTAATGGAAATAGGTGGGAAAAGGAAAATCTTTATAATTTATTGGAAAAAAAAGGAAGGGGGAAACAGAAAGGGGGTGGGGATGGGGGAGGGAGCTCACGACCTAAAGTTGTTGAATTCAGTATTCAGTCCGGAAGGCTGTAAAGTCCCTAGTCGGAAGATGAGGTGTTGTTCCTCCAGTTTACGTTGGGCTTCACTGGAACAATGCAGCAAGCCAAGGACAGACATGTGGGCAAGAGAGCAGGGTGGAGTGTTAAAATGGCAAGCGACAGGGAGGTTTGGGTCATTCTTGCGGACAGACCGCAGGTGTTCTGCAAAGCGGTCACCCAGTTTACGTTTGGTCTCTCCAATGTAGAGGAGACCACAATGGGAGCAACAAATGCAGTAGACTAAGTTGGGGGAAATGCAAGTGAAATGCTGCTTCACTTGAAAGGAGTGTTTGGGTCCTTGGACGGTGAGGAGAGAGGAAGTGAAGGCGCATCTTTTGCGTGGGCATGGGGTGGTGCCATAGGAGGGGGTTGAGGAGTAGGGGGTGATGGAGGAGTGGACCAGGGTGTCCCGGAGGGAGCGATCCCTATGGAATGCCGATAAGGGGGGTGAAGGGAAGATGTGTTTGGTGGTGGCATCATGCTGGAGTTGGCGGAAATGGCGGAGGATGATCTTTTGAATGCGGAGGCTGGTGGGGTGATAAGTGAGGACAAGGGGGACCCTATCATGTTTCTGGGAGGGAGGAGAAGGCGTGAGGGCGGATGCGCGGGAGATGGGCCGGACACGGTTGAGGGCCCTGTCAAAGACCGTGGGTGGAAAACCTCGGTTAAGGAAGAAGGAGGACATGTCAGAGGAACTGTTTTTGAATGTAGCATCACGGAACAGATGAGACGGAGGCGAAGGAACTGAGAGAATGGGATGAAGTCCTTACAGGAAGCGGGGTGTGAGGAGCTGTAGTTGAGATAGCTGTGGGAGTCGATGGGCTTGTAATGGATATTGGTGGACAGTCTATCACCAGAGATTGAGACAGAGAGGTCAAGGAAGGGAAGGGAAGTGTCAGAGATGGACCACATGAAAATGATGGAGGGGTGGAGATTGGAAGCAAAATTGGAAGCAAAAGGAGTCCTCTCCCAGTTCAATGGATCCTTTTACCCATCTCCAATATTCTCCCTCCACCTGGACCCCTCCCTCTGGATTCTTACCTTCTCTCGATCTTTTCATTGAGAACTGTCGGCGCGACATTAGTCGTCTCAATTTCTCTGCTCCTCTCACCCATTCTAACCTGTCTCTCTCTGAACTTACTGCACTCCATTCTCTCAGGTCCAACCCTGACATTGTCATCAAACCCGCTGACACGGGTGGTGCTGTTGTTGTCTGGCGCACTGACCTCTACCTTGCGGAGGCTGAGCGTCAACTCGCAGACACTTCCTCCTACCTCTCCCTGGACCATGACCCCACCACTGAACATCAAGCCATTGTTTCCAGGACTGTCACTGACCTCATCTCCTCTGGGGATCTCCCTCCCACAGCTTCCAACCTGATAGTCACCCAACCTCGGACGGCCCGCTTCTATCTCCTACCCAAAATCCACAAACAGAACTGCCCCGGTAGACCGATCGTCTCAGCTTGCTCCTGCCCCACAGAACTCATTTCTCATTATCTTGACTCCCTTCTCTCTCCCCTTGTCCAGTCCCTTCCCACCTACATCCGTGATTCCTCTGACACCTTACGTCACATCAACAATTTCCAGTTCCCTGGCCCCAACTGCTTCCTCTTCACCATGGACGTCCAATCCCTCTACACCTCCATCCCCCACCAGGATGGTCTGAGGGCCCTTAGCTTCTTCCTCGAACAGAGGCCCGAACAATCCCCATCCACCACTACTCTCCTCCGTCTGGCTGAACTTGTTCTCACGCTGAACAATTTCTCCTTCAACTCCTCTCACTTCCTCCAAATAAAAGGTGTGGCTATGGGTACCCGCATGGGCCCCAGCTATGCCTGTCTCTTTATGGGGTATGTGGAATATTCCTTGTTGCAGTCCTACTCCAGCCCCCTTCCACAACTCTTTCTCCGGTACATCGATGATTACTTCGGTGCCACTTCATGCTCTCGTCGGGACTTGGAAAAATTTATTAATTTTGCTTCCAATCTCCACCCCTCCATCATTTTCACGTGGTCCATCTCTGACACTTCCCTTCCCTTCCTTGACCTCTCTGTCTCAATCTCTGGTGATAGACTGTCCACCAGTATCCATTACAAACCCACTGACTCCCACAGCTATCTTGACTACAGCTCCTCACACCCCGCTTCCTGTAAGGACTCCATCCCATTCTCTCAGTTCCTTCGCCTCCGTCGCATCTGTTCCGTGATGCTACATTCAAAAACAGTTCCTCTGACATGTCCTCCTTCTTCCTTAACCGAGGTTTTCCACCCACGGTTGTTGACAGGGCCCTCAACCGTGTCCGGCCCATCTCCTGCGCATCCGCCCTCACGCCTTCTTCTCCCTCCCAGAAACATGATAGGGTCCCCCTTGTCCTCACTTATCACCCCACCAGCTTCCGCATTCAAAGGATCATCCTCCGCCATTTCCGCCAATTCCAGCATGATGCCACCACCAAACACATCTTCCCTTCACCCCCCTTATCGGCATTCCGTAGGGATCGCTCCCTCCGGGACACCCTGGTCCGCTCCTCCATCACCCCCTACTCCTCAACCCCCTCCTATGGCACCACCCCATGCCCACGCAAAAGATGCAACACCTGCCCCTTCACTTCCTCTCTCCTCACCGTCCAAGGACCCAAACACTCCTTTCAAGTGAAGCAGCATTTCACTTGCATTTCCCCCAACTTAGTCTACTGCATTTGTTGCTCCCAATGTGGTCTCCTCTACTTGGAGAGACCAAACGTAAACTGGGCGACCGCTTTGCAGAACACCTGCGGTCTGTCCGCAAGAATGACCCAAACCTCCCTGTCGCTTGCCATTTTAACACTCCACCCTGCTCTCTTGCCCACATGTCTGTCCTTGGCTTGCTGCATTGTTCCAGTGAAGCCCAACGTAAACTGGAGGAACAACACCTCATCTTCCGACTAGGGACTTTACAGCCTTCCGGACTGAATGTTGAATTCAACAACTTTAGGTCGTGAGCTCCCTCCCCCATCCCCACCCCCTTTCTGTTTCCCCCTTCCTTTTTTTTCCAATAAATTATAAAGATTTTCCTTTTCCCACCTATTTCCATTACATAAAAAAAAACCCCCACTAGAGCTATACCTTGAGTGCCCTACCATCCATTCTTAATTAGCACATTCGTTTAGATAATATCACCAACTTTAACTTTAACACCTATGTTTTCTATTGTACTATTGTCGTTGACATCTTTTGATGATCTGCTTCTATCACTGTTTGTTTGTCCCTACAACCACACCACCACCACCCCCCACCTCTCTCTCTCTCTATCTCTCCGCCCCCCACACACACACCTTAAACCAGCTTATATTTCAACTCTTTCTTGGACTCGAACTCAAGTTCTGTCGAAGGGTCATGAGGACTCGAAACGTCAACTCTTTTCTTCTCCGCCGATGCTGCCAGACCTGCTAAGTTTTTCCAGGTAATTCTGTTATTGTCACAACCTTACTTGACTTGAATTTCTAGACTGTGCTGCTTCTGCATTTCCGCTTTCCAGGCCTTACCTATACTTCCCTGCCTTTTTAAATCTGCTGGACCCTTCCAGCCCATTTTCACACACGCTAATGTGCATCAGATGAAAGACCACCAACCTGAAAAGTTAACTCTGTTTCTCTTTGCAGACGCTGCCTGACCTGACGCATATTTCTAGCATTTTCTGTTTCTACTTCAGATTTCCAGCATCTACAGTGTTATGCTCATCTATGATAGGGAAGTTTGTTTGTGAAAGGAAATATTGTTTTCCGATGATGCCAAGAGGTTTATCTAGCTCAACTATGACTCTTAACCACACAAGCTTAGAAGATTATCCTTATCCTTATTTTAGATCGTCAAACCAGCCTTGCCAATGGCCTGTCAGTGTCAGATTGGTCCATAGAATGGTGAATTAGTGCCAGTTTTCACTGTGTTGGCAAGGAACTGAGTGGAAAGTGGCCAACACATATTTAATGATGGAAACTTATTAGAGAGAGGGCATCTGCATTTAACGCCATGATTCTTTGAATGCTGTCCCAGAAATACATTGACTAAATATCTCATATTGTTGAGTTCAACAATATGAGGGTCACAAACTCATACACCATCCTTTAGTCATTTCAGAACCTTTCACAATCTAACAGATTCTTCAAACATTCTATGAGTCTTGATTTAACTAATGTGCACTGGGGAGGAGCCATGTATGGCGACAAATCGTGGGTCACACTGCCCATGACTTTCCCACCACATGACAAGCAGGCGAGGCATCATGCCTCAGGTTGTCAAATCTCCAGGATTGACCTGGAGTCTTGTGGAAATAAAGGTCAACCTCTTAGACACCATTGCAAGTAACCCAAGAGAAAAATCATAGGGACATTAAAAAACATTGCATTTTTTTTATCATTTTCTTTAAAATATTTTCATTCATTAGTTGCAAAAATATTGGGGATGGGAAAAGCCTGCTTGGCTGGAGGGGGGAGGTTGGAGACAGCAGGGCATGTGGTCAAACTTCCAAGAACACATCCTACCACAATTGGCAACCCTACTCATGCCGACAGCACACATTCAGACAATAGCTCTTTTAGTGTGGTCCACAGCATCCAATTCAATGTGTAATGAGAAACCTCAAATGTTACGCATTGGATCTCAAACTAACAATCACACTAACTGGCAGTAAAATCTGTGGAATGACATTTAAAAGATGAACCGTAAAAGCTGCTGGATTGGGATTAAAAACATGTCTGGTTGACTGATATCCTCAGGGAAGGGAGCCTTCCACCTAACCCTGCTTTAGGCCTACATATGATTCCAGTCTGGTTGACCTCGTAATGTCCTCTGAATGTGCAACAATCAGTATCCAAGGAAAAGGTTCATCATCACTGTCTCGAGGCAAAATTAGGGTTGGGCAATAAAACAGCACTGTGGGTGTATCCACACCACATGAGGTTCAAGAAGGTATATCACTATCACCTTCTCATGGACAATTAGGGATGGGCAATACATGCTGGCCTAGCCAGCAATGCTCACATCCTGGGAAAGAGTAAAAAAAAGTGACCTTGCTGGCATCACTCACATCCTGACAGCATGGTGGATATCTAACAATGCGGAACTCCCTCAGTACTGCACAGTGGATACCTAACAATGTGCAACTCCCTCAGTACTGCACAGTGGATATCTAACAATGTGGAACTCCCTCAGTACTGCACGGTGGATACCTAACAATGTGCAACTTCCTCAGTACTGCACGGTGGATATCTAACAATGTGGAACTCCCTCAGTATTGCACGGTGGATATCTAACAATGTGGAACTCCCTCAGTACTGCATGGTGGATACCTAACAATGTGCAACTCCCTCAGGACCACACGGTGGATATCTAACAATATGCAACTCTCTCAGTACTGCACGGTGGATACCTAACAATGTGGAACTCCCTCAGTACTGCACAGTGGATATCTAACAATGTGCAACTCCCTCAGTACCACACGGTGGATATCTAACAATATGCAACTCTCTCAGTACTGCACGGTGGATACCTAACAATGTGGAACTCCCTCAGTACCACACGGTGGATATCTAACAATATGCAACTCTCTCAGTACTGCACGGTGGATACCTAACAATGTGGAACTCCCTCAGTACTGCATGGTGGATACCTAACAATGTGCAACTCCCTCAGGACCACACGGTGGATATCTAACAATATGCAACTCTCTCAGTACTGCACGGTGGATACCTAACAATGTGGAACTCCCTCAGTACCACATGGTGGATATCTAACAATATGCAACTCCCTCAGTACTGCACGGTGGATATCTAACAATGTGGAACTCCCTCAGTACTGCACGGTGGATATCTAACAACGTGGAACTCCCTCAGTACTGCATGGTGGATATCTAACAACATGGAACTCCCTCAGTACTGCACGGTGGCATGAGCCCATACACTCACAGAAATCATATCATTTACAATGGAACAGGGAATGTTTTAAAGCATCGCAACTTCTGAACAAGTAACCACTTCCAATCTGCATTAATTACAGTTACAAATCTCATTCATCTGGGTCTTCACTAGTCAATTGAGAACCTTCAGTGTTGTGGCTGGAATCAGCAACTATAAGATACATAAACACAAACCTCTTTACTTAATGAGAAAAATATGATTGGTTCAACTCAGCATCTACACCTGGATAGGGAGAGGGGTGCTGGAAGCCCTGTAGATGGGGCACTAAACTCAACCCCCATCTGCCTGTTTCACAAATCATCCTAAACGGAGACTTTTCATCAGAAAAGATTGGACCTTTGCCAGGAGTTTTCCATTCATCCAAATAGTGTTTGGGTCCAAAGAGTAAGAGTCTATGCTAGAGCAAATTTGTACTGGCCTGTGAGGGTGTGAGTAATCATTAAGTGTGACTGGGCAATGAAAGGCTAATCATAATAGCTATTAGGACAGATCTGCCTGGATGACCTTGAGAATACATTGCTATGTACTTCTTTAAATTCAGGATATTTATTCCAAATTCTAAAAAACATTTTAATCTTTCATTTCTTCTTAACATCAAAAGGAGTTGATGGTCCTTAAAGGTTTGAAACTTTAGTTGAAGCCATATTTAGCAGCTACAACACAAACAGGAGCTCAGCTCCATCAGTTTTCTATTTGCAAATGTAGGTCAGTTACACGATAGTGCAGAAAGCTTTTAACCCAGTTGGATTCCACTGGTGTTGATTGAAGCTGACGAATACAGATCAATGGTTCTAATCCTCACTTGAGTCATTAGAGCAACAATGTCATAGAATGTCAATGCCTCAAGTTAACAATAGGCACTGCCCTGGACATCACCCTCAAACGCCCTGGCCAGGATTTATCCTATGGGCGATTGGGCTGGGCAGGAGTGGGCGCGGAGCTGATTGTCGCCTGCGATCGGCTCCATGCCGCTATTTGATGCGGGCGGGCCAGTTAGCATAAATCGCGTCGCCCGAGATCAGTGGGAAGGGGTGGGTGGCAGTGGGAGGCCAATGGCCGCCAGGTTCAATAGCGGCCCGGTGGCCTATTCAAAAATGGTGCAGGCAGCCGTCCAAAGGCTGCCACTGATATTGGTCGGGAGCCTGATGGATAACGTTTTCGCAGAGTAGGCCGGGCAGGAGGGCAGGTTGGCAGGGCAGTCAGCCCGAGGTTTTCGGACGAGTGCCTCACTGCCCTCCTAGAGGAGGTGGCAGCACATTGCAAGATCCTGGTGCCAAGGGACAAGAGGAGGAGGCCCCACCCCCCCTTCCCCAACCTAACAAAACGCGCCTGGGAGGAGGTGGCAAAACGGGTCAGCTCCCACAATGTGGTGAGACGCATCTGGGTGCAGTGACGCAAGCGGTTTAATGACCTCTTGCAATCAGGGAGGGCGAGTACTGTGTTAGCATGGGTCAGTTAGCACAGCAGGTAGGTTGGCCCCCCGCCAGTGACACCCCCCCCCGCCCCCCCAACCCTTCTCCAAACTCAGAACTTTGTCTTTGCATTTATTCATTCACAGGATGTGGCCTACGCTGAATGGGCTGCCATTTATTGCCCATCCCTAGTTGCCCCTGAGAGGGTGATTCTGAGCTGCCTTCTATATCCGCTGCATGTGGTGCAGGAACACCCACAGTGCTGTTTGGGGGCGAGTTCCAGGATTTTGACCTACTGACATTGGAGGAACAGCAAAACATTTCCAAGTCAGGATGCTGAGTGACTTGGAGGGGAACTTCCAGGTGGCGGTGTTCCCACCTATCTGCTGCCCTTGTCCTTCTAGGTCGTAGTGTTCATGGGTTTGGAAGGACTTAGAATGTGAGTGGCAAATGTGATGGTGGCAGCATCTAGGCAAGGGGGTGAGCCCTGGCTGCTTGGAATTAGTGTTTTGTGGCTCCAGAGTCACGAATCGGATGATCCTTGTGAGGTTTTCCTCAGGTGGGGGTGGCCAGGCTGCAATGGTAATGCAGGTACAGGGTGGACTAATCAATGTTCCTCTCTCCTTTCAGGAAAAGACAGCACACAATAATACTGAGAGGCTGCAGACTGGCGGAGGGCAGCCCCACCTTCTCATCATCACCAGATGCGAGCATGAGGCACTGGAGCTGGAGAGGCACCATGTAACCAGGTCAAGTGGCCACGGTGAGGTTGGGGTGCCATTGGAAGGTAAGAGTTCCGTGCACTGAGGTCACAATGTCTGTCAGTGCAAACATTCCACTGTTGACTGTATATTGATTTCAGCATCCAACTGGGATGCCCATTGATAATGGAAGGAGGAGCGCATCTTGATCTGGGTGCCAGGCAAGCACATTAACAGTCTAACGCCTTCAACTAATCAAGTGTCCTTGTTCTTCCTTTCTGCCTCACTAGAGCACACCAGGACTCAGGAGGCAGAGGGACCGCTGCTGACCCCTGAGGGCACAGAAGACATTAATGCACCAGCTTCACACCCTCACAGGCAGGCACCAGCGCAGATACCCACGTGGGAATAAGATCATCAGCTAGTATCTCGGTGCACAGTGGTGAGGGCACTTCACACTTGCTTGAAGTGCAGGCGGAGGCAGAGAGTGCCTAGGGCGCTGGCAGTCGGATGACTGCTGGGGACCAGGAACATGCTCAGTTGGTGGCTGATGATGTGCCTCTGGAGTTGTCCCTGAGGCAGCAGATGCTGGAAGTCCAGCAGTGTGTGTGGAAGGATCTGGCGGAGATACATGAAGAAATGCGTGCCATGGTCTCCATGATGGAGGAGTCCATGGAGAGCATGAACAATGCAATGACCCTCATGGCTGAGTGCACTGCCTCCTCCATGGAGAGAGTGGCGACCCTCATGGAGAGGCTCCTCCAGGAGAACAATCAGGGCTTACTGGGGATGCGCTTGGACCTGCAAGCCCTCACAGCAGCAATGACCTCAGGTGGTCAATGTCAGTGTGGGAGATGAATTGGGCACCCAGTATCCTAGCTAGGTGCCCAATCATCAGTGTTGAGCAGGGAAGTCCAAAGTGACCTCACGTTGGTGCACAAGCTGCCTGTCATCTTTGATGGCTCCTCTCAGGGTGCTCTGGATGACAGCAGAAGCTCCTCCACCTCTCTGCCAGTGACCGTGGAATCTGATGAGGCTGTGGTGACTGGGGAGATGCCAGCTGTGCTACTGGCCGCTCCCTCCCAGTCAGGGCCAGCACAGGCTCCACGAGCCTGAGGACGCCCACCAAGGTCATCAAGGTCAACAGGACAGCAGAGTGAGCAGGCTGTCCCCGATGTTGGTGCCAGCAAGGGGTGGGAACTTAGACATAGCACTCGCAAGTGTTAAGTGTAAATTGACAGGCACAACACAGCCTTAACACTAGTGGTTCTCTTTTGCCCCACTTTAAGTTGGTGTGCTGTTCAACATCTTTTAGTGTACTTTGATTTCTGTATGCCAAGTTGCCAAACATTAAATGTTTTGGTTCTCAACAAGCCTCTGGATGCTTCATTAGTTCCGCAGATGAAGAGGAACCCATGATGTTATGAATGACTTGTTTGTCACTGAGCTTTATTGAAGGCACATAGCTATTGTTACTAATCAGACAGATGTTGCTGTCAGGTATCGAGTATGGAGCCTGCAGCCCTGGCATGTGTTGGTGGTTCATCTTTGGTAGGCTAGCTGAAGGAGTGTTGGATCAAAGCCTCCCTGGAGGTTGCCTGGTTCAGCGTCTATCCCCTCAGCGTTCTCCTGACTGTGCTCATCCTTGGACTCACTACTGGACTCATTGTCTGCAGCCAGAGCATCTGTGTCAACATCTTCTTCCTCCACAGCGGCACCCCTTTCCAGTGCCTGATTGTGGACAGCACAGCATGCAACCACTATCAGTGACACATGACCGGGGGGGTATTGGAGTGCACCCCCTGAACAGTCCAGGCATCAGAAGCACATCTTGAGAAGACCGATGGTTCTCTCTACCATGGCCCTTGTAGAGGCATGGCTCCTATTGTACTGCTGCTTTGCCTCTGTTCTTGGATGGCCGAGAGGCGTCATGAGCCACCTTTGGAGGGGATAGCCCTTATCATCCAGCAGCCATCCATCCAACCGAATGAAGAGCCTCAGCACCTGGGAGTGTCTCAGGATGTAAGCGTCATGGGAGCTGCCTGGGTACCTTGCTCAGACTTGCAGAATCAGCATCCTGTGGTCACACACTATCTGCACGTTCATGGAGTGGAAGCCTTTCCTGTTGACGAAGGCACCGGGCTCACCTGCTGGCGCCTTGATGGCCACATGTGTACAGTCTATTGCAGCCTGGATGCTGGGGAAGCCAGCAATGCCCGCAAAGCCTCTGGCTCGCTCTGCTTGGCTGGCCTCATCCAAGTGGTACTGAATGAAAGTCAATGCACACATGAACAGAACATCTGTCACCAGCTTGACACAAGTGTGGGCAGCTGATTGGGAGACTCCACAGAGATTACCCAGCGAACCCTGGAAAGAACCGGAGGCATAGAAGTTGAGGGCAACCGTGACCTTCAGCGCCTCTGGCATGGGGTGTCCACCCACACAGTTGGAGCTGATCTCAGGGCCGATCATCTGACAGATGGAGGTCACTGTCCCCCTTGAGAGACATGGCCTCCTTCGGCACCGCACCTCAGACATATTGAGGTAGCCGCATTGCCGCATGTAAACCCTGACAGCAGGATAGTGGTGTCTTCTGTGGCCTCTTCCACCTTGGATTTCCTGTTGGCCCTGCGCCCCTTGTGCCTGTGCCTGTCCTCCCACAGGTAGCTCCCCTGGAGGCTGAATATGGGTTCCTGGCCTCCTCCCCCTTCTGGCTCTCGCTTCCTCCTCAGAGGAGGAGCCTCCTGTGGAGAGCACAATCCCCATTCTCAGGGTAGAGGAAGGCTGTCTGATACCTGGATGGCCCCAGGTGTAATGACTCCTCTGGAATCCTGAACTGAAGCTTCTTATTTCTGTCAAAGCAGCTCTGAAGCAAAATGAAGTTGTCCTGTTCACACAAGCAAGTAGCAGTAAGTAATAAATTAAATTTCTAACAACTCGCACTAGTGAGCCCACTCACCCCTCTTGCCCTGCCTGTGGATGAGATTTTTAAAAATGTGGCCTACCCGCCTGTCCGTTGTGCCCGTGCAATGCACTGAAGGTCGCACGGGCCGTGAAAAATTGTCAATTGCTGCCTCAAGGGCCTTAACTGGCCCGTTAATTAATGGTGGGGGCGCCTCGGAACTCATAGCGCCCGCCTTCCGAAATATCGCAATGGCGTGCGGTGACATCGGGACACACGCCCGACATTATCGTGCGTCATTTTACGTGCCGGCGTGTCAGTCCTGCCCCCACATGCCGACTGAAAAATTCTGCCCCCTGTGTGTTATAATAACAGCCGGTGTCAATTGCTGTGCTAACTAAATCCCAGGGGCAAACTTGGCTTATGGGCCATAACCCTTTTTTTTGTATTCTGAAACTGAGAAGAAGATGTACCAATCTCAGTAGTGAGAGGCCCAGTAACACTTTTAGGATTTAAAAAAAATTAAATGTAAAAGTTTATTTTAATAAAAATAAAAGAAAATTTAAGCACACAAGATTACAGTTACACATTTAAGGTTAGTCTTACAAAACATTCCATTTAAACTCTCTAATTGGTCAAAGCCACAAGTAACGACTTTCCAGGCAACACTCCCTTATAGATGAAATCCAGTAATATTACACAAGGCAAACTGCTGTAGCTTCAATGACCTTTACCTTCTTCCACTCTGCGGTGGAATCCGCTTCAGAATAAAACTGCTTGCTGCAGCCCAAGACTTTTCTGGCTTCACTGGATGGATGATCCAAACTGCATCCTGCTCCAGCCCAGCACTCCAGCTACCTCAACAGCTTAAGTAGCTCCCGCTTCAGCTTAACAGCTATCCACAGTAACTCTAATATACCTTTTTCCCTTTCATCTTCTTTCTATTATTCTCACACCCCTTTGAAACCCAAACCCTTCCAAATATAAGATCTTTCATGTTTCCATCTTGCATTTGCTTTTGGGGTAATAAGATATCATATCCCCACTACTTGTTTATCTATGAATTCCTGCAAGATGCAAACATTTTCTTGTAACCTGTGACTCTCTTTTGATATTCAAACAAGCTTTCAACTTACCTAAAAATGCAAATGCTAGATCTAACCTATTTACTTGTATCTCGACTTAACACCTCTATCCTTTTCATGTTTTAAAACCCCCAGACAGCCCGACTCCTATCAGCCTCTTGCCCAGCTTAATTCAATCACACTCACACAGACACAACACCCAGCCTTCTTTACAGATTAACATAATATTCCCCAAAATTTTTTAAAATAACATCCATTCTCACATGTGCCATGCCATACTAAGACATACAAGTCATTCAAAAAGTGAAATAGCTGGTGTTCGACATAATTATTCTTAATATTTCCTTCCAATTTTTATATTATAAATTCTATACCTAAATTTACAATAGAAACTTTCTATGTAAACCTGTCACACTTTACTTACACCCTCAGATAAGGTGCTGCAGTGCCACCGTTGGCAGGAGGATGAAACTAATATGACAAGTTTACATTGACTGCTGAACAGGAGAAGCATAGATTTGCATCAGATTTAAACAGTGACAAACTAGTTCTGGTTTTGAGTTGACTCTGTTCAATTGAAATTGGAGGGAACTATGAATTCTAATGACATATAAGGCTTGTGGTATATTTATTGAGCATTTCAGCTGAGTATACATGTAAAGCATAAGATGGTACAAGACCTATCAACACATAGGGCAGGATTTTCGGGTCGTCGGGTGGGTACAATGGGCGGGCCTGGAGGCCAGCCAGCTTGAAAGGCGCACTGAGAAACTCAGCGCTTCTGGGGCGGGGGCAGAATCAGGGCGAGCGCAGAAGTCCGTGCATGCACTGGGGAGTGCATACTGAAAGCTCCCTGAAGGCAGGGAGCTGCCTCAGAGAGCTGAAGTATTTTAAACCAATGAATAAAGTGTTTTAAAATCTTGAAAAAAATGTCCACACAGCACTCACTCACCTTAACGTGTGTATTTGAAAAATTCTGCCCCAAAATTTTTATTTTTTTAAGTTTAATTACAGAAAGCTCATCCTGCCCATGGATGAGGTTTCCTAAAATGTCCAAAGGCCGCCCGGCCGATTTGCCCTCCCACCAACTGTACTGTTGGGTGGGTGGTGGAAATGCAGGTTGATTAATTGATTAATGGCATTAATATGGTGCGCTGCTGACTCCCATGCGCGCCCACCGACTGAAATATCGCGTGAGTGTGTGATGACGTTGGGGTGCTCACCTGACATCATCGCTCGCTATTTCATGTTTGGGCGTGTCGGGCATGCGCCCGCATTTCAAGCGGAAATTCCTGCCCATAGATTATATTCATATGGGAGTCATTGCCAAGACCAGCATTTACTGCTCATCTCTAGTTGCTCTTGAGAAGATGGGGTTGGACCTTCATCTTGAATGGCTGCAATCCATGTAGTGAAGGTACTTCCACAGTTAGGGAGGGAGTTCAAGGATTTTGACCCGGCAACAATGAATAATTGGTGACGTATGCCCAACTCAGGAGAGTGTGATTGGGAAGAGAGTTTGGAGATAGTAATGTTATCATGGTCCTGCTACCCCTGTCCTTTCAGGGGGAAGAAATTGTGGGTTTGGAAGGTGCTGTCAAAGGAGCATTGGCAAGTTGCTGTAGTGCATCTTGCAGATGGTACACACTGCAGCCACTGTGCTTGGTGGTGGAGGGAATGGCTGTTTAAGGTGGAGTGTCAGTTAAGCGGGCTGCTTTGTCCTGGATGGTGCCAAGTTGCTTGAGGGTTGTTGCAGCTGCTCCCATCCAGGCAAGAGGAGATTGGAATTCTTATACATGAGCAGCCAAATGCGTATTCATATGCAGTATAATGTAAATCAGAATATTAAGTATGATAGCTGCCAATGCAAAGAAATGTGCTTAAATGTGGCTTGGGGGCCATGTAACTCTTTTTAATAGGGGAGGGGGGAGCTGAATTAAAGCAACTGCACACAGAACAGAGCTTTCAAATGAATAACCTGGAATCCAGTTGGCAAATCCACATTATTCAATTGCAAAACTCTCGTGTGAGAAATCAAACCAGAGACTTAAGCTGCTTGTTGAGGTGGAAGCAAACAATCCCATGGCGTTATCTGAGTTACAGAAGGGGAGTTATTTCTCAACAAACATGTCTAAAACAAATTAACCCACACACATATACACACGCACACACTTGTACACACTGTACACAGACACATACACACACGCACATGCACACATTAATGCTGTGTGCACACTAACACAAGTGCACAAAAAACATGCCCGCTGTGGTGCCTGATCTTACACTCAATGCAGAGATGATCTGCTTAGTGAGGTTCTTGACAAATTTTGCCTTAAAAGCTTGTTTTTGCTAATCTTCCCTTGCCCAAGTTTGAGTTTTGCTCATTTATGGATCACTTATCAGTCTGCGTGATCAGCCACCAAGCAGTTGATTCTTTTGAAATGCAGAATTTAACAAATGGTAAAAAGGAATATAAATTTCACAGCTCACTGACAGCTTCAAACTGCACAGGTAAATAAATTCCAGTGAAACATTCAGTGATTTACAATGCCCTTCCCCCACTCTGAGAAAGGGCCCCTGATGTAATAATGATTGCTTTCTTCAAAGTGAAGCAGGCCAATTACTGGTTCACTCAACAACCTGTTTTAACTAGTGATGTGGAGAAGGCCTTGGAAATGCACAGCGGGTCAGTCAGGATTGTAAAGAAACAGATGTATTGATTGTTGTTCTTTGTTAGGACATTGTTTTGGTTTATTGTTAAACCTCACCATGGCCTTGACCCTCCCTGTCTCTGTAAGCTCCTCCAGCCCTACAACCCTCCATCATGCTTGCACTCTTCCAATTCTGGCCTCTTGCTCATCCCTGATTATCATTGTTCCACCATTGGTTTCTGCGCCTTTAGCTACCAAGGTCCTATGATCTGGAATTCCCTCTCTAAACCTCTGCCTCACCCTCTCCTCTTTTAAGAAGCTCCTTAAAACTTACTTCTTAACCTAACTTTTGGTCACATACCTCAGGTAGAGTTGCCAATTCTCCAGGATTGACCTGGAGTCTCCAGAATTGGAAACCAATCCCCAGGACATTACTGAGTGCAACCTTGGAGAAAAATCATCAGGACAATAAAAGAGATTTTTTTTTTGTCATTTTCTTTAGCAGGTGTTGAAATATTGAAAATGGGGGAATAAAAGGCTGATTGGCTGACAGTCAAGCTTCATCCAGCTGGGTAATGAGGCTTTTTGCTTTCCAATTGACGTAGGAAGGCAGTACATCACAAGGATGGCTGACTAATGGCTGGAGCATGGCGACCTGAGATGAAACTTCCAGGAATACATTTAATCACAGTTGGCAACCATAGTCCCTGGTCTCCTTATTTATCTCATTATTTATCTCCTGTGTCTCAATGTCGAAATTTATCGGATCCTATGAAGCACTTTGGGATGTTTTAGTCCATGCACTGTGCTGCATCGGTCCTGACAGTTGTCTCCCAAAATATGTACAAACAAGGCTGGAATGTGGACTCTGGTGTTATTGGCATCACCCTGTGATTAAGAAGCACCTTATTCTATTCCACCTTATATTTCTGAATGACCCACTGTGTGTTTTCAGCATCTTTATTTATATTTTTTAGATTTCACAGTCACTTCCTAAAAACCCAATGTAAACCGTTAATGCTTAACGGGTAATACATCCAATTTCACATTCTAGGCAGGCTGCCTGCTGGATGAATGGGCACCATGGTGTTGTGGTCACGTCTCCAACATCTATTCAGACACAACTCTCCACCAACAGTATGCTTTTGGTGAATTTACCCTCAGGTCCTCCATTTGATCATTCCTGGTTGTTTTTCACCACGATCGAATATTTCACAAATAGTTTCACGTAATAATGGCTTTGATTTTTTGAAAAAAACAGAAGACTTCCATTTATATAGCACCTTTCATGACCACGGGGCCAAAGGGAAATAAGGAAATATCAAAAAATTTGACCAAGTATTTTGGATCTGCCTTCACAGTAGAAGACACAAAAAAATCCCAAGAATGGTGGAAAGTCAAGAGGCAAAATGGAGGGAGGAACCTAAAACAATCTCGAGCACTGGAGGAAAGAAAACTAATGGGACTAAAGGCTGATAAGTCCCCTGGACCTGATGGCCTGCATCCTAGAGTCTTAAAAGAAATGGTTGCAGAGATAGTGGATGCATTGGTTGTAATCTTCCAAAGTTCCTTACATTCTGGAAAGGTCCCAGCAGATTGGAAAATGGCAAATGTAACACCCATATTCAAGAAAGGAGGGATCCAGAAAGCAGGGAACTGTAGGCCAGTTAGCTTAATATCTGTAATCGGGAGAATACTAGAGTCCATTATTACGGAGGTAGTAGCAGGATGTTTAGAAATTCATTATACAATCAAGCAGAGTCAATATGTTTTTGTAAAGGCAAATTATGTTCCACACATTTATTGGAATTCTTTGAGGATATTAAAAGCAGAATGGATAAAGGGGAACCAGTAGAAGTAGTGTATTTGGATTTCCAAAAGGCATTTGATAAAGTACCTCCTAGAAGGTTACTCACAACATAAGAACACATGGACCAGGATTTTTAGGATAGTGGAGTTTCCCTTCCCACCACCTGAGGAGTCGGCAGTGAACACATCCTCACTGATACTGGCTGTCCTGCAGCTATTTAATGCTCCACAAGCATTATTTGACTGAGATGGGCCTCCTGCCTCTCACTTAGGAGGAAGTCCTGCTTCAGAGAACTGTCAGCCAATCTTATTGGCCAGCAGCTGTCTAGTCCACAGTGTCTAAACCCCGGGAATCCAGGACCAGATAAGTGTGGGGGTCTCAGGGCAGAAAGGGTGAGGTGAGGCAGAGGTCGTTGGGGAGGTTGGTGGAGAGGCCGGTGGTGAGGGAGCACCGGCAAGGGCAACACCTTTTGGGAGTGTGCCCAATGTTGAAGGAAGGCTGTAAGGAAGGCTCCCCGGCTTTCTTGCCCAAGGCCTAAGCAGTGTCGCGTTTTGGGCATCCCCCCTGCCCTTGAACTCCTCTCACCAGCCTGAAAATTGAAGCTGGGAGGATAACGGCCCTTGAGTGTCATTTATTGGCCACTGAAGGGCCTCAAATGGGGCAAGGACAGGTAGGCTGGTCTGGGCCTCGTCCGCCCCAGCATAAAATTGTGGAGAGCTGGGGGTGGACGGGAATCCTCTGGGAAGGCCATCTGAGGAATTTACAGGCTATCTCCCTCCAACCCCACCACCCCAGCTTTCAAAAGGCATGGGGACGTAAAATTCTGCCCATAGCATATATTAGCATGGAAAGAGGATTGGCTAATGAACAGGAAACAGAGAATCAGGATAATCAGGTTGCAAACTGTAACTAGTAGCTAGTGCCACTGGGATCAGTGCTGGGGCTTCAACTATTTATGATCTATATTAGTGACTTGGATAAAGGAACTGATAAAGCAAGTTGTGAAGGTGATACAAAGAGACAGATTTTCGCAGAGTCAGGAAGACTTTGTGGACCTTTGAAAATGGCTGGTGGGTCCCAGATGTGGAAGACCTGCTCCCATTTCTGACAGATTCAATTTTTGCCAGCAAGAGGAAGGGGGCAAGATGTGATTCAAACAGGCGGGAAACCCGAACTCAGCAAGGCTATTTGAACTTAGTGCTGAGTTCAAACAGACCCCATTTTGGCTGGGCCAAGGGCCTTAACCCACAGTGGGGCAGTCACAAATTGATGGAATAGATGGAAACGCTATTGAAGGGTGGGTGAGGTCTTTTTAAGTGTTATGATCTGAAGATTTTAAATACCCCACTCTTTAAACATGAAAAAAAAATATGGAAGCTGTCAGTGAGAGTTTAAAAAAGAAATCTCCCGGCCAGACTGCTTTGAGTTAGAGACCATCTGCTGTAGGTTTGAAAAAAAAAATTACCATCTGGCCATGCAGTTTCAACAGAGGTCTTTGTTGACATTTCCCCAAAGGTTATTATTATGTCAGCATAAATGCTTGACTGAGTTTCAAAAGCTACAATTATCTCAGCAAGAGGTTCTGAGTTCACAGTTTAACTGAGTTTAAAGAGGCCATTATAGTATTAGCTATTTATGATTTGGGGTCTGAATAGAAGTGTGCTTGTTTTTGTGAGCGATTAACTACTTAAGAGGATGTAAAAGATTTGAATAGGTTTCATGTTGGGAGTTACGTTCACAATCAAGCATGTATGAGTTGTGAGCTGTATAAGATCATTAGAAGTTCATTTTGTTTCATTTCCACATGGCTCCTGAGGTCTGTCCAGAGTGGCTACTAAGTGAGTGGCTATGGAGGTGGCATAGGGGTGTGAGGAGGCATGGGTGTGGGTGGGAGATGGATTGGCATGGAGGGGCCTGGAGGGTATGAGGGGGGTTGAAGGGTGGATGGGGGCATGAGTTGGCATAGAGTGGCCAGGAATGTTATGAGGGAGCATGGGCGTGGGTGGGGCATGAGTTGGCTTGGAGAGTACATGGGGGATGGGTGAGGTTGACAGGCCAGACTGTATCCCACCCGGTCCTCCCTGGAGTGAAAATTTGGTCTAATGGAGCCCTTTAAACTGAGGCGAGTTATACGAACATATGAGCAAGGAGCAGGAGTAGGCCATTCAGACCCTCGAGCCTGCTCCGCCATTTAATGAGATCATGACTGATCTGATAGTAACCTGACATCTGCATCCCACCTACCCTTGATAACCTATCACCCCCTTGCTTACCAAGAATCTATCCACCTCTACCTTAAAAATATTCAAAGACTCCACTTCCACCACCTTTTCAGGAAGAGAGTTCCAAAGACTCACAACACTGAGTGAAAAATTTCACCTCATCTCTGTTTTAAATAGGCGACCCCTTATTTTTAAACAGTGACCCTTAGTTCTAGATTTTTTCACAAGAGGAAACATCTTCTCCACATCCACCCTGTCAAGACCCCTCAGGATCTTATATGTTTCAATCCAAGTTGGGAAATTTCCTGACTTGAGCTACCTGCCCCAGTAGCGAAAATCCATCCCAGAGTGGGCAAAAACTTGGCAGATGAAGTATGATGAGGGAAAATTTGAAGCTGTCCACTTTTGGCAGGAAGAATAGTAAAGCAGAATATTATTTAAATGGCGAGAGACTGCAGAATGCTGCAGTGCAGAGGGATGTTCTTAACAAATCACAAAGGTTAGCATGCAGGCGTAGCAAGTTATTAGGAAGGCAACTGGAATGTCGGCCTTTATTGGAAGGGGAATGGAGTATAAAAGTCAGGAAGTCTTGCTACAACTATTCAGGGCATTGGTGAGACTGCATCTGGACCACTGTGAACAGTTTCGGTCTCCTCACTTAAGGTTGGATATACTTGCATTGGAAACAGTTCAAAGAATGTTTACTAGGCTGATTCCTGGGATGAAATGGTTATTTATGTGGAAAGGTTGAGCAGGTTGGGCCTGTATCCATTGAAGATTGGAAGAATGAGAGCTGATCCTAGTGAAACATATAAGATTCTGAGAAGGGTTGACAGGTTAGAGAATATTTCCACTTGTGGGGGGATCTAGAACAAGGGGAGCAGTTTAAAAATAAGGGGCCTCTCATTTAAGATGGAGATGAGGAGGAGTTTCTTCCCTCAGAGGGTCATTAACCTTTGGTATTTTCTTCCCCCAGCGAGCAGTGGAGGCTGGGTCATTGGATATATTCAAGGGTGAGCGAGGCAGATTTTTAAAAATGTATTTGTTCACGGGATGTGGGTGTCGCTGGCTAGGCCAGCATTGATTGCCCATCCCTAATTGCCCTTGAGGGGGTGGTGGTGAGCTGACTTCTTGAACTGTTGCAGTCCATGTGTACCTACACCCACAGTGCTGTTTGGGAGGGAGTTCTAGGATTTTTACCCAGCGACAGTGAAGGAATGGCAATATATTTCGAAGTCAGGATGGTGTGTGGCTTAAAGGGGAACTTGTAGGTGGTGGAGTTTCCATGTGTCTGCTGCCCTTGTCCTTTCAGGTGGTAGAGGTCACGGGTTTGCAAGGCTCTGTCAAAGGAGCTATAAGATAAAGCAAATAATTAAGAAGGCAAATTGTATGTTGGCCTTTATTGCAAGAGGATTTGAGTATAGGAGTAAAGATGTCTTACAGCAATTATGTAGAGCTTTGGAATGTTGTTGCAGTTTTGGTCTCCTTACATAAGGAAAGATATACTTGCCATAGAAGGAGTGCAACAAAATTAATTCCTGGGATAGAGGGACTGTCCTATGAGGAAAGATTAAATAGACTGGGCCTTTATTCTCTGAAGTTTAGAAGAATGAGAGGTGATCTCATTCAAACGTACAAAATTCTTATAGGGCTCGACGGGGTAGATGCAGGAAGGATGTTTCCCCTGGCTGGGGGTCTCTAGAGCCAGGGGCCACAGTCTCAGAATAAGGGGCAATTCATTTAGAACTGAGATGAGGAGGAATTTCTTCACTCAGAGGATGGTGAATCTTTGGAATTCTCTGCCCCAGAGAGCTGTGGAGGCTCAGTCATCGAGTATGTTCAAGACTGAGATCGATAGATTTCTACATATTCGATTGGCAGGGGAATGGAAACCTGAGGGCAAATTCAGATCAGGGAGTGGGAGACAGAAAATTAGTGGGTGACTCTGAAAGGTTAAAAGGTTTACAGCACAGGAATTTGGCAATGTTAAAAAGTATTTATTTAAATGCAAGGAGCACAGTAAACAAAGCTGATGAGCTGAGGGCACAGATAGACGTGGTGGCATGATATCATTGCAATAGTGGAAACTTGGCTTAAAGAGGCACAGAAATGGCAGTTCAATATCCTGAATATAGGGTTTTCAGGCAGGATAGAGAGAGAGATAAAAAAGGTGTGAGTATAGCATTATTGGTTAAAGAATCAATTACAGCTCTGAGGAGGGATTATATTCCAAATGAATCATCAAATGAGGCCATATGGGCTGAGCTCAGGAATAAAAAGGGGCAGCTACTATAGGAGTGTACTATAGACCCCCAAGTAGTGAGAGGGAGATAGAAGAGCAAATGTGTAGGTAAACTTCTGAGTGCAACAATAATAGGGCAGAAATCTTTGGGGACTTCAACCACCCTAATATCAACTGGGATACGAATAGTGTAATAGGCACAGAGAGCACAAAATTCTTGTACTGCATTCAAGAGAACTTTTTTAGCCAGTATGTAACAAGCCCAATGAGAGGGAGTGCAATTGTAGATTTAGTATTAGGAAATGAAGCTGGGCAAATGAGTGAAGTAATATTGGGTAACCATTTTGGAGATAGTGACCATAATACAGTTAGATTTAATATAATTATGGAAAAGGATAAAGATCGAATAGGAGTAAAAGTTCTAAATTGGGGAAAGACAAATTTTACGAAGCTGAGAGGTGATCTGGTGAAAGTGGACTGGGTGCAGCTACTTGAAGGGAAATCAGTGACAGACCAGTGAGAGACATTCAAAAGCGAGATTCCACAGGCATAGTGTACACATGTCCCCACAAAGATAAAGGGCGGTACTGCCAAATCTAGAGCCCCCTGGTAATCTAGGAGTATACAAGATAAGATAAAACAGAAAAAGAAAGCTTATGACAGTCACAAAAACTTAATGCTGTAGAAAGCCTAGAGGAGTATAGAAAGTACAAGGGTGAAGTAAAAAAGGGAATTAGGAAAGCAAAGAGAGGATATGAAAAAATATTGGCAGGTAAAATCAAAGAAAACCCAAAGATGTTTTACCGATACTTCAAGAGCAAGAGAATAACTAAGGAAAAGGTAGAGCCGATCAGAGATGTATGTGGTAACTTGTGCTGTGCTGCTGAAGATGTGGGCTGGGTTCTGAATAAGTATTTTGTCTTTGTCCTCTCTAAGGAGAGGGATGATGCAGATATTCTAGTTAAAGAGGAGGCGTGGGAAACATTAGATACAACAAGCATAATGAGAAAGGATGTACTGGAGGGACTGACATCCTTGAAGGTGGATAAATCACTAGGGCCGGATGGATTGTATCCCAGGCTGTTAAAGGAAGCCATGGAGGAAATAGCGAGTGCTCTGAGGATCATTTTCCAATCCTCACTCAATACAGGTGAGGTATGAGAGGATTGGAAGTCTACAAATGTTGTATCATTATTTTAAAAGGGTGTGAGGGATAGGCCAAATAATTATAGGCCGGTCAGTCTGACTTTGGTGGTTGGCAAATTATTAGAATCAATTCTGATAGATAGGATAAACTGGCACTTAGAAAGGAACGGATTAATCAAGCATAGTCAACATGGTTTTGTTAGGGGAAGACTGTGTCTTACTAATTTAATCAAAATTTTTGAGGAAGTAACAAGGATTGATGAGGGTAATGCAGTCGATGTTACCTACAAGAATTTTGGTAAGGCATTTGACGAGGTCCCACAAGGCAGACTGGTCAGAAAAGTAAAAGCCCATTGGTTACAGGGGAATGTGGCGAGTTGGAATCACAATTGGCTCAGCGACAGAAAACAAGGGGTATTGGGTTGATGGCTGTTTTTGCGAATGGAAAACAGTTTTCAGTGGTTTTCCAAAAGGCTCAGTGTTGGGTCTCTTGCTGTTGGTTGTATATATTAATTATATAAACTTAAATGTGGGTGGCATGATTGGGAAATTTGCAGATGACGCAAAAATTGGCTGTGTAGTTGATAGTGAAAATGATAGCTGTTGTCTCCATAATGATATCAGTGGTTTGGGTGAGTGGGCGGAAAATTAGTAGATGGAATTCAACCCAGAGAAGTGTGAGGTAATGCATTTGGGGAAGGCATACAAAGCTAGGGAATAAGTGCACAACAAATGGGACAATATTGGGAGGGATAGAGGAACTGAGGGACCTTGGTGTGCATGTTCACAGGTCCCTGAAATAGCATGACAAGGATAAGGTTGTAAAGAAAGCATGTGGAATGTTTTCTTTTACTGGACAAGGCATAGAATACAAAAGCAGGGATGTAATGATGGAACTGTATGAAATGCTGGTTAGGCCATACCTGGAATTTTGTGTACAGTTCTGGTTGCCATATTACAGGAAGGACATAATTGCTCAGGAGCGAGTACAGAGGAAATTTACAAGAATGTTGCCAGGGCTTGAAAATTGCAGCCATGAGTAAAGATTGGATAAGCTGGGGTTGTTTTCCTTGGAATGGAGGAGGCTGAGGGTTGACCTAATTGAGGTGTACAAGATCATGAAGGGCATAGATAGAATAGACAGGGATTACCTGTTTTGCCTAGCAGAGAGGTCAATTACCAGGGGGCACAGGTTTAAGACGATTGGTAGAAAGATTAGAGGGGACATGAGGAAAAACTTCACCCAGAGGATGGTGGGTGTCTGGAATTCGCTGCCTGGTTTGCTGGTGGAGGTAGAAACTCTTTACTCATTTAAAAGGCACCTGGATCGGCACCTAAAGTGCTGTAACCTGCAAGACTACAGACCAGGCACTGAAAGGCGGGATTAAAATGGGCAGCTAGTTTTAAAAAAATTTTTCTTTTTTGGCCGGCACAGACACGATGGGCTGAATGGGCTCTTTCTGTGCTGTAACTTTGCTATGGTTCTATTAAAAACATCAAGGGATACGGGGATAGTGCAGGAAAATGGGGTTGAAGTAGAAGGTCAGCCATGATCTCAATTGAATGGCGGAGCAGACTCGAAGGGCTGAATGGCCATTCCTGCTCCTGTTTCTGATGTTCTTATATACAGCAATGTGATAATGACTAAATCACCTGCTCTTTTAGTGATGTTGTTTGAGGGATAATTATTGGCAAGGACATCAGGAGAACTCCCCTGCTTTTCTTCAAAATGGCAACTTGGGATCATTAAAGTCCACTTGAGAGGTAAGATGGAATCTTCATTTAATGTCACATCCAAAAGACAGTACCTCCAACAGTACAGTATTCCCTCAGTGCTGCACCAGGAGAGCCAGCCTGGAATAAATGCTCAAGTCTCTGGACTGCATCTGGAACCCAGGACTCTCTCATAGCTTGTGGTGGAAGTCTTACATCTGGTGACCATATGGATTTGGGCTGCCTACAAAATAAGATATGGATCGAGCAATTACTCAGTCATGGGGGTAACTCCAAAAGGTGTTAGAATTATTGAGGCAGAGTGCATGGAGGATTCTGTGGTGCTGTGCACTGGCACCACAGTTGAGCAGTGTTACTGTGGAGCTAGGTGAAAAGACCCTGTGGCGCCATTTCCAACTGGGCTGCAATTTGACTGGACTCTCAACTTTTTCAGTCCGTGGTCTTGTGCTGAATTTGCATCTTAACATCACCAAAGCTGCTGATTGCAGACAAAAAAATCTCAATGACTTTATGGTGAAAGAGACATGCCTTGAGGAACCAGCAGGCGAACTGTTAATGCATTTGAGGTTTTTACTCTCAATACTTTTCCTAGGTTCTGCAACTCAGGTAGGATGACGGTGAGGGCTTCTGAGGGACAAGGGAGTGTCCCTGATTCCTGCCGTATGCCCTGTCTGAATCCCATGCTGCATGTCAGTCACTGACCATGTATCCGCATGACAGTGAAGTCCTTGGAAGAAGTGAGGATGGAATGGATTTAATTGTAAATTGCAACTTGCATGTGTGCTCTACTCCAAATGGGAATCTAAGAGATGTAAAGAAGGATGTGTATGGTGAAGTGTGGATTCGGCACAGGTTAGCAGTAAATGCGGAACTGATTGACAGGCAACATGTAGCATTATGTAGTCTTGGGCCATCTACTGTCAGACAGTCTAAGACAGGTATTCACAACCAATTATGTACTTTTTGTGGTCACTGTTGTTATACAGGCAAACATAGCAGGAACAAGGTTCTACAAGCAGCAAGGAGATAAATTACCAGGCCATCTGGTTTTACATGTTGAGGGATTGAGGGATAAATATACCAGGCTACCAAGAGAACGCAACAATTCTTCTTCATCTTCTTGAGCTTTTACATTTAGGTGAGAAGTCAGACGAGGCCTCAATCTCATCCAAAAGGCACCACTCCTGACAGTGCAGCACTGCCTCAGTACTGTACTGAATTGTCAGCCTGATTTTATGCTCAAGTTGCTGGAGTGGGACTGGAATTCACAATCATCTGACTCAGAGGCGAGTGTGCTACGAACTGAAACAAGGCAAATTATTACAGTTCAGAACCATCTTGAAGATGGGTAATGAACCAAACCCAAAGCTCATTTCAAAGATGGTCCAAGTCAATTTTCTAAAAATTTTCAAATAGTAAATTGAATCTACTCCTTCAAAAAGTTATTTGCACAAATAATTAAATTAACTAGTGACTCACAATAACCAGTCATAATTAAAAGCAGAATTAAACAAATATTTTTCAAAAAAGTACATCTTTTTTATATATTTATCAATATCATGGTATTACAACATTAACTGAAATACACCACACTGTAAAACTGATATACCTTACAGTTCTCACTGTAAAATCTGATATACCCCACACTCCTCACTGTAAAACTCTGATATACACCTCACCCCTCACTGTAACACACTGATTTATTGCACACACTTTGCTGTAACACTCTCTGATATACTGTGCAGACTTCACTGTAACACTCTGATATACCCCGCTCCCCTCACTGTCACACTCAGATATACCCTACTCCCCTTACTAGAACACTCTCATGTACCACAAACCTCTCACTATAAACACAAATATATCCCACACTCCTCACTGTAGCACTCTCTGATATATCCCATACACATCACTGTAAAGCTTGATGAACCCCACATCCATCATTGTTACACTCTCTGATACACCCTACACTTTTTTCTGTAACATTTTCTCATTTACCTCACACCCATTCATTGTAACACATTGATATACCCCACAGCTCTCAATGTAATACCTCACAACCCTCACTATAAGAGTCAGTTATTTCTTGTGATGTCTCCTTTATCTCTCACTGTTTGGATTAGATGCAGTACTCAATGTGGACCATGATTGTACAGCTTACACGCGTCCTGCAACAGATACTCTATTATCTAAATGATACAGTTCAACACTAGTTGTCTAGTTGTTTGCTGCTCTGAAATGATTGAAAACATCCAGAGACAAGACTTGTAACCCTCTTGATCTCTTTAAACTTTGCACTTACATATTTTAGCACAATTTGTGATGTCAATATGCCATCCATTTTTCTTCCTCAGTCAGCATCTCACTGCTCTGTCTATTGGTGTATTGTACCTAACTCATTCTCTGGTGTCTTTGTGTCAACTGCACACTTGGCATCACGTCTCTGAATCCAAGTGGCTGATGTAAATTAGAAACCAGAGGGGTCCCAACACTGATTCGTGGCATGTTCATCTCAGCTCCCATTCCCTAACAAATGCTCACTGCTTCCTAACCCTCTGTCAATTTATCTGCTAATTGTAGAACTCTGTGACAGATGATGCTTCCTACTATATTTATAATTAACATATGACACATATGTTTAAAGCAGGATGTTCATTTAAACGATTGAGATTTATTTGGAAAGGCTATTATCTGAGTTTGCACTATTGTTGGGCAGTCTAACCCATGGACACATATATATGAGTAAATTGTAAGTGCGTTGCCCATGATTTTCTGTCCATTGAGAGTTGACAGAATGCACTTGTGATTTCTCAGTACATTCAACTTCCTGTGGTAATACAATCTAGAAAGAGGCCCCTATAGTATCGCTTTATGCTTTTGACATTAAAATCTCTTTTAATATGATTATATTCTTTACTAGAGTAAGTGTTAAAGTTTCAGGTTTTAATTTCTTGTCACTTGCCTGAGATTTTAAGTGGATATACTACAATCAAGTTCGTAAATCTGCCTTTACAATCAAAGTGCCTCAGTCACTAAGTGCAGACAGGCTCAATCATGGTGGCTTATTTTCAATTAGTCCTCAAATTAACGAGAATGTGTTTATGTAATTTACATTAGTTCCTATTATTGAGCCATCAGTGGAATTAGCTGGAACAATTGACTGAACATAGCTCTAGGTGTAAAGTTGATAAATGAGCGTGAAGGAGAGTGGGGTGGTTAGAATTCCCCATCCTCCACAACCTACCAGTGCATGAGTTAGCGGGTCCTAGTCAAAGAAAGGCATACATTTATATAATGCCTTTCACAAGCTCACAGTGTCCTAGAGTGCTTCACAGTCAGGGCAGTACTTTCAATGTGTAGTCGCCATTGTTAGGTAGGAAACTGCAGCCAATTTGCACACGCAAGCTCCTGCAGCAATGAAATAATGACCAGATAGTTTGTTTTTTAACAAGATTGAGCGAAGGATAACTTATAGCCAGGACACAGTGGAGAATTTCCCTGCTGTTCTTTGTATTGTCGTGGGGTCATTTACCTGACAGGGCAGGTGGGCCCTCATTCGAACATACGAGTGAGGAGCAGGAGTCGGTCATTTGGCCCTTTGAGCCTGCTCTGTCTTCAGTGAGATCACGGCTGATTTGATTGTAAACCTCAACTCCACATTCCCGTCTACCCCCAATAACCTTTTACCCCCTTGTTTATCAAGAATCTAGCTACCTCTGTCTTTAAGATATGCAAAGACACTGCTTCCACTATCTTTTAAGGAAGAGACTTCCAAAGACTCACAACCCTCTGAGAGAAAAAAATTCTCCTAATTTCTGTCCCAAATGGGCAACCCCTTATTTTCAAACCATGGCCCCTAGTACCTGATTCTCCCACAAAAGGAAACATCCTCTTCCACATCAACCCTGTCAAGACCCCTCAGGATCTTGTGCATTTCAATCAAGTCACCTCTATCTCTTCTAAACTCCAGCAGATACAAACCTAGCCTATCCACCCTTTCCTCATAAGACAACCCACCCAATAGGTGTGAGTTTAGTAAGCCTTCCCTGAACTTCTTCCAATTCATTTACATCCTTCCTTAAATAAGGAGACCGATACTGTACACAGTACTCCAGATGTGGCCTCACCAATGCCCTGTATAACTAAAGCATAACCTCCCTACTTTTGTATTTAATTCTCCTCACATTAAATGATAACATTCTATTATATTTCCTAATTACTTGCTGTACCTGCATACAAGCCTTTTGTGATTCATGCAATAGGACTCCTAGATCCCCCTGAATCTCAGAGCTCTGCAATCTCTTGCTATTTAAATAATATATTTCTTTCTTATTTTTCCTGCCAAAATGGACAACTTCATACTTTCCCACATTATTCTCCAGATCCTGCCCACTCACTTAACCTATCTATCCCTTTGTAGCCTCCTATGTCCTCTTCACAACTTACTTTCCTACCTATCTTTGTGTCATCAGCAAATTTAGCAACCATACCTTCAGTCCCTTCATCCAAGTCATTTATATAAATCGTACAAAGTTGAGGCCCCAGCACTGATCCCTGTAGCACACCACTCGTTACATCTTGCCAACCAGAAAAAGACGCATTTATGCCAACACTCTGTTTATTGTTAGCCAGCCAAAATTCTATCCATGTCAATATGTTACCCCTTACACCATGAGCTTTTATTTCCACAATAACCTTTGATCTGTCATCTTATCAAATGCGCTCTGGAAATCTAAATACAGTACATCCACCAGTTCCCCTTTATCCATTCCATATGTTACTTCTTCAAAGAACTCCAGTAAATTGGTTAAACATGATTTCTCTTTCACAAAATCATGTTGACTCGGCTTGATTATCCTGAATTTTTCCAAGTGCCCTGCTATACCGCCTTTAATAATAGCTGCTAACATTTTCCCTATGGCAGATGTTAAGCTAGCTGGCCTTAAGTTTTCTGCTTTCTGTCTCTCTCTCCCTTTTTGAATAATGGAGTTACATTCACTATTTTCCAATCTGATGGAACCTTCCCCGAGTCTAGGGAATTTTGGAAAATTAAAACCAGTGTGTCAGCTATTTCATTAGCCCCTTCTTTTAAGATCCTAGGATGAAGTCTGTTAGGACCTGGTGACTTGTCAGCCCGCAACTCCAACAATTTTCTCAGTAGCACTTCCCTGGTGATTATAATTTTTCTCGGTTCCTCAATCCCTTCCATTTCCTGATTGAAAACTATTTCTGGGATGTTTCTTATATCCTCTACAGTGAAGACCAATGCAAAGTACCAGTTCAATTCATCTGCTATCTCCTTAATTTCCATTATTAATTCCCCAGACTTTCTATATGACCAACGCTCACTTTGTTAACAAGGGGAGGTGATGGTGTTGTGGTATTGTCACTGGACTAGCAATCCAGAGACCCAGGGTAATGCCATGGATGGTGGTGGAATTTGAATTCAATAAAAATCTGGAATTAAAATGTCTAATGATGACCACGATGAAAAACCCATCTGCTTCACTAATGTCCTTTAGGGAAGGAAATCTGCCATCCTTACCTGGTCTGGCTTACTTGTGACTTCAGACCCACAGAAATGTGGTTAACTCTTAAATGCCCTCTAGCAAGCCACTCAGTTGTATCAACCTACTGCAAAGTCTCAAAAAAGGAATGAAACCGGATGGACCATCCGACATCAACCTAGCACCAACGATGACAAACTCAGCCCTGTTGACCTTGCAAAGTCCTCCTTACTAACATCTGGTGGGGCTAGTGCCAAAATTGGGAGAGCTGTCTCACAGACTAGTCAACCAATAGCCTGACATGGTCATCGTCATGGAATCATACCTTACAGATAATGTCTGAGACACCACCATCAACATCCCTGGGTATTTTCTGTCCCACCAGCAGAGGGGGTGGCACAGTGTTATACAGTTGGGAGGGAGTTGCCCTGGGAGTCCTCAACATCGACTCCGGGTCCCATGAAGCTGATTACCACATACCGCCCTCCCTCAGCTGATGAATCCGTGCTCCTCCAAGTTGAACACCACTTGGAAGAAGGACTGAGGGTGGCAAGGGCACAGGATGAACCCTGGGTGGGGGACTTCAATGCCCATCAGCAATAGTGCACTACTAAAAGACATAGCTGCTAGGCTGATTATGTGGCAGTTGGTGAGGGAACCAACTAGAGGGAAAAACATACTTGACCTCATCCTTGCCATCCTGCCTGGCACAGATGCATCTGTTTATGACAGTATTGGTAGGAGTGACCAATGCACAGTTGTTGTGGAGATGAAGTCCTGTATTCACACTGAGGATGCCCTCCATTGTATTGTGCGGCACTGTGCTAAATGGGATAGATTTCGAACAGATCTAGAAACTCAAAACTGGGCACCCATGAGGTGCTGTGGGCCATCAGCAGCAGCAGAATTGTACTCAGCCACAATTTGTAATCTTGTGGCCCGGCATATCCCGCACTCTACCCTTCCCATCAAGCTAGGGAATCAACCCTGGTTCAATGAAGAGTGAAGTTGGACATGCCAGGAGCAGCACCAGATATATCTAAAAATGAGGTGTCAACCTGGTGAAGCTATAACACAGGACTACTTGCATGCCAAACAGCATAAACAACAAGTGATAGACAGAGCCAAACGATCCTGCCATATCCAGTTCTTAATGGTGGTGGATAATTAAACAAGTCACTGGAGGAGGAGGCTCCACAAGTATTCCCATTCTTAATGATGGGGGTGCCCAGCATATTAATGCAAAAGATAAGGCTGAAGCATTTGCTACAATCTTCTGCCAGATGTGCCGAGTAGATGATCCATCTCAGCCTCCTCCGGAGATCCCCAGCATGACAGATGCCCGTCTTCAGCCAATTCAATTCACCCCATGTGATATTAAGAAATGGCTGAAGGCACTGGATAATCAAAAGCTATGGGTCCTGAAAATATCCAATACAGCTACAACACTGGCATCTACCCAGCTATGTGGAAAATTGCCTAGGTATGTCCTGTACTCAAAAAGCAGGACAAATCAAACCCTGCCAATTACTGTGCCATTAGTCTACTCTCGATCATCAGTAAAGTAATGGAAGGGGCCATCAACAGTGCTATCAAGCGGAACTTGCTTAGCAATAACCTGCTCACTGATGCTCAGTTTGGGTTCTGACAGGGCCACACAGCTCCTGACCTCATTACAGCCTTGGTGCAAACATGTACAAAAGACCTGAACTCCCGAGGTGAGGTGAGAGCGGCTGCCCTTGACATCAAGGCAGCATTTGACCGAGTGTAGCATCAAGGAGCCCTAGCAAAACTGGAGTCAATGTCAGTCAGGAGGAAAACTCTCCATTGTTTGGAGTCATACCGAGCACAAAGATGGTTGTGGTTGTTGGAGGTCAGTCATCTCAGCTCCAGGACATCACTGCATGAGTTCCTCATGGTAGTGTCCTTGGCCCAACCATCTTCAGCTGCTTCATCAATGACATTCTTTCCATCATAAGGTCAGAAGGGTTAATGCTCGCTGATGATTGTACAATGTTCCACGCCATTCGTGACTCCTCAGATACTGAATCAGTCCATGTCCAAATGCAGCAAGACCTGGACAATATCCAGGCTTGGGCTGACAAGTGGCAAATAACATTCACAAGTGCCAGGTAATTGACCATCTCCAACAAGAGAGAATCTAACCATCGCTCCTTGATGTTCAATGGCATTACCAACACTGAATCCCCCACTATCAACATCCTGGGGTAGCTATTGACCAGAAGCTGAACTGGGCTAGCCATATAAATACTGTGGCTACAAGAGCAGGTCAAAGGCTAGGAATCGTGCAATGAATAACTCACCTCCTGACTCCCCAAATCCTGTCCACCATCTGAAAGGCACAAGTCAGACATGTGATGGAATACTCCCCACTTACCAGGATGAGTGCAGCTCCCACAACACTCAAGGAGCTTAATACCATCCAGGAGAAAGCAGCCTACTTGATTGGTACAGCATTCATAACCATTCACTCCTTACACCACTGATGCACAGAGCAGCAGTGTGTACCATCTATAATATGCACTGCAGGAACTCACCAAATCCCTTCAACAGCACCTTCCAAACCCACAACCACTACCATCTAGAAGGACAAGGGTAGCAAATAGAAGGGAACACCACCACTTGGAAGTTCCCCTCCAAGTCACTCACCACCCTGATTTGGAAATATATCGCCGTTCCTTCACTGCCGCTGGGTCAAAATCCTGGAACTCCCTTCCTAACAGCACCGTGGGTGTACCTACACCACATGGACTGCAGCAGTTCAAGAAGGCAGCTCACCACCTTCTCAAGGGAAATTAGGGATGGGCAATAAATGCTGACTCAGCCAGCGAAGTCCACATCCCCTTAATGAATAAAAAAACTTTTCTTTTAAAAATATTTGTAGAAACTCTTACTGTCTGTCTTTATATTTCTAGCTAGCTTTCTCTCGTACTTTAATTTTTCCTTCCTCATCAATTTTGTGGTCATTCTTTGCTGTTATTTATATTCTGTCCAATCTTCTGACCTGCCACCCATCTTTGCGCAATTATATGCTTTTTCTTTTAGTTTGATATTTCCTTTAAAATTTTTAGTTAACCATGGAGGGTGCATCCTCCCATTGGAATTTTTCTTTCTCGTTGGATTGTATCTATTCTGTGTATCCTGAAATATCCCCTTAAAGGTCTGACACTGCATCTATATGGACATATGCCTTAATTTGCCAGTTCACTTTAGCTAGCTGTACTTTCATGCCATCATAATTTCCCTTATTTAAGTTTAAAATATTGGACTTGGACCCACTCCTCTCCCTCAAACTGAATGTAAAATTCAATCATATTGTGGTCATTGCTACCTGGGGGCACTTTCACTATGAAGCCATTAGTTAATGCTATCTCATTGCACAATACCCGGTCTAGCAGAGCCTGCTCTCTAGTTGGTTCCAGAACTCCAGAATTTGCTGTTCTAAAAAACTATCCCGAAAACATTTGATGAATTCCTCCTCTAGGTTACCTTTGACCATCTGATTTTCCCAATTTATACACAGATTAAAATCGCCCATGATTATTGCCATAACTTTCTTACAAGCTCTTATTATTTCTCCCTTTATACCCCATCCCACTGTATGGTTACTGATGGGGGGGGGCCTGTATGACACTCCCACAAGTGATTTCTTGCCTTTATCATTTCTCATCCCTACTCAAACTGTTTCTACATCCTGGTTTCCTCAACTTAGGTCAGCCCTCTCCTATGTGCTAATAGCATCATTAATTAGCAAAGCCACCCCTCCACCTTTTCCTAGCTTCCTGTCCTATCCAAGTGTCTCATTCCCTTCAATAATCAGGTCCTAATCTATGTCATCCTGCAGCCATGTCCCTATAATGGCTATCAGATTGTACTTATTTATTTTCATTTGCACTCTCAGTTCATCTGTTTTGTTTCAAATGCTACATGCATTCAGATACAGAACCTTTAGTTTTGCCCTTTTATTATTTTTGTAACCTCTAGCCTTATCTGCTGAGTTACTCTTAGATTTGTACTCTCTGTCCCTTCCTGCCATGGTCTGTTTATCATTTCTCACATTGATACCTTTTTCTATTGCCTTTTCTCTACTCTTTGATTTATCACAACTTCCCAAATTTGATCCTTTTCCCCCACTATTTGGTTTAAAACCCTCTCTACTTCCCTAGTTATGTGGTTCGCTAGAACACTGGTCCCAGCACAGTTCAAGTGTCAAGCCCCCAATGGTACAGCCCCACAATCTGGAACCCATTTCTTCCACACCAGTCTTTAAGCCATATATTCATCTCCCTAATTTTATGTACACTATGCCAATTTGCATGTGGCTCAATTAATAATCCAGAGATTATTACTTTTGAGGTTCTGCTTTTTAATTTAGTGCCTAGCTCCTCATGCTCTTAATGCATTACCTCTTTCTGAGTTCTACCTAGGTCATTAGTACCTACACAGACCACGATAACTGGATCCTCCCCCTCCCACTGCAAGCTCCTCTCCAGCCCTGAACAGATGTCCCAAGCCCTGCCATGGGGCAGGCAACACAGCAGTCTGGACTCTCATTCTCTGCTGCAAAGAAAAGTGCCAATCCTTCTCACTATACCACTACATTCCTTTTTGCTTCCCTGCACTTGAATAGCTTCCTGTACCATGGCACCATGGTCAGTTTGCTCATCCCCCCTGCAGACCCCACTCTCATCCAAGCAAGCTGAGAGAACCTCAAACCTATTGGACAATTGCAAAGGCTGAGGCTCCTGCACTCCTGCACTCTGGGTCCCCTTACCTGCCTCACTTGCAGTCACGCCTTCCTGTCCCTGACCACCGACCAAACCAGAAGACCCTATTCTAAGTGGTGTGACAGCCTCCTGGTACAAAGCATTTAGTAACTTTCCCTCTCCCTGATGTGTTGCAGTGTGTGCAGCTTGGCCTCCAGTTCAATGACTCTGAGTTGAAGCTCTTTGAGCCGCAAACACTTACTTCAGAGGTGTTTGGCTTGGATCACACTTGGATCCAGGACCTTAACCACTTACTAGATACTCACCAAACAGCTAGCTCATTTCCCTGTAGTAGAGTAAGAAGCAATTCCTACAGGGTGAAAAATGTAGAAAAAGCAAAAGGAAAGGAACACCTCCTTCCCCTCCTGACCAAACTCCCTCACTCATCATACACTCAGTTCCAAAGTTGCCCTCGGTTACATCTCATTTGAAAGATGGCACTTGCTCAGTCTTGTATTGAAGTGCTAGTCTAGAATTTATGCTCAATTTTCAAATTTGAGATTTGAACTTACAGCCTTCTGACTCTGGCAATTAGTGTACGACTGAGTCATGGCAACATGAGTAATCCATGGTCTTTATTCTGAAACCTTTCAGCTGCTCAGCTCAATTGTTCTGATGTGCTTGACTGTGTACGGTTCACAGAAATAATGGCATCTTCCTCCATTGAGTCATTGAGCTCTATTTGCCATTAAAGGCCAATCACACTCTTACACACCTTTCAAATGCTTGCTGTTGTCCTAGTTTCACTGTGCCTGCAGCTGTGCCTTCAATCATCTATGCCTCAAAGCTTTGGTATTCCCTCCCTAAACCTTTGCATCTCTTCACTTCTCTCCCCTTCTTTAAGACCCACCTCTTTTAGTCACTTGGCTTAACGTCTTCTTCCTTGGCTCAGTGTCAATACTTGTCTGATTACGTTCCTGTGAAATGTCTTCCAACATTAATAGCATTATATAAATGCAAGTTACTGTTTCTGATTATTAAACAACCTTTACACCCAACGAGCTGACATTGGCTTAACCAAATGTTAAACAAAGGGCACACAGGTAATTATCAGAAAACACCCGTGCATGGGAAAACCTCACTCAACACCAACCATGTTGGAAAATCAAGAGCATGGCAAACTTGGAAAACAGTCTCCGATTGTATCAAGTAACAAGTTTGGAAAGATGATATTCCGACACATCCTTCTGTTAGGTGTTGGGAGTTCTCAGTTACAAGTTACTGCTCAAAATAATAAGGATCCCAGCAGCGAATATTGGCTGATCACAGATTTATTAAGCATACAGTAATAACCATTACTGACAATAATTAAACATACATTGTACAGCAGCACTTATGACAAAATCTTGCAAGTTTTTGTATGGGAAATTCAAAACACATTACAGTTCTTAGCTCAAAGTGTTTGGTGAAGCCTTTGAATTCCAAGGCATATGTCCCAATACCCTTTCTTTATACATTTATTCCCCAAGATGTGCTACGTGACAAACTATTCTCTGCATTTCCCAAAAACGTCCTCCTTTGTCCCTTCTCAATACTTTTAGTTCTAATGAGTTCTTTTTGTAGAACACCCTTGTTTGGTCACACTCCCTAACCCCTAACCTCTCAGAGCTTTCTCAGGCAGGTGTTTATCTTAAAGAACTCCAAACTAAGGGAGTTTTTCTGGTCTGCTCAGCATCTGTGCACTAACTATTACCAGCTAAAGTCCCCTGACTGTGATGTATTTTAATTAGCTTTACTGAGCACTGGATTTCACTGCTTCCATGATTAATAGAATATAACAAGCCTGCTTGATGATTAAACTTTCATTCTTCCAGCAGAGACTCGCTTAATAGGCAAAAGCTAAAAGTTAATATTACAAGTGATTATACCACCAAAGTATTTCATTGGCTATAAAGTGCTTTAGAATGTCCTGAGGTTGTGAAAGGTGTTATATATATTTATATGTATATGGAAGTCTTTATTTTTTACTATATAGAGAGACTTCAAGACAGTTGGGCATGGTTAATAGGAGAAATAGGAACATAGGAGCAGGAGTAGGCCATTCGGCTCATCAAGCCTACTCCGCCATTCAATTAGATTATGGCTGATCATCTACCTCAAAGTCACTTTCCCGCACTATCTCCATATCTTTTTATGTTATTAGTCTACAGAAATCTATTGATTTCTCTCTTGAACACGCTCAATGATTGGGCTTCCACAGCCTCTGGGATAAAGAATTCCAAAGATTCAGCACCCTCTGAGTGAAGAAAGTCCTCCTCATCTCAGTCTTAAATGGCCAACCCTTATTCTGAGATTATGTCCCCCTAGTTTTATACTTACCAGCCAGGGGAAACATCTTATCTACATCTATCCTGTCATGCCCTGTAAGAATAATTAATGATTAATGATTGAGCACTGAGTCCAGTGCTTTATTTGGATGCATTTTGTAGGATTTGTTTGGCCCGCTGGTGTTGGGATGGACAGGGCAGGAGATCTTTCCAAGTAGTGTCCACACCGCTGCATCTTTCTGCCTTCCCCACTGAACATTGTCCAAACCCTACCCCAAGGCCAGGACACCAGACCTGTGAAAAAGACAGGTCATTTTTTTTTAAAAAAAAGCTTTTAACTGAACCAACAAATTCTATTGTCTTACAAAGTGAGCCATCCACTTTCCTGAAGCCAGTGGTTACTCCCTATTGGGCTGATACCAGGGAGAGTGAAGGGGAGAGGAGGGCAGAGAAGTTGGGAAGGAAGAGATAGTGAAGAAGTGGGCAGGGAAGTGAGAGGAAAAGAGGGGAGAAAAGCAACAAGCTGAAGGGAGAGGTGAAGTGGAAAACTAGAGGGAGCGGAGAGAGTGGATGAAAGGGAATAGAAAGGACAGGAAGACAGGGTAAGGAAGAGGTAAAGAGAGTGCAAGTAAGAGAGAAAAGCATGAAAGGGGGAGAGAGAGAGGAGGTAAGAATTTTTCGGAATTCATTCTTGGGATATGAACATTACTGGTAAGGCCAACATTTATTGTCCATCGTGAGTTGCCCTTGAAAAGGTGGTAATTGGTTCTTGCTGAATTGCAACAATCCGTGGGGTTTAGGTACACCCACAGTGCTGTTAGATAGGGCTTTCCAGAATTTTGACCCAGGGGCACTTCTTCACAGGACTGGGTAAATAAGTCTAATTTGGGATGCTGTTCCCATCCATGTCTTTGTCCTTCTAGGTGATTTTGGGAGCAGCTCTGTTCCCTAGCCACCGAGTTCATCCCTCTTTCTGGCAACAGTCTGAGTCTAAACCACACTGTTGGCAACCTTGGTGTCATATTTGACCCTGCAATGAACTCCCGACCTCATATCCACACCAACACTGAGATTATATTGAACTCCAGAACATTGCCTGACTTCACCCTTGCCTCAGTTTAGCACTGATGAAACCCTCATTTATGACTCTGCTCTCTCCACACGTGACTATTCTAAACACTCCTGTCCGGCCACCCACATTCAAACCCCTGTATACCTGAGGTCATCCAAAACTTTGTAGCTTGTGTCCAAAATTGCATCAAAACCCATTCATCCATCACCTTTGTGCTTACTGCCCTACAGTGGGTCCTGTGAAGCAACGCCTTGGTTTTAAAATTCTCATCCTTGTTTTCAAATCCCTTCATGGCCTTGTTGCTCCCAATCTCTGTAATATCCTCTTGCCTCACTCTCTGACATGTCTACACTCTAATTCTGGCATCCTGAGCATCCCTGATTTTAATCACTTCACCACTGGTGGTCGTGTCTTCTGCTGCCAAGGCCTAAGCTCAGGAAAGCCCTCCCCCAAACCTCTCCACCTCTATTGGCCAAGCTTTTGGTCATCGGCCCTAATATCTCCTTATGTGGCTCAATGTCAAATTTTATTTATAACACTCCTGTGAAGCACATTGGGACATTTTACTACATTAAAGGCACTATATAAATCTGAGCTGTTGTCATTGAAGAAGCCTTGGTGAGTTGCTACAATGCATTCTGTAGAAGGTACACATTGAACCAATTGAACAGTCCATTAGTGGTGGAGGGAGGGGGTGTTTAAGCTGGTGGATGGGGTGTTTCTCCCTGGATGGTGTTGAACTTATTCAGTACTGTTTCAGCTGCGCTCATCTAGGCAAATGAAAGCCCTTGACCGAGTTCCCCATTATCAACATTGTGTGGCTCATCATTGACCAGAAGCTATGCTGGGCCAGCGATATTAATCACAACTGCTACAAGAGCAGGGTAGAGATTGAGTAACCTGCAGTGAGCCTCTTGCCTTAGAGCCTCCTCCACATCTAGAAGGGTGAAGTCAAGAGTGTGATGGAATACTTATCACTCATCTATATGGATGCAGCCTCAAAAATACTCAAGAAGCTCAATCCCATCCAGGACACAGTAATTTGCTTGGTCAATGCCCCAAAGTCAATATCCACACCCTCCATTGTCAATGCAATGTGGCAACAGTATGTACAATCTACAGTACTCAGATAAGTAACTCAACAAACTTACTTCAACAGCACCTCCCTCCTTTGCAACCTGTGTCATCAAGAAGGACAAAAGCAGGAATACTAGGGAAGCACCATCGCCTCCAAGTTCCCCACCAAGCCACACGCTATCCTGATTTGAACGTGTATCATTCCTTCATTGGTACTCTGGAATTCCATGCCCAAAGCCATTGGGGAAATGCCAACACCACAAAAGCTGCAGCAGTGAGAAGTTTCTCAAAACCATCTTCTCAGGACAGCTAGGGATGCTCAAGAATTGCAATTCTACTAACATTACCCACATGCCAAGAATTTTAAAAATATCATTAATGAACATGGAGCCATCAACTCAGCAATTGTACTTTCTGGGTTCACACTCTTTTGTGCTGCTCAAATACTATTGGATGGAACGTATTGTGACCTAAGTGTTATCTAAGCTCAATTGATGGGATGTGTGTCAGTGATACTGCTACCACTGGATACATATAAAGTCATTTTCTAAAAGCTTGGATCATGGTCTGTTGGCAACTTAGGCGCAACCAAAGATTGTCTTCCTCAACATACTGCCAAAATACAGTTCAAAAAACCCAAAAATGATCAGTCCTACATACAACATTACTACAAACATACAAATTAGGAGCTGGAGTATGCCATTCAACCCCTTGAGCCTGCTCCACCATTCAGTAAGATCACAGCTGATCTGATTATAACCTCAATTTCACATTCCACCTACCATCGATAACCTTTGAACATTTACAAAATTGCATTCAGTTAATCAACTGCAGATTGATTTGCAACTCCATCAACACTCAAGAAGCTCGACAGCATCCAGGACAAAGCAGCCTACTTGATTGAAACCCCATCCATCATGCCCTACATCCACTCCTTCTACTACCAATGCACACTGGCAGCAGTGTGTACCATCTACGAAATGCATTGCAGCAACTCACCAAGGCTCCTTTGACAGCACCTTCCAAACCTGCGACCCCTATCACCATGAAGGACAAGAGCAGCAGATGCATGAGAAAACCACCACCTGCAAGTTCCCCTCCAAGTCACACACCATTCTGACTTGAAACTATCTCGCCGTTCCTTCACTGTCGCTGGGTCAAAATCCCTCCAAAACAGCACTGTGGATGTTCCTAACCATATGGACTGCAGCAGTTCAAGAAGGCAGCTCACTACCACCTTCTCAAGGGCAATTAGGGATGGGCAATAAAAAATGCTGGCCTAGCCAGCAATGCTCACATCCAATGAAAGAATAAAAAAAAGATTGTGTAGTTTGTTAATGATTACATTCCAAGTGTCAATGAAGGAGCATTCAGGCTATCTGACACCCACATTGATGTAACTAAAATCCTCTTTGTGAATTCACTCAATACCCCAAGTTCGAACGTGGCAGCAGTAATGAATTCAGGGAATATTTAACTGGTACAATTTATTACACATAGATCCAATTTAGTCTTTAGCCCAAATACTGGCAGCCCAATGCTTGCAACAATATCCATTCTAATCGGTGCTTACCTGGAACTCTTCACGGTCGAAGTGCAGCATTTGAAAAGGATTCATGATCCCAACAGTTAGTGTGACTATTGGTTGACGCTCGCCGCACTAAGATGGGAGGTGATGGTTGGGTGGCTATCAAATAGCTTGGTGCATGTTTGGCAAATAGTACTTGGATGTTGAGCTAATATGGGTAGACATTGGGCTAGAATATTCAATGATTCTTGTATAAAATAGACCCAAAGGACATAGCACAAAAAGATAACCCGCTGACCTTGTGGACAAGTTAATGAGTGCAGATGGAATGAATGCTATAAACCCTGGCATGGAGAGCGGATATGGAATTAACCACTGATCCAAACTCATTGGATTTATTGGTGGTTGACGGCCTCCTTTCCATGAAGACCATCTGTAGTGCAATGGAATACAATGCCTTTGTGCTGTTCATTCTCTGCATAGGCATAAAATACTGAGTGAGGTTTAGTGCTGTTAAACAAGGGCGAGCAAAGGTTTGAAGATAAAGCTACAGATTAATGGGGGTGTAAGGGTTCTAACTCCCTCTAGCTGTTCTTCAGACGTCAGTTACAGACCCACATCTATGCCAAAATGCACAGCGCCAAATGAAACATCCCAGAGCCTTGCCTATACTGCTCATGAGCGCCGCCTGAGAAAAAAGGCACCCCCTGCGTTTAATGTCTCTTATGCTGCACAGCTGACATCTAGACCTCAGCAGAGCAGGGAAAATGAACCGCTCCATGGTCCCACTAATACAGCTCAAATGAATTGTAGCACCCTTGTGCAATCACCCCTAATAGGCATTTCACATTGGCGCATGACTCAATGAATTAAACATTGACACACAGAGTACAATACTTGTTTTTCAGCGGGGTTCGCTGTGCTTCAAAAAACTGCAGATCACTTGGCCTTTTTAATTTCTAAAGTGGGTTCGATATTTTAAAATGTCTGCCAGTGAATGAATCACTTGTTCAAGTATATTGCCAAACATTCAGCGTTTAAGATCTTCATCAAATATTGCATTAATAATATGTTGTTTACATGTTGGATGAATGATTCATCATGATCCTTTTCTAATTGGATCATGAGATTGGAGGATTGATCATTAGGGGTGGGTGGCTTGGGTGTTGTTACCATTGTCCGGTGTTCCCAATATGCCATTGAACTTCATAGCTCCCTCACAACATTTAAGAAATTAAATATTTAGATGCGCACTTGAAAAACCATAGCACACAGGGCTATGGACCAAGTGCTTGAAAATGAGATTAGAATAGATAAGCGCTTGATGGCCGGCATGGACACAATGGGCCGAAGGACCTGTTCCTGTGCTGTATGACTCTATGACTCAATAGACTCTATAAATAAGGCCTTCCTCCTACAATCTACAAAACCCAAACTTGGCGTCATCTTATCGTAACCTTCTCTTCTTCCCCTGATCGTGAACCTTGGTCATGTCCTTCACTCTGGCTCCTTCATCTGGTTCTCAAGTAAATCATAAATCTCCTGGTTCAGGACATTATAGCCACAATGGGCACCTCATTCTTTGTTAATACTTCAGGAGATAAACTGTTCAGCTTTAGGTTTTATGCAAAGAAAGATACACCATTCAATCAGTGGCGTGATTGTTGAAATGTCACTAATAGGCTCCAAGCTATACATTGAATGTCTAGTACACTGCACTACAGAGACTACCCTGATCTTATATGTTGCCAGATCTTTGTAAAGACTCCGGTTTATTAGCACTGCTAACTTGAACGGGGGTGACAGTTTTAATGGCAATTCCAGCAACTTTGCTATTACTGGTTTGAGAGAGAGGGTTGCTGGTTCCCATGTAGGCTTATTTCATACATGGGATTGAAACTGGCTTCTGAAGACTGGCTGCTGCCAGGGCTGCTGGTATGAGTAATTACGATGCTGGGGATCTGGGCTGCCTTCATCAATGCAACATCTACTTTCCTTGGTCCAACACCATCCAGATTTCCGGCCACCTGAATCAACAATGAGTCAAGCGAGAGAATTTGATCAATGTTTCATTGCAAGTCAGTTAATAATCCAAGTCAAACCTTAGACTATGTTCTGCTCTGAAGAACTTCTGTAAATTCTTCATTTGATCCCCATTCCTTACATGACTAGTTAGGATTAGAAGGTGCAATAGATGTTAGTTAAAGGGGCAATGTCATCTGATAGAAGGCCTTCTCAAACCAGTTAGGACAGCCTAAACATTTATTCCCCCCACTACTGGCATACCATGGATGCAGTGTATATTACCTAAAGGTTGCATTGCACAAATCCACCAAGACTTCTTCGGTAGACCCTCCACCATGCAACATAAGAATATAAGAAATAGGAGCAGGAGTTGACCATACAGTTCCTCAAGTCTGCTCCGCCATCCAATATGATCATGGCTGATCTTCTTCCCCAACAACACTTTCCTACCCACTCCTCATACCTCTTTGATTCCCTGAGAGGCCAAAGATCTGTCTATCTCAGCCTTAAATATACTTAGTGATGGAGCATCCACAACCCTCTGTGTTAGAGAATTTCAAAGATTCACAACCCTCTAAAGCGAAATTTTTTTCCCCACCTCAGCCTTAAATGATCGACCCCTTATCCTGAGAATGTGTCCCTGTGATCTAGATTTCCGAACCTTCCAGTATCTACCCAGTTGAGCCCGTCAGACCACCTGGAAGGACAAGGACAGCAGGTGTATGGGAACACCCTCACACAGAAGTCCCCTTCAAGTCACACACAATAATGACTCAGACATTTATTATTACTCCTTCATCACTGCGGGGTCGAAATGTTGGAACCCTCGTCTAAACAACATTGTTTCCCCATACAGACTTCAGTGATTCAAGAAGGTGTCCCATTATCACCTTCTCAACGGCAGGTAAGGATGGGCAATAAATGCCAATGATGCCCAGATCCCAAGACTGAAGTTTTAAAAAATGACATTTTTCAAATTGCAAGACCCACGCAACTATGGTGATGTTTTACTAATTATATTCAAAGTTAAATGTTTTATTTCCGTGCAACGTTTAACTGATATAGAAATCTCAAAGTGATCACCAATAATGCACATCAAATTGAACGTAGTTATCAAAGCAACTGACCCAAGCAATAAAGCTGCCTGTAATCTCCAAACTACCATTGTAATAGGTCTTGAATACAATATTTGGACAATGACATACACTAAATATATAAAAAAAAGCTACAAGCAGTCTGGTTCAGGTTAATGTTATTGCTGGGGATTTGCCAAATTACAGTGTATTTCACCCAATAGTTTGTGCATTGCAATATGCTCTGTACTGTAAGTCCTGCATCACTGATACAGAGGCCTCTACATCTCAACATGCGCTGATTGAGTGGTCCGTATAGATCCTGTAAATGGGTTAAGTCCTGTGTTAAAACAATGGACAGAGGACTGTCACCCAAATATGTTATGTATTTGTTTGTGAATATCCCTAACACTAGTTTCTGGACCACTGACTCACCATTAGTATACATTACACCTCACTGTTGGAAATAGTGTAGAATTATCGCCTATGGTTTTCTTATGAATAATCAATTAGTAAAGCTCCCACAAATTCCATGACACCAGCTATTGATGATTCAAAATACTATTTTAGCAACATCATCCCATGTTAATATGTTGCGATTTAAAAGTTCCAAGCTAATAGACATAAGAATAAAAAGCACAGTTGTAAAACGTTTTCACACAGAATCACAGTGCAGAAGAGGCCCTTCGGCCCATCGTATCTGTACCAACATGTGAGAAACACCAGACGTACCTACCTAATCCCATTTACCAGTGCTTGGCCCATAGCCTTGAATGGTATGACATGTCAATTGCTCATCCAGGTACTTTTTAAAGGATGTGAGGCAACCCGCCTCCACCTCCCTCCCAGGCAGTGCATTCCAGACTGTCACCACCCTCTGGGTAAAAAAGTTTTTCCTCACATCCCCCCTAAACCTCTTTCTCCTCACCTTGAACTTATGCCCCCTTGTGACTGACCCTTCAACTAAGGGGAACAGCTGCTCTCTATCCACCCTGTCCATGCTCCTCATAATTTTGTACACCTTGGTCAGGTCACTCCTCAGTCTTCTCTGCTCCAACGAAAACAACCCAAGTCTATCCAACCTCTCTTCATAACTTAAATGTTTCATCCCAGGCAACATTCTGGTTAATCTCCTCTGCACCCCCTCCAGTGCAATCACATCCTTCCTATAATGTGGCAACCAGAACTGCACACAGTACTCCAGCTGTGGCCTCACCAAGGTTCTATACAACTCCAACATGACCTCCCTACTTTTGTAATCTTAGATTCAACATCATCAATGTTATGTGTTAGAGGGATGTTGAAAGAAGCCAGACTGTGCAGAACAGTAATGTCAACTGAGCTACCATATTGAGGTGTTACAGGGTGTGTATCCATGATGTAGATTGCAACAGCAATGCTTTTCTCATTGTCTCTTGTCTTCCCCTCCATTGGAGACCTTCTCTTTTGTTCTCTTTCCTACCCTCACAGGGAGTAGAGCCCATGTAAAACCCCTCAGAGAGTATGCACCAGAGAACATCTGGCATGAAATGCAGATGTCAATTGTAAATTTAACCTGTAATTTTAAGTATAGTGAGGCACCCTCTGTACTGTACTGAAAGAAAGTGTATTGGACTTTATAAAATGACAGATTTGAAATGCACCTATACTGGTACATAAGTCAGGATGGTGAATGGCTTGGAGGGAACTTGCAGGTGATGATGTTCCCATGCATTTGCTGCCCTTACCCTTCTAGGCGGTAGAGGACGCAGGTCTGTAAGGTGCTGTTGAGGGAGCCTTGGTGAGTTGCTGCATTGCATATTGTAGATGGTACACACTGTTACTATTGTGCGTTGGTGGCGGAGGAAGTTAAGGATTGTGGACAGGGTGCCAATCAAGCAGGCTGTGTGTGTGCATGTGTGTGTGTCTGTGCATGTGTCTGTGTGTCTCTGTCTGTGCGTGTGTGTGTATCTGTGTGTCTATGTCTGTGTGTGTGTGTGTTCGTGACTGAGTCCCGACAATGCAGATGTGTTGATAATGTAATCTCACAATACAGGTGTGTCGGCTTTTTGGATGCAACAGTCAAAGATAATGATGCATAATTAAATCATTGAAGACTGTAGCTCGTTAAGACTTTTTGACCAATCTTGGACAAGGCAACCAAGATACCCATCTTCCAATTAAGCAGTTTACAGCCTTCCGGACTTAACATTGAGTTCAACAACTTCAGATCATGAACTCTCTCCTCCATCCTCAGCCCTTTTTTTCAAATATTTATTTTTAAATTTTTATATATACATTTTTTTCCCACCTATTTCTATTATTATTTTTAAAATTTATTTCCATCCATTGTTTTGTCCCCACCTTTTAGCTTATTTTGACCCTTGCTCCCATACCATCCCCTCCCCTACCACAACCCCACTAGGGCCATCTGTCATTGGCTCATCTTGCTTTCTACTCTTAATATCACGATTAGCACCTCCTTTAGCCAGTATCACCACCACTAACACCCCTTCGACCTTTTGTTTATGATGTCTTTTGCAATCTCTCCTTTTCCTCCACCTATCGCTGGCCTTCGATCCAGCTTCATCTGTCCCACCCACCTTATACAGTATATATTTCACTACGTTTCTACTTCTCTTTAGTTCTGAAGAAAAGTCAACTGGACTCGAAACGTTAACTCTTTCTCTCCACAGATGCTGTCAGATCTGCTGAGTTTTTCCAGCAATTTTTTTTTGTTTCAGATTTCCAGCATCCGTAGTATTTTGCTTTTAGCCAAGATACTGCAGTCTGATTGAGCAACAGGGTTCCCTCCCCTTCAAAACATTCTAGAACATGTTTGTTATTAACAATACATACAGACCTAGCTTCAGTCTTTACTTAATGGAATAGGTTGGTATATACCTTTGGAGAGACTCTCCCATCACCTGTTGGATTCACTTCAACCATTGAGATATTGGTCATATCAGATGATGTCTGAAACTAAAGAAATGCAGATTGCTGAAATTAGCAAATGCTGGGATCATGAACGTTAAGAGATTTCTGATCTTTCGAGGCTTTGTTGCAAATCATTCAATGATCCAAATGAAACCATAAAGCTTGTTTTCCTCCAAGAAACCTCTATAATTCCTTCTTCAGATGATATGCAGTACCTTTAAGTATAGTCAAGGTCCTACCTCATAAATTTAACTTACGTTAGCGATAGCTCATTCTGGGCTGTGTGATCCAGCCTAACCATCACTTTTGTTTTCCCTCTCGAGCTTCTAGTGGCACTGAGCAACTGAAAGGAGTGATCTGGCAATTTATTCTGAGATCTTTATTGCACATGTTCCAAAATAGCAGAACAAAAGCCTGATAGCAGTGAGCTGGGGTTTCGATTAAGGTGCAAAAGCTTTCCCCTTATACCTTTATTCCTTTTTTCCAGTAATTTGCATGGCAATAAAAGACTCTCCCACTTACTTCTCAGGATGGCTTTCCAGTTCTTCTTGAAGAGGTCGAATGGTGCATCATGGTCCCAGGAACTTCTCTGTACTTGTGAAACTCCAACGAATTCTACCTAAACAGTCTGGCATGACTGACTGACTGACTTCCTTACCATAACTCTGGCAACAAATGCCTTGGGAAACAGGAGGACTTAGGTTTTTAGCAGGGTCAGAGGGCTTTGATATGATCCTTTTAGATCAATGCCAGAGTTATGGTAAGGAACTGGCAGAACTCTTGAGAAATGTCAAAGTCTACACAGAGCTTTTGGCATAAAGCCAAAGGCCAAGTGTAATTTCCAGAATTGCAAGTTGTGATGGTCATCTGTTCTCATTTCAGGCAGTATTTACATTTCTTCGCTTTTCATTGAGCTACTGAATTTCCACAAGATGTCCCTTTGCAGGTCTCATTCTTTGGGTGTAATTTAGTCTTTGGGCAATAGCGTAAAATAGGCTTTATAGGATCACCCAATGTACACTGCCCCTGAACATTGAGACAGATGTAAATGTTGATGAGCTGATCTGATATTGCCTATTTTGCACGATTATCCAGAATTTCAATTGCCCACTTTATTATACAGCTCAGTGGGGGTGAAATTGGTCTCCGTACTCTGTGTAAAACCAGCTTGTAACCAATCAGCAGCTGGCTTTTCACTCTGCCAGCTTTTCTTTTATTCATTTATGAGATGTGGGCTTCGTTGGCTGGGCCAGCATTCATTATGCACCCCTAATTGCCTTTGAGATCACGGGGGTGAGCTGGCTTCTTGATCCGCTGTAGTCTATGTGGTGTAGGTACACCCACAGTTCTGTTAGGGAGGGAGTTCCAGGATTTTGACCCAGCGACAATGAAGGAATGGTGATATATTTCCAAGTCAGGATGGTGAGTGGCTTGAAGGGCAACTTACAGATGGTGGTGTTCCCATGCATTGGCAGCCCTTGTCCTTCTAAATGATAGTGGTCGTTTTGAAGGTTGCGTCGAAAGAGGCTTGCTGAGTTGCTGCAGTGCACCTTGTAGATGATACATACTGCTGCCATTGTGCGTTGGTGTTGGAGGGAGTCAATGTTTGTGAATGGAGTGCCAATAAAGTGGGCTTAGTGTGTGTGTGTGTGTCTGTGTATCTGTGTGGGTCTGTGTGCATCTGTATGTGTGTGTGTGTATGTTTGTGCATGTGTGTTTGTGTGTGCCTGTATGTGTGCATATGCATGCGTGTGTATGTGCATCTCTGTGTGTGCCTGTGTCTGTGTGTGCGTGTGTGTTTGCGACTGAGTCCCGACAGTGCATATGTGTTGATAATGTACAAATCTCAGGAAGTGTGTCGCCTTTTTGGTTGCAACAAAGATAATGATGTGTGATTAAATTATTAAAAGACTGCAGCTATTAAGACTTTATGTCCTATCTTGGACAAGACCACCCAAGATACTGCAGTCTGATTGAACAACAAGATTTTCTCCCCTTCAAAACATTCTAGAACATATTTGTTATTAACAATACATACAGACCTAGCTTCAGTCTTTACTTAATGGAATAGGTTGGTATATACCTTTGGAGAGACTCTCCCATTACCTCTTGGACTCACTTCAACCATTGAGATATTGGTCATGTCGGATGATGTCTGAAACTAAAGTAATGCAAATTGTTGAAATTAGCAAATGCTGGGATCATGAACATTAAGAGATTTCTGGTCTTTCGAGGCTTTGTTGCAAATCATTCAATGATCCAAATGAAATCAGAAGCTTGTTTTCCTCCAAGAAACCATCTTCAGAAGCTATGCAGTACCTTTCTTTAGGTATTGTCAAGGTCTTATCTCATAAATTTAACTTGGTTAGCGATAGCTCCTTCTGGGCTGTGTGACCCAGCCTAACCCTTACTTTTGTTTTCCCTTTCGAGCTTTTAGTGGCACTGAGCAACTGAAAGGAGTGATCTGACAATTTATTCTGAGATCTTTATTGCACATGTTCCAAAATAGCAGAATAAAAGCCTGATAGCAGTGAGTTGGGTTTCGTTTAAGGTGCAAAAGCTTTCCCCTTACACCTTTATTCCTTTTTTCCAGTAATTTGCATGGCAATAAAAGACTCTCCCACTTACTTCTCAGGATGGCTTTCCAGTTCTTCTTGAAGAGGTCGAATGGTGCATTATGGTCCTAGGAACTTCTCTGTACTTGCGAAGCTTCAACGAATTCTATCTAAACAGTCTGGCTTGACTGACTGACTGACTTCCTTACCATAACTCTGGCAACAGATGCCTTGGGAAACAGGAGGACTTAGGTTTTTAGCAGGGTCAGAGGGCTTTGACATGATCCTTTTAGATCCAAGCCGGAGTTATGGTAAGGAACTGGCAGAACTCTTGAGAAATGTCAAAGTCTACACAGAGCTTTTGGCATAAACCCAAAAGGCCAAGTGTAATTTCCAACATTGCAAGTTGTGATAGTCATCAGTTCTCACTTCAGGCAGTATTTAAGTTTCTTCCGCTATTCATTGAGCTACTGAGTTTCCACAAGATGTCCCTTTGCAGGTCTCATTCTTTGGGTGGAATTTAGTCTTCGGTCAATAGCGTAAAATAGGCTTTATAGGAGCAGCCTATTGTACACTGCTCCTGAACATTGTGACAGATGTAGATGTTGATGAGTTGATCTGATATTGCCTATTTTACATGATTTTTCAAAGTTTCAATTGCTCACTTTATTATGCAGCTCAGTGGGGGTGAAATTGGTCTCCGTCCTCTGTGCAAAACCAGCTTGTAGCCAATCAGCAGCTGGTTTTTCACTCTGCCAGCTTTTCTTTTATTCATTTATGGGATATGGGCTTCGCTGGCAGGGCCAGCGTTCATTACGCACCCCTAATTGCCCTTGAGAAGGTGGTGGTGAGCTGCCTTCTTGAACCTCTGCAGTCCATGTAGTGTAGGTACACCCACAATACTGTTAGGGAGGGAGTTCCAGGATTTTGACCCAGCGACAGTAAAGGAACGGTGATATATTTCCAAGTCAGGATGATGAGTGACTTGGAGGGGAACTTCCAAGTGGTAGTGTTCCCACGCATCTGCTGTTCTTGTCCATCTAAATGGTAGTGGTTGTGGGTTTTGAAGGTGCTGTCGAAAGAGGCTTGCTGAGTTACTGCAGGGCATCTTGTAGATGGTACACACTGCTGCCACTGTGCGTTGGTGGTGGAGGGAGCGGATGTTTGTGGATGGGTTGCCAATCAAGCGGGAGGTGTATGTGTGTGTGCGTGTGTGCATATCTGCGTCTGTGTGTATCTGTTAATGTGCCTGTATATGTGTGTGTGTGTTTGTGTGTGTCAGCGCCTGTGTGTGCATGTGTCTGTGTATGTGCCTGTAAATGTGTGCATGCATGCGTGTGTGTTTATGTGTGTGTGTGTCTCTGTCTGTGCGTGTGTGTGTGTGCGCACGCTTGCAACTGAGTCCCGACAGCGCACATGTATTGATAATGTAGAAAACCCATGATACAGGTTACACACAGGAAGTGCGTTGGCTTTTTGGATGCAACAGTCAAAGATAATGATTTGTGATTAAATTAATGAAGACTGTAGCTAGTAATACTTTTTGTCCAATCTCAGACAAGAAGACCCAAGATACTGCAGTCTGATTGAGCAACAGGATTCTCTCCCCTTCTGAACATTCTAGAACATGTTTGTTATTAACAATACATACAGACCTAGCTTCAGTCTTTACTTAATGGAATAGATTGGTATATACCTTTGGAGAGACTCTCCCATCACCTCTAGGACTCACTTCAACCATTGAGATATTGGTCATGTCGGATGATGTCTGAAACTAAAGTAATGCAGATTGTTGAAATTAGCAAATGCTGGGATCATGAACTTTAAGAGATATCTGTTCTTTCGAGGCTTTGTTACAAATCAATCAATGATCCAAATGAAATCATAAAGCTTGCTTTCCTCCAAGAAACCTCAATGATTCTGTCTTCAGAAGCTATGCAGTATCTTTCTTTAGGTATAGTCAAGGTCCTAGCTCATAAATTTAACTTATGTTAGCGATAGCCCCTTCTGTGACCCAGCCTAACCTTTAATTTTGTTTTCTCTATTGAGCTTCTAGTGGCACTGAGCAGCTGAAAGGAGTGATCTGGCAATTTATCCTGAGACTTTTATTGCACATGTTCCAAAATAGCAGACCAAAAGCCTGATAGCAGTGAGCTGGGGTCCGGCTTGACATAACTGACAACAGATGCTTTGGGAATCAGATCTTAGAGGTTTTTAGCAGGGTCAGAGGGCTTTGACATGGACCTCTCAGATCTCAGCCAGAGCTACGGTAAGGAACTGGCAGAACTCTTGAGAAATGTCAAAGTCTACACAGAGCTTTTGGCATAAACCCAAATGGCCAAGTGTAATTTCCAACATTGCAAGTTGTGATAGTAATCAGTTCTCACTTCAGGCAGTATTTAAGTTTCTTGCGCTATTCATTGAGCTACTGAATTTCCACAAGAGGTCCCTTTGCAGGTCTCATTCTTTGGGTGTAATTTAGTCTTTGGTCAATAGTGTAAAATTGGCTTTATAGGATCAGCCCATTGTACACTGCTCCTGAACATTGTGACAGATGTAGATGTTGATGAACTGATCTGATTTCACCTGTTTTACACGATTGTTCAAAGTTTTAATTGCTCACTTTATTATACAGCTCAGTGGGGGTGAAATTGGTCTCTGTACTCTGTGGAAAACCAGCTTGTAACCAATCAGCAGCTGGTTTTTCACTCTGCCAGCTTTTCTTTTATTCATTTATGGGATGTGGGTGTTGGTGGAGAGGCCAGCATTTATTGCCCATCCCTAATTGCCCTTGAGAACATGGTGGTGAGCTGCTTTCTTGAACCTCTGTAGTCCATGTCATGTAGTTACACCTACAGCACTGGCAGGGAGGGAGTTCCAGGATTTTGACCCAGTGACACTGAAGGAACGATGATATATTTCCCAGTCAGGATGGTGAGTGACTTGGAGGGGAACTTCCAGGTGGACCCCGTATCTGCTGCCCTTGTCCTTCTAGATGGTAGTGGTCATGGGTTTGGAAAGTGATGTCTAAGAAGCCTTAGTGAGTTGCTGCAATGCATGTTGGAGATGGTACACACTGCTGCTACTGTGCGTCGGTGGTGGAGTGAGTGAACGTTTGTAGATGGCGTGCCAATCAAGCGGGCTGCTTTGTCCTGGACGGTGTCAAGCTTCTTGAGTGTTGTTGGAGGTGAACTCATGCAGGCAAGTGGGGAGTATGCCATCACACTCCTGACTTATGCCTTGTAGATGGTGGACAGGCTTTGGGGAGTCAGGAGGTGAGTTACTCATGGCAGGATTCCTAGCCTCTTACCTGTTCTTGTATCCACACTATGCTTTGTTAGTGTTTTCTATGGGCTTGTAAAATATTTGCAAGATTTTTAATTCTAAACCAAGTATAATTGGCAGGAGGAAGGGGACGTGAGCCTTCAAAAAGAGTTTGAGTCATCATTGTCATTCTGTAAACTCGAGTGGAAAGCAGATCAGGCCTGCGGAAAAATCCACTGCTGATTTGCCATGAGACTGTCTCCTGTCACTGACGTAGATCAACTTTAACTGGTGAGTCAAATATTCCATGCAAGGCATTTCCCCAAAGACCCCATAGTTCATGTCATTATCCTTAGTTGTTGCCACTTATAATGAGTCCTTACCTTCTCGAAGATGCCCGGGTCATTACTTTTCAACTTTGGTTTCTCTTTGGTGTCACTTTGCTCGATTGTGTCTTTGCTGAACTCACAGGAAACTGCTCTGCTGACAGGTCTGGAGTTTATACTGGAAGTATCAACCTTGTTGTCAGTCCAGCCCTGGAACAGGAATGCAGTCAAAATATTGAAACAATAAGTATTCTCTTCACTGCCACTTAATGCTACAGGCTGCAAAACTGGCACTTTATTTATTGAATGTGGACATCACCAGCTTGGCTGACTGCCAAGCATCTCAATAAATGCTTGGCCAGCATCTATTACCCATCCCTAATTGCCCTTGTTCAGAGGGCATTTAAGAGTCAACCACATTGCTGTGGGTCTGGAGTCACATGTAGGCCAGACCAGGTAATAGCAGATTTCCTTCCCTAATAAGATGGGTTTTTATGACAATGGTTTCATGGTCATCATTAGACTATTTAATTATGCAGGTTTTTATTGGATCTAAATTTCACAATCTGCCGTAGGGGGATTTGAACCTGGGTCCCCAGAACATTACCCTGGTCTGCTACTAGTCCAGTGACAATAACACTATGCCACCACCTCCCTTGGAAGTCCTGAAGGGATAAAATGGTACAGTTTGCACTGCTGGTCACCTCTGATGCTGGGAAGGGTGAATGTGCCCTGATACACCAGTTGTGTCAGGGGTGGTCGGATGATGATGTTAATCAGCTGGCTGATTAATTTTAAGCATGCCTTTCAAACCCAGACTCCATTGGTCCGGTGAATACCTCTGCTAATCAATCAGAGCCAAACATGCCTCCCGCTGCACAAGGAATTCCCCACAAGTGTCATTTAAAGATCAGCTTTTACTTCTGCTGTGGGGAAGTCAATGGCTTGTTTTTGGAGGTCTGTTGGTGAGCAGAGAAGACAGATGATTTGATCACCTGAGTCTCTAAGATGCTGCTGTAACTGTTGTTAGGGTTTTCAAAGAGTACTCACACCTCCATTCACCCAGGAGCAAAGCCTCAGGTCACTCTGATTCAACCAAGCGGGCTGGTCACTGAACTGTATCATCCCCTAACAGGGCCTGGAGCTTCGCAACCAAGGCAAGGACAACACTATCAGTGCCCATAATGGTCACAGTCGCACTATGTGACCTAATCAAGGAGGGAGCAGGTGACATATCCAGCATTTCCCGGTGCACCATCCCTCGCTGCATTCCAGGAAGTGATGGCGATCAGGTATGTGAAGGGATGCGATCTCATCCTTTTCTTTCTCAGCAGAGAGGAGCAGGAACGTGACTTTGCCAGGATGGCAGGATTCCCAATGGAGCAGAAACCAATGACTGCATGCACATGGCTCTGCACATGCCCCCGCTCCCCCCCTCAACACCCATTCCCCCCACGTCCACAACCTTGTCAACAGGGTGAGGTACAGGAACCACAACGGCCACCACTCCATAATGTGCAGTTGGTTAGCAACCATGAACAGACCATAATGTCGGTGAATGCTCATTATCTTGGCAGCAGCCATTATGTCTCTTCATACTGAGGCGGGCAGCCGTTTCCACCACCTTGGAGTCTCTAAGTAGAACCAGAGGGCGGTGCTTGCAGATGAGGGATCGCCCTTCTACACCTAGTTGGCCAGCCACCTCTTTGCCATGCGAGGTCAATGGAACTTTATGAAGCAGGCCATCAGCATGCTAAGGCAATGCTTCTGATGCATGGACTGCTCGGGAGAAGAGCCCTCCTAGTACGTGCTGTGTGGTGTCCTCTGCAACATCATCATTATGGGGGTGCAAGAGGCACTTCAGGAGGGAGGGGAAGATGAGGAGAATGAGGAGGTATGGAGGATACATTGCTCTGGACAACTTATCTGACATTGATTGCTCAGGCTCTGCTTTCCATTGGAGAACACTCTTCCAGCACTCTGGCCACTCCCCAACGTGCCATCCATTTGGGACACCTCATCACAGCTTCTATTTGGCCAAGATTCTACAATAAAAACCACTAACAAGAAGCTTACCATAATATTTTTATCCAAGAGCGCAAACAAAAAATGTACTATTCACCTTTGTGCGTTCTCTGTGTGTCAGTCGTGTGGGTGCCTTCTCCTGTCCAAGCCATATTACTGCCTTATATGGCCCAGAGCTGCTCGAGGGTGCCCTGTAAAGCCATGTGCAACCTCCCACACTGAAAGTCAGCAGCTTCCCACTGGCAATTCTGCAGCCACTGGGAGGCAACAGCAAGGGCACTGGCAGAGTGGCAGTCATGGGAGCATAAATATAGGTTCCTGCTCCATGGAGTCACTGTCACTCCCGTGGTAGTGCATCTCAGTAATTCTAGTAATCTGGCGGAGGAAAGATTGCTGAATTGCTCCTTTGAACACTGCGATCTGCAGCCATGATGGCAACAGTCTGAGTGAGCATGGATCTCATGACCTCCCTCTGAGCTTCCACCATAGCTCTCAGACGTGATGGCTTCTGCCTGTGCTGCAACAGAAACTGCAACATCAGCCACCACACTGCATCGTGCCTGGGTTTAAAAATGTTCGCATGGTGTTGGCTACCGCTCCCACCCTAGAAAGAATGGACTCCAAGCTCTGTGAGGTGCCTTGAGCCACATTGTCAAAGAGCATGGAGGAGTCCAGCTTCAATTAAAGGAGACTGCGTGGCAGGCCAGCCATACATGTCAATCTGCATGTTCTTCAGCATTCTCCTATATGCCACCTCATCAAACCCTAGCCTGCATCCCCTATTGCAGAACTCACCTGTGACCTCTCCTCTGGGGAGCTAACACACAAGCCACCCTCTTCCCTCTGGCCTGGCTTCAACCCACTTGGCCCACTGACTCACCACCTGCTGATCCTGTCTCTATACCAGCCTCCTAAACTCAGGAAGTAGTGCCAGTATCTCAGCTGGTGGCGGCGGGCATCCGATCAAGTGACGAGGCTTCATCAGCGCTGCGATGCTTCTCTCTCTGTCTCTCTCTTCCTCCTGAGGCTGTGGCTGGGCAGGTGGTGGTTCTTGGGTATCTGAAATCAGAAGGGCAGGGTTAGAGTGAGGGAAGGGAATGGGGTGGAAAGAAAGTTGCCCATGGTCACACCACCTGCAGTCTGCACATTATGCCAAAGGGCAGAATAAGGGTGAGCTGGGAGTTGAGAAGGGGCATAAAGCAGGTACATACCATCATCCCCAATGCCCTCAGTGATGCTGGAGGCAAAGAGCTCTGTCGCAGTAGAACCCAGGAAACAGAGCACCACTTCCTCCACAGGGCTCAGGGGATACCTGTCCCCTGCTGCTTCTGCTCTGCTTCCTTCCATTTCAGCCACCTTCTCCTGCAAGAGACAGGGAAGAATGTCAATGATTGTATTGCACTGAGTTTGAGTGATGTGCCTGTCATGGAGGCAGGTGGAGTGTGGCAGTGAGAGATGGGTGCGAGGCTGGCAAGATTGGAAGGTGCGTGAGGGTGAGGTGGAGTATCAGGATGTTTGACATGAGTACTGAGTGCTAGGGACTGCTGATGGGTGAGTGATGGAGTTATAGTACATTGGGCAGCATGAGAGATTGGTGGTGTGATGGATAGCAGATGTCCTCGGAAAATTCATTCAGTGACCTTGTCCAATGAGGTCATTGAACTTTTTCCCGCACTGCAGCCAGGTTCTTGGTGCTAGAATCCTCCCTGGCCGTTTTCATCCATTCCCTTTGGAGGGTATCCCTTGATGGCTTCCTGGGCCAATTTGAAAACATGGCCTCTCTCCTTTTCTCCACTTCCATGACCAAGTTCTCCAGCTGTACATCTGTGAACCTGGCTGCCCTCTCTCTGCCCTGGAGGTGTACTTTGTTTGTTTCTAATTGCAGACAATTGTGGTACCAGCAGTCAGAAACAGCTTCTTTTCTATCAGTGCAGCTCCCCTTTAAGAGGGACAGGCTGCCTTTAAGAGTTGGAGGCTAGGCTGGAACATGTGCTTGCCTCATGCACCGTAAGCCCCTGTTGAGTACTCAGCGAGCCAGCAGCATGGACGCCACTTAGTTGCACATTATGATCAGGAAAATGAGGAGGCAGCACAAAGTTTGTGAGCTGTCTGCCTCAATGGGAACAGGTCACAAATTGCAAATACAGGCCCAGGTCACTTTTTAGCACTCAATGTTTTGGAAGTTACTTATTTAAGATGAGCAAACAGGAGCAAAAAAGACAATCATCACTGTGCTCAATTCTACTCATGTCATCGAGCGAAAACAGCCAGTGAAAGTTAGATGCTTTCCCAGAGGGCGAAAGAAGGATAAATCATTTACAACATCAACACTTTCCAATTGTGTAGCAACTCTAATGCAAAAAGAATCCCAAGGCACTTCACAGAATTAACGTAAGGACAACAGTTGCTGAGTTATTTGCGGAGATCAGGAGGAACGGCAAAACTTTTGGGCAAAGGCACAGATTTTGAAGAGGCTGTTTAAAGAAGAGGTACAGAGGTGAAGAAGTTTAAGCAGGGGATCGCAGAGGGTAAGATCAAGGGGGCTGATGGCCTTAATTTAAAGGTGATTGAAAGGAGACCACTCAGTAGGCCAGGGGTCAGGTGAGCAGAGCATTTGGCAGAGAGCAAGATTACAGCACTGAAGGAAATTACAGAGATAAGGTGAAGTGAGGCAAAAGCAGGATTTAACAATAAGGATGTTAAGCTTAGCATGTCGGAGAATGGAAGCTAATGTAATTCAGTGAGGCTAGGGGAGTGGGACAGAGTGCATGGAGCAGAGTTGGAGGCAGTAGAAAGTGGAGGTTAGATGGTCAGGAAAGAAAACATGGAATAGTCGAGTGGAGGTGATGAAGGGATGTGTGAAGGCTTCGGTAACACACAAGGTGAAACAGGGCAGTGGTGCGTGGAAATGGTCTCTGTGGTGGAGAGAATATGGCGTCTAAAAATCAGCTGCAGGGCAGACAGGATACCGAGATCATGAACAATGTGGTTCAGTTGGAAATGATGACTGGAGAAGATGGCATGGAATCAATGGCAAAGGAACAGAGTTTGCGCTTGGGATCAGAAACAATAGTTTTGCTCTTCCCAATGTTGAGATGGAAGAAGTTATGCCCTTATCCAGGTCAGGATAAAATGGTAAAATTGGTACTATGATAGATTTTTATTATTAGAGAATTTTCCCATTGGTGAGCGGGGGTGGGGACCGCTCGCCGACGTGTAAGATGATACGGAATGACGTCGGGTGGAACTCCCGATGTCATCCCACATCATTTGCATTTTCAGGTCGGTAGGGGCGCAGCTGAGCCAGCTGTGTGCCCGCCGACCTGTCAACGGCCTACTGAGGCCATTCAAAAAGCAATTAAAGCAATTACTGGACCTACCCATCCAACCTGAAGGTCAGCGGGCAGGTCGGGAGTGCTGGCAGCCACCTGAGAAAGCATGAAACCTCATCCATGGGCGGGATGAGGTTTCATGACTGAATGAAAAAATTAAGATTAACTTTTACTTAAAGTTATGTCTATGTCCCAACTCATATGACATTGTCACATGAGGGGACATGGATGGTAAATGAAATTTTTGAAAGAATAACTTTTTCACTTTGGGAACCGATCTCCCTGAGGTAGCACTTAGTCTGTTAGCTAGGAGCACACTTCCGTGTTTGCCATTCCTCCCTCCCCCGCCCGCACAGGGAGCGCACAGCGCTTCCGTGCGGACGTCATGCTGTGCGGGCCTTAATTGGCCCGCCCATGAAAATTGGCGGTATCGGATGGCCGCCCGCCCACGCCCGCTACCACATCTCCCCCAACGGGGAGAAAATTTTGCCCATAGTGAAACAATGGGAATTTGCATTCAAAGAGGAAAATATGTTTAAAGGAGAGAAGGTTGTGTGTAAGGGAAGGCATTCTAAGATCTAAGAAGTGTGAAAAGCCTCTAGCCTCTAAGCCTCAAACTGCTGTCTGTGAGAATTGAAGTGAAGAAAACTCACTTTGAATTCGACTGTTCAGGGTACCGTGTTACTTTGCCTGAGTTTAAAATATATGTGTTTTATTGTTGCCTTAATGGAGGTGTAACTGGGAGTTAGATTAACTAGGGGAGCTAGGAATTATTATGGTAGTAATTTGTAAACCTATCTGTGTGCTTAAAATCATTTTTACTACTTAATAAAAGTTTAATCTAGTTTTGTAAGAATCCTATAAGACTTATTGGTCTTATTACTACTGAATTTAAAGCCCACATTTCGAAATATATACAAATTGCAAAACGGTTGTGGCAGTTGTTTCAATCCTTTGGGATTTGAGTAGTTCAGTATTTACCATTGGCTGTGCCATAACAGACAGAGGGTCATAGGAGCGTAAATCCAATCTCTGCAATGTGTAGCTGTGCACTCAGAGTGCTGAAGATGAAAATCCCCTGTATATAAACCAACATTGTTGTGAATTATTTTTGAAAGATAACTTCTGCTGGCTGCATTCTTCAAAGCATTCCTTTGTGCAAGGAAGAAAGACAATGGGATGCTTTTACAATGTGTGTTGTAGTTTATAACTGTTGAAAACAAGCTGATTGTATAGATACATGTGATAGGCAACCAATGCGGGCCACTGACATTTAACATGTTGGCAAAGGATAGCTGTTGGTCATGCCCCACATGTGACACACACAGGCTTCAAATCATAAGAAATCCATTTAAGGAAACAACAGTTTTCTTGCAAGCCAAAGTAAGGAGTGTTTAACCTGGCTTGTAACTATTTCTTTCTGCTGCTGTCAAACATTCCCGACATGAATTTGCGCACATTGCTTGGCAAAGTGCTTTACTTGGATGCACTTTACTTTTACTTAAAAAGAGGCTATTTTCAAGGAGCTGCTTTGAGGCTGCATTAATGAACTGCACGTTGTATAACTCACTGGCTGTTTCCCCTTTGTCCTACAATTTCCGGATTACTGTGAATGTTCTGTATTGCAGCGACTGTGTTGTTGGGAAGGTTAACTGTCTCTGCAAATGCTATGAAAAGATGCTGGCTGTTCAAAATTCTCCCATACAACCTCACTAAACATCAAGTACTATATTTGATGAATTTTGCTTTACCATCTAACCCATATCTGACAGTCAATAACAATGGAAAGTTCTCTTATCAGGATCAGATTCTTTTTTTCCCCAGACTCTAATTCCTCCATTGAGGAACTCAGTATATTTCAGTGAATGCAGTTTATCTCCTTGCTGTTTCTAAGGAAGTGTAAAAACATTTTGGGTGGATTTTAATTTTACTCCATAGTGTAAAACAAGGGATAACCAATTGACAGCTCATTTTACACCTGGATTTTTATTTCTTTCATTTATTTAGTGACATACTTTCAAATTCCTTTTGCTTGCAAAGAGTGCATACGTTCAAGCCTTGCACCTTTTTTGAATTACCGGGGCTTGGGGAGCCTATTGTTTCCCATTACTTTCTCCATAGCAATGCCTCAGCCAATCAGAGTTGACTTGCCAACCAATCAGCATCCTATTCTCCTGTAGTATAAATTGTTGTGATAGTTTGAAATTTGGTATTCTTGCATTTTTCCTGATGAGTGCAAGATGAAAAGCTTTGGCAACATGTTTCTCTATTCAGCATATTCAAGTTCTGTATCACCAAGTGACTATTTTTATTTTTGTTGCTTTCATTCATAAAGTGTATTTTACAATCCCAATATTGTTGAGGGCATCGGGGAGCAACACCCTGCTCTTTTTCGAAATAGTGCCAAGGGATTTTTTGCATCCACCTAAGAGACCAAATAAGGCCTCAATTTATTGTGTCACCAGGAAGACAGTACATCCAGCAATGCAGCACTCATTCATTGAGGTGTCAGCCTAGATTACTGGCTCAACTGTCTCTAGTAGGACTTGAACTCATGACCTTTTGACTCAGAGCCTGATGAGTCCAATGCTATAAATTATCCAGATGCACAACACCCAGTACTAATTGCGTTGAAGAAGTTCAATTCACTTCTTTCTGTGGGGTAGGATATTAAAGGATATAGAGTTAAGGCAGGTAAATGAAGTTAAGGCACAGGTTAACCATGATCTACATGAATGGTGGAGGAGGCAGCCTGTTCCTATGACTCTCAAAAGCTGGTGTCAGTTAAGCAATGTTTGCTTACCGACTCACTATCTGAAACAGACATGCGACTCTTGGGCCGGCGATTATAACTTGAGTTCGAGATTTGGCTGGTCATGGTGGATTGCCTGGTGGAAAAGTAACTGCTCGCTAACTTGTAATCCTTATGAGACAGTCGAAGTAAACATCTGAGGAAAGGAATGTACTTCCCAATTGCTGCTCTGAAAGTAAAGAACAATAAGGTTAGCAAGCCTAATTGAATTGGAATTGAAAATTGAGAACTAACTTATTGAATCAAAACCTTCTGAACCATTTAATTTTGCTTGTATAATCCTAATTTCTTTTTGAAAATGCTCTGGAAAGACTAGCATTTAGTGCCCATCCTCATTGCCCAGACAATGGTGTAGGGATGCCTTCTTAAACTCCTACAGTCCTCCTGGTTATTCTTTGTAACGGCTTTGATGCAACTATGTGGTTTCCTAGGGGCACATCAGAGGGCGGTGAAGAGTCAATAACATTGGTGTGGTGGTTGGAGCTGTATATAGGCCAGGCCAGGTAAGGATCATGCATTTCCATACCTAAAGGACATTGGTGGACAAATTTTCCACTGAGTTTAGCCTATTTTCTTTAACCTGAATTTAACTTTTCAAACTTCCATGGTGGGATTTGAACTCACAGTTAACCAATTACCAGCTCAGGATTACTTTCCCAGGGACGTAACCAGTATACTACTATACCCATTGGGTCAGCACAATTATCCCTACCCAGATTACAAGACATAATTTGAAACAAAAACATATAAAAACAGAAAATGCTGGAAAAACTCAACAGGTCTGGCAGCATCTGTGGAGAGAGAAATAGAGGTCGGGATTTTCCAATCCTGCCTGTGTGAGACCAGAAATCCCCACCCGAAGTCAACAGGCCTTTGGCTGGTCCATCAAATTTTCCGTCCCCTGGCTTGAGTAATAGTTTTCAGTCCGTATGACTCTTCTTCAGGAATCAAAATGGTAACTGTTTCTCCATTTTTCTAGCATTTTCTGTTTTTTTAAATCAGATTTTCAGCCTCCGTGGTGTTTTGCTTGCATTTTAAAAAAAGTACCTGTACTTGGGATGAGTGATAGCGTAGACGATTGGATTGTAAATGGCCGAAGCCTTAGCAATCACAGCTGGAACAGAGTTCATGTAAGGTGTCAGGATATTAGCATACCTATAAAAACAGAGAGCAGTCAAGTGCCAGTTCGACATTGGCGGGGAGCTGAAATCGCTTCAGATGGATACTCAAGCTGGAGTGTAAATACATCCCCGGAGTTCCAGCAGCTAGCAGGAATAAAAAACAACAGTAAATGTACATACCCAGCAAAAGCAGTGAGGGCCACTGTGGAATATGGGGACCAGGAGATGATGTAAAGCAGGATGACTATCAAAGCAATTTTGGCCATTTTCCACTCATTCGATATCCTCTGAAATCGTCTCCGGGATTCCTTGTTGGTGTTTCCTCCAATTTTCTGTACATCCCTTTTCAAAATAAGGGTTTGTTTTGTTTGAGCCAAATTTCACAAAGATCCAAAAATGAGAACATTCATATAATTACAAGAGGGTAGATGTCATGCATCCGCAATGTACCAAACACTGGTTAGACCACACCTGGACTCCAATGAGCAGTTCCAACTGTACCTCAAGAAGGATGTACTGGCCATTAAGGGTGTGCAGCACAGATGAACTGGAATAACACCAGCACTCTAAGGATTACATGACCAGGACAGATTAAACAAACAGGGTTGTATTCCCTGGAACTTAGAGACGATTGGATCATAGTTTTCAAGATATTAAAGGGAAAGGTAAGGTAGATTGGGAGAAATGGGACAAATGTTAAGTGTGACCTGCATTAGGTTTAAAGGTCATGAACAAATACAGAAAATAATCAAAAAGGCTAGTGGAATGCTCAGATTTATATTTAGAAGACTAGAATACTAGGGATAGAAGTCATGCTTTGACTTAACTCCCACATAGCCATTGTGGGAGTGCAGCGCAGATTTACCAGACTGATACCTGGACTCCAAGGGTTGAAATGTGAGGAGGCATTACACAAACTCGGGATGTGTTCCCTGGAATTTAGATGGTTAAAGGGTGATTTGATCAAAGTTTTCAAGATATTAAGGGGAACAGATAGGGTGAACGGATAGAAACTACTTTTGTTGGCTGGGGAGTCTAGGACTATGTGGAATAGCCCAAAGATTTGAGTTGGACATTTCAGGAGTGAAATTAGGAAACACTTCTACACAATAAGGCAGTAGAGGTTTGGAATTCTCTTCCACAAATGACAATTGGTGCTAGGTAGATTGTTAATTTGAAATCTGAGATGGATAGATTTTTGTTACCAAATGTTGCTATGTAGAACTAGGTCACACATCAGCCACGATCTCATTGAATGATAGAACAGGTACGAGGGGCTAAATGGCTTACTCTTATTGCTATGAGGACTCATTCATGGGTTGAAGAAATGTGATATGTGAATCAGACCATTTCTGAAGTGCATATAGAAAGTCATTATGGACATTACAAGGTAAATTTTTCCAGGTTCTATACCATTAACCATCCAAAATCAGGAGCGCCATGACCTGGGCCTCTAATAAATGTTCTGCTAAGTGCTCCAGCAGCAGAGTCATATATGAAGACTAATGAAGAAGGAGATCATGAAATCTTTGCACCATATTTGCAGGCGATACCGATCTAGACTTCACACTGTCACACGAACCCCCAAGTGAGGTGGAAGTTCAGCACGATAACTTGAAGTAGAAATCAGTACAAATGAATGGTCTAGACAATCCACACTGAACATTACTGAATTCTTTCTAAAGAAAAGGAGCACAAAGATCTGGGCTTTGGAAATTGAGTAGCTAATGAGTCAGAAGTGAAGGTAATGAGGCTTACAGAGTATTGGAATTCAATTAATAAGGCAGAAGTGAATGCGAGGAGTTGTTAAAGATTGACAGAGCAGGAGAAAATTAGAGGTTAGACTTGTATTTGTTATGAATAAAATGATTGTGTTTTTTAGTCAATCAGAAATTAGAAGGAGTAGCACTCAACGATCTAAATATCGGATACCACCCAAGTCAATATCACAATGTCTGGTCCAACTCTCCCTGTAAACTTCCTGCTGCATTTAACTAAAATGATGATGGGATGGTGGTGGTGGGGTGGTGGTGGTGGGGGTGGGGTGGTGGTGGTGAGGGTGGGGTAGTGGCATTGTCAGTGGACTAGTGTCACAAAGACACCAAGGTAATGCTCTGGGAACCCAGACTTGAATCCCACCACAGCAGATGATGGAATTTGAGTTCAGAACAAATCTGGAATTAAATGTCTAATGATGACCATGAGCCAGCCATCCCTAGGGGGTGCAGGACCTGGGGCAAATCACATGGTGTGGACACTCCGTAACATTTTTAGACAAGTTTCCTCTGGCGGCTAGGCCCCTGAGCGTGTGTGTGGAAAGCAGCACCAACAGCACCCCAGCTACTGAGCACTTGGGTACAAGCGCGTATGGCACTATTGACTGTGATACCGTGTCACACGTAAAACTACACCTTGCTTCCAAGGCTGAACATAATTGTTGGCTCTCCTTTTGTTACGGAGAAATCCATGATCTCTCTGGGATTCCGTTAGAACATTTTTCCTAACACGCCCCGCATCCCAACTGGAGAAAACTTTAAGGCCAGAATTTTCCAGCCCCTCAAGCCGGCGGGATCTTCCACTGATGTGAACGCAGATTTCAATGGCTTGTTGGCCCTGCCTGGGGGAACCTACATATCCCCCATTCTACCATTACCATCAAGGCAGGTGATCAACCCTGGTCTAATAAAGAGTGCAGGAGGGAATGCCAGGGGCAACACCAGGCATACCTAAAAATCAGGTGTCAACCTGGTGAAGCTACAACACAGGATTGCTTGCATGCCAAACAGCACAAGCAGCAAGCGACAGTCAGGGCTACGAGATTTCACAACCAACGGATCAGATCCAAGTTCTTGCAGTCCTGCCACATCCAGTTGCGAATGGTGGTGAACAATTAAACAACTCACTGGAGGAGGAGGCTCCACAAATATCCCCATCCTCAATGGTGGAGGAGACCGGCACATCAGTGCAAAAGATAAGGCTGAAGCATTTGCAACAATCTTCAACCAGAAGAGCCGAGTGGGGATCCATCTCGGCCTCCTCCAGAGTTCCCCAGCATCACAGATGTCAGTCTTCAGCCAATTCGATTCACTCTACGTGATATCAAGAAATGGCTGAAGGCACTGGATGCTGCAAAGGCTCTGGGCCCTAACAATATTGCAGCAATAGTACTGAAGAGTTGTGCTCCAGAACCTGCCGTGCCCCTAGCCAAGCTGTTCCAGTACAGCAAGAAGACTGGCATCTACCCATCAATGTGGAAAATTACCTAGGTATATCCTGTACATAAAGTGTAGGACAAATCCAACATGGCCAATTATCACCCCATGGCCAGGATTTCCCGGTCAGCGTGAGGGGGGAGCGGGGCGGGTGCAGGGCCCACTCGCCGATGCGTATAATGAAGCAGGATGACATCGGGCGAAACTCCCGATGTCACCAAGCCCCATCTCAATTTTAAGGTCGGCAGGGGCTCAGCCGAATCAACTGTGCACCTGCCAACCTGTCAATGGCCTAAGGTTGGTGGGCAGGCCGGGAGCCATGGCGGGCATTGGAAAAAGTATGAAACCTCATCCACGGGCGGGGTGAGGTTCTATGTATGTTTATAAATTTTTAATAGAAGTGAAACTGAAAGTGATGGACACGTTCCAACTCATGTGACAGTCACATGAGGGGACATGTCAGGGAAATTTTTTTTTCTGTTTTCAATATTTTTTAATGAGTAGCCAATCTCCGAGGCAGCACTTAGCCTCAGGGTGATGAGAGTGCACTCTTGGCTCAGGGATTCCACCCCCCGCCCACACAGGGAGCGCATAGTGCTTTCTTGCAGACGTCACACTGGGTGGGCCTTAATTGGCCCGCCTACGTAAAATGGCTGCACGCCCCCGATCGGGTTTGCGCTGATCGGAGGTGCACCTCCATGCGTCCACTCTTGAACTCCCCCCCCCGATGGGGGGAAAGTCCTGCCCCATCAGTCTACTCTCGACAGTGCTATCAAGCGGCACTTGCTTAGCAATAACCTGCTCACTGACACTCAGTTTGGGTTCTGCCAGGATCATTCTGCTCCTGACCCCATTACAGCCTTGATTCAAACACAGGACAAAAAAGCTGAACTCCAGGGGTGAGGTGAGAGTGACTGCCCTTGACGTTGAGGCAGCATTTGACTGAGTGTGGCATCAAGGAGCCCTAGCAAAACTGGAGTCAACGGGAATCAGGGAGGAAAACTCTCTGCTGGTTAGAGTCATACCTAGCACAAAGGAAGATGGTTGTGATTGTTGGAGATCAATCACCTCAGTTTCAGGACATCACTGCAGGAGTTCCTCAGGGTAGTGTCCTAGGCCCAACCATCTTCAGTTGCTTCATCAATTACCTTCCTTCCATCATAAGTCAGAAGTGGGGATGTTCACTGATGACTGCACAATGTTCAGCACCATTTGTGACTCCTCTACTACTGAAGCAGTGCTTGTCCAAATGCAGCAAGACCTGGACAATATCCAAGCTTGGCCTGACAAGTGGCAAGTAACACTTGTGCTACACAAGTGCCAGGCAATGACCATCTCCAACAAGAGAGAATCCAACCATTGCCCCTTGACATTCAATGGCATTACCATCACTGAATCCCCCACTATCAACACCCTGGGGGGTTACTATTGACCAGAAACTGAAATGGACAAGCCATATAAATACTGTGGCTACAAGAGCAGGTCAGAGCGAGGAATCCTGTGGGAAGTAACTCATCTCTTGACTCCCCAAAGCCTATCCACCACCTACAAGGCATAAGTCAGGAGTGTAATGGAATACTCCCCGCTTGCCTGGATGAGTGAAGCTCTAACAACACTCAAGAAGCTTGACACTGTTCAGAACAAAGCAGCCCACTTGATTGGAACCCCATCCACAAACATTCACTCCCTCCACCACTGACACAGCAGTATCATCTACAAGATGCACTGCAAGAACTCACCAAGGCTCCTTAGACAACACCTTCCAATACCATCTAGAAGGACAAGGGCAGCAGATACACGGGAACACAACCATCTGCAAGTTCCCCTCCAAGCTACTCACTATCCTGACTTGGAAATATATCGCTGTTTCTTTACTGTCACTGGGCCAAAATCCTGGAACTCACTGCGTAACAGCACTGTGGGTGTAGCTACACCACATGGACTGCAGGCAATTGAAGAAGGCAGCTCACTACCACCTTCTCAAGGGCAATTAGTGATGGACAATAAATACTGGCCCAGCGAGAGACACCCACATCTCATGAATGAATTAAAAAAAATAAAAACTGACAATGACAGATAAAGAAGGAGGGCAGAACTACAAGGCACGCGGGGGGGGGGGGGGGGGGGGGGGGGGGGGGGCGGTGGAATGCTTTGCTTTATTCCTCGACACAGTTTTCTGTACCCCAACCCCACAACCTTATGGACTGCATTTTACTCTCCCCCACAGTGGGCATGAAGCCAGGAAGTGGGGTCTGGTAAAATCCAGTGGGTTGCCTTCCCGCTGCCCACTGAGCCCTCAACTGTCTGAAGTATTAGGAGATTTGCTCTTGGGCCTAATGAGGCTTTTAAGTGGTCAAATAATGGTCTCTTCCCATCCACTGAACATATTTTAGCCATGGGTGGGGAAGGCAGCTTTAGCTCACTTGGGATCCACCCTCACCTGTAGTCAACCCCGTGCCGAGGCCGCTGACCCCAGACTGACCAGTCAGTCCAGGCTCCCCCAATTTGGGGACAGCTTGTAGTCCCAGCAGTGGCTACGATTCTGCTTGAGCTCCTCGAGCACACATTGCCAGGACTTCCTCCAGAGAAAGGCATGGAAGTTTGTCCTTAACGCAATTAACGCTGCTCCTAATGTTAAGTTGCTGTGGGGCAGCCATTGGGACTTTGGTGGCCTCCCCCCTGCTTCAACATATTACCCCGGGGCAGGTAGGGACTACATCTCCCTGTAAAATTCAGCCCAATGTGTCTCATCTGTCCCTACCACAGGAGATAAGCTGATTTTTAAACATCACTCAAGAAGGCACTCTTCCCCTTATAACAACCAAGAATTTCCACTGGGTTGAGCTTTTTCTCAGTGTAACTTGCCCCAAATCAGCAAACCTGCACAAAAGATGGTGGAATTTTTAGCGCAAATTATGTGCAGCGCAAATCAAAGATTCCGCAATGATTTAAAAGTCACTGTGCTGGATGGTGGCCCCGCCCACAGCACTGGCCACACCCCCATATTGAATTAATGACCACGGGGAGTACCATTAAATGCGCCCATTTATTGTCCTTTGTGGAGGCGACAAAAGTGCAGCTTCTTTTTACCAAGAGAGACGCTAATAGGAATGTTTTAAATGCATTTGAATAAATACATATATTTCAAATTTACTCAGAAACTGACTGCCGTACACGAGTGTACTTAGTGAATGATTCTGTACAGTTTTGGTAAAGTCATTTACAGCTCCTTAAAATTGGATTACTCACAAGGTTGTAGACCAGACACTGACTTAGAGTGCTTATTTTCTTTGTTCTAAATGCATTTTCAGCTGCCTTCATAAAACTGCACCAAGTTGCCACTCTGAAATATATCAAGGTATTTTCAAAAAACATTTCTATTCTAAAGCATTGCCCGATTATGCTGGTTCCCAGCAGATTTTACGTTCGACGAGGTGTAAATGAGTTTCAGCGGAAACCCGTGAGAAGGAAGGTCTCTGAAAACTACAAGAATTTTAGGCAAAATTTGTACCTGGATCACTGATTGCGGCCAAAGTGGAAACTTCAGGGCAGGGTCTGCAGATCTCAGTCCTGTTTTCTAAAGGCCTTCCTCACTCCTTCTTAAATTTAAGTCTAGAGTCCTATTGTGGCAAAAATTATATTCTTTGTTTAGGTTTTGGTTTGGTGGCTGTCCCTTTAACTCCAGTCATTATGCATCTGAGCAAGTTCAGCATTTTGAACCGACAAATCTATCCCAAGACAATGTTGCAAGTTTCGTTTGTTATAGGCTTGGGGGAGATTACAACATGATTCGATGTTGAACAATGTTATGTGACTGGTTCAGTTTGACTGAACATCCCTCATTAAATTTGAGCAGTCAGATAGTCAAAAGCCAGAAGGTCCCGTAACACTTTAACAAAGAGACTGACTGTACTGTTTAAATTGGGATAGCATAGAGAAAGCACTCAAATGAGTTTGAGTCTGAAATTCAGAAAGTTAAGTTAACAGGTGAGTTACAGGTTGAGCTGCAATAAGTTTGAAAATTGCTTCAACGATTTGAAAGTCAATTTATCACAGGAGATGCTCAGTTACAAAAAGTTAGTGCAGTAATTATGGTTTTATTTAGTGTGTGATGTACCTCTATGAATAATATTTGTTAAGGAAGATTACATGATCTGAAGTAACCAGTGGGAGAATAGCACGGGCTTTCTCAGCAGTGTAGAGATGCTGCTGAGTACATTGTAAATAAATTTAATGTTTCCACCCAAGAAGTGTCTGCTGACCAACTCTATCATCAATAGTAGCAACTTAGCTACCCTTACAACAAACTGGCGACGAGGATAAAACAGAATTGAACAGAAGAAATCCAGTTAGAAAGAAATCGGCACTGTACCTCACCCAGTGATTGTAAGTAGCAAGCTCTATTAGAATTGAAGAAGTTATCCTCTCTCAAAATGTCACAATTTGGGAGAATTGATCCTTTTGAACCAGCCACAGATGATTGGTCGCATTTCATAGAACGTTTCACATTCTTTTTTCAAGCGAACGGGGGGAAGCGAAGAGGTGAGTGGTCCTCTTGTGGGAGCAAAAACTACAGTCTGATTTGAAGTTTGACGGCACCCAGTGCCCCAGATTCAAAGAATTTCAATGAATTGGTGGACCTCACGAAGGGTCATTTTCAACCCAAGTCCTCAGTGACAATGCAGAAGTTAATTGGTGAAATAGAGTCTCGGGTGAGACAATTGCATGCTACGTGGCAAATTTGAAGCAGCTAATGAAACACTGTGAGTTCAGTACGACTCTGAATGATGTGCTCAGAGATTGTTTAGTGTGTGGTGCAAAAGGAGACACTATTCGGAAAAGATTATCCAAAGTGAATCCAGATTTCATGGAGGCATTAGAGATACCGTTGGCCATGGAAAGCGCAGTAAGAGATTCAAAAGCCATACAGGGTGCGCAAAATGGTGCCATCCTTCAAATCGAGTGGAAAACCCCAGCTGAAAAGGGCGCAAAAATGCAAGACTCTGCTGAGAAGCAGGAAACAGCCCCTGCTAGCCGAAGGATAAAGAAAAATAACTTAGCAGCAAAATCAAAGATAATTTTAATAGCGGTGGAAACAAGCAATCTTTTTGCAATTGGCAAAAAATCGAATGCTATTATTTTCACAGAAGAGGATATATCGTGAGGCAGTGCAAGGAAATATTCAAGAAGCCCAATTAAATCTACAATGTAGAAGAGCCTGAAACAACAAATTCAGACATTTATTCATTGTTTAATCTTAAAGTTGGAAAGACAGAACCAAGATTTGTCACAGTGAATGTAAGTGGCAAACCTGTTAGAAAGCAAGTGGACATGTGTGCTTCCACTACAGTAATTGGGGAGCACATCTTCAGGTATTTGAATAATGGTGAACATCAATTAAGTTTAGAAGAAACAGCCGCCAAACTAAGAAACATATACGGGTGAAGACATTCAAGTAAAAGGTGTAAGCAGAGTAACTATCCATTATGGAAGCCAATCAGCAAAGCTACCAATGTTGGTATTGAAAGGCAGAAGACCAAGCCTTCTAGGGTAAAATTGGCTAAGGGAAATCAACCTTGATTGGCCACTGAGATTCCAAAAGGAAGGTGGAAGCGTTCCTGTTTTAAGAAAGGAGTGTGTAAGGACTCAAGCTGAAACAGCAGAAGGAACACAAAGAGACCCTGCTTGATGACAGAGCTCGAGGCGAGGTGAGCAACGTTCACAGGGAAAAAGAAAACCTGTCAAAAGACCTTCACACAATACAAGATTCCCTCAAGCCAGAGTTCGTACGTCTGGAAAAGTATGAAGAGAAACAGAAAGAATTCAGCACTTCACTGAACAAACTGAAGAATGAGTTGGCAGAGAAGACACAACAATGCTCAATTTTCCAGGAGGCAGCAAACAAATACAAAAAAGAGACAGAAGAGCTGAAGAGTCAGTTAAATGAAGCCAAAGAGGCTTTGGAAGCAAAAGTCACAAAATTTTCCAAGAAGCAGACAGATAATGAAATTTTGGGACACTCAGCCAATGAGCTCAGACAAGTTGAGCTTGCATCTGAGAGAAGTCCAGCCAATAGGTTACGGATCAAGAACACTCACCACAGCGGAAAAGGGATACTCGCAGATAGAAAAAGGCTTGTCCATTACTTTTGGTGTCAAGAAATTTCACAAGTGCATCCGTGGCTGCCATTTTACAATCATTTCAAAACACAAAGCATTGCTAGGATTGTTTAGTGAGGACAAGGCTATACCACCCATAGCCTCAACAAGAATATAATGATGGGCTTTAATTCGAATGCACTTTCGTACATAGACCTGGCAATCAAATTGCAAACACCGATGCCCTTAGTCGTTTGCCTTTACAAGAAAATGATTAGCATGTCCCAGTTCCATAGGAACTTGTTTTACTGTTAAATTTCTTAGATTCCTCGCCGGTATTTGCTCGACAGATCAGAGACTGGACAAGTCGGGACCCAGTCCTATCTCAAGTATGAGAACAAGTGCTACATGGTTGATCACGGGAGCCCGTATCTGATGAAATGAAACTGTACTTCAACAGAGGACATGAAATAACCAGCGAGGATGGTATCTTATTGTGGGGAGCATGAGTGATAGTTCCTCCAAAGGGAAGAGAACCACTTTTAATTGAACTACACAGTGCCCATCCAGGAATTTCCCGAATGAAGCCCATAGCACGCAGCTATCTATGGTGGCCTGGGATAGATAGCAAAATAGAGAGTTTATTAAAGCACTGTGTGCAATGTCAGCAACTGCAAAAGTTGCCAGTGACAGGTCTATTACACCCATTGGAGTCATCAGGTAGACTCTGGGTGCCGTTACACATTGACTACGTTGGACCTTTCCTGGAAAGAATGTCTCTGCTCATTGTCAATGCCCATTCGAAATGGTTGGATGTACATGAGGTGAAGTCACCAAAGTTGGCCACTACAGTTGAGAAGCTATGGCAGAGTTTTGCCATTCATGGACTACCAGAAGTAGTCATTTCCATAAATAAGTGCTGGGTTTCAATGATTTATCAGCCTCAACGTATCACTCATGTAAAAACTGCACCGTAGCACTCTTCCTCAAACATACTGAAGGAAATTAAAGAAATTAGCATAGAAAGGGAGGAGGTTCTAGGTGGTCTGACAGGCTTAGAGGTAGATAAATCTCCAGGCCCAGATGAAATGTATCCCAGGTTATTGAATGAGGCAAGGGTGGAGATAGCAGGGGTGCTGGCAATAATTTTCAATACCTCCCTGGCCACAGGAGAGATGCCAGAGGACTGGAGGACAGCCAATGTGGTACCGTTATTCAAGAAGGGAGGAAGGGATAAACCAGGGGACTACAGGCCAGTCAGTCTAACCTCAGTGGTGGGGAAACTATTGAAAGCAATTCTGAGGGACAGAATTAATCTACACTTGGAGAGACAGGGATTAATCAAGGACAGCCAGCATGGTTTTGTTAAGGGGAGGTCATGTCTGACCAATTTGGTTGAATTTTTCAAAGAGGTGACCAGGTTTGTAGATGAGGGCAATGCATTTGATGTAGTCTACTTGGACTTCAGCAAAGCTTTTCATAAGGTCCCGCATGGGAGACTGATAATGAAGGTAAGGGCCCATGGGATCCTAGGCAATTTGGCTAATTGGATCCAGAATTGGCTGAGTGGCAGGAAGTAGAGGGTGACGGTCGAGGGGTGTTTTTGTGACTGGATGCCTGTGTCCAGTGGGGTTCCACAGGGATCGGTGTTGGACCCTCTGCAGTTTGGGGTATATATAAACAATTTAGACTTGAATGTAGGAGAGTTAATCAGTAAGTTCGTGGATGACACGAAAATTGGTGGGGCGATAATAGTGAGGAGGATAGCCTTAGATTACAGGAGGATATTGACAAGCTGGTCAGATGAGCTGACCAGTGGCAAATGGAATTTAATCTAGATAAGTGTGAGTTGATGCACTGGGGCAGGAAAAACAAGGCATCGGAATACTGATGAATGATAGGATCCTGGAAAGTACCAAGGATTAGAGGGACCTTGGTGTGCATGTCCACCGGTCCCTTAAGGTAGCGGGACAGGTAGGTAAGGTGGTTAAGAAGGCATATGGGATACTTGCCTTTATTAGGCATAGAATATAAGAGCAGGGAGGTTATGCTGGAACTGTATAAAACCCTGGTTAGGCCACAGCTAGAGTAGTGCGTGCAGTTCTGGAATTCACATTATAGGAAGGATGTGATTGCACTAGAGAGAGTGCAGAAGAGATTTACCAGGATGTTGCCTGGGCTGGAGAATTTTAGTTATGAGGAGAGATTGGGTGGACTGGGGTTATCTTCCCTGGAGCAGAGGAGATTGAGGGGGACATGATTGAGGTGCATAATATTATGATGGGCATAGATAGGGTAACCAGGGAGGAACTTTTCCCCTCGGCGGAGGGATCAATAACTAGGGGCATAGATTTAAGATAAGGGGCAGGAGGTTTAGAGAAGATGTGAGGAAGAATTTTTTCACCCAGAGGGTGGTGGGAATCTGGAACTCACTGCCTGAAAGGGTGGCAGAGGCAGAAACCCTCATAACATTTAAGAAGTATTTGGATGTGCACTTGCAATGCCATGGTATACAAGGCTATGGGCCTAGTGCTGGAAAATGAGATTAGAATAGTTAGGTACTTGTTTGACTGGTGCAGACTCGATGGGCCGAAGGGCCTTTTTCTGTGCTGTAGACCTCTATGAATTTATGACTATGAGACTGGCCAAATGTGTGGTTAAAATGTTCAAGGTAGGCATGGAGAAGCTAAATGGTGATTCTTTCTTTCTCATTAGAGGACTACCCCTCACACAACAACAGGTGTCACACTTGCGGAGTTATTGTTGAAACGCTGTCTCAGGATGAGATTGAGCTTATTAATGCCGAATTTAGAGGGGAAGGTGGAAAGGGTCTGGGAAACCAGAAAACCAGACACGACAGGCATAGTCGCAAGAGGAAATTTACCGTGGGAGAGCCGATATACGTGAAAAACTTCGAGGAAGGACCAGAGTGGTTACCGGGTGAAATAAGTGACTAGACCTCTATCTTACAACGTGGAGGTGGAAGGCTGGATCATTCCTGTTGAGGATACTCAACCCAATTGACGTGTCTGATGTTCCTGTAAGAGTTGAGGATACAGAACTGCAAGTGCCCACCGAAGCACCTGATGTTCAGGCAACCTCCGGAAAAGGAGGCTCCTAATAAAGAATCTGAAGTTGTGGAGCTGTGACATTCCACACGTACCAGGAAACCACCTGAAAGACTGAACTTGTAAATTCCTTACCTGGTGTGAATATTATGTTGTCTTGATAAATTTGTACTTGTAAATATAATATGTATAGCTGAGTTAAAGGGGGAGGAATGTAGTAATTATGGTTTTATTTAGTGTGTAATGTACCTTTAAGAATAATACTTGTTAAGGAAGATCACATGATATGTAGTAACCAATAGGAGAGTAACACAGGCTACCTCAGCAGTCAGTATACAGATAGAGTTGGAGTTGAAAGCATGGGTGTAGTTGCTGCTGAGTACATTGTAAATAAACTTAATGGGCAGAATTTTACGACAGTGGGATTTTACATTCCCGCTGTCATCAATGGGGTTTACAATGGCTTGCCGCATTTTATGGCCCCGTCCCCGCCAAAATAGGGCCGTAAAATTCTGCCCAATGTTTCCACCCAAGAGGTGTCTGCCGATCAATTCTATCATCAATAGTAGCAACTAGGCCACCCTTACAACAGTTAGTTAATGTTGCTGGAAGCTTAAAGTTTCTGTTTAATCAAAGTTAGGGATGGAGGGATCTGGGTGTCCTTGTAAATGAAGCAGGAAAGTTAACATGCAGATACAGAAAGCAATTAGGAAGGCAAATAGAAACATGGGAACAGGAGTAGGCCATGTGGCCCATCGAGCCTGCTCTGCCATTCAGTTTGATCGTGGCTGATCAATTACCCCAATGTCACTTTCCTGCACTATCCTCAAAAGGAATGCTGCACTCTGCAAGGGGAATGGAGCATAAAAGTAGGGAAGTCTTGCTACAAGATATTGCTGAGGCCAAACCTAGAGTATGCCTACAGTTTTGGTCCCCTTATTTAAGGAGAGATATACTTGCATTGGAGGCATTTCAGAGAAGGTTCACTCGACTGATTCCTGGAATGAAGGGGTTTTCTTATGAAAAAAGGTTGAGCAGATTGGGCCTATACTTACTGAAGTTTAGAAGGATGAGAGGTGATCTTATTGAAACACAAGATTCTAAGGGGACTTGAAAGGGTAGATGCTGGGAGGATGTTCCCCCTCATGGGGCAATCTAGAACAAGTGGCATAATTTCAAAATCAGAGGTCTCCTATTTAGATCGAAGATGAGGGGGAATGTATTCTCTCTGAGGAGCATGGCTCGTTGGAATTCTCCATTCAACAAAGCAGTGGAGACTGGGTCACTGAATATATTCAAGGCTGAGTTCGACAGATCTTTGATTGACAAGGGAGTCAAGGGTTATGGGGTCAGACAGGAAAGTGGAGTTAAGGCCACAATTAGATCAGCCAGAATCATATTTGAATGGCGAAGCAGGCTTGAGAGGCCGAGTGGCCTACTTCTGCTCCTATTTCTTATATCCCACTTATGCTTTTAGACACAGTCACAAATTAGCCTGGCAAATCTTAAATCCAGCTGTGAATTGATCTAATGGAATTTGGAAGCATTGTTTGTAATGAGGACTGGAGGGTTATATTCCAGAGAGAACACAGAGAGTACAGATTCCCAAAAATAAATCCTGAAGCTGCTAAACAGTGAAATGAAAAAAATAGCACCTTGCATTACATTAAATACTCTCCCAACATGGATTCAAAATATATTAAGAAACTGGTCATTATGAGGCATGCAGGCCTGACCTGTTGGTGGACAGAATGGCCCGGAAGATGAAGACATAACAGTAGATGATGATTCCCAAAGGAATGAAGAAGACAAAGCAGAAGAGAAGCATGGTGTAAGCCCGGACAGATGAGGTGAATGTTGTGTAGTCCCAGGTACAGGAGGTCATCAATCCTTCAGGCACATAGGCACCTAGATACAGCAAGTAAAAACAACATTGTAGATGCTGTGAGTGATCTGATTTTCAGGCAATTTCCTTTATTCATTCTTGGCTTTGAATGTCACTGGCTGGGCCAGCATTTGTTGCCCATCCCTAACTGTCCTTGAGAAGGTGGTGGTGAGCTGTCGCTTGAACCGCTGCAGTTCATGTGGTGTAGGTACACCCACTGTGCTGTTAGGGGGGCAGTTCCAGGATTTTGACCCAACGACAGTGAAGGGACATCATTATCGTTACAAGTCAGGAAAGTGTGTCACTTGGAGGGGAACTCAGGTGGTGGTGTTCCCGTGTGTCTACTGCCCTTGTCCTTCTAAATGGAACTATTGAACTGATGGAGCTACCATCTTGAGGAATTAACTGACCATCATTTACTGCTGAGGATAACAGAGAAAGAATGCCTGCTTGAATAATGTAAAAGAGGACGCTTGGCAATACTACCCCAACAAAAGTGAGTTCCCTCAGGAGAAAGGATGATAATTGGAGTAAAATAACATGTATTTATATTAAAATTACATTTCAAATGTGTGGTGTAAATAGAACATTATTGAACAATGATAAGTAATATTGACAGTGATTCTTATATCCAGGCTAAATGGCAAAGCAGTTTTGCTTACTTGTGTTTGCTCATCTGTCTATCCTTCTGTCTGCCTGCCTGTCTGTCTATCTGTCTACCTAGACATCTGTCTGTCTGCCTGCCTGTCTTTCTGTCTGCCTATCAGTATGTCTGCCTGCCCATCTGCACGTCTGCTTGCCTGCCCGCCCGTCTGTCTACCGATCTATCTATAAAAATACCTCGACATTCTAGGTGTCACATGTCATCTTATGCAAATTTTTGTATTGCACTTAATGCTGGAATCACCCAACTAAAAAAGCCATGATTCTGTCCTGTAGCCAAACCACACTTTAACAGCAGACTAATATGTTATTTTGCATGGTACAATGTTTGTGTCCATTTAGCATGGGAGGCCAAGGTGGGGTGGATAGAAGAATTGACCCTCACACTGCAGGTTGGATCCTAATCCAAAGGAGAAGGGTTATTGCTCTAAGTTTCAAAATTTCACTCGTGTGAAGGCTGTGATACTCAGACCAGGTTCAGAATTTTTTGCTCTGGGTCCTACGTGTGTTTTCCTCCTTTATTACTGGTATAAATATCTGATATCAAACATTTCGATGCTTTGGTGTACAATATATCCAAAACTTTGAAATTGCTCCTACTCTCTGCTCCTCCCCCACATATATTTTTAATTGTATTAAACGGATTGACGAATATTTATGACTGAGGCTGTTACACCGACCTGTAGATATGCAATGTGGCTTTGTTTTTCCCTGTCTTCACACACTTTTGCTTTGGAAGGATAGTGTAGAGTACCGGAAAGATTCACATGCTGACTAACAACATAAACATGGCCATCGTCAAATGCTGAAGCACCAGTAGAACCCTGAGCCTGCGAGCTTAGAGTCAGGAGTGCTGCTAACTGAGCCGCAGGACCTTCGACAACATGAGTGATCCATTAAATGGTGTTATTACTGAAGGTCAGTTTAGCAGGTGATCTACCTGCACTTACAACCAGAATTGACCTCAATTAACAGTATCAAAATGCCCTCTGAATAAGATCGCAGTCATGTGATTCCAGCACAGGCATGATGGACTGAATAACCACCTTCTGTGTTGTATGGTCCTTTGTATTTATTGAAAAACACAATCCCACACGGTCTTTCTAAAAGAGGGTGACTGCCCTGCAGCTCGTCAATCAGTGACAAGGAACACTATGGCCAGGATTTAATGGCCCTGCCGCAGCATGTCTCCCCTCAGCGGATGCGGTGCGGCATTTAAATCTCCATTTAATTCAGTGGGGCCGTGATATCCCGCTGGGGGTGGGGGGGCGGGGCTGTAAAATCCTGGCCTTTATGCATTTTACACTTGGCTTGACCTTAAATGCTCAGCCGGATGTGCCATCAATGAATAATTGTCCATTCCGGGTTCACTGAGGCACAATCTATAATTATTCTCCAACAAAGTGTTCTGCCAAAACCATATGTCAGCTGACCGGTGGTGGCCTCACTTAGGTTTGATAAATACAGTGTTATTTTTCTTTCATTTTTACAGGAACTCTTTTTAGATGCCTGCATTTCATAATAATCACTGGGTAATTGTGCTTAGTTGAAGACCAAGGGCGAGACCAGGCTTGGATGCACTGACCTCCTAGGGGAGGTAATGCCATGGTGGTATTGTCACTGGGCTAGTATTCTAGCGACACAGGGGACCTGGGTTTGAAATTTGAATCCAATAAAAATCTGGAATTAAAAGCCTAATGATGACCATGAAACCATTGCCAATTGTAAAAACCCATCTGGCTCACTAATGTCTTTTAGGGGAGGAAATCTGGTGTCCTTGTCTGGCCTACATTGACCCTTAAATGCCCTCTGAGCAAGGGCAATTAGGGATGGGCAATAAATGCTGTATAAACCAGTGATGTCCACATCCCATGAACAAGTAAAAAAAAACTCTATGCCCTTGTTCATCCCTCTGTCCCACACCTTATGCTCTTGCACTGTTCCCTGACCTACACCCTACCCCATTTGGGGCTTGCAAGAACTGGTGACACTCTTTGTGGCTCCCCACTGTCATACAGGATATTTTCATAACTGATGTCATAAGGAATAGGAGCAAGAGTAGGTCATTTGGCCCGTTAAGCCTCCTCTGCCATTCAATAAGATCATGGCTGATCTGATCGTGGCCTTAGATCCACTTTCCTCCCTGCCCCCATAACCCCTAACTCCCTTGCTGATCAAAAATCTGTCTAACTCAGCCTTGAATATATTCAATGACCCAGCCTCCTCTACTGTCTGTGCAAGAGAATTCCAAAGACTAACAACCCACGGAGAGAAGAAATTCCTCTTCTCCTCCCTCATTTTTAAACTGTGCCCCTTAGTCCTAGATTCCCCCGTAAGGAGAAACATCCTCTTGGCTTCTACACTGTCAAAGTGCCTCAACCCCTGACCCCCCCACCCTGGAATTGTCTATGTTTCAATAGGGTCACCTCTCACTCTTCTAAACTCCAATGATTACAGGCACGACTTGCTCAATCTCTCCTCATAAAACATTTTTTCATCCCAGGAATCAACTAGAGACCGTTCTCTGAACTTCTTCCACTGTATGTATATCCATTTTAAGTAAGGACCAAAACTGTACATCAATTTCCCCTTATTAATTTATTGAGTAGCAGTCTGGGAGCAGCTATTTCAAATGGAGCTCCCCTTACATGGAGCTCAATTATCAGAGTCAGGAACCTGATGCTTGGATAATTTTCCAGGTCCCAATCCCATAACACAACTGCATTGTTCACGTTCCTCTATCTTGAACTGCATATGTCCTAATTGGGCCGGAGATGAGCTTTGCCCCCAGTTAGCAGCACTGGGTGTAACCAGGACGCGACAGCTGCCTGCAGGGTGTGAGCGGCAGAGGCAGATAGCAGCCATGATGGGGCCTGCCACTACCTCACAGAGGAGAAGAGGCAGTAACTCGGTGGGCCAGCAGCCTCAAAGAGCACAAAACTGGCCAAACAGAAGGTAAAGCACACGGTCCGGCACAAGATCCCCCAGCTCCTGAAATTTTTCAACCTAAAAAAACCTTTAACTTCAGCCCGCTTTGAATCTAACAGCTGTGCACAATCTACACTGTACAGGTTCAGTGGTATCAAATTTGTAAATTGTACCCTTGTCCTTCCCGTCTTACTAACCAGCTCCTCAAGTAGCTTAATGGGCCGCTAACTGAAGGCGAGAGGGATCCCCATTGCCCAAACTGCCCTCACTTTGAAAATTGCACCGTGTTCCGGAGACAGTAGGATCCATTGCCGCGCTCAGGGAATGCGATTTTCAAATCACGCCCCCACGCCTTCCTGGCCCCACCAGAAAATAAAAATCCCAGCCTTGTAGTCAAAAAGTTTCCTTGGGCCAGAAACTTACCTGTGTCAGGCAGGTCAGGGGGTGGGGGGGGGGGGGGGGGGGGGGGGGGGGGGGGCACGGAGCCAATCACCACCTGCGATCGGCTGCACGCCGCCATTTTATGTGGATGGGCCAAATAAGGCCCACCCAGTGTGACACATGGTTGGCGGTGCTACCTGTGTGGGCGAGGGGTCGGGGGGTGGGGGGGTGGGGGGGCGGGGTGGGGGGGGATGTTGGGGGGGTGTGGAAGAGGGAGAGTCGGGGCCTGCACTCTTTCGTGCCTGCATGTGAAAGAGTGCAGTAATCTCCCTGCTGCACAGAGCAGCCTCGGAGATTAATTTGCTAATGGAAATCTTCAATAAAGGATCTGAAAAATAATTTAAACATAAGCTGGGGCATGTTTGTACAGTTAGCAAAATTTATTTAATTATTTAATTAAACCTTCAGGAAACCTCATCCCGCCCGTGGATGAGGTTTCCTGAAAAACGCGAAGGCTGCTTGGGCTCTTCGCCTGCCCGTCAACCTTAAGGTTGGACGAGCAGCTTTGGTAACAACCTTAGTTGGCTTTTTAATGGCCTCAACAGGCCGTTGACAGCTTGGTGGGCGGGCAGCCGCCTCCAGCACATGCCCACTGAACGAAATATCGTATTGACATTGGGGCGCACGCCCGACGCCATCGCGCATTATTTTGCTCGTCAGCATGTTGGGCCCGCCCCCACATGCCAACAGCAGTATTCAGGCCTTGGAGTTGTCCCCTAACCTCTCATGACCCCTTCCCTGAACTGCCTTCGGTGAGGCAGCAACAGCACCGAGGATACTTCTGGCCACAATCTTCTCCAGTGACATCATGAAAAAGAAAAGGTGACCTCAACCACGGTATTCTGTTCAACTTGCCACAGGCGCGGAAGCTCTCTACTAACTGACGGCTCCTGTACAGCCTCTAACCAGCAATTATAAAATATAGGCGATCCAAAAAGATTCAAACACCAGCTCTTTGTATCATTTAGATCATGTGGCAATTCAGTAGAATATAACTACTGTTTAAAAAAGATCACGTCCTCTCCTCCTGTTTCACCCTTTCCTCTTCGTCTATCTCCACAGAGCAGAGGTTAAGAGGAGCTTTGAAGAACAATCCGGTTAGTCCCACACACCCAATCTTTCCCCAAATTTCTGCAATTTTTTTCTCCTTCCAACATTTATCCAATTCCCTTTGGAGAGGAGTTTTGAAATAAGCCTCTTTTGATCATGAAGGGTTTACAGAAAGTAAACGACGATAAGCTTTTTCCAATCTTTGAAGGATCAATTATGAGGGGGCTTGGATTTCAACTGTTTGGCAAAAGAAGCAAAAGCAACATGAGGAAAATGTTTTTTTATGCAATGAGTGGTTAGGATTTGGGACGCAGTGCCTGATAGGGTGCTGAAAACAGGTTGAATAGGAAATTGGATGAATACTGGGAGGAGAAATAATTGGGAAGATATGGGGAAAGAGCGAGGGAGTGCGACTGACTGGGTTACTCTTCAAAAGAGCTGGGGCAGCCTAAACAGCCTCTTTCAGTGCTGTACTCTTCTATGATTCAACGATTACTGCCAGAAATGCCCTCCACCAAAGGGTTGGCTCAGCTGAGCTACAGACTTTTCCAACAGGGCTGCTATTAAGTAAGAGGAGCAGCACTTCAGGTGGGAACAATCACTTGAACCTTTATTCCCTCCCTCCTTCCCTTAACCTATCAGTTCAGAACCTCACAATTCTCTGTAACTTGGAAACCGGCTCCATAAGTGACCAAATGCATCTTAGAGTAGGGTGAACTTCTGAGTTCAAACACAGGGGTCATTTGCATGTACAAAGTTGGGCAATGGGCCCCTCACATCAAACTACTTGAGCACAGCAGAGGAACTGGAGGCTGATGGGCTGTTCTTGTAAATAAAGAGTTCTATTTGAAGTGAGGCTAACCCATGATCAAAGGCACAGAGAGAGTTGAAACTCACCCAACGAGGCTGTAGGATTTGAATACTGCAGAAAGTGCATTTGAGGTTTTGCAATGGCTGGCTTGTCATTCACAGCTGTCAGGATTTCCAAAATAGGGACACTATAGGCAGCTCCTTATGCTCATTCCCTCATAACTAGTGATCTGCACATAATTGCACTTTATAGCAGGGTAACCAGATCTTTGGAGTCATTTGTTTGCAACCACCGACTTGAAGACGACTTAGGAACAGGGACTAAAGCCCATTCAGCCCTTCAAGCCTGATCTGTCATCTCAAATGGATCATTGGCCTCAACTCCATCTGCTCACCTTTGCTCCTCGATTCGCTTACCCAACAAAAATCTATCTCAGTCTTGAAAGCTCCGGTTACTCCAGCAGCTACAGCACTGTGGGGGAGAGAGTTTAAGTTTCCACCACCTCTCCTGATTTTGATTTTGAATGGCATGACTCTAATTTTAAGAGGATGCCCCTTTGCTCGCCATTCCCCCACCAGAGAAAATGGTGCCTCTGCAACTACTTGATCAAATCCTTTGAACATTTTAAACACATTGATCAGGTCACCCTCCACCCCCACAACCCCCCCCACCCCCCTCAATCTCCCATATTCCAGGGTAACGTGAGTCAAGTTCATATGACCTGTCTTTGTAATTTAACCCTCTAAGCCCTCATTGTAAGCTAGTGTCAGAAGTGGGACTTTCATGTCAGGATCACTGAATAAGGATCTATGGAGGGGCCCACAATCGAATTTTCTCCTCCCCAATTTCAGGGCCCCTGAGGCTAAGTGCAGCGTTTCCACAAACCTCCCAGTTGTGTTTATTTATAAGGCGTTCCTGCCTTTTGCCCCTTCTCAACTCTCAGCCCACCCTCATCCAGTTATCTGGCATGAGAGGTAGGCTGCTGATGGACCTCTTGCTTCCCATCCCATCCTCCCTTCCCTCACCCCAACCTTTTCCTTCTGATTTTTTGCTTTCAGAAAACCAAGGACTGCCACCTGCCCAGACACTGCCCCAGGATGAGGAGAGAAAGCAACGGCATAGCACTGATGAAGAGGTCTTGTCACTTGATCTAACACTCACGGTCACCAGCTCAGGTACTGGCACTGCGCATATGGGCTAGTGTAGAGTTGGGATCAGTGTGTGATCCAGCACATGTGGGCTACAGCCAGGCCAGACGGAAAGGATACTTTGTTCCCCAGCCCCTCGGAGGCTGAGGTCACAGGTGGGTTCTGCTGCCGAGGACTCAGATTAGGACCTGGGTCGGGCAGCAAGCAGGAGAGAGCTGATGAGGAGGCACACTGTGATGCTGGGTGCATTAGCCGGCCTGTCAGGCAACCTCCTGTCACTGTCAAGGAGCATGGAGGAGGCTGGCTCCAAGGTGGCAGAGGGCAATGCACAGAGTTGAACGGTGGGTTGGGGGCTGAGCAACGTTGTGTAGATACCACATCTTAAAGGCAGGCTGCCCCATCTTAAGGGGAAGTTGCACTGAATAACAATGGTGGAATTTATATGATGGAAAAGGCAACACCCAGGCCAGAGATGGGGCTCTGGGTGATAGATGCTGCGCTAGAATCATTAATGGTGGAGCTTGGCAGGAGGAGAGACTCCATAGCCCTTTTCACAGCCACTCCCCCACCTCAATGTCTTGTTGCAGACCCAGAGGCACCATTTTACTGTAAGAGGCTTTGTGGGGACAGGTCACCTATTCCTTTGCCACCCTGTGAGGGATGTCTCTGGCAAATCCAGGACACCTGGAAAAACACCTCCAAAAACACTCCACAGTACTTTCAGACACTTAACTATAGCAGAATTTCTTAAAAATGATCTTAGCTGCAAATTGGGTGCCTGGACACTTTAACGATCACTAGTGGGCCCATTTTGCCAAGCATTGCAACACAGCCAGCAGTGTCACCAGCCCCAGCTTTACTGCCTGTTATAATAATGTGTGTAATTTGCTTCCGTTCTGTGGTTTCTTTCTACATTTTAACATGGCCAAGTATCAAAACAACTTATACAGCTAATTGATTGGCTAAACAAAGTGCCAGCTTGGCTCAGTGGTGGTATTTCCATTGGCTTGTGTGAAAAACGATGGACAGCCTATCCCACACCACTTTTTACATCCCAAACATTCCCCTATCTCCATGTCGAAAAACCAGATAAGAACGCAGGCCAAGAAAAATCTTATAAATCCCTCTCCAAGCCCCTTGGGCCAGTCAAAATAACCGAGGAGAGCAATCTTCCCTAATCAATGTTACCTATTCCTTGTACGTATGGTCTCCCCTCCAGCCAGAAACAAATTCAGTGAATCAGCGTTCACTGCACAAGCCAACAGATCCACTACTTACTGCGAAAAGAATCATGTCTTTATATCTAACCTTACATAAGTTCAGGTTGTGACCTCTCGTTCCCCCAGGCTATTTATTAGAAACAAAGGGCAGGATTTAAGGTTTTGAGTTTGGACCTCGATGTTGGGGTCAAATGAGGGGTCACGACCCCACACTGTGTGGGGAACAGCCACCCGTCAGCGATTTTTTCTGAATTAATTAGTGGCCAGAGGGCGGACTCGCCATCCAATGAAGAGCGGTAGGCGGGCTCTCACAGCTGGAAGGCCAACAGGAAGCCCTCCAGCCCTGAAGGAACTTCAGCCTGCAGTTCAAGTAAGGGAGGGAGGGATGGAGGGTGTGCCTCCATTTTGAGGTGCTCTCCATGCAACTTTTAAAAGTTTTAAATTTAAGATTGGCATCAGCAGCCGGGCCACCATTGTGGAGGAGGAATCCCTCCACAGGGCGTTCAGTGGCCGCAGCAGTGGCCAGGCGGGTGGGGTAGGCCTCAAAGCCTGCCTGGAGCTCCGGGTGCAGCGGTCTGCTGCCTGGAGGCTGCCTCCGGGCAACTGGCTTAGTTCCTGACAGTCACTATTGTTGCATAGGCGAACTGGGGTTTTCCAGCTGACCCAATTCTCAAGGGGCCTGGAGACGGCAATTACAGCCTGTTGATAAATGAGGAGATTCCAAAGAAGGCACACAGAAAACATCACAGCTCGCAGCCTGGAGGAGGGGGAGAGGGGCAGAATCAGCCCCTCACAATTGGCCCTAATAGGCTATTAACTCCCCTAATTTGCCACCCATCACTTCTGAGGGGCAAAAATTCTATCTTAACTATCTACACAGCCACAACTAAGTCAGAACTTTGCTGGTTCAAGCCCAACTCCAGAGCTTAACCGTGTAATCTAGGCTGATATCTTAGTGCAGTGCTGAGGGAGTGCTACATTGTTAAAGGTATTGTCTTTAGATGAAATGTTAAACTGACAGCCTCTTTGCTTGTTCAGATATAAAAACCTATCCAAGAAAGATCTGGGAGCTCTTCTGTGCCCTGGTCAACATCTAGCTTTTAGCTATCACCATTTAACAGATTAATTAGTCATTTATCTTATACTGTGTTGCGAATGTCTAGTTCATGGTTCACGTGATTTGGAATACAACTTTTAGTTTTAGGAATTAAAGTTTTGACTGTGGAGAATGGGGGCATCTGGTTGGGAAACTGATGAGCAACTCCAGGTGAACGCAATCCGAACAAGCTTGAAGTTTATGACACTTAAGAAATTGGGGTCATGTTGACTTAAGAGGTTAGCAATTAGAAGGGTAAGATCATAAAGCAGAGGTGGGCTTACTTAACTAAAGAACTGAAGACATGATAAAAGCAAAATACTACAGATGCTGGAAACCCGAAATAAAAACTGAAAATGCCAGTAAAACTCAGCTGGTCTGGCAGCGTCTGTGGAGAGACAAACAGAGTTAACGCTTTGAGTCCATATGGCTTTTAGCTTTGAGGAAGTCATATGTACTCGAAACGTTAACTCTGTTTCTCTCTCCACAGACGCTGCCAGACTAGCTGAGTTTTACTGGCATTTTCAGTCTTTATTAATTGGAGACATGACGTCAGCAATCCTTGTATTTAGAGAAGTCCAGAGAGATGATTTTGTTTTATGAGATAGAGCTAAATTAGTTTTAAAGCATTCAGAAAACCTTAAGGGTTGTGAAATAAATTTCTTCCTTCAAATCAAAAAAAGAATTATAAATAACCTTAACCTAAAGGTCTGTTTGATGACATCCCAGAGCATGCCAGGATGTCATGGAGATGAGTGGAGTTTAGGGAGATTCTCTGATTTCAGTTTATTTGGGTGTTTGCTGAGAGAGTTTTTTACTTGTAGTTTGGATTTTGTGTGTTGTGAGCTCACTGAAAGAACATAGCCAAAGTAAATGACAGTTAGTTAGGCCTGCACTATAAGCAGAGAAAAAACTAACTTCATAATTTGCTGCGTGGAATGCAGGTAAGGCTTAATCTTGGTTTTGTGAAGGGAGAGAAGTTGGAAGATTGCCTAGTTTGAAGCTAGTGGAAAAATCAACAGTGGTCCTCACAGACTTTTGTGGCAAAAGAAAGCAATCAGCAGATTAGCGTGGAAGTATTGAGAAGCAACCAGGACAAGGGACTGAGGCATCCACAGTCAAGAGGTAGTAAATGAAAGTCTTACCTTTAAGAATAGCTGGAGCTGAGGAGAATTAAATGATGCATCCAGAGGAGTGTGGCATACTCTTGGGCAGTCCCAACAGAAATATATAACTCAAAGATATCATAAAGTATAAGGGAATTCTTGGGGGAACTACGAAGTAAAACGGAGTGCATGATATACATAGCTATAAGTTAATAGTGCTTGTTTTGTCTGAGTCTTTGATACACAAGATGTTTGTTTTTGTTTAAAAAAGTGAAATCTTGTGGCATAGTTCTAGTGGTTAAAATGGGGTGTGGGGTGGGAGACGTGGTGGTGGTGAGATGGTGGCATAGTATTGTCACTGGGCTGGTAACCCAGAGGCCCAGGATAATACTCAGGGGGTATAGGTTCAAATCCAATTATGGCAGCTGGTAGAATTTAAATCTAATTAATAATTCGAGATTTGAAAGCTAGTCTCAGTAATGGTGACCATGAAACTATCATTGATTGTCGTAAAAACCCACCTGGTTCACTAATGTCCTTTAGGGAAGGAAATCTGGCGTCCTTACCTGGTCTGGCCTACTTGTGACTCCAGACCCACAGCAATGAGATTGATTCTTAACTGCCCTCTGAAATGGCCTAACAAGTCACTCAGTTCAAGGGCAATTAGGGATGGACATCAAATGCTGGCCTTGCCAATGACACCCACATCCCATGGAAGATTTTTTTAAAAATGAGGCATTTGGATTGTAACACTGTTCATGGAACCTTGCTGTGCAGAAAATGGTTATTGTCCTCGCCTAGACGACAACTGTGACTATCTTTCAAAATGATTCATTTACCATGAAAAACTTTGGGATAACTGGGGAAATCACAGGTACTATGTAATGCAAGTTTTTCTCTTTAACCCTGCAACCTGCAGTGAAACTCTGACAGGGAGATGGTCAGTCCAACAGTGATCAAGATTACAAACCTGACCAAAGTTTATTTACACTCCACAATCTGATAAGTGCACTTGCCATTTGTATTGATGTGAATTGAGCTTCTGACAGATTAACCTGTTGACACACTGAGGGAACTTTTACAACAGCGCTCAGGGCGCATTACCAATACTCGCCTCAGGCTGAATCAGTACCTTCAGGAGAGGAAGACCGCACAATTTAGGAATTGGGTTGTACTGATGGTCAGGGAGATAGACAGGTGGAGAGCGAGAGTGAGAGAGAAAGGCATACAGACAGGCGTACCTACACGCAGGGAGAGGCAGAAAGAGAAACACAGAGAGACGGAGAGGTAGAGTAGGGAACTCTTTGGCACCGCTTACCCCAGGAACGGAGGCGGACAGAACGCAAAGATTACGAGGCTGGCTGGTGTGCAAGTTTCCCGATCCCGTTCCTAGCATGAGCCATTTAGGGGTGTTGTGTTTTCTAACTGTGGCCTGGCTGCTTTTTGTATTTTTTAATTGGTTCTTTACAAAGGTTGGTGAGAGGGTGCCTTCATGTTGAAGAGCCCCTTCAGTTACTGAGCCAATGCTTTGACTGGCTGCTTCTCTGAAACTAGGAGGCTTCTGATTGACCCTCCAGCTTCCAGGGCCCACCCAAAGCCCTGAATTGAACAGGGAAACTGTCTCCAGGTCAATTAAGAGAGCACCCTGGTTAAAATCCCAAAGGGTGATTGCTTCCCCCCATCCCCTGGGCGTGGGTTTGAGACCCAAAAACAGTTCCAGCTCCTGTTTCCTGCCCCCATGTGAAAATTCAGCTCAGAAAGTGGGATAATCTATCAGGTTCTGTTGGATTTAAGGAGGGTAATTTTCAACTGATCCCTGGAGTGGACAACTTGCATCGTGGGCCAGGTATCTTGTTATAGAAACTGCCCAACACTCCTGTCAGAGGGTTTCCATAATGGAAGTCTTCTCTCTAATGGTATACCCGGCACTCTGGTGCTTAGTTCAAAATGACGCCTAAGGTATCTGCCCAGTGAAGAAGCTTAACTTGCCAAATAACAAAGAGTGCATGAATGTCAGTGCATATCCTATAAAACATTCTGATATCAGCATGTCACAGAATCTCTCAGTGAGACTTACTCCACCCAAAGAAAGGAGGGAGGCTCCAGGTCAGCGAATACAGCCAGACTCCCAGCAAGATGAAGACAGCTCGCTTCTTAGACAGCATCCCGATGGAGGCCAGGGGCCGAGTGATCACAAAATATCTGTCGGCCGCAATTACAACCAGCGTGATCATCGAGGAGATTCCAAAGAGGGCACCACAGAAAGCATATAGCTCACAGGCTGCAAGGAGAGAGCAAAAGGGTAGCGTCAGCAACTGAAAAATTACCCTCTATTTAGGCATTAATGTCCATAGCGTCAGACCTGATTCACATTGGGTTAATTTAATGATGCCTATGAGTGCTTAGAATATTATAACTGTGACTGCCATCGAACATCAGTAAAGGTACCCTTAACCGAAACTCATACACAAAGTTTTTTGGGTTGGGGACGAGTGCAGGTTATGACTGACAATTACAACAGAAGCATGTGCTGGAAATGTGAGATAAAAACAGAAAACGCTGGAAACACTCAGCAGCATCTGTGGAGCGAGAACCAGCGCTAACGATTCAGGTCAATGATCTTTCATCAGTACTGGGAAAAGTAATAGGTTTTAAGCAAATGAAAGTGGGGAGGGTGGAACAAGGACAAAAGGGAAAGTGTGTGGCCAGGTGGAGGGCAGGGGAGATTAAATGACAAAACTGTTGGTGGTGCAGGGCCAAAGGGAGTGGGAAAAGGAACAAAAGATGTGCCTGGAGCAGGTGTGAATAGCGGAATGATGAACAGCTGCCATCTGAAAGCAAAAACAAGAGAAAAAGAAGAGTAAAACTAAAACATAGAAAAAAAATTGAAACAAAATGGGGCAGACTCTACAGTAAACTACTTGATTTTTGATGCAAAAAATTCTGGGGGAGTCCTAAATCAGTAATGAGATCCCCATCACCTCATAAATCAGGAGACAACAATCTAGAGATTTAGTGTAAAAATCATGAGTTGCAATTTTTTTAAACATAAGGCAAGATAGATTGACAGTTGGTTTATAAACTCATTAGAAAGAGTGAAAGGCTGGCATTTATGTAGTGTTTTTCACCACCACTGGATGTTTTGTAGTGTCTTATAGCCAATGAAATACTTCTAAACTTTTGAAATGTAGGGCAGAATTTTACATTCCCCCACCAGCAGGTTTCTAGGCAGAGATGAGGGTAAAATTTCTTGGATGGCCTTCCCACTGGATTCCCGCCTGCCCTGACCTTGCTGCAATTTTACGCTTTATTGACCACATAAGGGCTATTCCCTGCCCAGCCTCAATTTTCAGGCTGGTGGGAGGAGTTCCGGGGCAGTGGGGGGAAGCCTCAAATGTAACCAGGTTCAGGCTTTGGGCAGGAAGGGTTGGGCGAGTGGTGTAGGCAGCTCCATCAGTAACCTCCTTTTAACATCGGGCACATCCCCAAAAGGTCAGGACCCTGCAGGTCTTCCCTCCGTGCCCCCCCCCCCCCCCCCCCCCCCCCCCCCCCCCCCCCCCCCCCCCCCACCCACCCCCCCCCCACCCCCCTGCCCACAAGAAGTCTTTCCACCAGAACCCCAACTCCCCCCATCCACCCCCTTGGGTCTTACCTCCCCTACCCGCCCTGAGACCCCCAAAACTTACCTGGTCCTGGACTCCTGGGATTTGGGCTGGTGGGGGACTGCTTGCAGTCCCGATCCTGTCCACTGCAGCTTCAGGTGCTACAGGGACTAGAGAGCTGCTGGCCAGTCAGCTCTCTGAGGTGGGATTTCCTCCCGAGCGTAGAGTGAAAGTCCCAAATACAGCCAATTAACACACATTGGAATGTGAAATGGCTGCCTGGTTGGGGATGTGTTTGCCGTTGACTCCTGTGATGGCGGGGGGGGGGAGGTGGGGCTGTGGGAGAGGAGGGGAGGAGGAAAACTCTGCTAACCTAAAAATCCTGGCCATGGTCACTGTTGTAAAGAAGGCAATGCAGCAGCCAATTCATGCACAGCAAGCTCCCGCCAACAGCAATGTGATAATGACCAAATAATGTTTATTTGTAGTGTTGATTGAGGGATAAATATTGGCCAGGCCACCTGGGATAACTCCCCTGCTCTTCTTTGGAATAGTGCCACAGGATCTTTCATGTCCACCTGTGAGGGCAGACAGGACCTTGGTTTAATGTCTCATGACAGATTAGGAATTTGTTTAACTTGCAGCAGACCATATGAAGATTCACTTGGTCCTGCAGTTTGCCTCTGGTTAAAATAGCAAACCCACAGTGCAGCGCCCCAAGTAAATGATCCCTCCTCATCCTTCTCGACCTGCCTGTAGCCCTTGACAAGGCTGATCACTCCATCCTCCTCCAACGCCTCTCCACTGTCATCCAGCTGGGGTGAGACTGCTCTTGCCTGGTTTCATTCTTAGCTATCTAAAAGTATCACTTGCGTATTGCTGACAAAAGCGACGTTTTGTTGAAGCTTTTTGCCTTGCACTCATCAGGACAATGCAAGAATCGGTATGTCAGGGGAAGCAACGACTTTGCACTGTTCCCCTGACATTGGTAATCTTGTGATTGTCCTGATGAGTGTGAGCTGAAAAGTTTCAACAAAATGTCTCTTTTTGCAGTAAACTCAAGTTCTAGTACTGCCAAACGACTATTAGTATCACTTGCAGTGGTTGCTCTTCCAGCTTTTGCAAATGAGTCATTATAATCCTCTCTTACAGACCTTTTGTGATTCAGTTAGGCAGCAGGGTAAGTGGACAGCAATGCCTACATGCCTGGGAAAGGTGAATGGCATTGGACTCAGCATTAGGAGAGAAGGACAAAATAGCAGGCGAGAGATAGCACCTTAACTGAGAGAAAAAATGGGCAGCTTTCCTTTATTCATTCTCGGGATATGGGCCATGCCCATCCCAAGAAGGACTGAACAGATTGGGACTCTTCACTCTTTAAGAGAGAAGGCTTGAGGTATGACCTGATGGAGGTTTTTAAAATCATCGAGGGGCTTGATAGTTAGAAACTCACTCTTCAAAGAGCCAGCACATGCATGATGGGCTGAATGGCCTTCTTCTGTGCTGTAGGTTGCTTGGTCCCGCCTGTTGCAGGGCTGAAAATTCACACCCGAAGTCAATGGACCTTTTGCTGGTCTGTCAGATTTCCTGTCCTACTCATGACAATTCCCCTGGTGGACGGGACCAGAAAATCCCACCCTATGATTCTAAGATAATTGTAAAAGAGTCCAAAAGTCGAGGACATAGATATAAACAAGGGGAGAGATGGTGGTATAGTGGTAATGTCACTGGACCAGAGGCCCAGGCTAATGCTCTAGGGGCTGGGTTCAAATCCCATCATAGCAGCTGGTGGAATTAAAACTCAATTAATAAAATCTGGAATATAAAGCTAGTTTCAGTCATGGTGACCATGGCATCTATCATGAACTGTTGTTAAAAACCCATCTGGTTCACTAATACCATTTTGGGAGGGAAATCTGCCATCACTACCTGGTCTGGCCCATACGTGATCCCAGGCCCACAGCAATGTGATTGGCTCTGAAATGGTCGAGTAAGCCACTCGGTTCAAGGGCAATTAGGGATGGGCAACAAATGTTGGCCTGGCCATGAAAGAATCAATAAAAAAAATAAGGAGAAACTTCTTTAATCAGAGGGTGGTTAAAATGTGGAACTCATGACCACATTAGGTGGTTGCAGTGCATAACATAGATGCATTTAAGGAGAAGGTAGATAAGTACGTGAGAGAGAAAGGAAGTGAAGGATATGCTGCTGGGTTAGATGAAGCAAATGGCGGGGGTGGGGGAAGGGGAAGGGGGAGGAGGAGGAGGAGTTTGCTGTGCAAGCACCATGTGGGGCACAGACCAATTGAGCCAAATGACCTGCCTCTTGTGCTGTTAAAATTTTATACGACTCTATAGGCTGGGATTTTATAGCCGCAAATTCTCACCCCTGCCCCCTCCCAACCACTGTGCGACCATAAAATACAGTGCATGAAAGCAGGGTCCATAATACGGCATCATCATGCCAGTCCCAGACATGATGGAAGATGAGAGGGTACTGAAATCAGAAGCCATTTTTAAATCACCATTTTAACAAGCCTTTGAGTTTGCTGAAGTGTCGCTTCTACACCATTTTTCGTTGCACGCTGCATTTTATGGGCGCAGGCGGGGGAAGGCTCGGGAGTGCTTTACGGCCGGCATAACGCGGCAGCACAAGGATGGGAGAAAAGGCCTGCCACCCAGACCATGGTGGATTGAGGCAGCAGATTGTGCCGGTAAAGGTGGCATCGTCTGTATGATTTTTTTCACTTTTTAAAGCCATCAACAAAAAATAGAGACAGATTCAGAGAGCAGTGGGGGCGGGGGGCTTTAAATTTGTAGCCATGACCACCTTCCTGTTAACGGCATGGCCCCCTCTGCCAATGAAATCCCGGCGTAGACTCCCGATTGGGTGTGGAGCCCCCGCCCCCACCCCCCATAGGCCTCTAATCGGCCTCCTACCCGCCTGACAGCCGTTAACTGACCAACAGGCAGTTGATCGGACAATCTGAGATGGCCGGGGCAACAGCAAGTGGGACCACTCACTTTCTGTTTCGCCTACCTCACCCGGCTGAAAAACGCAAAGTCCTGCCCTGTGAGTGCTGTATTATCAAGAAAGCTTTTGCCTGAGATTTCTGCCCCTTTAAAATCGCTTCAAATCTCCGCTACTGGCATCACACTCAGGTTCTTCCCTCGGGGAACCAAAGAAATGATCCAAAACAAACCAAGTGTAAAATGTGTGGCCGTATCACTGGGAGCAGCAAGTGGTTGCTACCCCTGAAGTCAGAATGGCACGCAATCATATTCCAGCTCAGTGCCTGTCCCCTGCTGCTGCACTACCCAGGCATCTCAGCTCCAAGACCATGGTTGTGGTGAATCTATGGAATTCGTTGCCACAGAAGGCTGTGGAGGCCAGGTCATTGAGTGTATTTAAGACCGAGATAGATAGGTTCTTGATTGGTAAGGGGATCAAAGGTTACGGGGAGAAGGCAGGAGAATGGGGTTGAGAAACTTATCAGCCACGATTGAATGGCAGAGCAGATGAGATGGGCCAAATGGCCTAATTTCTGCTCACATGTCTTATGGTCTTATGGTGTGCAACCTCCTGGCTACCCGCTAAGGGTGTGCTGCACTGTCAGCAGTCCTGCTTCTCAGATGAGACATTAAACTCAGGCCCTGTCTGCTTATTCGGGTGGATGTAAAAAAAAAATCCCATGCTGCGATCTGTAGCAATATGTGAAGTTTTGTCAGTGCCCTGACCCCCAATTAAAACCATGGAAACAAACACAGATGAATCGGTCATTCAACTCATGCGCTGTTTGTGGAATCTTGCTGTGCACAACACCACATTTCGCAGCACAGCAATGCTTCAAAAGGAATTAATTAATTAGTTTTTCAGCTGTGAAGTGCTTTGGGAATAAGGCAAGGCACCAATGCAAATGTGATTGCTTTTGTTCGACAGGATTCCGACACAGCATCAGTTAATCCAGTGAAACAATCATTAAATCATCAAAACTCCCCGGCAGCGATTACATCCTCAAAATGAACCTGAGCTCACAGCCTGAGCCTTCACTGAGTGGGAAGGTACAATTTCGGGGATGCAGCCGAGACCTGGACAGGCACGAGAGCCACCACGACAATCTGAACAGCAAGACGAAAGAAGGAAAGATGAAATTCACCTTTCTCGCCAAAAATCCAGCGTTTGTGTAAACTTGTGGCAAAGAAGACTGGAGCCTGTGTAATCGACATGAGGAAATCACTGATGGCCAGATTTATAATGAAAGTATTGGACGGACTCCGCAGACTCTTACTTCTGTGGGAAGAGGTGGAAGGTGGGGTGGGGGTGGAGATGAGAGTTCAAGAAATATAAATGAACAGCATTTTTCAAACAAGTCTTTTTTACTTATTTTCAATTTAGCTGAAAACCGAGGAAAAGACGTCATCTTACAGCACTGAGTGCATGATTGAATTTCTTTCCACATATTTACAGCTCCAATGCTTTCTCTAATTATCACCGGCCACTTCACTCATTCTAAACTGGCCAGCCCTGCTGCCCAAAAAACTTAAGGTTTCATTTTTTTGTATTGGTACGACTGCTTTATATATCATCACAGTAGATCGGATATAAGGCACGGAAACAAGGCCATTCGGTCCATTCAGTCCATGCCAGTGTTTATGCTCCACTCGAGCCTATTCGAAGGAGAGGGAAGTTGTCCCTGGCATTCAGTAGTGGATGAGAAGACAGGAAAGTTTGTGAAAAGGAGAACAACAGGTTGTTGGGTAAGGATTTTGGCTTTAGTGTGAGCCTTTGGAAGAACCTTCTCAGATATAAAAGCAGTGCGCACCTCTGAGACAGAGGGTGTGGATTCAAGCCCCATAATCCATGCTGACACTTCCCAGCGCAGAACTGAGGAAGTAACAGACTAGAGGAGGTAGCGTCTGTCAGGTGGAATATTAAATTGAAAATTTAAAATTCAAAATCCTGGAACTCCCTCCCTAACAGCACTGTGGGTGTACCTGCACCTCATGGACTGCAGCGATTCAAGAAGGCAGATCACCACCATCTTCTCAAGGGCAATTAGGGATGGGCAGTAAATGCTGACCCGGCCAGCGATGCCCACATCCCATAAATGAATAAATTTATAAAAAAACATAGAGAAATACAGCAGCCAACTTTCACACAGCAAAGTCCCACAAACAGCAACGAATTATATGACCAGATAATCAGTTGCTTAATGGGAAAATATTGGGCAGAACACCTGGGAGAACTCCCTATTCTTCTTTGAATAGTGCCATGGGGTCCCTGAGAGGGCAGATGGGGCATCAATTTAATATTCCATCTGACAGGCACTACCTCCTCTGGTCCATTGCTTCCTCAGTACTGTGCTGGGGAGCATCAGCATGGATTATGTACTCAAGTCTCCAAATGGAGCTTGAATCCACACCCTCTGTCTCAGAGGTGCGTGCTACTTCAAAACCTGAGAAGATTGTCCCAAAGGCTCACGTGCACACAATGGTTGAAATCTTTACCTTCCCACCTCTTGTCCTCCTTTCTACAAACGTTCCTGTCTTCTCCTATTTCACTAAACAATGACAATCATTATTCCTCCTCTAAGCTTTCCTGACCTTCAGATTGGCTGAGCTTCCTCTTCCTTGCCGAAATAAAGGCGAAATACTACGGATGCTGGAAATCTGAAATTAAAAGCAGAGAATGCTGGGAAAACTCAGCAGGTCTGACAGCATCGGCGGAGAGAGAAAGACTCGAAATGTTAGCTCTGTTTCTCTCTCCACAGATGCTGTCAGACCTGCTGTGTTTTCCCAGCATTTTCTGTTTTTATTATCCTCCCTGCTGAAATTGAGATTATCCTACCTGTTATTTTAACCTGTTCTTTTGTATCCCTCAGCTTCTCCTAAACCCTATCACCATCAGTCCTTTAACACTCACAGTTGGCATCACCTAACCACTCTTTTCCAAATTACTCTGGTGCCTCACCTGTTTCTTTGAACCTTGTTGGCTTTAGAGCCCCTTCACACTTTACCTGGACCTCTCAATCTTGACATGGTCCCAGTTAGTGAGTGATGCTGGTAACCTATTTGACAGTGGCTGGCCTTCATCTGATGTACTTACCTTTTTACACACCTTCCAACGTTAGTCACTGTTCTGGAAGCAAGAATAGAGATCCTGCCTGATCCTTTTCCAAGGGCAGAATTTTGTGCTTGATGTGCAGTGGCGGGCATGGGTGCAACGAGTAAGAGACTTTTTAATAAAACTCATCTACGGGCGGGATAAGAGGGCTCAGTGGGATTGTCAATCTGGTCTGTGAGTATTTATTGCAGAAAGTTTTTTAAACTTGCCTGTGTGATCTGTAGCAGTTCAGAACGAATTCCAACAGCTTTCTGTGTACTTTGAACCTTCAGGTCAGCACTCTTCAGTCAGGAATCTTTATGCAGCTTTCCAGAGGCCTCCCCTTTAGCCTGGGTCTGGCTTCTGACATGTCCACTGGAGACAGTCCTCTGAGGAGGAAGGGAGGGGTAGAAAAAAGAGGAGGCCAGGAGTGCACAATCAGCCTCCAGGGGAGCTACCTTTGGGAGGACAGGCACAAGGGGTGCAGGGCCAAGAGGTGGACCAAGATGGAAGAGGCCACAGAAGACGCCACTATCCAGCTGCCAGGGTATACAGACGGCGAAGCAGCTACCTCAATGTGACTGAGTTGCAGTGCCGAAGGAGGCTTTGCTATCAAGGGAGACAATCAACTACATCTGTCAGATGATTGGGCCTGAGATCTCTCCTAACTGTGCAGGTGGAGACCCCATGCGGCTCTGAAGGTCACAGTTGCCCTCAGCTTCTATGCCTCTGGCTGCTTCCAGGGCTCAGTGGGTGATCTTTGCGGTGTCTCCCAATCAGCTGTCCACACTTGTGTCAAGCAGGTGACAGACGCTCTGTTCAGTCGTGCATTGACCTTCATCCACTTCCACTGCGACCAGACAAGTCAGGCTCAGTGAGCCAGAGGCTTCACGGCCATTGCAGGCTTCCCCCACATCCAGGGTGCTATAGACTGTACACATGTGGACATCAAGGCACCAGCAGGTGAGCCCAGTGCCTTCATCAACAGGAAGGGCTTCCACTCCATGAATGTGCAGTTAGTGTGTGACCACAGGATGCAGATTCTGCAAGTCTGTGCAAGGTCCCCTGGCAGCTCCCATGATGCCTACATCCTCAGACACTCCCAGATGCCGAGGGTCTTCAGTGCTCCGGCTCGGCTGGATGGATGGCTGCTGGGTGACAAGGGCTACCTCCTCAGAAGGTGGCTCATGACGCCTCTCCGCCATACAAAATCAGAAGCTGAGCAGCGGTACAATAGGAGCCAGGACTGTGGTGTAGAGAGCCATTGGTCTTCTCAAGATGCGCTTCCGATTCCTGGACCACTCAGGGGCCGCACTCCAGTACCCCCCAGATTGTGTGTCGGTGATAGTGGTTGCATGCTGCCCTCTCCACAATCTTGCTCTGGAAAGAGGGAACGCAGTGGACGATGAAGACATTGATGCAGTGGATGCGGCTGCACACGATGAGCCCAGCCCTGATTCTGAGGATGAGGAGGCACAGGGGAATGATGAGGGGCTAAACGCTGACCTGAGACTACACCAAGGAGGCAGGGACACCCAGGAGACTTTAATCCAATGAACCTTCAGCTAGCTCCACACAAATGGATCAGCAGGACCAGCCTTGCCTGGCGCTTCCATACTCAGCATTTGAGAGCTAAATCTGCCGCTTCATCAGCAACTGAGAGCTTTGGACATTAACCTCAATGTCCACTCAAACATTCATGACATGTATGTAAAACATACAAATGCAGAACAAAGGAGCCACCCTCAGCCATGGTAACACATCTGGTTTTAATTTTCACCATCATAAGGTCACACAAAGTCAAACCAAAACGTTTTTCAACCATAAACAAATAATAATTCCCTAATCTAGGGCCAACACAAAAGCACCAGTGAGAAACCCATGCCTAACATGCCTTATGTTTACATTTACGGGTGCTATGTCTTAATGCTGGCCCATTGCTCGGAGTGGGATCTGAGACCCCCTGCTGACTCTGCTGTCCTGTTGGCCTCGATGACCTTGGCGGTCATCCTGTGGCCTGTGGAGCCTGTTCTGGCCCGGCCTGGGAGGGATCTGCCAGTTCCACGGCTGGCATTTCCCCAGTCATCGCAGCCTCACCCGAAGAAGCGGTCACTGGGAGAGAGGCAGAGCAGCTGTTGCTCTAATCCGAGTGACGAGAGAGGAGCCCGCAGAGACGACAGGCAGCTGCTCTGCTGACGTGAGGTCACTTCGGACCTCCCTGCTCACCATCAATGGATGGACAATGAGCTGGGAAGCTTGAAGCCCAGACCATCTCCCACACTGGCAATGACCAGCTGTGGCCACTGGCGCTGTGAGGGCTTGCAGATCCAAGCGTAACCCCAGGAGAAGCTGCTTGTTCTTCTGGAGGCCCCTCTCCATGAGAGTCGCCACTCTCTTAATGGGGGAAGCATGTCACTCTGCCATGAGGCTCATTGCATCACTGATGCTCCGCGTGGACTCCTCCACCACGGACACCAAGCCAAACATAGTCTCATGCAACACTCCTAGATGCTCCCGCACACCCGGCCACATTTCCTGCAACTGCTGCATCATGGACGACCCCAGAGGCACATCATCAGGCAGCGACTGAGCATGTGCCTGGTCTCCTGCAGTCCTCCGACTGCTGGTGCCATCGGCACTTTCTGTCTCTGCCAGCTCCTCCACCGATTGTGAAGTGCCCTCTCCACTGTGCCCCAGGACACTAACCGATGGTGCAATGCCCATCGAGGTGCTAGTATCTGTGCTGGTGCCTGCCTGGCAGAAATGGTGTGATGCAGTTGAGACTTGAGGGCCCTCAGGTGTGAGAGGGGGCAACTGCCGGCCATGCTCTGATGATGCTGAAATGAACAACAAAGACAGTGGATCAGTTAGCGTCCACACAGTGACACACTTCATCCCTTTCCCCCTGGCTCATTATGCACTCACCCTTCCAAAACCTATGGAGATGAATATTGGTGGGGTGGCAAATAATCAGGAGGAGACCCTAACAGTACAGGGGGATACAGACGGGCTGGTCAAATGGCCTAAGAAATGCCAAATGGAATGTTATGTGGATAAGTGTGAGGTGATGCATTTGGGCAGGAGAATCAAGGTATGGGAATACATGATGAATGGTAGGACCGTGGAAAGTAAGGAGGATCAGAGGGACCTTGCTGTGCATGTTGACAGGCCTGTTGAGGTAGCGGGACAGGTACATAAGGTGTATAAGAAGGTAAATGCCATATTTGCCTTTTTAGCCGAGGAATAGAATATAGGAACAGGGGGTCATGTTGCAAGTGCAGAAAACGCTGCTTAGGCCACAGCTATAGTTCTGTGTGCAGTTGTGAAATGAGCTTCACGGGAGGGATGTGATTGGAGTGGAGAGAGTTCAGAGGTCATTGACCAGGATGCTGGCTGGGCTGGAGAGTTTGACTTATGAGGAGACATAGCATAGACTGCGGTTCTTTCTCCTGGAGCAGAGAAGATTGAGGGGTGACATTATTGAGCTTTATAACAATATATGAGGGGCATAGATAGGGTCGACAGAAAGGAACTTTTCCCCTTAGCGGAGGGATGAGTAACCTGGTGGCATTGAGGTTGACAGGTGAGGTGATGAGCAACTTTTGTACACAGTAATGTGGGACGCATTGCCTGAAAGGGTGGTGGACGCAGAAACCCTCTTAACATGTAAGAAGTATTTGGATGTGCAGTTGCGATGCCATGGCGTACAAGGCCATGGGGATAGTGGTTGGAAATGGGATAATGTGACTTTGGAAGGTGCTTGACACGCGCATCTTCGAAGGGCCGAGGGACCTTTGTCTATGATCCACACGTTTGACTCTATCAGTCTGTGACTGAGCAATGTTGCAATCAGCAAGGGCAGAGGGATATCCCATGGAAGAGCAATCATCGGTGTTATGGATGATGGGAAGACAGAGCAGACGTCACTGTTGACCTCAGATATCTGGCCGTTCCACCCCAGCCTCACCAACACCAGTAGATCTGGGCAGATGGCGCCTCTCAAGCTCCAGGGCCTCCTGCTCGAAGCGGCTTAACATCATGAGCTGGGCCTGGCCGCCTCCAATCCATGAACACTCAGACACATTGTGACATTCTTCTCCTGAAAAACAGAGAAGACCATTCATTGCAGCTAATCGCACACGGACTCTGCACGCGCACACCGCACCCCAACCTCAGTGGTCCATATCAGGCCTCCAGTGTCTCCTGTCCATGCTACTGCTGACCAGTGACACAAAGATAGTGCGCCTGCTCCCAACCCCCCCCCCAACAGCCTTCTTGGACACATTCTCTGTCCATCACTTTAGGTCTTAGCTCTCAAAGCAAGGAGGCACAACTATATGCAGCGTTGAGGGCAGCAGATGGCTGTTGCCCACGAGACCTTGAGGCTCCCCTTCCACAATCTCATCACCGTGAATGGGACATGTGTTGCAGTTCTGAATATGCGCCGAGCTGCATCTCCTGCAGGTTGCCCCCAGAGTAGTCATGTGCGACTAAGAGCAACACATGGTGCGGGGGAGAACTCATTTCATGAACTACTCAGGCTGATGTAAGCATGGGCACTATCTGCTTGCCCACCCAGCGTACCAGAAATGCCCAACATGATTCAAAGCAGTCACGACAGTAAGACTTGGGGGGGGTGGGGCCCTCAAAGGCTAAGGCTACCTGCTGGGTTAAATGCCCAATGCCAACATGGTACTCACCCTTCCAGAGCCCAACAAATCATTGAAGTGCTTACAGCACTGGATCCAGGTGCACCGCACCACATTGTGGGAGCTCACCACCTCCGCCACTTCCTCCCAGGCATGTTTGGTCATGTAGGGGCGCTTCCTCCTCCCATCCTGGGGAACCAGCACCTTCCACCGTGCTGCCACCTCCTCGAGGAGGGCAGCAAAGCAGTCATCAGAAAAGCAAGGGGCGCATTGGCCTACCCTCCAGCCTGCCCTGGTCCTCTGCCCTTCCCTCCAGCGTGCCCTGCTCAGCCGACCCCCTGCGATGTGATCTCGACGTGGCCATTGTGAGCAGCCTACAGGAGGCTGCCAGGCCCTCCTTTAAACAAACTGCCATTGGACTTGGTGGTCTGTGCACACCCGCCACAGCTCGCATGCTCCCGCTATTCACGGGAGTCGGAAATGCACTGGGTGGGCCTTAATTGGCCCGCCCGCGCCAAATGGTGGTGCAGCTCTGATTGCGGACGCCAATCGGGTCCACGCCCACCCATGGCCACTCCTGCTCTGCCCACCCGCCCACCAACCAGAAAGTTTTGGCCCAGGAATCTTACAGTACAGAAGGAGGCCATTTGGCCAATGGTGCCCATGGCAGCTCTTTGAGAGAGCTATTCAGGTACTCCCACTCTCTTTCTTTACCCCACATTGTCGTGAAATTTTATCCACTTCCAGTCTTTATCCAATTCCCTTTTGGAACTTACTCATGAATCAGCCTCCACCAGCCTTTCAGGCAATACATTCGAGATCACAACAATTCATTATGTGAAAAAAAAATTCTCCTCATCTCACCCTGGTTCTTTTACCAATTACCTTAAATTTGGGTCCTCTGGTTCCCAACGTCCTGCCAGAGGAAGCAGTTTATTTTTATTCACACTATCAAAACAATTTATGATTTTGAATGCCACCATTTAATCTCCCCTTAACCTTCTTTGTTCTAAGGAGTTGATCTCGTCTCTGCCCATAAGTGAAGTCCCTCATCCCTGGTAACATATTAGTAAACTTCCTCTGCACCCTGCCTAAGTCCTTGACATTCTGCCTAGGTGTGGTGCCCAAGATGCCAGCTGAGGCTTAATCAGTGATTCATTCCAGAGTTCTCAGACATTAAGGTCCATCATTGCACCAACCTACCCACCCCCGCCAGTCCTCATCGCAGCTCACTTTCCCACAAAGCTAGATGTGAAAGTAAGCTGAGAGGAGGTTGGAAGAAGACTGAAAAGGGACATAGACCAGCTAAATAATCGGGCAAAAAAGTGGCAGGTGGAGTATAATGTGGGAAATTATCACTTTGGTTGATGAAATGGAAAAGCAGAATATCCCTCAAAAAAAAAGCGAGAGACAAGTAAATGTTGGTATCCAGAGGGATCTGGGTGTCCTTGTGCATGACTTGCAGAAAGTTAATTTGCAGGTACGGCAAGGAATACAAAGGTAATTGGTATTTTGGCCTTTACTGCAAAGTGCATGGAGTACAAGAATAAGGCAATCTTGCTGCAATTATATAGGGTTTGGTGAGACCACTGCTGTTGTACTGTGCACTGAAGTGCCTTTATACTTCCTTCAGAGGGGTTTGGGGAGTACTGGGTGTAACAAAGGATCACTAGATGGATTCCTGGGATGAGAAGCCTGCTCTGTGAGGAGAGATTGATTAGAATAGACCATATTATCTCATGTTTGGAAGAATGAGCAGGGATCTCATTGAAATGCATAAAGTCTTTAGAGGGTTTGATAGAGTCAGGGTAAGCGGTTGGTCATTTAAGATGGAGATGAGGAGAGGTGTGATCACTCAGAGAGTTCTGAATCTTTAAAATTCACTACCCCAGGGAGATGTGGATGTTCAGGCATTGAGCATATTCACGATAGAGATCGATAGATTTGTGGGCACTAAAGGAACCAAGAATTTTGGGGATAGTGTAGGGCAGAAACTCAGCCGTGATCTTATTGAAATAAGGCCATGTGGACATAGTCTCATGTCCCTATGCTCACACTGCTTCCATGGCTCAGATCAGCTAATATGGCACAGCTAATAAGGCTTGTTTTATTTTTGAGTTTGAGCCTTTTGAAATCTGGACAGCTTTAGTATCACATCAGATGATCCGTTCACTCACTGAACTACTGCAGAAGAATTCTTGTAATAAAACTCAGCCCAATTGACATGGTAGCCTTTAATCTGCGTAATCCAGTGGACATATTGGGTGGAATTTAATGCCCTGGGCATTTAATCAGGTGGGAGGAGATGTGTGGGGATCCTGCCACCTTCCTGCCTCCACACTGACCAAGTCCATGGTGGGAAGGCCCATGGATGGCTTACCTGCCCTGCCACTAATTGAAAATTAATTGGAAAATTAATGTGCACTTAAGGGCCCTTTCCTGCTGCCTCTGGTATTAACCCAGTGGTGGGTGGGGCAGTCGCTTTGCAGGGAGCTCGACAAGCAAACCCAATTGAGGGACCCAGCATCAAGAAGGTGGCGATGGCGGGTGGGGGGGGAGCTGCTGAAAGCCACCCCTCTGCCCTTGCTGCTGACCCCCCCCACCCCTTCCCTGCAACCCCCATCACATGACCTCACTTTTGTCATGGCTCACCTGTGGCCTGGAATCCCGGCGACGAAATTAGGCCTCAGGCGGGTGTCGTACCCGCAGCAGCCTCCACCTCCCCTGTGGGGCTGCTGTTCAACAGAGCTGCTGGCCTCTGATTGGCCGGTGGCCCTCGGCGCTCTGGGCAGGGCAGGACATCTGCCCACAGGGGTCCTTGATCCCAGGGAAGACGCACCGCCACCCAGTTAAGTGCCTGAGTGGCACTTAATTTGGCAGGCCTTCCCTAAGATAGGCGATGCAGGACTCTCATTGGCTCTCCAGTTGGTGGGCAAACCCCCGTCACCTCCATTACTTTCAGAGTACATCCAGGCAATGGAGAACCTTGCCCGTGTCTAAAGCACATTGGGGAGCTTGCGAGCGCACGGCGGAGGAACATGGACTTTGGGGCAATGCGCGCATGTACCTGCAAAACGCATAGATGACCAGGAAGTTGCCCACCATGCCAGTGATGCCAACTGCTAGAATAACTGCCCCTATGGTGTAGTGGGCGTGATCCGGAACATTCACGGTGGGAAAGGTATTATAGTAATGGGCATGAGTCACCGATGCCTCCTGTAAATGGAGAAAGAGAAAAGAAGTCATGCAGACATCCCAAAAATATAGAGAGCTCAAAGTTTCAATGCAGGAGGCCTGGACAAACAGGGACACCATCTAAACATCACCGAAAAGTGTAAAGAAGGTTCTTCACTCTCAGCTGATCATTTTTATTTACCAGTTTCTATTTTTAAGATAAAAATGAAAAAAAGTTATCCTCTGTGTAGAAATAAATTTAGCATCAAAAAGCCAGCATGGCTTCTGAATTCAAGTTTTCTTTCTTGGGATGTGGTCATCGCTGACAAGGCCAGCATTTGTCGCTCATCCCGAGCTACCTTTGAACTGAGTGACTTGCTAGCTCATTTCAGAGGGCAGTTAAGAGTCAACCACATTGCTGTAGGTCTGGAGTCACATGTAGGCCAGACCAGGTAAGGACGGCAGATTTCGCTCCCTAAAGGACATTAGAGAGCCAGATGGGTTTTTACAATAATCGATGATGGTTGTCATGGTCACCATTACTGAGACCAGCTTTATATTCTTGATTTATTAATTGAATTTAATTCCAAATGTGATTTGAACCTGTGTCCCCAGAGCATAGCCTGGGCGCCGGATTACTAGGCCAGTGCCATTACCACTGCTCTACCGTCTCTCCAATTTTATTTATTTTATAGTTTTTTAAAACATTTTTTTTACTTCTAAGGTTTCTTGATATTTTAATCCTTATTTTGATCCTACTACTGAAAGGTAAGTAATACTAAATACCACAGACTACATCAGTGACTGTCTCTTCTTGATCTAACCTCTCTATTGCCTCAAGCACCAGATAAGGCCATCTTTAATTACTTTCTTGTATCTCGCTCCACTCACAACCCCTATCCCCCTCCCAGCCTGATCTCCTTCTGCAACCACCCCCTGAAAAAAACTCTTCCCAGATCCTTTGTCCCTTTCTTTGCCATGCTATATCTGCAGCTATTGGCTACTCATTCACACCCTCACCTCTACATTTGATACCCTTGTCCACAGTATAATCCTTACTCTTTCCCACATTGGTTGCTCCCACTAGTTTAGTCCCCATTTTTACTCCCTCAAGTGCAAGAGATGCAGACTTCAGCATACATGGCACACGTCTGGTTTAGCATTCATTGCCAAGTCTACCTACACTGTGAGAGATGGTAGAGAATGGTAATGTCACTGGGCTAGTAATTCAGAGGCCCAGGCTAATCCTCTGGGGACATTGGTTCAAATCCCATAATGGCAGCTGGTGGAATTTAGATTCAATTAATAAATCTAGAATATAAATCTGGTCTCAGTCATGGTCACCATCATTGACTGTTGTTAAAAAAAAACTCAACTGGTTCTTGAATCACCTTTAGGGAAGGAAATCTGCCATCCTTAACTGGTCTGGCCTACATATGACTCCAGACTCACAGCAATGTGGTTGACTGAAATGGCCTCGCCACTCAGTTCAAGGGCGATTAGGGATGGGCAACAAATGCTGGTCTTGCCAGTGATGCCCAGATCCCACGGAAGAGCAAAGGGCAAAAAAGTACTATCGGGTCTCACTCCCCTCCGGAAAAACTGCTCAACATTCGAATACCATCCACAAATGCAAAGGTAACACTCACCTTTTCTTCAACACCAGTCACCCCACCTTTCCTGTCACCATCAACAAGTGCAAGGAATGCATGGATTTCTTAGTTACTAAAATTCAAACCATCCATTCAGCTGCCTCTTCATTTCACTTCCTTCCCTTAGCCCATTGATCCAAATTCCCCCCTCTATTCTCACCCTGTACTCACATCTTTCCCTGTTTCTCTCCATTCTCATGCTTTTCCCAAACTCATCTTGTCAATGAAATCCACCTCCTGCTTCCTCGACTCTGTAACTAGTGAACTGCTGACTGCTTAACTTCCCTTGACCCCACTCTAACCGATATTGTTAATGTTCCCTCTCCTCTCATGCTGACTTCCTCCTTTTCAAATTTGCCACTATCATCCCCATCCACAAAAAAGCTCATCCTTGACTCTTCTGCCCTTGCAAGCTACCATCCCATCTGCAACCTTCCTTTCCTCTCCAAAGTCTTTGACTGTATTGTCAACTCGCAATTATTTTACCATCTTTCCAGGAAAGCTGTGTTCATTTGTGCTGCAACACTAGGGGGAGCACTTCCTGCACATGTCAGTCTCAGTGTTGGCGTCATTAAAACAAACAAGTTGGCTTGACAGAGACTAACAATACTGTGCAGTCCTTAGCCAATTGCAAGTTCTTTTATCCACTTTACTTATCATTTACCAACAATCCCCTCTGTAAAACATATTTTTGACGATTCAATGAATACTGAAGAAATATAGTCAGAGAATTTCCATAAATGTGGTTCCCAACTCTCAATGAACTTTTCTTGGTAAAAATCAATAAAATGAGTTTTTGAATAAATACTTAAGAAGAAATGTATTATCTCTTGTAGGACTCAAAACAATGAACCTGGGATTAAGAGTTCAGCTATCATCCAGCTGAGCTACCTGAGCTGTGGGGTGGGGGGTGGGGCTCTCTGCACAAAGCCTTAACAGGCCGGGGGAATAATAGCGGCCAGGATTTTACAGCTCCGCTGCAGTGTGTCACCCCTGGCGGATGCGGTGAGCCATTTAAATCTCCATTCAGTTCAGCGGGACCATAATATCCCACCGGGCGGGAAGGGCCATATTTAAATAAGCCATTTCAACACTCCAACCTGCTCTCATGCCCACATGTCCACCCTTGGCCTGCTGCAATGTTCCAGTGAAGCCCAACACAAACTGGAGGAACAGCACCTCATCTTCCGACTAGACACCCTACAGCCTTCTGGACTTAACATTGAGTTCAACAACTTCAGATCATGAACTCTCTCCTCCATCCTCACCCCTTTTTAAATCCCTTTTTTAAATATTCATTTTTGTTTTTTAATTTTTATTTTTTATCCATTTATTTTTATTTATTTTCATTTTTATTCATTGTTTTAACTCCATCTTTTATCCTATTTTCGATCTTTTTTCCCCACCACTGATCCCTCCCCCCACACCACCCCCACTAGGGGGTCTGTCCCTTGTTCATGTTGTTCTTTCCAGAGTGCTTACCCCTGTTCTGCTATATTCACATTTTGCTTTCTATCCTTAATGCCACCATCAACAACTCCTTTAGCCAGTCCCACTCCCATTAACACCCCTTTGTCTTTTCATTCATGGCATCTTTGTCAATCTCTCCTTTGCCCCCACCTAACGCTGTCCTTCTATCCAGCTTCACTTGCTCCACCCTCCTTAAACAGTATAAATTTCATCACATTTTTACCTCTCTTTAGCTCTGAAGAAGATATGGACTCGAAACGTTAACTCTGTTTCTCTCTCCACAGATGCTGTCAGACCTGCTGAGTTTTTCCAGCATTTTCTGTTTTTGTTTTAGATTTCCAGCATCGGCAGTATTTTGCTTTAATTTAAATAAACTAATTTATTTTGTTTACTTTCATGGTTTGCTTTATTATAGATTGCGAGTAGTTAAGTGGTGTTCTGGTGGAGGGAATTTGATGCCTCTGTGGTAACTCTGATATAGAAAAATTTCATCCTGCCGCTGGCTTCAGGAACAGTTATGCATGCGCCGATGGCCGCAGTGTAGGCCGAGCGCACCTGTGCAACCGTTCCTGTTGCACTTCTGGTTGGCGGCAGGAGTTACAGCGTTCCAGGGACTCCATGATTGAACCTCTCCAGTCAGATTTCTGCCCCTGCAATAACCCTTATCAAACTCATGAATGATATTTGATGTCACTGTGACCATCCTCATCCTTCTCGATACCGTCTTTTACACAGCAGATCACACCATCTTCCTCCAATGCCTCTCCTCCATTATCCAGCTGGCTGGTACTGTTGTCACCTGGCTCCCATTTTTATACACCCAGCTGTAGCCGGAGAATCGCCTGCAATGGCTTCTCTTTCTGCTCCCATAACATTACCTCTGGAATTCCCCCAAGCGCCCATCCATGGCCCCATCCGATTTCGCATCTACATTCCCCTCAGTGACACCTTTCGAAAACAACAAACGTCAGGTTCAACACCCTAGCTCTACCTTGTTGCTATTCCTCATGACCCATCCACTGCCCCAGATTTATCACACAGTCTGTATGACACCCAGTATTGGATGAGACTTTATTTCCCCCAATTAAACTTTGAGCAAGGGGAGGCAGGTGACTTTGGTCCTGCCACAAACTCCGTCCCTGGCCATCAATTTTATCTTGTTCCCTGGCCCCTGTCTGAGGCTAAACAAGACTGCTTTATATGAGCCTGAGTTGAACTTCAGACCTCATAGTGTCTTATCATCAAGATCACCTACCTCCACCTTTGTCATATTACCCCTATTCCCCTGCCTCAGCCCATCTGCTGCTGAAACCCTCACCCATACTTTTGTTATAGCAACAATATGTTGCATATATATATATAACGCATTTCATGTAGTAAATTATTCCAAGGCACTTCAGGGGAGAGTTTTCGGACAAAATCCGACACTGAGCTACGGACAGAGATATTAGGATGGGCGATGCAGATTTGAAGGAGTATCTTAAAGGGATAAGAGAGATGCAGAGAGGTCGAAGTTTAGGGAGAGAATGTCAGAGTTTAGGGCTTAGCCACATGCACCAGAGCTGGGGTTGGTGTGGGGTAAAATAGAATTTTAAAGATAGAATCCTGGAAGAGCAGGCTTGAGCAGCCGTATGGTTTACTCCTGCTCCTATTTCTTATGTTCCTAAGTTATTGAATCATAGAATCTTGGAGCACATAAGGAGTCCGTCATGGTTGTGAGCGCTCTGTGAAAGAGCTATCCAATTTAGTCTCACACCAGCGTGCATTATCCTGTAAATTAATTCTTTTCAAATATATGTTCAATTATCTTTTAAAGTCTTTCGTTGCTGGTGTCATCCTGGTAGGCTTCCTCTGTCCCCTCTCCAAGGCCTTGAGCATCTTTCCTAAAGTGTGGTGCCCAGAGTTGTAAACAATGCTCCACTTGAGGCCCACCCGGTGATTTATAAAAGTTTAGCATCCTTTATAGTTTTGTTTCGCTGCCTCTACTTACAAAGCCAAGTATTGCAAGGGCTTTCTTAACTGTCTTCTCAATGTGACCTGCCACCTTCAAGAATTTATGAATAGGCACCCCACTCAGGCACCCACTCAAAATAAAAGCCATTTAAATTATACTGCCTCACCATGTTGTTTCTCCCAAAGTTCACCACTTCATACCTGTCCACATTCAAGCATTAAACTGCATCTGCCACGTGTCTGCCGATTTCAGTAATCTATGTGTGAGATCTGACCTGGGTATTCATCCCGAAAGGGTAATACTAAACTGGCAAGCCGTTTTACACTCTGCCTGATTTTGTTTTCAACTGAGGTCAATGGGGGGAAAAAAAAAATTGGCTGTGGTGTGAAAGAGACTTTTAATCCACTCTTGCCTGGTTTGTGTCTTATGGTCTGAAGTCTGCCATCATTCCTGCTCACTACTATATTTCCACATTTTCTATCATCTGTAAACTTTGAAATTGTATCCCCTGTGTCTAGGTCCAATTAATTTATACACAGCAAGAAAAGCAATGGTCCTAATACTGACCCCTAGGGGACCTGCTACGTACCTTTTTCCAATCAGAACTCCTCTCTGCCTTCTATGCTTTAGCCAATTATATACAGTAGTGAACCATGATTTATTTAATACATTTTGTGCTTCTATTTTCTGATAGGGGCAGCTTATCTCATCAATGCTTTTGCTACCGGTAGACTTGACTATTCCAATGCTCTCCTGACCAGTTTCCCGTATACCACCCGCTGTAAATTTCAGCTCATCCAAAATGCTGCTGCCTGAATTCTAACTCACACTAAGTCCTCACTGAGCACCGTGCAGTCATTGACTTACATTGGCTCTTGGTCCAGCAACATCTCGAAATTTAAATTCTCATCATTGTGTTCAAATTCCTCCACAGTTTCACACCACTTTATCCCTGTGTGCTCCAGCCTTACAACTCTTCAAAATCTTTGCACTCCTCCAATTCCGACCTCTTGTGCATCCTGATTTCTTTTGCCCCACCATTGGTGGCTGTGCCTTCAGCTCTTCAGGCTTCAGATGCTAATGTTTCCCTCCCTCAGGTCCTCCGTCTCTGTTTTAAGGGTCTAGCACATACAGAGTGGGACTGAGTACAGTTCTGTCCATATGGTGATTTAAGAAGGCACCTGACCCAGACTCAGGGGCCAGTGTGGTGTTGAGCAGAGATGTGTAAAGACCTAATCATGGAGATAGCTCTTAGCCTGTACCCTTTACTGTACATGTGTAAATGGTTCTAGGAGTTAATAACCTGCTGAAGACTCTGATGACTTCTTTAAGAGACACAGTTCTGTAACTAACACCCTCCCAACAGCCTCCTTTAAGATTCTCCTTAAAGCCTAACTCTTTAATGAAGCTTCTGACCAGCAATACTAATATGCAGCTCAGCGCCAAATTTTGATAATGGTTCTCTGCAGCGTCTCAAGATGTTTTACTACATTTAAAGCTGTACAGATGCAAGCTGTTGTCTTTGCATGCCAGCAACAAGGACCGTGCATTGATATAGCACCTTATTACTTTCCAGGGACACTCCCATTATGCCTCACACCAGAGCAGCCAACTAGTGTACAGCAAGCTCCCTCGATGGTAAAGCATTGACCAGGACACCTGGAGAATTCCCAACATTTTAATAACACTGTGTTTTTTATTTCTACCTGAACAAGCCATTGACCATATCATCTGAAAGACATCGCTTCCAGCGTTGCATCTCTCTCAGTACTGCACTGAGCTGTCAGCCAAGGTTGTGTGCACAAGTCTTAGAACAGCTCAGAACTAAGCTTCTCTGTCAGAGACAAGAATGCTACCAACCGAACTAAATGTAGCACATAGAAATCAAACATTTCCAGAAGTTCACATGGGTGGATAAGACTGAGGGACGAGTAATCTCCATGGAAAAAAATCTATAATGGATAAATAGAGTTGATTTACAGCCCTGGGAATTTCCCAGTGAAAAGTAGAAATAACTGAAAATAAACAGCCTTGCACACTAGATTGCAATTAGCTGTCAAATAAAGAATGAAAATATAAAGGCTATAAATACACAATGAAAAGCAGATGTTAACCAGGAATAGAGGTGAGCAAATAAGGTTCAGATCCTGGAATCAAATTAGGATTGAATGTGAGAACATAAAAATGTTCGGAAGGAGGAATTACTTTTTAGGCCATTGAAGCTCATCTCTTTATTAATGAAACTTTCCCCTCAAAGTCCATCTCTCTAATACTATAACTCTCCCATTGAAGACCATCTCTCTGATACAGTAACTCTCCCATTGAAGTCCATCTCTCTAATACAGTAACTCTGCCCTCAAAGTACATCTCTCTAATACAGTAACCCTCCCCTCAAAGTACATCTCTCTAATACAGAAACTCTCCCCTCAAAGTACATCTCTCTAATACAGAAATTCTCCCTTCAAAGTCCATCTCTCTAATACAGAAATTCTCCCCTCAAAGTCCATCTCTCTAATACTGTAATTCACCCATTGGAGATAATCTCTCTAATACTGTAACTCTCTCATTGAAGTCCATCTCTCTAATACAGTAACTCTCCCCTCAAAGTCCATCTCTCTAATACAGTAACTCTCCCCTCAAAGTCCATCTCTCTAATTCTGTAACTCTCCCTTGAAGTCAGTCTTGCTCATACGGTAACTCTCCTATTGAAGATCACCTCTTTAATATTGAAATTCTCCTATTTGGAGACCATCTCTCTGAAACAGTAAATCTCCCATTGACGACCATCCCTCTAATACTATAACAGTCCCATCGATGACCATCTCTCTAATTCTGTAACTCTCCCATCAAAAACCATCTCTCTAATATAGTAACTCTCCCATCCGAGTCCATCTCTCTAATATTGGAACTCTCCCATTGAAGTCCATCTCTCTAATACAATAACTCTCCCCTCAAAGTCCATCTCTCTAATACAGTAACTCTCCCCTCAAAGTCCATCTCTCTAATTCTGTAACTCTCCCTTGAAGTCAATCTTGCTCATACAGTAACTCTCCCATTGAAGATCACCTCTTTAATATTGAAATTCTCCTATTCGGAGACCATCTCACTGAAACAGTAAATCTCCCATTGACGACCATCCCTCTAATACTATAACAGTCCCATCGATGACCATCTCTCTAATTCTGTAACTCTCCCATCAAAGACCATCTCTCTAATATAGTAACTCTCCCATCCGAGTCCATCTCTCTAATATTGGAACTCTCCCATTGAAGTCCATCTCTCTAATACAGTAACTCTCCCCTCAAAGTCCATCTCTCTAATTCTGTAACTGTCCCTTGAAGTCAATCTTGCTCATACTGTAACTCTCCCATTGAAGATCACCTCTTTAATATTGAAATTCTCCTATGCGGAGACCATCTCTCTGAAACAGTAAATCTCCCATTGACGACCATCCCTCTAATACTATAACAGTCCCATCGATGACCATCTCTCTAATTCTGTAACTCTCCCATCAAAGACCATCTCTCTAATATAGCAACTCTCCCATCCGAGTCCATCTCTCTAATACTGTAACTCTCCCATTGAAGTCCATCTCTTTTATACAGTAACTCTCCCCTCAAAATCCATCTCTCTAATATTGCAACTCTCCCATTGAAGATCATCTCTCTAATACATTAACTCTCCCATGGAAGTCCATCTCTCTAATACTGGAACTCTCCCATTGAAGTCCATCTCTCTAATACAGTAACTCTCTCCTCAAAGTCCATCTCTCTAATACAGTAACTCTCCCCTCAAAGTCCATCTCACTAATACTGTAACTCCCCCATTGGAGATCGTCTCTCTAATACTGTAACTCTCCCATTGCAGTCCATCTCACTCATATTGTTACTTTCCCATTGAAACCCATCTTTCTAATACAGTAACTCTCCCTTGAAGTCCATCTTGCTCATACTGTAACTCTCCCATTGAAACCCATCTCTCTAATATTGCAACTCTCCCATTGAAGATCATCTCTCTAATACATTAACTCTCCCATTGAAGTCCATCTCTCTAATACTGGAACTCTCCCATTGAAGTCCATCTCTCTAATACAGTAACTCTCCCCTCAAAGTCCATCTCTCTAATACAGTAACTCTCCCTTGAAGTCCATCTTGCTCATACTGTAACTCTCCCATTGAAACCCATCTCTCTAATATTGCAACTCTCCCATTGAAGATCATCTCTTTAATATTGAAATTCTCCACTCTGGAGACCATCTCTCTGATACAGTAAATCTCCCGTTGAAGACCATCCCTCTAATACTATAACAGTCCCATTGATGACTATCTCTCTAATTCTGTAACTCTCCCATTGAAGACCATCTCTCTAATACTGTAACTCTCCCATCGAAGACCATCTAATATTGTAACTCTCCCATTGAAACCCATCTAATGCTGTAACCCTCCCAGCGAAGACCATCTCTTTAATACTGTAACCCGCACCTCCGCCCTCCATGGAAGTCCACCCCTCTTACACCCTAACTCTTCTATTGTCCTGTACCCTAATTCTCCGATCAAAGCCCAATGCTCTGATAACCGAACTCTCTCATCGATGTTCATCAGTCAAAGCTCACTCTTTTATATCATTCAGCAATCGTTTCAAATGCCCCGAATATTTTGCCCGTCTGTTCCTATCTGGTCGATTATTCCACAAATGTATAATTTTGTAAATTATTTTTTTTTAAAAAACTTATTTGTAAGATCTATTTTAAGTTTGCAAGCCCCCAACTTTAAATCTGGTCATGTCTTCCTGATTTCAAACTTTAATGAGTGGATTCTTACTCGACACCTCATTGCGGTTAACATTTTATTGTCTGTAAGAAAGTGCCTGAACTCTCCGATTTGTAGACTTTATTTTGCGCTCTCTGTTAGCTGTTTTGACGGGTGTGTGTGTGTGTGATTTTTGCAGTGTTGGAACCCAGCAAACTGGGAGCCAGTTCACCTCTCGGGTTCTGAGGCGGGACCTGCCCATCTGTGGACATTGCAAACGAAATTGTGTAAATTGTAACGAAATATTGGAAAGAGTGACGGTAGCAGAAAAATCGATATGGCATTGCAATGTAAATCGCGATTAGTCGATTGCATTTCATGTGGCTGTGTTCAGGGACACCCCGGGTCGGGAATGTTTAAAAAGAGAGCGTTGCGGCACGTTAACTTGTTATGGTGAGGCGGTAGACACACAGGTCAAGAGGCGACAGAAATTAAGAGAATCATAGAGTGAAGATGGACTGAGACAGAGACTTGTAGATAAACAGGCGAAATGATACCTGGATTTAAAAAAAACCGAAAATGAAAAGTAGAAAACACAGGAATTGAACAAGTAAATTCAAATGTTCAAAACATTCAGAGGTAACAGGCGGATGAAGAGAAATGTCGGATTAAAAAGTTTGGAAAGCTGTATGAAGGAAGGTTGGTAAATGGGACGATAAAAAGGGTGGGTTCAGACATCAGGGAACGCTGCAAGTACTATCTGGCCATCTGTAAACAGAGGAGGTTAATTCAATGCTGTTTGCAGCATTTTCTGCTCTTAATTTGGGTTTCTAACATTTGCTGTTTGCTTGGAGGGAGTGAGAGAGAGAGATGGGAGAGGAAAAGGGCGCCACAAGTGCCGCAGGGATAACTACAGAAGTAAATAACACTGGGAAAAAAAGTATTAATCTATTGAAAAGCAGTGATAGCAAGTGTTAAAGGACACAAGGCGGAGAGACAAGGAGGTGATAATGACTGTCAGAAGGTGAACATTATACAGATAAATATTTTGTGAAATTGTACAGATGCACATTGCACAGGATGCGTAACAGCTGTAGATTAAAAACACGCAGGGAACCAAAAAAGAAAACGTTTAGTTACACATCACCAAATAGATGAGGAGAGGCGAGGTCTGGATTCCTACCGTGGCGTTGAGTTGGGGCAGGTCGATCACTCCAGATTCATTCGGGAAAGCCATGGATCCCTCGCTCCCGATGCAATTGGCGTCCTGTCGACAGGGAGCCAGTCAGACAGGGAGTGAACGCTGTGGGCACTCATGCTGCAGGACTTCCCTGCCTTACGTTGTACAATGCCCGAGAAAGCAACACGCGGAGGGAGGGAGGAGGGGTTCTGGCCAGTACAAAGTTTTCTGTCGGGGGAGGGGGGAACCAGTCACATTGACTCAAAGTGAAGAATTGGGCTGGGGAGTGGTCCCATTAAAGAGCCACAAGGAAAAATGTTTGGGAGCATGTGGGGGAGAATGTGTCGGACACTTGTGGGTGTGGGTGTGGGGTGGGGTGGGAACGTCAATACACAGAAAGGAAACTGCTCCTGTATTGTATTTGTAGCCCGCTTTTGGAACAAGTTGAGTATGTGAGTTGTTAAACTGCAGTGTAAGTTGTCAGGTGTTGAGAGTACCCGATCAGTAGGCAAACGGCACAGGATTCACCAGGGAGGGTGATGATGAACACAATGGTCTACACACCCTGGGTGGGTCCTGCCCACCCAGAGACACTGCTTCTACCTCAGCTCTCAGGCGGATTTCACCCCGTGCCTCTGAATATTGTGCATATGGCCTTTTTCAAAAGTCTTTGACAAAGTACCACATAATAAGAGTTGTCAGCAGAATTGAAGCCTATGGGATTAAAGGGTAGTGGTTAAGGGACAGAAAGCAGAGTGGTGGTGAATGGTTGTTTTTCAGACTGGAAGGTAGGAGAAGAGGGTGTCCTCCAGGGGCTTAGTATTTGGACCATAGATCTTTTTGATATATGTTAATGATTTGGACATGTTTTACTCTATTGCTTTCCTTTCTCGGGTTTATTTTATCAAATAAACCCACAATGAACTGTTGCTTGGTAGTTCGGAGAGAAAGTGTCACAGTGGTCTAGTAATCTAGAGGCTCAAGCTAATGTTCTGGGGCTATGAGTTTAGATATCACCAAGGCAGCTGAATTCAATTGATAAATCTGGAATATAAAGCTAGCTTCAGTAAAGGTGACCACAAAAGTATCATCAGTTGTTATAAAAACCCATCTGGCTCACTAATATCCTTTAAGGAAGGAAATCTGTCATCCTTACCGAGTCTGGCCTACATGTGACCCCAGACCCACAGCAATGTGGTTGGTTCTTCACTGCCCTCTGCACATGTCCAGCAAGCCACTCAGTCAAGGGCAATTAGGGATCTTTTTCTGGCCTCGCCCCTTCAAACCTTTCTGGGGTGCCCAATTTTCTTGGGCAGCAGCACAGCCTGGATGTTGGGCAGGACCCCTGGGCTATGGTGACTCCTCCCAGCAGTTTGTTGAGCTCCTTGTTATTGTGGATGGCGAGCTGCAGTTGGCGGAGGATGATGCGGGTCTTCTTGTCCCTGGCTGCGTTGCCGGCCAGCTCGAGAATCTCGGCCATCAGGGAATGGAGGATGGCGGTCAAGTAGACGGGGGCTCCGACCCTGACACGCTCGGCAGAGTGACCCTTGCGCAGCAGCCGGTGGATGCAGCTGACAGGGAACTGGAGGCTGGCTCTGGAGGAGCGAGTATTGGCCTTAGTGCACCCTTTGCCTCCGGTTTTACTGTGACCAGACATCTTGTTGTTGCCGCTGCTCTAAACCTTCACCAATCTTTAATGGCAACAAACGCTGGCCATGTCAGTGATGGCCACATCCCATGAAAGAATAAAAAGAACATTGAGTATTGCTGAAAAAGAGTCAAGCTGTCAACATTTTTTTCCACACATCAGGACAGATTCGCAAGAATATCAAATTTCAAAGGAAACAAGGTTATACACTGCATGAAAAAATGGGTGCTGATTGGTTGGCAAGTTGGCTCTGATTGGTTGAGATATTTCCATGGCGGATGCACCAGTGGGGTTTTGTTCCCCCATGAAATTTGGTATTCTTGCATCTGTCCTGTGGAGTGCAAGGTGAAAATTTTTAACAGCATGTCTCTTTTTATCAGCAATGTACTGAGCTGTCCTCTCTTGATCTTCCCAAGCTTCATGAATGCTGTCCTGCCCTCTCTTCACCCTCCCTCGCACTGTCAGGGGAGCCTTTGCCCTTGGAGGGAACCTTGCCTGTCCAAATACTTTCAAAGTTTGCAGATAATATGAAACTCGTAAGTGTGGTAGGTAGACAGTGAAGAGGATAGTAACAGGTTTCAGAAGAACGTTTTCAGACACATAGATAGAATTTGATGTAGAGAAGTGTGAAGTGACACATTTTGGTAGTAAGCATGAAAAGAGGCAATAGAAATTAAATTTTACAATTCTAAAGGGATCCAGGAACATAGAGATCTGGAGGTGTATATATGCATAGAAGAAACATAGAAAGGTTTATGGTACAGAAGAGTGCCATTGTGTCTGTGCCATATGGAAAAGAGCTAATGGCACTTTCCAGCTCTTGCTTTGTAGCCCTATAGGTCATGGTGCCTCAAGTGCAAATCCAAGTCTTTTTCAAATGCAGTGAGGGTTTCTGCCTCAACTATCCTCTCAGACACTTGGTCAATAACGTATCCCATAAGCCTTCTTAACCACCTTATCTACCTGGCCTGCTGCCTTCAGGGATCTGAGGACATGTGCTCTGAGGTCCCTCTGTTCCTCTACACTTCTTAGAATCCTCCTTTTATTGTGTATTCCCTTGTCTTGTTTGTCCTTCCCAAATACAAGACCTCACATTTCTTTGGATTGAATTCCATTTGTCACTTGTCTTTCCAACTGCCCTGTGCATTGATATTTCTCCGCAGTCTACAGCTTTCTTGCTCACTTTCAATCACATGCGAGGGAGGGTGAAGAGAGGGCAGAACAGCATTCATGAATCTTGGGAAGATCAAGAGGGGAAAGCTCAGTGCATTGCTGAAAAAAAGAGACATGCTGTCAAAACTTTTCACCTTGCACTCAACAGGATAGATGCAAGAATACCAAATTTCATGGGGGAACAAAACCCCACTGGTGCATCCGCCATGGAAATATCTCAACCAATTAGAGCCAACTTGCCAACGAATCAGCACCCATTTTTTCGTATTATCTGCAAACTTCTTAATCATGCCCCCTACATGTAATTCTAAATCATTAATAGAAATCACAAACAGCAAAATGACCCAGCATTGTGACGTGTGGAACCCCAATGGAAACAGCCTTCCAGTTACAAAAACACCTGTCAACCATTAACCTTTGCTTCATGCCATTGAGCCAATTTTGGATCATCCTTGCCGTTTATCCTTGGATCCCATCAGCTTTTAATGTTTTGACCTTGGCAAACCTCTTGGTAAAATCCATGTAGATTACATAAAACACATTACCCTCATTGACCCTCCTTGTTACCTTCTCAAAAAATTCAATCATGTTAATCATGACCTAAATCTGTACTGGTTGTCCTTGATTAATCCAAATATTTCTAAATGATGTTTAATACTGTTCGTCAACTTTGTTCCAGTAATTTTCCCACCACTAAGGTTAAACTGACTGGCCTGTAATTCTCTAGCCCTTTCTCCATTTTTAAACAACAGTGCAATCCTCGCTGTCCTCCAGCCCTCCCACACCTTTCTTGTAGCCAGCGAGGTTTGGAACATGATGGACAGAGCCTCTGTTTTTTCTTCCTTTCCTCTCCTTAGCAGCCCAGAGTACATTTAATCTGGGACTGGCAATTTATCCAGGACACTAAACAGCTTAATATTACCTACATTTATCCCATCCAATATTTCACATTCCTCCTCCTTAACTGCAAAGTCTGCTTCGTCCCCCTCTTTTGTGAAAACAGATGAAAGTTATCCATTAAGAACCATGCCCACATCTTGCGGCTCCACACACAAGTTACCTTTTCAATCTCTAATCCACCCTATTCTTTCCTTAGTTATTCGCTTGCTTTTTTTGTATTGATAAAACATCTTTGGGTTGTCCTTGATTTTATTTGCCAATATTTTTTCATGCCCTCTCTTTACTTTCCCAATCTCCTTATCAATTTCACTTTTGCACTTTCTATGCTACTCTAGGCTCTCTGAGATATAGAGCTCTTGGCATCTGACAGATGTCTTATTTTTTGCCTTATCCTACTCTATATGCCCTTTGACATCCATGAGTCCCACTCTTTTTCTTGGTGGGAACATATTTGTACTGAGCCGTTCTTAGCTCCTCCTTGAATGCCTCCCACTGCTCTGGCACTCATTTACCTTCAAGTAGTTGGTTCCAGTCCACTTTTACCAAATCACATCTCAGCTCAGTAAAACTGACCTCTTCCCAATTTAAAACATTTACTCTTGGTATATCTTTATCCTCTTCCATAACAACACTAAATATAACTGAATAATGATCACTAGTACCAAACTGCTCTCCCATTAATACCCCTGCCACCTGCCCAGATTGACTTCCAAAAACTAAATCCAGAACTGCCCCTTCTCTTGCTTGCTACATACTGACTAAAAGAAATTCTTCCAAATGCATTTAAGAATTTGAAACCTCATACATCTTTTACGCTAATTTTATCCCAGTTACTATTAGGGTAGTTGAAATCCCCTACAATTATTGCAAGGGGGAGGCAATGGCAAAGTGGCATAGCATTCCAGAGACCCAGAGTAATGCTCTGGGGACATGGGTTTGAATCCCACACAGCAGGTGGTGCAATTTGAATTCAATAAAATCTGATGATGATCATGAAACCATTGTCAATTGTAAAAACCCATCTGGTTCACTAATGTCCTTTAGGGAAGGAAATCTGCTGGCCTACATGTGACTCTAGACCCACAGCAATGTGGCTGGCTTTTAAAAATGCCCTCTAAATGAGGGCAATTAGGGATGGGCAATAAATGCTGGCCTAGCCTGCAATTCACACATTCAGTAAAAAATATCACTGCCCTTTCAGCAATTTGCCTACATATTTTCTCTTCTATCTCCCTCTGTTTGGATGTCTACAATTCTCAACAATGTGATTGTCCCTTTGTCGTTCCCCAGTTCAATCCATATGGCTTCATTTGATGCTTCTTCTAAGCATTATCATCTCCCTCACAGCTGTTCTTTTTCTTTATGCCAGTCTTTGAAGGTTAAAGAGTACACGGGATCCTTGGCTTTATTAATAGAAGAATACAAAAGCATGGAAGTCATGCTAAACCTTTCTAAAACACTGGTTAGGTTTCAACAGGAATATTGTGTTCAATTCTGGGCACCACACTTAAAGAAAGGGTGAAGAGAAGGTGTACTCAAATGGTACCAAGACCAAGGGACTTCAGTTATTTGGAGAGACTAGAGAAGCTGGGGATATTCTCCTTAGCGCAGAGAAGGTTGAGAGGAGATTTGTTAGAGATGTTCAAAGTTATGAATGCTTTTGATAGCGTAAGTAAGGAGAAAGCATTTCCAGTGGCAGAACGGTTGGTAACCAAGGGATATCAGGGTTAAGGTGATTGGCAAAAGAACCAGAGGTGACATGAGGAAACATTTTTTTTACACAAAGTGTTGTTGTGATTTGGAATGCACTGCCTGAAGGGATGGTGGAACAGGCTCAATAGTAACGATCAAAAGAGAAGTTGATAGATATTTGAAGGCAAAAAATTTATAGGAACATGAGGAAAGAGCAAGGAAGTGGAATTAATTGGATAGCTCTACGAAAGAGCAGGAACAAGCATGGCCTCCTTCTGTACTATATCAATCTGTGAATCTATGCTTCTTCTCAGTTTCTGCACATCAGCAAATGTATTTAATGGCACTGAACATCTTGTACAAATGAGCATTAAAATCTATAATAGCAAATTATACTGAGCTTGTCAGAATATGACTTAATTACAGAAACAGCTTATTTTTCTATGCATCTAATGCTTTATTTTTTTGGTCTCTATCTGTCCTTTACTCTATATGTCTGTTTCTATCTGTTTAGGGAGCTGTCTAAACACACTCCCACTAATTATGAATCTACCAACTACCTTGGTTTACTTGTTTCCATGTGTTTACTTGTGTATGTATTTACCTGGGGTGTGTATATATCAGCTATGACTCAGTGATCACTCTAGGTTCAGAATTGGAAGGTTGTGAGTTCAAATGTATTCCAGATACAAGATACAGATATAATCTAGGCTGAATCGACAGTGCAGTACTGAGAGAGAGCTTCACTCTTTAAAGTGCCAGATCCACCACACTTACTCAATTTGTGTCCATGTGACTAGTTCTTACCCCTCCCATTAATCTGAGGCCCAATCTGCCCTCACAAGTTATTGGTCCCCATGGCATGATTGTGAAGGAGGTCAGGGAGCCTAGTGTTCTGACCATTTTTGAACCCTCAATTAATGTTACAAAAACATGTGATCTGGGGCATTATTGCATTATTTTGTGCAAGCACTTGTAGTGGCTACACTTCAGAAGCATTTCATTGGCTGTAAAGTGCTATGGGATGTCCTCAGGTTGCAAAAGGAGCTATATAAATGCAAGTCTTTCTTTCCCTACTCAACTGTCTGTTTTTCCCTCTTGTTTTACCATGTTCTGCTTATTAATACTTCTATCACTTACCTGATTATTGATGTATCTGTTACTGTTTCAGTTCCATCCAGATACTTTCTCTTCTGTCCAAAGCACAAATGCGGGTTTCCACAGAAGGGCCCATGTCCTCTTGGAGCCTGGCCTGGTTGGCAGGGGCATTAGGCTACTTAATAATGATAAAAGCAAAATACTGCGGATGCTGGAAATCTGAAACAAAAACAGAAAATGCTGGAAAAGCTCAGCAGGTCTGACAGCATTTGTGGAGAGAGAAAGAGAGTCAACATTTCGAGTCCAGATGATCCTTCTTCAGAGTTAATAATGAGCACAATTTCCTATTCAGCTAAAAGAATTACTTTGCAACTTGAATTAATGGCTAATGATTAATCTTCCTTGCTGCATTTCTGGTTCAAAAACAAATACTTATTCTCAATTTCACTCTCCTTCCCCTCATCAAGGCTTCACCATTCCAGCCATTGCTCCCCCTTTGTACACCTCATTGAAAGAAGACAGAGCAGCTGAACATAATACTTGGAACCCGGGGAAAGGAGCAAGGCGCTTGTGCTGTAAGACCCCCTGATTAGTTAAGGCATCTGAAGCACTACTTCAGCAACAACTTACATTTATATAACATCTTTAAAATAGTAAAAGTTCCCAAAGTGCTTTACAAGAGCGCTATCAAGCAAGATTTGAAACTGTGCAGATATTAGATTTGATTGCTTGGTCAAAGAGCTAGCTTATGGAGGTAAGAGGGGAAGAGATCAAAAGTTTTTTGGGGGAAATTTCAGAGCTTGGGTACTCAGCAGCTGAAGGCAGGGCTGCCAATGATGGAGGGTTTGAAATTGGGGGTGCACAGGGGGCCAGAATTAGATGGTATATGGACCTTGAATATTTGCGGGGTTAGAGGAGGTTACAGAGGTTAGGAGTGACAAAGCTTTGCAGGGATTTGAAAACGAGGATGAGAATTTTAAAATCAACACATTGCTCCACCGTCAATGTGGTTTAGCAAGCGCCGGGATGATGGGTAAATGGGTCTTAGTGTAAGTTAGGAATCGGACAGCAAATAAGCTTAAGCTTATGGAGGATGTAAGATTAAAGTACAACCAGTAGTGCATTATAGTCACGTCTAGAGGTAATAAAGACATGGTCGAGGGTTTCAGCAGCTGATGAGCTGAGGCAGGGACTGAGTCGGGTGATATTACAGAGGTGGAAATGGGCAGTGATTGCACAGATATGAAGTCGGAAGGCCATTTCTGAGTCCGATATGAAATCAAGGTTGTGAACAGTTTGGTTCAGCCTCAGACATTGTCAGGGAGTGGGTTGGAGCCAATGTTGTAGCCAGGGAACCACTGACATTGGTTTTTCTCCCTGCTCTTATGCCATTACCTCTGCTTGCCCCAAGGATCTATCCTCAGCCCCCTCCTATTTCTCATCTATGTGCTGCCCCTCACAAACATCATTTGAAAATGTAATGTTAGTTCCCTGTGGATAGATAAGAATAGAACCAGGCGAAAGCAGTCCCAACCAGCTGGACGCCAGTGGAGAGGTCAGGCAGTGAGCAGACAGATTGAGAAGGAAGAGGATGGATAGTTTACCATGGGCACAGTCAAGGAAGTCATTTGATGAGAGCTAGTTTGATACAGCGATAGGGGTGTAAACCTGATTGGAAGGATTCAAACATTGAGTAATAGCACTGGTTGCAGGCTAAGCTTTATTCAGCTACATTCTGCTTCTGTTTGTGATTGGTGTATGGTTGCTGTGAGCTGCAGCTGAAGAAGATTGCATTGTGCATCCTGTAGCCTATCTATAGCCTTCTCAAACTTCAAATAATCGTCTTCAAGTATGTGCATTGTGAAAACTCTCAGTGAAACAGATATTCACATGGCTTACACTCTGAGGGTAGTCACCACTCTTGGCTATGAGAACAAGAAGGCTTACAAAGAAATTTGCATTTGTACAAGACCCTTCAGAACCTCCAGGATGTTGCAAAGCACTTTACAGCCAATTATTTACCTTAGAAGTGTCATCATTGTTGCAAAGTAGGGTGTAAGATTTGGGCTGGGAGTCACAGATCACCCAAAAGAAAGTGGCAGTGCGTGTTTGGAAAGCGGGGGGGAGGAGGGCGGGGGGGAGGTGGGGCCGGTGGTAGTGGTCACTGTGTTGAGATCACAAGTGGGTTAAAGCAGTCGGTTAATATGCAACTGATAAATAGAATAAATAAACTGAATAGACAGAATAGACCTACAACTTGTATAGGTAAGAATAGTTTAACAGCCCCAGTTCAGACAAGTGGATGGGTGAAGCAAATTGATGCTGATCTCCTCAGCTGGCCGTCTCTTCTGCTCTCGATCTTCTTGAGCTAACCAGGATGTTAGGCCAAAGTCAACGTGGACCCAACTCGGAGAACTCTCCATTCTCCAAAGTAGCTTTTCCCTCCTGAGTGCCTGTTCGTATATTTCATTTCCAGGGGATTGGTAAGGGCCTTATCTTCACAAATCCCAGACCTTAGCCTACAGGGGTCACCCTTCTACTCACCTCCTCTTAGGACATAACCTCAACTTTACTTAGACAATTTGTTTAGATATCGGGCATGAGATCCACCTTATCAGATTTAGGAATGTCTATTACCAATTACTATTGACTTGTGAAACCTAATCTGCCTGAACGTACTTTACCTGTTCTATCTCCAGCAGGCCGCTGGAGAATTCCTTAAAGTGAGGGGGGGAGTGGCGGAGAGAGAGAGAGAAACCTATTGCTAAAAGCCAGAGCACCAGGATTTCTTTTGCAACCACCATTGTTTGTAATTCTATAATATTCTCAGAACTACCATTTCCTATATTGGTAAATGGCAGCCAAGTTGCCATAAGCAGAACTGCAGCAATCTGTTTTTGTGGTGTTGGTGGAGTGTTTGATATGGAAACTGAGGAGAATTACTCTGCTTGTCTTTTGGTTTAACATCTCATCTGAAAGACAACATCTCTGACAGTGCAGCACTTCCTCAGTACTGCACAGGAGCGTCAGCCCAGAATTTGTGGGACTTGAACCTATGACCCAGTGATTTGGAAGTGAGTGTGTTACCCAATGTACCAGAGCTGACACCTGTACAAACAAGATTCCCTGTAGCTCATGCGGGCCATATTGTTGGGCACAAAGGGTTGAATGTAACATGGCTACACTGATGGCCCTCTGGGCTGTGGGAGCCTGCTTGTTCTTTTGGAATAATGTTATCTACTTATGTTGCTGCTATTGGTTACAATGTTGGGCCTGTTGCATGATGTGTGTACCTGCTCGGTATATCTATGAACACCAACCAAACAGGCTCATGGTGCAGATGACCCCAGTGCAGGTTGAGGAAGAGACCCAATGTATAAAGATTGGTGCAGTGGTAACATTACGGGCATTGGGAATGCTGTACAGCATCCTGTCTTGAAGGTTTTACTGAAGGAGTTGAAACAACTTTGTCACAGCCTCCCCACTATACCTTAGCTTCCACAGGCACATCTTTTCCAGATTGCTATACCTACAACAGTAACCCAATGTGCTGCATAGTGGCAGAACCTGATGGTACTGTATGCCTATTGTTTGGTATAGATATGGCCAGCACTTTAACTGACACCATATTGTTAACCTGGAATGAGCCAGAGGCTGAAAAGAGGACAGAGACTTTGGGCGGGATTTTCCGGCCTCTCCTGCCACCAGGATCATCCGGTCCCGCCAAAAAGTCAATGGACATTTGGCTGGGCCGCCAAATCTCCCACGGCCGGTCCTGCCACGACAGGCTGGAAAATCCTGGCCAAATTTAACTTTTCACTTTGACTGTAGATATTCTTGCAGGAGATGGCAAAGCTTTGCAGCTGGCTGCTGATCAGGGACTTATGGAGGCAGTCTCCTGATTCGTTGGCAGGCTGGTGTACCAATGAATGCAAAGGCAATTGGCATAATGGTAAGTGAGGTCTTTTGATCTGCCTTGTTTCATCCTATCCCACTGGGAATACTGCATTCAAACCTGTCCTCATCATTAACCTTATCTTCATCTCCCATCTTCCACAGGGGCTTTTTTTTTATTCATTCATGACATGTGGGCATCTCATAGGCCAGCATTTATTGTCCATCCCTAATTGCTCTTGAGAAGCTGGTGGTGAACTGCCTTCTTGAACCGCTGCAGCCCATGTGGTGTAGGTACACCCACAGTGCTGTTAGGGAGGGAGTTCCAGGATTTTGTCCCAGCGACAGTGAAGGAACAGCAATATATTCCCAAGTCAAGATGGTGAATGACTTGGAGGGGGACTTCCAGGCGGTGGTGTTCCCATCTATCTGCTGCCCTTGTCCTTCTAGATGGTATTGGTCGTAGATTTGGAATGTGCTGTTGAAGGAGCTTTGCTGAATTCCTGCAATGCATCTTGTAGATGGTACACACTGCTGTCATTGTGCGACGGTGGTGGAGGGAGTTGATGTTTGTGGATGTGGTGCCAATCAAGCAGCTGCTTTGTCCAGGATGGCGTCGAGCTTCTTAAGTGTTGTTGGAGCTGCACTCATCCAGGCAAGTGGAGAGTATTCCATCACAGTCCCGACTTGTGTCTTTTAGATGGTGGACAGACTTTGGGGAGTCAGGAGGTAAGTTACTCACCACAGGATTCCTAGCCTCTGACCTACTCTTGTTGACTACAAATTTCACCTATATGTCTTTCAGTTGGGCAGAGATCTGGGCTAGTGCATTCGGTTTTGGACACTGAACACTAGGAAGAATATATTGGCCTTGGAGTGGGTGCAGCACCTATACACCAGAATGATCATGAGAGTGTTTGTGAATTGGATGCATGAGTTTAGCTTGTATTCCCTTGCATATAGGAGATTGAGGGGTAATCTGATTGGGATGTGTAAAATGTGAAAAGGGTTTGAAAGGGTAGAAACTATTTCCTCTGCGGAGGAATCAAGGACGAGGGGACATAACCTTAAAATTAGAGCTAGGCTGGTCAGGAGCAGAGTTAAGAAGCACTTCTTCACAGAAAACATTGTAGAAATCTTGAACTCTCTCTGCCAAAAAAAGCTGTGGATGTTGGCAGAATTAGAGCTTTCAAAACTGAAATTGTCAGACTTTTGTTATGTCGGGTTATCAAAGGGCATGGAACAAAAGCAGGAAAATAGAATAGAGGTGTAGATCAGACATCATCTAATTAAAGGCAGAGCAAGCCTGAGGGGTCAAACAGCCTACTCATCCCTATGCCTTTGAGTCCATATGACTCTTCCGCAGGGCTTGTCTCTTTTTATTTCTGTCTTTACTTTATCACTTTGTTCATAAATGTTATATGCTGAAATAGAACCAGCACAAATGACAAGTTAACAAAATATCCTCTAAGATTTCATTTCTTTGCCTTTTCTCAACAGTAGTTTGTGAGAAAGTTTTATCGACCAGCAAAGCTGCAACTTCACATTGGGTGGTGAAGTGCGGCATGTTACATGTGCTGGCATGATTCCCTCTGGAAAGCAGGGCAACACTAAGCTGCCAGGGCATCACAGGATGTTTTCCTGCAGCTCAGCCCTTTTGGAGAACATGTTCAAAGTCTAAATATCATCATCGCTGGAGATTCCCAAGTGCAGATTTTATTTTAATTGACAATTGCCAATTTTTTTTAAAAGTCAAGTTCATTTTTTTGTACTCAGCAAAACAAAGGGTGTCAGGTATGGAGTGTGAGCCTTCTGTTAACTGAATGCTCAATAGCTCCCTGATGGAAGTAAGTACATTGTAGCATCTACACATGATTGTCTTTCTTCAACAGCAATGAGAGCTTGCACTTATGTAGAGCCTTCAACTATTCCAAGAAAGAGGTATTAGAATCGTTGGCTAAATGTTTTGTCAGCAAGGCACAGGGTAACTTTAAGACATAGAGAGAGGTAGAGGTTTAGGGAGGAATTCCAGAACTTAGGGCCTGGTTGGCTTAAAACATGGAGACCAATGGTGGGGCAAAGGAAGGCTGGGAGTAGTAGGGGAACAAGAAGCCAAAATTGGAGAAATGTAGAATTTTTGCACAGTTGTAAAGCTGGAGGGGGTCACAGAGATAGGGAGGGGTGAGGCCATGGTGGGATTTGAACACAAGGATGAGAATTTTAAAATCAAAATGTTGGTGGATCAGGAGCTAATGTGGGTTGGCATGTACAGGGTGATGAATGAAAGAGTTAGGTTATCAAAACGAGTTTCGGATGAGCTCGAAGTTATGGGGCTGGAAGATGGGAGGCTGGCCAGGGGAGCATCAGAATAGTTGAATCTGGCGTTAACAAATGCATGGATCAGGGTTCAGTGGCCGATATGTTGTAGTGAGGGCAAAGATGGGCACTGCTATGAAGGAGGAAGCAGGCAATATTTGTGACGGAGGGGATAAGGGATTCGAAGCTTGTATCCAAAAAGAATGCTGAGGTTGAGAACAGTTTTGTTCAGAGAGGAGTAGAACCAGGGAATGGAACTTGTGATGGGGACTGAAGACGATGACTAGTCTTTCCAATGTCTAAAATTGGAGGAAATTGTGACTGATCCAGGACTGCACGTCCAATAAGCAATCTGACAAAATAGAGAAGGGATCGATGGAAGCATGATGAGTTAGAGTTGGGTGTCATCAGTGTACATGTGGAATCTGTTGTGGTATTTATGGATGATGTCACCAGGGGGCAGCAAGTGTTGAGAATGAGGAAGGAGTTAAAGATAGATCTTTGGGGGACTCCAGCTGTAATTGAGTGGGAGCAGGAAAATAAACCATTGCGGAAAATTCTCTGACTCTGGCACCTAATGAACAATGGAGAATCTTTGGAGGAGGATGCTGTGTTTATCCGTGTCAGAGAAGGATGAAAAGGGATTGTGCACCGGGCTCACATTTGCAGAGAATGTCATTTGAGACTTTGATAAGAACCTTTTCAGCGCTGTCGCAAAGGAAGAAACCTGAATGGAGAGGTTCAGACATGGAGTTCCAGGAGAGACGGGCATGGAGGTGGAAGGCAGCTATATGTCAAAAACTTCAGAGAGCATAAGGGGGTTGGAGAGGGGGTGGTAGTTTGCAAGGACAGAGGGATCAAAGGTTGCTTTTTGAGGAGATGGGTGATGATGGCAGACCTGAAGGGGAGAGGGAAAGTATCTGAGGAGAGGAAACTGTTAATATGGAGGCCAGCAAGGCACATTGGGTAAGCAGCAGTTTAGTGGGTATAGGGTCAAGGGAGCAGGAGGTGGGTCTCATGGTAAAAATGCCCTGGAAGAGAGGACATGAGAGGAGAAGGGAGAGAAACTAGAGAAAGATGTGAGCTCAGCGTTAGGAAGGGACAGAAATTTGTCCTGGTTGGCTAAGGGAAGGAAGTGAAACAGAAGAGGCAGCTGAATGTATGGTCTCAATCTTAGTGACAAAAAAGTCCATGAGCTCCTCACAATTGACGTTGGAGGTGAGGGTGGAGAAGTCAGAGGAGAGGGAACAGTTGATAGCAGAGAAGAAAAGCCAAGACCAACATTCCTAATTGCCCTTGAGAAGGTGGTGGTGAGCCACTTTCTTGAACCATTGCAGTCCACGTGGTGTAGACACACCCACAGTGCTGTTCTAGGGAATTCAGGGAGGAGGTTCCAGAATTTTGACCCAATGGAAGTGAAGAAATGGCGACATAGTTCCACATCAGGTTGGTGTATGGCTTGGAGGGGAACTTGCAGGTGGTGGTGTTCCTATGCATCTCTGCTCTTGTCCATCTAGGTGGTAAAGGTTGCAGGTTTGGAAGGTGCTGTCAAAGGAACCTTGGTGAGTTGCTGCAGTGCATCTTGTAAATGGTATGCACTGCTGCCACTGTGCATTGGTGGTGGAGGGAGTGAATGTTTAAGATGGTGGATGGGGTTCCAATCAAGCGGGCTGCTTTGTCCCAAATGGTGTTGAGTTTCTTGAGTGTTTTGGAGCTGCACTCATCCAGGCAAGTGGAGAGTATTCCATCACACTCCTGACTTGTGCTTTGGGAGGTCAAGAGGTGAGTTATTCACCTCAAAATTCCCAACCTCTGACTTGGCTTGTAGCCACAGTCTTTATACTGGCTGATTGTTGGATCCTGTGCCCTTGATTTGCTGGGGCTAAAGGATCCGGGGTGCACGCTTTGTTTGGGGTGACTGAGTTGGTACAGAGACAGAGAACATTGGGAGATAGTTGTTAGAATAGACATATGCTGTTTATTTACAAACTAACTCTACAACTGTACTTATGTGTTCACATCATAAAAACACTGCCTTTACTCATCAGTGACTAATCCAAGACTCTCCCACATAGAGGTAGCCCACGCCATTCTGCTATTGGACAATAAGATCATGTGACCTCATATTACAATACTTGTTTTAAAGGTTTATTACATCTCAGGTTACTACATCCCTCCCCCTTTACTGAAAAAAACACTTTACAATTTTTCAATACACAAAGTTATTTACAAAGTCAGTCTCTCTGGGGGTTTCGTTATGCGTGTAGAACATTTCAGCTCTACACCTTCTGAAGTTTCCTTTGGAGTCTCCCTTACTGAAGTTGACTGAGCTTTAGGTTCTACAGCAGGTACCTATAAATTTGTTTCTTTGACTCTTTCAGGTACAGTTAGCCCTTCAAATACACTTGTACTTGGTTGAGTCCTTTCAACAGGAAATGTTGATTCAGTATCGAGCACTGGAGGAATCACTTCTGGATATTTGGCTTCTCCACTACATACGTGATCCACATGTCTTCTTATTATTCGATCATCAACTTACACATGGTAGGAAGGAAGTCCCATTACAGCACTTATTTCACCAAACAAATATGCTGGGCCTGCCTCCTCTAAAATTTTTCACAAATACTTTCTCTCCTGCATTAACAGTTCTGTTTTCGACTGTGACACTCATTTCCTATTTTCTGATTTTCTTGCCTTCTTTCTACCTTCCACCTCCCCCCCCGCCAAGTTTGGCATGATTAGGCTCAATCTTAATCGGAGACGGCGTTTCATCAACAGTTCAGCAAGTGTGACACCTGTTGTCAAATGAGGGGTGGTCCGATAGTGGAATAGAAATCGTGCTAATTTAGTCGCTATTGAACCTCCAGACAATTTCTTTAACCTGGTTTGAATGTCTGAACTGTTCTCTCAGTAAGTCCATTGAAAGAAAGATGGTAAGGAGATGTTTTCACATGAATAATACGGTTGAGGCTTGTAAATCGGTTAAATTCAGCACATGTGAAAACTATTATCTGATACTAGGACTTAAGATAATCCATTTATAGCGAAGCTTTGTCGTAACTTGTCTGTTGTCACTGAAGATGTGATACTTTGTATATGTACTTTGAATGCGCTTCTGTGATAAGGAGAAACGTTGTTCCCATAAAAGGTCCCACATAATCGATGTGTACACGTACCCATAGTCTTCCTGGCCATCCCCAGGTGTGTAATGGGACTGTTGTAGGTAATGTTTGTATTTGTTGACACTGCATACAGCTTCTCACTAAGTTTTCTATTTCTCCAACCATTCCCAGCCACCACGTGTAGCTATGCGCTATCGCCCTCATTTTAGAAATTCCAGGATGTGCACTGTGAAGCTCAGATAACAATGGCTTTCACCATTTCGGAGGAACAATTACACGAGTACCCCACAATAATATAACTTCTTGGCCGGTTATCTCGTATTTTCTCTGGAAATACAGTTTCATTTCATCGGATTCTTGTGTTTGTGACCAACCAGAAGGAACTTGATTTCTCATTTTGGATAAGACTGGGTCTCGGTTCGTCCAATCTTTAATTTGCTTGGCACATATCGGCAATGATTCCAGGAGGTTTAATAACAAGACATAGAGGAATTGGAATATCCTCATCTTTTACCCGCAAGGGTAAACCACTGACTGCATCTGCATTTGCAATTTGACTTCCGGGCCTGTGAATAAAAGTATCCTCATTCGCTATCAAGATCAGCGTCCATCTTTGTACTCTTGCCGAGGTTATAGGGGGTATCGCCTTGTCTTCCCCAACTAGTCCTAATAATGGCTTGTGGTCCGTTATGATAGTGAAGTGACGACCTTGCACATATTGATTAAACTTTTTAACACCAGAAACGATCGCCAAGCCTTCTTTTTCAAATTGTGAGTACATTTTCTCTGCAGTACTAAGTGTTTTCGACACATAACCTATAGGTTGTCTGGATCCATCATGCACTCAATGAGAAAGCACCGCTCTGACTCCATAAGCTGATGCATTGCACGTTAGTATCAACTCTTTCTTTGGATCAGGATGTACTAGAAATGTAGATGGCTGTAACAATTTTTTCACTTTTGTGAAAGCCTCTTCTTGTGGTGTTTGCCATAACCATCTCTGATTTTTCATAAGCAAACAATATAGTAGTGCCAGTTCTATCGATAAATTATACAAGAAGTGTCCATAGTAGCTAATCATTCCCAAAAATGATTTCAGTTCAGATGTATTCTTTGGTTCTGGGGATTCTTTAATGGCTTTCTCTTTTTCTTCAAGTGGATGTAGGCCTTGTGAATCTATTTTATGACCTAGGTAAGTTACCTCTTTAGCCTGGAATGTGCACTTTTCCTTTTTCAATCTCACTCCAGCCCGATTAAAACATTTCAGAACTTCCTCCAGGTTCATCAAACGTTCTTTCTCTGTGAGTCCAGTCACGAAAGCATCATCAAGATGAACTACAACATGGGGCAATCCCTGTAATATGGCGCAAGCAGAAGATATGGCAAATGGTAAACGGTTGGATTCATGTGTATTTATGGTGAAGAACTTCCGGGATGCCTGCTCTAATTCCAGTTGCTGGTAGGCATGACTCAAATCTAACTTCATGTAAACCTTTCCACCTGCCAATTTAATGTATAAATCTTCAATTTTAGGTATGGGCTTCCTATCCAATTTTGCAACTTGATTGACTGTTAATTTACAGTCCCCGCATATTTGGATACATCGGTCAGGTTTGAGAACAGGTACAATTGGAGTTGTCCACTCTGAAAATTGTACTGGTTGTATCACTCCCAGTTTTTCTAATCTGTTCAGTTCTGCTTCTACGTTATCTCGCATTGCATAAGGAACTGGTCTTATCTTCATGAATCTTGGTGTTGCCTTGGGAGATATGTGAACTTTTGCTTGTAGCCCTTCAATTTTTCCAAGTTCTTCCTTGAAAACTGAGGCATATTTCTGTAATAGCTGTGAAAATCCATTAGTTCTCAGTCGGAAGATTTCAGTCCATTCCAATTTAATTTCTTTCAGCCAGTTTCGCCCGAGGAGACTAGGTCTCTCGCTGCTACTACTGTCAAGGGTAATCTCACTGTTTGACCTTCGTAGTTTACTGAGACTTTACATACGCCCTTGATTTGTATGCTTTCTCCTGTGTAAGTCTTTAATCTTTCAACAGTTTCTTCTAAATTCAACTTATGTTCTCCATGATTCAAGCATTGAAAAGTATGCTCTCCACTCACCATAGTAGCTGCACCAGTATCCACCCCCATTCTGATAGGCGTCTCATTCACTCTCACTCTCACAGTTACATAGATAGGCTCTGTTCTTCCTTCCTTTAAATTATATGGTGAATAAATATCAGCGTCTATTACCTCAGGCTTTACAATGCTGTTTATCTTTGCCTTTGTCTGACGATCTGCCTGATTCTATCTTTACAATTTCTCATGTCTCCATATCGGTGGCAGAAGAAATGTTCAATCTTTTTAAATTGTGTTTCATTACAGGGCTGTCTCCTTCCATCTCTGTTACTATGATGCCATGCTTTTGCTGCTGAGATCTCCTTGTTAATTTGTTCGCTAGCAGTGGCTGCTTTCCGCTTCAGAACAAAGCTCTGCACTTTCGTGCTCTTTTCTGTTGAAGCTCCCCACCCAACATGGAGGATGGTGCCATTTTGCTCTCCTCAAATGGCTTCTGAGTGTCGCACTGCACCTTCTATTGCAAGAGCGATTTCCAACGCCTTCGGAAAATCGAGATTTTCAGCCAACAATCTCCTCTGGATAGCATCTTCGTTTATACCGCACACCAACCGGTCACTAAGGGCAGAATTATTCCCGCGTCAGGCAGGCTCAGCAGGAGCGGGCGGGACTGGTCAGGAACCCAAGTGCTTCCTGCGATCGGGTGCGCGCGCTGCCATTTTACGCGGGCAGGCCAATTAAGGCCCGCCCAGCGTAATACACGAGCGGTAGCGCTCAGCGCTTCCTGTGCGAGCGGGGGGAGGAGGGAGAGTCGGGGCCAGCACGGAGCTGCCTCAGGGAGATTGAAGCACTTTTGAAAATAGTAAACAAGATCAATAAAAATTTAATGAAACATGTCCCCTCACGTGACTGTGTCACATGAGCTGGGACATGTTTTTATTTTTCAGGAAAGCTTTTTATTTAATTCATGGATGAGGTTTCCTTAAAAAAAACGTAAAGGCCGCATGGTCTTTTCGCCTGCCCGCCAACCGTAACGATGGACGGGCAGTGTAAACTTGACATTAACTAATTCGTTAATGGCCTTAATAGGCCTATCAATTATTGGCGACAGGTGTGTGCCCGCCGAAAGAGACAGCGCGATGGCATTGGGATGCACACCCGACGTGATTGAGCGTCATTTTACACGCTGGAGAGTCGGGCTCACCCCCACAGGCCGACTGAAAAACCCTGGCCTAAGCAAACCACTGATTGAAATACCGAACTGTCAGTATTCAGTTAATGGCTTCAGAGCCGCTACTTAAGAGGCAACTGTCTCCCCCGCAGCTCTGATTCTTGAGTTAAATTTAAACCATTGTATGGTCACTGACTTGGGCTGATAATGATTTCTTACAAAGTTCACTAAATCATCAAAACTTTTGGCCACTGGGGCATTGAGCACCAACAGATTTCGAACTAATCCGTGTGTCTTACTCCCACATGTCGATGAAAGGATTGCGCATTTCTTCCCCTCCCCTGCAATGTCGTTCTCCTGAAAGAAGAACGTGAGGTGCTCAACATAGTGAGACCAGTCGTCTGAGGTTGGATCGAAAGGCTCCATTCTTCCAAATTGCGGCATCTCTTAGGGAATTAATTCGACGCTCAGATGGAAATTTTCTTTAATTTACAATGACCCTGCGAGGTACAGCCCGATTTTGGTTCTTCCAGTTTCCTTAGTTTTTCCCTCTTGCTTTTTACCTTGTTTTTTCTGTGATTTTTCGTGCTTTTACCCTCATCGCCAGTTTGTTGGATCCTGTGCCCTTGGTTTACTGGGGCTAAAGGATCCAGGGTGCACGCTTTGTTCAGGGTGACTGAGTTGGTACAGAGACAGAGAACATTGGGAGATAGTTGTTAGAATAGACATATGCTGTTTATTTACAAACTAAATCTGCAACTATACTTATGTGTTCACAACATAAAAACTCTGTCCTCACTCATCAGTGACTAACCCAATACTCTCCCACATAGAGGTAGCCCACGCTACTCTGCTATGGGACAATAAGATCATGTGACCTCAGATTACAATACTTGTTTTAAAGGTAATTACATCTCAGGTTACTACACTGATCCAGAAAAGTTTCTGGTCAATGGATGTCAAGGGTGAGAGATTCAACAATGATTGCCATTGAATGTCAAGGTGAGATGGTTAGATTCTCTCTTGTTGGAGATGGCCATTGCCTGGAACATGTGTAGCACAAATCAACACAAGTCTGAATGTTGTCCAGATCTTGCCGCATGCAGGCACAGTCTGCTTCATTACCTGAGGCATTATGTGTAGGACTGAACACTGTGCAATCAGCAAACATCCCCACTTCTGACTTTAGGATGGAGGGAAGGTCATTGATGGAACAGTTGAAGATGTTTATGCCTAGGACACTACCCTGAGGAACTTCTGCAGGGATGTCCTGGGACTGAGATGATTGGTCTCCAACCATCTTCCTTTGGGCTAGACATTAATCCAGCTAGTGGAGAATTGCCCCCTGATTCCCACTTACTCCAACTTGCCAGGACTCTTACTTGGTCAAATCCTATCTTGACATCAAGGGTAATCACTCTCACCTCACCTCATAAAGTCAGCTCTTTTACCCATGTTTGGATCAAGGCTGTAATGAGGTCAGGAGCTGAGTGGCAATGGCAAAGCCCAAACTGAGCATCGTTGAGCCAGTTATTGCTGTGTACGTGCCACTTGATAGCACAATAACACCTTCTAATATAAAAACAGAAAGTGGTGGAAAAACATGGCCAGACTGGCAGCATCTATGGAGGGGGAAACAGAGTTAATGTTTGGAATTGAAGATGACTCTTCTTTGGGACAAATTTGAATTTAGTGCACTACAGAATGGGCAGGCTGTCAAGGTTTTGCAAGCACAAGGTGTGGACAGTGGAATTTTTGGAAGTTTTTTTTCAGTTACCCCAGTCTCACCTTCTGTAAGCTGACTACCCCATCCCCTCAAGTCTCCTCCATTACTAGTGCATTGAGCATGTCGGTGAGGCTGATCATCAGCCGCACTGATCTCTTTTTTGACCTTGGCAGCCAAAAGAGCTTTACGGTGAAATGATGTAATGCAATCATTAGATTTTAAATGCATTTCAGTTTGATCTTAATAATCTACCCTCTCTACACAATGTCTTGTGCCATTCGTATTGCACAGTCTGTCCTTTACATTTCAGGTCGTTAAAGTTCCCAAGTTTCACCCTGGTTTGGATGGTTAAATGCCTCTTTACCTTTGACTAATGGATAATCTCTTTTGATGATAACAGGACCTCTTTTCAGTGTTTTCTCTCATTTTGGTTTTCTCAGGGTTAAACAACACACTCTGATTGATCGCTCTCCTTCTCCCCTGCTGCCTCTCTCTCACCTACCTCTGCTTTTCTTTCACATTGTTCGAAGACATTAAGATGATTTAGTCAGTCAGATTGTTCCAGCATTCTTTCACTTTGGTTTGAGTTATTATAAAAAAATGGTCGAAAGAGAAATTTTAACCTTGTCTCTATTCTGAGGCAGCACGCACTACAGTAAGAGATAAACTGCTGTATTATAAATAAATCTTGTAGCTCAGAGGCCAAGTCTGAAAGATATTTGCTGGGTAAACACCTGAAATTGGGATCTGTGCTTTTAATGTAGTCAAGATAGCCAACTAGTATTAGAATGAGACATAATTCTTTGCTCAGTCTGAAAAACATCTCAGGGACAGGTAGAAGACCACAGTCATCCAGACAGCTGAGAGAAGGATCACTTCTGGTCTGGGAACTCAGTTGTAACATTTGCATGACATCTTGTAACACTGTAGGACAGTAATATAAAATCTAATACTACGATGTAATAAAGCAGTAATTAGGAAGACACTTGTGCCGTGAATGATAAGCGGAGTTATGGTTGCTGGACTAACAATTATTTGTTGTGACAGCAACTACCAAGAAGTGTGCCGACATTGGCATCTCCTGAGTGGGCACAAATAAAAGGTGTAAAAATAACAAGGTTTGATAGTCTGGCAAAATTTTGGCCTGAGGTTGGTAAGCTTTTGGAGGTAGTTAAGTTGGGATTGAGTTACAGACAGTAGCCAATCCCATCAGTAAAAATCATAGGAATGATTAGTACGCTGGACAAGTTATTTTCTCCAATCCACACATATGCAGAAAAATTATTGTGTTCATGTAGAAACAGAAAACATAGAACAACTAGGGGAGGTGGTTAAAAGACTAAAAAGTGTTTAAAAAAGAAAAATAATTGGGAATCTGCACTTGTATTCTGCAAGGGCAGCTCATTTGTAAAATTCAAAAGACATTTAGGAGCAGAGAACAACAGAGCCAGAGGCTGGAAACCCAATTAAATCAAAAAGTCGAAGAGAGCATGCCCCTCGTCACGTCAACAGTTTATCTGTAAAGCAAAGTTGTAAGGAGATCCAAAAAATTAAGAAGCGCACAAAGTGGTAAAGAGCAGGACTGCCTCGGTGAGATGTCGGAACCAATGGCTGGAGAATTGGGCACAGCGCTCTGTGGGATCCTGAAATAGAAGCAGGGGAACCAGTGGAGTAGAGAAGTAAAGGAAGATCATACACACTGCTGGTTCAAAAATACAAAACTTTGAGGAAAGGCTGAAATAAAGACATGAAATTGCTAATCAGACTGGTCTGCTGACTCTGCAGGGAGGTAAATTACAGTGACTTAGCAGAGGCTGTTCGTCAACATAAGAGATAGGGAACAGGAGAGGCCATTTTGGGAGACAGGACCTCTGGAGGCACCCACAGGTCAAATTATGCCAGTAAAGATTCTAAACACTGATATAGAAGATAAAATAACACATTCAAAATTTTAAAAATGAATTAAATTAAAAAAGATAAAATATAAAATAAAAAAAGATAAAATAAAAGATTCTAAACACTGAAATAGAAGGGAACAAAGCAGGAACTTCTAACATCTAACATATAAGATCCTGAGGGGACTTGATAGGGTGGGTGCTGGGAGGATGTTTCCTCTCGTGGGGTAGGCTGGAACTAGGGGACACAGATTAAGAATAAGATGGAGATAAGGAGAAATATTTTCTCTGTGGAATTCTGTCCCCCAACAAGCAGTGGAGGCTGGGTCATTGAATTTATTCAAGGCTAAGTTAGATTGTTGATAGACAGGGGAGCCAAGGGTTTTGGAGGGGGAAGCCAGGAAAATGGAGTTGAGACCACAATCAGATCAGCCATGATCTTATTGAATGGTGAAGCAGGCTCGAGGGGCCGAATGGCCTACTCCTGCTTGTAAGTCCCATGTTCCTATCCCTTTCGACAAAATCCAACTCCAGAACATGGCCACCAGAATCCCATGAACTAAAATTAAAGGGGTTCCCAGCCGCAGAGAAGGAAGCAAGTGAATTTAATGGGTGTGGTGAAAAGGGATCAGTAAAACCACTACTTCTCTTCTGCAGCCCTGAAGTGTATGAAACATTGCAGGTAGAGGTTAGAAAAGAAAGGTAAACTGGGAAGGAACCAAACATGAAGCATTGAAAGCAATGAAATTCAGGAAAGGATCAAATAGAATACCCCTGAAACGTTTGTTGGAATATAGACAAGAACATGATGGGATACCGAGAGCATTTATGGAGTTGATGCGGGACTGATACAAGGCTGCAAACCTCACTGTAGAGAGGGATGATCTAGGGCTGGATGGCTTGAAGTTGTGGGTTTATTCCCAAAAAGGAGAGTTGGGACAATTAATGATCCTGCAAATGTCACCCACAATGGGGGTCTGGGTACTTGTTGACCTGTAAATACAAGCAAATAAGAACAAAACAAGGAACAGTTGGAATGTATAAAATTTTTCAGCTTAGAAGAACAAGGGAAGGTCACAATTCCGAACAGGAGCTCAATATGGAGGGGCAGCTCTAGGGTGCTGAACCAATGGGAAAAAATGAGCCACAATTCACGGGATTGCTGAAGCCAGCACCAGAAAGTAGTCACGACTCACCAGCAATGGAAAGAGGAGAGAGAAAAATCAGACTGTCTGATAAATGCTCGAAACCAGCAAACAGAATGCCTGAGTTGGAGGGATTTGGAGGAGGGGAAGAATAGTTTAGAGATGGAAGTTACATTAGGAAAGCACATGGAAATGGCCCGAAATTCATAGTATACCTGAGCAGGCCCCTCTGGACATGCGGAAACTATCACAATGGGGCTAATCACAGGAGACCAGGCCTGTATCAATCCGCTGCTGGGGAGCGACAGCCAAAATTTGAAGGCCCCTGCCAGTCATGGAGAAGGCCAGCCCAAATGTACATAAAGTGCACTGGCCTAATGTAAACCAGGTATTGGGGGGCTGACAGCCCCAAGTCGATCAGTTGAAAGTCTACAAGGGACTGCCAGAGCTAACAGGCGGACAGTGTTACTGGAAAGTTCAGATGAATGGTGGCAGTACCCTGAGCCTATGAACGTGACAGGCACAGAGCTTCCAGCTTGACCCTCTGCACAACCACAGTGGTTCCCAGAAAATGTTCTGGCAGAAATAACACTCCCTCAACAGAAGTTGTGGAAAAAAGCCAAGAGAGTGCCAGTAGTGTAGGTTAGCGTGAGAAATCTGTTCTCGATGCAGCAAACAGTATGAATCAATATGTAAGATATACACTGGTAATAACATTTACTAATGGATCTAACCAGGTACAAAAACAGCCCAGACCAGATGTTACATGAGCCGTACAGACAAATACCTCCATGAGAGCGCTCTGAGTCTCAAGGTCAGAAGTGGGAGTGTTCGCTGATGATTGCACAATTTTCAGAACCAATTGCAACTCCTCAGACACTGAAGCAGTCTGTGCTCATATGCAGCAAGACCTGGAAAGCATTCAGGTTTGGGCTGTTAAGTGCCAATTAATATTTGCCACACAAGTGCCAGACAATGACCATCTTCAATTCGGGAGAATCTTAATTATCTCTCCTTGACATTCAATGGCATTATCATCACTGAATCGCTGAACATCCTAGGGGGTTACCATTGACCAGAAACGGAACTGGGTCAGCCATGTAAATACTATGGCTACAGGAACAGATCGGAGGACAGGAATTCTGCATTGAGTAACTCACCTCCTGACTTCCCAAAGCCTGCCCACCATCAACAAGGCACAAGTCAGGAGTATGATGGAATACTCTCCATTTTCTTGGATGAGTGCAGCTCCAACAACTCTCAAGAAGCTCAGCACCATTTGGGACAAAGCAGCCCATTTAATCGACGCCACTTGAAACAGTCACTCCCCTCACCACCGATGCACAGTGGCAGCAATGTGTACAATCTACAAGATGCACTGCAGCAATCACCAGTGTTCCTTCCAAACCTGCAACTTCTACGACAGAGAAGGACAAGGACAGCAGGTGCATGGGGACACCATGGCCTGCAAGGTCCCCTCCAAGCTACACAACATCCTGACCTTGAACAATATCACCATTCCTTCACTGTCACTGGATCAAAACCCTGAAACTCTCTAACAGTACTGTGGGTGTACCTACACCACATGGACTGCAGTGGTTCAAGAAGGCAACTCATCACCACCTTGTGAGGGGCAATTGGGGGTGAGAAACATGTGCTGTCCTTGTCACTCACACCCAGGAATGAAATTTTAAAAATGAGAAGGGGCCATGGGCAATGGCAGAGAAGGCAGTGATGTTAACTGATGTCTACCCATTACATACAAACCAGATGCACAAGCAAGGATGAGGTATACCTTAGTCTGGGAAGACAATGTGTGTGATCAATATACACAATATATACAGCTACTGCCCAAGACCTCTGGCACCAGGCGATCGCAGTTCCGATATGTGTTATGGCACGGCTGATGATAAATGGTGAGCTGACCAAATCCCTGAGGGAAACTTGAAACAGCTGCAAAATGTTGCAATTTGTATAGTATGAGGAGAGGTTCTGAAATCAGGAAATGATGTCCCTGACTACTTGTGATGATTTTATAGTAGACTAAACATTTATAAAAGAATACAGCAAAAAAAAACCCACAATTTCACTTAAATACAAGAATGGCTTCACACACTGAGCATTACTTTAAAAAAGTTCCACATGATCTTAACTTAATTACCCTCAGAGCTAACCATCCCCTTTTCTGTTCAGCAACTATCCTTATAGATTTCAACATCTATAGAATTCCTGTAATTTTTACCACATAATGCCTTTTTTCCTTTGGGGTGTCCTTTGAGGCTGACAGCACCTGGTTCTCCCAGTCTGCCTTGTTCACACAGTCCTATGGGAGTTCTAACCAGCTACCCTGCTGTCTTCCGCGAGATCTAGACATCTACCCCCTCACTTGGGCATCAGTATTTCCTTAAATACGTTCCTTCCCTTAGATATTTCTATTGTCCCAGCCAATCTCTTTAGAATTGCTTTCTTCCCAGAATTGATCATTACTTTCCCTCTTAGGTTTAAAAAAAGTAAACTTAACCTATTTTTACCTTATTTACTTACACCTTTTTTATAGCCTGCATACATTCTTTGACCTAAAACAACTCAATTCAAATTTATTCCTGTTATCATTTTATGTAAAACTCTGATTCAATTTCCTCTTAGTTCATTAACATATCAAAACCACTTCTTACTGTTGGTTTTATATTCTTGCAGTCACAAGAATCTGGCTCTTACTCCAATTACCATATTTACAAACCCCCAATAGCCTGTCTTCCAGTACACAGGAAATAAGACAGTGATATTACCAGATGAAAAATGGTACAATTTCTTGTTTTCTTGATATATACAATAACCCTATGGTTATTGGTTCAAATTCTAAACCTGCAACACAACAATGATCAGGAGCAGTTACAAGACACTGAAAGGTCATGGGATATGCATTGTTTGCACTTATCCCTTTATGTCTTTAGCCACCACATTGTTGGATATACCGGCTGGGGTACTGCCTTCATCTGTATCCTGGAACAGGGAAGGAGAGGGTTCTGAGAGGAAGCTGGTTGGAAACAACAGGAGGAGCCCAGCTCAAGAAATACACAACCTATGTTGGCCTCCGTTTTGACCAATTAAAATTGGTACATTCACTTGCTGCAAGAATGCCAAATGGAGGCAAGGACAGTTAGGGATGAGCAATAAATACTGGCCTGGCCAGTGATGGCCTCATCCTGTGAATAGAAAAAAAGCAGGACCAGTTAGTGCAGAAATAGATCAAGATACAGGACAATCTCTATATAATGATGTACAATATGAAATATTTCCGGTGATGTGTATCTTCAGTATTGAGTCCATGCTAGGGGAATTTTTGTAACCTAGCATTTGATAGGCCCCATGCTCTAGATCCTCTTGGTTCAAGTTTCGCCTCCAACCTACACAACCTCAAGCGAGGTTAACTCTGCTTGACTTCCCTCTGACACCATAAAAGGGAGTGTTTGAATGGTTAGATATTGGGGCTGTGGGGGTACTGCTGGGTGAAATAGGATGGATGCAGAGTGACGGAAAACTACAATAACAGCTTACAGGAAGGTGTCTGAATGAGAAGCAGATACTGGATAACCAGGGAGGGGAGATTAGACAGATGCTGCTCTCCATGAAGACGCTAGTGTCAAATGAACAAAGAATCCTGGACAAAATGAATGCACTTATCCAAGAGAATGCTCAGTGATGCCTCGAAGGGGTTACTTGTAGAATGTATGGGGCATTCCTCCTTCCCCAAATACAACAGGAAATGGATGACATTGAGAACAACCTGACCCCAAACTTGTGTATCAGAAAGTTCACAGACTATTTTCACCCTTTCCACCTGTGAGGTTGGGTTTTTTCTCACGCCTGCCATGATAAACCTAAGGGCCTGGTAGGGATAAATTTTGCTATTCCAATACCCAAGAATCCATAAAAGTTGAGGCAGTAGAATCAGTTGGGATATTGGAGGACCAGCTGCATAAGAAATATCATCCTTTCTCACTGTGCGTAGTACGAGTAAATGAAACGTGGACAGTGACAGACATAGCAGGATGTTCTTTAATCAAAGGTGTGTTGATATGATTTGTGAGAGGTTAATAAATGGGTTTGCATGGCTTAAAGAAACCCCAAATGAGGTAAGACCAGAGGAACAGTTGTAGCAATGTGTTAGGCATGCTTCCATAAATACAACAGTAAAGCTTTACGGTGATCCAAAATAAAACTAGACAAGTTAATGGACCCAAGTGATTGCTGAAATTCAGTGTCAAAGAGGGAAATATTGGAATGCTCTAAGGTGATTTAGTTCATCAAGCTATTCCTGCATCCTTTCACCCAGGTTTGTGATGGGGAGAGAGTAATTTTAATCTTGTATCTATTGTGAGACAGCAGAAGCCACAGTGAGAGAGAGTAACTATACACTTATTGTACCATAAACAAAGCTTGTACCACAGAGAAAAAGACTGAAACATATATACTGGGTAAACACCTGAAAATATGGAATAAAAGCAGAAAATGCTGGAAATACTCAGTAAGTCAGGCAGCACGTGGTGGGGAGAGAAAGAGAGTTAAAGTTTCAGATGGATGACCTTTCACCGTTCCCATACAAGGTCAATAACCTGAAATGCGTCCACCCCCACTCAACAACTCACCTGCTCTCCCCAACTCCCCGCCCTGCTCAACGACTCTGCCTCTTCCCTGCTGTACAACCCTACCCCCGGCAACAACTCCCCTGCCATGGTCTCCTACCCCCTCCAAACAACTCTCCTCCTCCCTCCCCTTCAACAGCTCTCTACCACCCCCCAATTTTCATTCTGGGATTGCACCAATGGCTAAGCATTAAGTTGGGGGTCACAGCAGGTAAAAGTTTAGGAAGTACTAGCCTAAAGTGGAATTAATTCTGGTCTCAGAAGCTAGTTGTATTATTTGCATGTAACCTTGTGGTTTAATGTAACCCTGTAGAGCAGTCATATAAAATCTAAGACTGTTATTAGTCAATGTGATAAAACTGTAATTAGAAAACCACTTATGTGTGATTGATAAGCGGAGTCATTGTTGCCGAACTAACAATCCTTTGTTGTAGCAGCGGCCACTAAGAAATCCACCGAGACAGGTTCTCTTCATTTTACTTTTGTCTTTGCTCTTTTCATGTTCTGCCCCAGTACTGTTCACGGTTTTGTCATTTGCTCAGCTCCTCTGGACTCGGGTGAGAGCTCCTGCCTTTTAAGTGGTTTTTGAACTAACAGCGAGGGACATATTCTGAATCCTCTTGTTTTTTCGCCTCTCTCTCTCTTTCTAGCAAAATGGGATTTGTACAGCTATACCAATCCCACTCGAGATCAATTACTTCCGCACAGCACGGGTTGTAGGTAGGCACTGGTTCTTTTTGATGTGTGGGACCTGGTACAACGCCAGGGCAAAGGGCTGACTCCTTTTGAAGGATCTTACCCAGTGTCTCCAGCTCCTGTGTTCTGTAATCTAGAATGTGCGTGCATTCTTCCACAAGAGGGCAATGTGGCACAGCAATACACTTCAAAGACTTCAAATAGTGCTATAGGGTTGAAGGGTTAAATCATGAGCACAAGTTGCACAAACTTGGCATCTATTCCCTTGAATGTAGAAGACTGAGGCATGATCAAAGTGTTTAAAATGATAAAAGGATTCATTTAAGTTGATAAAGGCAATCTATATTCCCTGGTGATGGAGGAGGGCATCATCTTAAAATTAGAGTGAGGGGCATTCAGGAATGGCACCGGGGGGGTGAATCAGACGTTGAGAAATTGGGACAGCTGCCACCCGGCACATGCATAAAACCCGGCGTGATTACATCAGGTCGCTAACCCATGGTCAACACGCCGACCTCCAATAACATGGATAAAAGCAAAATACTGCAGATGCTGGAAATCTGAAGCAAACACAAAAATTGATGGAAAAATGCAGGGTGAAGGGAAGATGTGTTTGGTGGAGTTGGTGGAAATGGCAGAGGATGATCCTTTGAATGAGGAGGCTGGTGGAGTGAAAAGTGAGGACAAGGGGGACGCTATCATGGTTCTGGGAGGGAGGGGAAGGTGTGAGGGCAGAGGCACGGGAGATGGGTCAGACATGGTTGAGGGCCCTGTCAACCAGCGTGGGTGGGAAACCTCGGTTAAGGAAGAAGGAAGACACGTCAGAAGCACTGTTTTGGAAAGTGGCATCATCGGAACAGATGCGACGGAGGCGAAGGAATCACCTATTTCTATTATTATTATTTTTAAAATTTATTTCCATTCATTGTTCTATCCCCACCTTTTAACCTATTTTGACCTTTTCTCCCACACTGTCCCCTCCGACCACCCCAACCCCACTAGGGCCATCTGTCACTTATTCATCCTGCTTTCTACCCTTAATGTCACCATTAGTACCTCCTTTAGCCAATATCACCACCATCAACACCCCTTCGACCTTTTGTTTATGACATCTTTCGCAATCTCTCCTTTGCCTTCACCTATCACTGACCTTCCATCCAGCTTCACCTGTCCCACCTCCCCTTAAACAGTATATATTTCACCACATTTCTACTTCTCCTTAGTTCTGATGAAGAGTCACACAGACTCGAAACATTAACTCTGTCTTTCCCTCCATAGATGCTGAGTTGATCCAGCAATTTTTGTTTTTGTTTCCAATAATATGGCAATCAGACGGGTGCTGAAATTGGCAGCACGCCTGCCATTCTTTCAAAAAAACAATAAACAAGGTATTAAGCTTGTTAACAAAGCAATTGACCTGAATTTTTCGGTGGGCGCACATGAAAAGGTTTGGGAGGGAGCTGCACAGGTATCAAGGTGTTGCAAAGGTGGAAATAAAGGCTCAAAGTGGAACACTGGCAACATTCAGCAGAGATCTCTGATACTGAGGGTGGGAGAGTTTCGTACCAGTGTAACTTTGATTTCTCCTAGTTTTCAGTCTGCATTAGGACAATTTCTCAGGGCAGGCGGTGTACAGGAAGTGCTGCAATCAAGCTTGTGCACTCAAGCACTGGACCTTTAGATTGCTGTCCCCCGTGGGAATTCTGCAGGAAGCTCCTCTTTCAGTGAGGAGGAGTGGAGGAGGAGGAGGAGGGCAGCTGGCCCAGGACAGGTGGGCCCTGTGTTCCTGCAAGGTGAGGAACCTGCTGCTGCACAAGGGGGTGTGGAGGACGCACAGCAACCTTAAGCTGGCAGGGCTGGGCAAAGGCCACCTACGTTTACAGGGTGAGGGTGACATACCTCCAGATGTCCGAACAACAGTGCCTCAGGAGACTGCTGAAGGGAGACAGTCACATCCCTGCATGACATGCTGTCTGAGGAGGTTACCTCCAATTGTGTTGACAGGCGCCTGATGCCAGCAGCATCCTGAGTGACTGACCTTGAATTTCTTCATCTCTGGGTCATTCCAGGCATCATGTGGAGAGCTTAGCAGAATTCATGGGATGTGGCTGTTCCCAGAAGGAAATAACAGTTTGGACCAGTTTTCTTATTTCCCAGTTTTTACTGTTTTTTTCTTCTGGGTTACTGGCTGGGCCAGCATTTATTACCCATCCCTAGTTGCCCTTGAGAAGGTGGTGGTGAGCTGCCTTCTTGAACCGCTGCAGTCCATGTGGTGTAGGTACACCCACAGTGCTGTTAGGGAGGGAGTTCCAGGATTTTGACCCAGAGACAGTGAAGGAACAGTGATATATTTCCACATCAGGATGGTGCGTGGCTTGAAGGGGAATTTGTAGGTGGTGGTGTTCCCATGTGTCTGTTGCCCTTGTCCTTCAAGGTGCTAGAGGTCACGGATTTGGATGTGCTGTTGAAGGAGCCTTGATGAGTTGCTCAAAAGTGGTGAACTGTATCTCCCAGCCTATGGCCCATCACTGTATAAAGGTTTTCACTGATGCCATATAGAGGGGTGTCCATGACGACATCTCATTTATCAGTGGCAATGCCATTCAAGGAGACAGAACAAGAGGTTTGGCAGCCATGGCTGAATATCTGAAGGTGCAAAGAGTCATCAATTGCATAGATGTTGCAATAAAAGTTCCATCTGAACAGCCAGGGCGCTTGTAAAGGATAGAGGATATCACTCCCTCGATGTACAGATTGTGTGAGATTATAAACAGAGGATAACTCAGGTGTGTACATGGTATCGGGGGAGCAGTCACAATGCAGACGCACATAGGTGCTCCAAGGTGCCTGGGATATTAAGTGATCTGGAACCTTTGGATGCCTCCCTTCTGGGAGATAAAAGTTACCCTTTAAAGAGATGGTTAATGACCCCAGTGAGAAATCCATGCACAGAGCCTGGGAGGAGGGAGAACTGATAGCCATGCATCCACCAGAGCCAGACCATCTATCTGCTCAAAATGCACTTTAGATGTTTGAACGGATCAGGTGGCGCTATAGAGTCTTACTCATTGTTGTGGTCTGCTGTGCTTGGCACAACTTGGCCCTGCGGAGAGGCAAAGGAGGATCTGATGGAGAGAGTCCCTTCCTCTGACAATGAGTCCGATGATAAGGAGGGTGATCCAGCTGTGTAAGCCTGTGCGCAGGATGATTTGGAAGCTGGGGAGACACCGGATTCTCTGATATTTTGAAGATTCCACTAGCCATGTGTCTTTTGCTCAATCAGGGACATCTTGGCCATAATCACCTTTTCCTGGTATCTCCCTCGCATGGACAGCAGGGCCACCTGTGCAAATGCCAATGTAGAGGACAATCAGAGGGACCCATATGAGCACAAACTCCCTTAACAGCATGCAGTCAAATCCAGATCAATACCATCACTTTAACACACGGCATACAAATGCGACTGGAGCATCAAGTGAAAAAAAATCAGAATCACAGAATTGTTACAACAGAAGGAGACCATTTGGCTAATGATGTCTGCACCGCACCTCCGACTGAGCCACTCACCTACTTCCATTCCTTTGCCTTCTCCCTGTAACCCTGCACATTCTTCCTTTTCAGGTAACAGTCTAATTCCCTTCTGAACGCTTCAATCGAAGCTGCCTCCATGTTGGATCCTGTACCCTGGTTCATTGGGGCTAAAGGATCCAGGTTTCACACTTGTTTCATGGTGACTAAGTTGGTACCAAGACAGAGAAGATCAGTAGACCGTTCTTAGAAGAAACACATTCTGTTTATTTACAAAAGGAACTCAGCAGCTACACTCGTATGCTTACAACTCAAATCTCTGTCTTTACTCTTCAGATTCTAACTCCAGACTACTGACCACAATGTAGCTCATGCTGCTCTGCTACTCAAGGTTATGTAATCTTACATTACAACATTTGTCTTAAAGGTATATTACACATCAGATTACTACACTCCACCACACTCTCAGGCGGTGCTTTTCAGAACTTAACCACTCGCTGAGTAAAAAAGGTTTTCCTTATATCACTTTTGCTTCTATTACTAATTACTTTAAATCTGTGCCCTCTCGTTCTCAATCCTTTCATGAGTGGGAACAGTTTCTCCGTATCTACTCTGTCCAGACCCCTCATAATTTTGAATACCTCTATCAAATCACCTCTCAACCTTTTTTCTAAGGCAAACAGTCCTAACTTCTCCAATCTATCTTCAAAACTGAAGTTCCTCAACCCTGGAATCACTCTTGTCAATCTTTTCTGCATCTTCTCTATTGTCTTCACATCTTTCCTAAAGTGTGGCATCCAGAACTGGACACGGTACTCCAGCTGAGGCTGAACTAGTGTCCTATACAAGTTCAACATAACCTCCTTGCTCTTGTACTCTGTGTCCCTATTAATAAAGTCCGGGATACTGTATGTTTTATTAATTGTGCTCTCAACCTGTCCTGCCACCTTCAGTGATTTATGTACATATACACCCAGGTCCCTCTGCTCTGCACCCCCTTTAGAATTGTACCCTTTATTTTATACTGTCTCTCCATGTTCTCCCTACCAATATGGATCAGTTCTCAACTCTCTGCATTGAACTTCATCTGCCACCTGTCCACGCATTCCACCACCTTATCTAGGTAGAACAATATAAAAGGACAATTATTTAATAACAAAACAATTCAACCATTTTCATATGTCTCAAAACTGAATAATCACCCTTGTGAACCCATATGTGACCATTGTGGTGTTTTCTTCATTCATTTCCAGCCTCTACATCGTGGTGCTCCTCCCTCACTGCCAGCTGTGCTGGAAACAGGCTGCTGACCCTTATGCCCCTTTACCTAGGATGACTTTGGCAGATGTCCTCTGGTTGTCGGAGGCCGTAAGGGCCCTGGAGTGGGGGGGCACATCCTGCACAGTGGAAGAAGGCTCATCCATCACCTTGGCACCCTGAGGCATTTGTGCCAATGGCGGAGGGGTGGAGGAGAGGCTGTCCCCATCAGAAGCACCCTGGGAGGTGCCCCACCCCTGATGGCAACAGGAGCTGCTCACCCACAACCATGAGGTTCACCCTGTAAGGAACCAGGACCTGGACGTGACACCAAGCTCCTTGCTCCCCTCTCGCCCTGGCGCTGGGCACCGGAGATCAGAGACAAGGCGATGGAGTGCAGGTCAGAACGCATACCCAGTATCCCATCAGTGAGCTGCTGGGTTTGACCCTCCATGACAGTCAGCAGTCTCTCAATGGAGGAAGCCACACATCCTGAAGAGCATGTTTCATGATCTGGATCCTTCACTGTCTGTCCCAGTGCATGCAACCTCCCTGGAACCTCTGCCACATCTCCATGTACCTCGCGCTGTAGGTCCCGATTCTGCCGCCTGACTGACGACTCCAGAGACTCGCCATCAGCCTCGGGTTCAGCATCGAGGGCGCCTCCAGTTCTCCTCTGATTGCCAGAGGCCTGCACTATCTCAGTCTCGGAAGCCTGGTCTTGCGATGGTCATGTGCTCTCACCAGTGTGTGGAACCCTTAGAGCTGGCTCAGGCATAACCACTGAGGTCTATGCATCTACACTGGTGTCAATACGGAGCAAGGATTCGGTGCTGCATCCCCTGAGGCTTTGTGCTCCTCCTTGGAGGTGAACATTGGTCCCTCACGGCTGGTCGCTGCAGTGACCGAAACTTCACATTAAAGGGAAACAAACAAGGAAAATGAGGAGCAGCATCATCAGTTGAGGTGACTTCACTCCCTAAAAGTACACACATTGGCACCACTGGGAGATAGTAACCAGGGTCTGAACCTCAACCCCTTCAACACTGGGACACATATTCCTTCCAAAATTCTTCAAACCTCCAAAATCCAAACCCATTAATGCTACTTCCCCACCACCTTCCCCAGTTTTCAGCAACCCCCTGCACCCGCCCCACCCCCTTCCCCCCTCCTCCCCCCACTCCCCCCTCCATACCCTTCAGCTCTATCTTTGCAGGAGAGAGCTATGGGCCTTTGGAATCACAGCAGCCCTCCAACCTCACCTCGCCCAATGGTACGACTCCATTGGTTCACTGGCAGCTCCAATCCTTCCTCCTCCAGAGAATTGAGAATTGCCAGATTGGCTGAACCACCTTCGGCCCTGGCCCACCCTCGGGCATTCTCCTGCAAATGAAAAGGGACATTGTAATGAATCTGCTGTGGGAGAATCATGCTTTCAGTTGTGTGCCCAACATGCCCGTTGTCAGCATAGAACAATTCTCAATGAACCCTGCCAACTAACAGGTGTTGCAGTTCATAACCGCCCCCTCCCCCAGAATCCTCCATTGCCATGCAGAATGGCATGTCTGCTTCATGGTGCTATGTCTACTAGGCCCAGACACATCACACCCTCACGTCCATCCATATGGGTCCATCTGCAAGATGTTCCACACACACCCTGGCAGATCCATCAGTCTTTTATAGCACTGCAACCAGGCCCTTTGGACGACCGCATGTATGTTGGCCTCCGCTGCCACCTCCATTAGGGCTGCTGGTGTCCAACTGGGAGGGTCTCCTCTTCCTGTCTGTAGGCGTGAGGACCTCCTGTCCATCACTTGCAGTCTAGGGGAGGACTTGCAGGGGTTCATCACCCAAACTGTGGGGGCTGTCCTTGCTCTGGATGGATGTGGAGGGTCCTTCCAAAATTCTTCAAATCTCCAAAGTCTAAACCCATTAATGCTACTTAAGCAGCTGGTGGCTCCATTCTGTCTGTCCATTGCAGAGATAAAGAGAGTTAAAGGGTGGAGTTTGAGTATTTTCCTAAGCACTTAAGGGGAATAGGACATGTGTGTTCAAATGTACTTTCCTCTCTGGCAAGGATCCTGAATAATATGCGACTTGTGCAATAGTCACCGACATTTAAAAACCTGCTGCTCCAATAAGTCAAGGGATTTCAAAGTTTTCTGGCTGCGACCTTCAGCCTCCAGAGCACCAATTCTACTGCAGCTACCACCAACCCATGCCAGGGTCCCTTTAAATGGGTAACCGTGACCAACTTCCGCTTCTCGACCTGCCCCCTCTGTCGCCTGGACGTCCCTCCTTTCAGTCCCAATTAGGCGTGCTGCCCACCATTCCACTCAGCCATTGGCTGGCTTCCCGCTTGCCCCTATTAATGGGCTGCAAGACGCTTTAGCTGGCCTCTTTAAAAAGCAGGGGCAGGAGTTGGTGATCTGAGCACTTCCAGGGCCAACTCCCGCACCCCCCCCCCACCCCCACTGAGAACTGTAAAATTTCACCTTCGGAAAACATTTCTTCACGCAGTGGGAGTCTGGAACTCTCTTCCTGCAAATGCTGAGGGATGACTGAAGCTTTCAGGGCAGAGACTGATTGATTTTTTTTAGGTAAGGGTGTTGAGGGATATTGATCAAAGACGGGTAGAATGGAATTAAGGTACCGATCAATCATGGTCAAATTGAATGGCAGAACAGGCCCAAAGGGCTGAATGGCCTCCTTATGTTCCTTTGTTACTGAATTCTAAGTCCTTTGAGTTCCCACATGAGGTAAAAACATTGTAGCGGTCCTGTTATATATTGTCTTATTATCTGTAGATAATACAATAGCTAGGATCTACTTAGCTAGGAACTAGTGTGTTATGCGCAAGTGTTCCAGGGGTCCACATTTCACAGGTGCATTAGAGGCTGAAGTGACATGTGGAGAAGCAGTTCAATCTGGTTTCACTTGTGATCCAGACAGCATGGAAAATTAAATGTGAAGAGTTTCTGATCTTTACGAACTGAAAGTGTGATCACAAGCAGCACCTGGGAACCAAAAAAAACAACACAAACTTATAGCAGATCCTCCCACTGAGGATCTGGAGTGAAGCGTGTTGCTTGGAGCAATGACATCAAATGTGATTTTGAGCCTGAAGAACTGTGCACAGTTTTGGTCCAACTATCGAAGGAAGTATATACAGTACTTGCCTTGGAGGCAGTACAATGAAGGTTCACTGGATTAAAGGTGACCAGATTTTCGACAGTCCATAAGACCATAAGACGTAGGAGCAGAAGTAGGCCATTTGGCCCATCGAGTCTGCTCTGCCATTCAATGAGATCATGGCTAATCTGATAATCCTCAACTCCACTTTCCTGCCTTTTCCTCATAACCCTTGATTCCCTTACTGATTAAGAATCTGCCTATCTCAGCCATGAAATGACCCAGCCTCTACAGCCCTCTGCGGTAGAGAATTCCACAGATTGACTACCCTCTGAGAGAAGAAATTCCTCCTCATCTCTGTTTCAAATGGGCACCCCCTTACTCTGAGATTATGCCCTCTGGTCCTAGACTCTCCCACAAGGGGAAACAACCTCTCAGCATCTGCCCTGCTAAGCCCCTAAGAAACTTGCATGTTTCAATAAGGTCGCCTCTCAATTCTCTAAACTCCAATGAGTACAGGCCCAACCTACTCAACCTCTCTGCAAAAGAAAATCCCTCCAAATCCGGAATCAACCAAGTCAAAACCAGGACACGTTGTCCAGCTCCCAGTAATATGAGAAAAATAGCTTTAATTAGAAAGTCTGTGTGATTGTGCCCCACTCCAGTGTAGCACTGATCTGTCCAGCCCACCACACTGAGGAGTTTTACCTGGAGTTGCACCACCTGCCGCACATCCTCTGCTGTCAGTGGGCTCCTGGTTGCTTGTCAACAACACATCTGGGTGAATGGCCCAGACAGATCACCTGAGAGCTCGTGGAGATCAAGCCTGGGTGAGGGTGTCTCCCTGAGATCAGCTGTCAATCACTCCTGGTGCCCCACCCTCCGAGGCTCTGCTGTCCCTTTTCGGTTTACATTCCGGTTTTCCGGTTGCAGTGGTATTTTGTCACCGGCTTGTTCCCATTGGCAGAGTGTAAAAGTCACCCAAAAAGTGAAAAGCTGAAAACTGGGACATCTGAACGACTTTGAGGAAATTGTCGGATGCCGGGACGTTTAGTGAAAACCCGGGACTGTCCCGGCAAAACCAACTGAGACAAAACTCGTCTTAACCAGATTGGTCCCTGGGATGAGGGGGTTGCCCTATGATGAGCGGCTGAAAAATTGGGCCTGTGTTCTCAGGAGTTTAGAGTATGAGGTGTGATCTCATTGATGCTGACACAATTCTGGAGGGGCTTCACAGGGTAGACGCTTAGAGGCTGGGGCCTCTAGAATTGGTGCTCTGGAAGCTGAAGGTCATAGCCAGAAAACTTTGGAATCCCTTGACTTATTGGAGCAGCAGGTTTTTAAATGTCGGTGACTATTGTCCGTGGCCGGGTGTCCCTAGAGAGGAATCATGCGATGTCCATCAATATAATCTGAACCTCCCGCTACTGGTTGGGCACTGCAGGATAAAGACTGTCATTAGGTGCCAATAATATTGGGTGGGGTTTAGCAGTCAGCGGCAAAGCAAGAGTAACTGCAGATGGTTATTTAAATCTTGCGCCAAGTAAAGGGGATGTCTCGGTGTGCAGCAGAGTGATGTCACTGAGCAGGTAAGGAGGCACTCACATTGAAGCATTCACACAGACAGCAAAGCAAGAAGTTAAAAGCACGGAATCCCTTCATTTTCAAGTTAAATTTTAGACAGCGGAGTAAATGATTATGATTGGATTAAGATAGAAGCTAAAATGAAGATGAACAAACTGGTGAAACAAAGAGAAAAGAATGCAACATTTTTTTTATCATTATGGAGAAAGTTGACATGACGGTTAATTATGAAATTAGTCATTAGAAACCCAATTATACCTCATTCAATAAGACGCAACCTTTTCAAGGGGTTTTACATCAAAATTGATAGCGTAGAAATGGACTTCTTTGTCAATTCATAGGTTTCCGTGAAATTAAAGATTGCGGGTACCCTCAATTGCACACCTCTGCAGAAATGTATAATCATAGGCAGCAACACCTGGATTTCCATGTTTAACCGTGCATGTGCAGACTCCCGGGGTCACTGTCAGTTTCAATGGAGTAATGACCATGAAAGCTGACAGTTTCACTCTGAGTACCGCAGCAAAACCCGGGCTAACGTGATTTAGCATTAAGAGTTTCTCTTAGTTAGGCCTTATGCCCAAATTATTATGTTAGTAATCATGTTATTATGTCACTGGTTATAACCCAGTGCCACCCGCATTGGTCTATCAAAAATAGACCTCTGGGTGAGGTATAGAAGGATTGCACACTCCCACACGTACCAGTGGTGGCTCTGTGGAAACCGGGCTTCATCAAGTAGATGTGGGCTGACTTTAGATAAAAGGAAAGCAGCTTAAAGTCAGCTTGTAGTTCTTGAATAAGAAAGGGACTAAAATAGGGCCTGAGGGCATTCTCTGACAGGTCATTTGAAGGTGACTTCAAAGTTCCTTAATATATGCTTTGCACACGTCCAAGTTTCAGAAGCACAATGCAGGACCCATCAGTGCAGTTGCCCGGTATACATTTGGCTTGATCTGCAAGTTGACGACTCTTTGGTTCCACAGGCATTCCCAGAGTGAACCTGTGCACAGGCTACAGCGTGTGACCATTAATAGTGATGGCAGGTGGAATATAATCCCTAACTGGGACTTGCTGCCAGTGTCTGTTCAGGTCTGATAGTCATGCCAAATTGCAGGCAAGCTGCTCGATGGTGGTTCATGATTGTTTGCATATCATTTTGGGAGTGAGCCAAAGGAGCACAATCATCACTAAACAGGAGATTTATATGTATGTATATAATCTGCTGCCATCCCGATAGTCACGTGATTCAACCATAATTGAGTTGATGATAGGAATCAATTAGTTTACAGTGAAGCCAGGCAAGATGTTAGGAAACCCCCCATAGTGAAAAGCTTCAGGAACCAAAGGTTCCTCCAAGGATGGATTCACTACATGTCATGTCTCAAATTACTCATGGCCCGAAGTGGTATTTTCTGAAACATATCTATCTCATTTTAATTTCAGGGTATCAGAATCTGAAACATATCTATCTCATTTTAATTTCAGGGTATCAGAATCTGAAACATATCTATCTCAATTTAATTTCAGTGTATCAGTAGTAACTGCTTCCATCTTCTTCCGAGCAAGCCTGTTCCATAGACTAAGCACTCACTCGTTGATTAGTTTGGAGTTTACTCCCCTTCAAGTACATGGATACAAACTTGTTTGGGACAAAGGGGAAATAGCTTGTCATGGTCACCTTTAGAACTAGAAAACTTGCATTTATATAGCACCTTTCATAGCCTCGGAATGTCCCAAAGCACTTCGCAGCCAAGGAAATGCTTTTGAAATGCCGTTTAATACTGAAATGATGGAGAAAATGTGGCAGCCAATTTTCACACAGCAAGATCCCACAAACAGCACTGAGGTCATGACCAGATAATCTTTTCAAAGTGTTGGTCGAGGGACAAATATTGGCCAGGATTCTTCTATTTTTCTTTGAAGTGTAGTCATGGGGTGCTTTATGTCTACCTCAGAGATTTCCACTTCCATGTATCTCCAACAGGGCAACACCCACTTAGTACTGCACCGGAATGTCAACCTAGATTTTAGACTCAAGTTTCTGGTTTGTGTCTCAAACTCACAACCCTCTGACTCAAAAGCAATAGCCATTGCTGCCAACAGCCTTACATAGTCACTTCAGAATCTGAAAACCAGCAAATCCTGTAAACCTTCAACCTTCTTTCCGGTGGGAGCATGTCTATCTTTATGGGAGCTTGCTGTGCATAAATTAGCCACTGTGTTTCCTACATTACAACAGTGAGTGCACTTCAAAAGTATTTCATTGGCTGTGAAACACTTTGGGATGCCCTGAGGTTGTGAAAGGCGCTATATAAATGCAATCCTTTCTATCTGGGAAGGCTTGATTACCCTTTTGAGTTATCCTTTTACTGCATTGAATAAATATCATTGAAAAAGCCCTAACGTATCCTTGGTACTTGGTGAGGTTTCCCTCCATCGGGCAGAATCATCCCAAATTTGCACTAAGTGCATTAGCGGGCATGAAAAAAGACATTTTACCTGCCGGCCACAATGGTGGCTTTTTGCACAACATCGCCCCCTTCCTGCCTCATAAATTATGCACTCATGGGAAACATGTCCAGATCACTGCTGGGCAGCTCCGATTGGCCCTCTGTCATTACCTCGCTGCTTCCTCACTCCGAGCCCCTTACTTAAAACGCAGCCATATGCGCATTTCCCAATGCTTGCAGCCCAGGACTGCTCCAGTGAAGACAAGGACTCCCCAAAAGCCAGGAAGATGCAGCCCCCCCCCCGATTCAGTTACACGTCCCTGGGATACCTTATGGACTCTGTCGACGCCCGCTGTGGAGTCCTCTACTCCCACTCTGGCCCACTGCAGTGTCCTCTACCCCTGCTCTGGCCCGCCGTGGGGTCCTCTACCCGCGTTCTGGCCCACTGCGGAGTCTTCTACCCCCACTCTGGCCCGCCATGGAGTCTTCTACCCCCACTCTGTCCCACTGCGGAGTCTTCTACCCCCACTCTGGCCCACTGCAGAGTCTTCTACCCCCACTCTGGCCCACTGCGGAGTCTTCTACCCCCACTCTGGCCCACTGCGGAGTCTTCTACCCCCACTCTGGCCTACCGTGGAGCCCTCTACCCCCACTCTGGCCCGCCGCGGTGTCCTCTACCCCCACTCTGGCTGGCTGTGGAGTCCTCTACCCCCGCTCTGGCCCGCCGCGGGGTCCTCTACCCCCGCCCTGGCTGCAGGAGGCCAGCAGTCTCACCACTCCGGCTTGGGATGCAGTGGCAGTGGTGGTCAGTGCCAAAGCTGCACACAAGAGGTTGGCCATCCAGTACAGAAGATGGATGAATCATCTCATCCATGCCATCAGGGTAAGTCAACCATCTCATCAATCTCAACTCACCCACATTGAAGTCCATCACACCTTCACTGGCATCTCACTCACTGCCAGCTTGAGGGACATCACCACTGACAATCTCACACAAATCTCCATCTGGCCTCATTTCCTCTGGAGGTCGCCTCTTCATCCCATCCATTCCTGCATTCAGCACACACGTACGCCTGCTTCTTTTTCATATGGCCTTGCTCACATTCTCTCCATCCACCTTTATGCAGGACAAGATCGCGCACAATCACTGGGAAAGGTCCTAGACTGAGAGCAGAGTGCTGGACATCAGGGTCCTTACTCTGTTCGAGAGTCGTGCATTGGAGCTGGCCGCAGGGGACATTGACCATTTCTGCAGTGACAATGAGGTCAGCAGCGAACACCCATGTGAGGATCTTGCACCACATGACCCCTCTCTTAGCACTACCCTGAGTCCACTGTTCTGTGCTCAATGTGGTTGCCAAGCACTAATAATCTCCACTTTCTGTCCTGGGCACATCTGCCACTTCACCCTCAGGCAACCTTAAGCCTAACCCCAGCGCTGAGAGCACACCGGATGAGAACCCTGAACATCGTTGAAGGCCCATCACTGCTCTCACCCACACCCTGCACCAGTGCAGCAACACACCTCGGTAGGACATAGATGCACAGTTGCCTCGGGATCACAATCTGGTGAGCACAACACACAATCTGTTCCCCAGCAGGCGGAGGCAGGAACATTCTTGGTTGCCGGCACTCGGAGGATTGCTGGAGGCAAGGAATCTGCTGAGTCCGAGTCAGATGATGAACCTCTGGACTCGGTCCTCAATCAGTTGGTGGAGATACAAAGACAATCACGGGAATGTCAGGAAGGGACGTCTGGTACACTGGTCATGATGGAGGAGTTTGTCTGCCTTCAGTCCGAGGTAATAGCACCTGCATGCTGAAGCATCGAGGTCAACACTGGCAGGATGGCAGCCGCCATGGTGACCTTGGTCCAGGACATCGGTCCTGCACTGCTGCAAGGGCTGTCCTCCATCGCTGATGCCACATTTGGCCTCCAACAGTGTCAATGTGAGAGGGATGCGGGGCAGCTCGATCTCACTTCAGCTTCTCCTTCTCCTCAAGGAGTTGACCAGGGACCATGGGGCACCCATAGGGAGGAGGACCAGCAACTCAACACCCTGGGGCTATCCACTCAGGTGACTCCGGGAATGTCCGGCCAATCCAAATCCCTTCTTCCTGTGATCCCCGCAGTTCCAGCTCCACAGGTCGAGGGGGTGCAGCTGTCCCACAGCCGGACACCCAAAGCAGGCTGGGGCCCTCCATGTCTCGACCCTCCAGAGGGCACATGTCAAGGTCATCGCAGACAGGATGTAGCAGTCAGCAGGCTGCCTCCACCTCCACTGTGGATCTCTGGGGACTATCAAGATGTAGCGGCAGGGTTAGTAAGATTAAGGAGATGTAATCGCACAGCCTGGGCATGGGTGCTAATCACTTGTACATAATGTTCACTGTTGTCAATGAACTCTTAAGAATATCTCCTTCCCTATGGCTCCTTGTTACGATGAGCAGTGTTCATGTCACTCAGGTGTGAAACCTTGCTTTTTGCACAAGATAAAGGCAGGTGTCTCAATCCAGGGCCTCTTCCCTGTGCAGTGTGTAACCTTCAGACCAAAGTGATGGTCCAGCCTCACTCACTGGAAACATTACTGATGCCTGCACCTCGATGGTGCTGGTCATTGCTGCCAGAATGTTGTGGGCGAGCGTAACAGAGCTCCATTATTCTCTCTCTGTGCTCTCAGCACCTTTGGGGTGGGGCTGACCCCCATCTCGTCAGTATCTGTGACCAGTGACACTGTGCTCCTGAAGGGCTCAGGTACTGAAGGCTGGCAAAGGATCAGGATGGTTTAAGTTTCATGGCGGTGTCTCCATAATATGACCCTGATCACAGAGCGCAAGCGAGCTGCCCTCAGCCTGACAGGAGTCAGACATTCACAGACACAATGTGAGGATCTATGGAGTGTCCTCACTGCATGTCATTATCATCCTCCTGGAATCTAGTGACTATCAGGGTCTCCGCTGCGTCTCCATGACATAAGCCTGAGCACTGAGGGTATGTGCGCTGCCATTAGCCACACAGGAGTCAAACGTTCACAGATGCAAGGTGAGGATGTCAGGACTGTACTCACTGCATCTCATCATCCTCCATGAACCTTGAGGCTATGAGGACCTCCTGTCTGGCCAGTGCGAAGGTCTCATCACCGTCATCATCACCTTCGAGCATCTCATCACCAGCATCCCCTTCGACGTCCTCCTCATCAGAGGAGATGTGCAGCTCTCCCATCTCCTCCTCAGCCATGTCCTCCCCACCGTTGCAGCACCAGGTTGTGGAGCATGCAGCAAGTTACGATGATGCGCGACACTCTCAGTGGACTCTATTGCAGTGTTCCACCAGGCCTGTCGAGGCACCAGAACCTCATTTTCAAGATGCCCTCGTTTGCTTCAGCAAAGTCCGGGTCGTATCCTGAGCCTCATTATACCATCGCTCTGCTGCAGCCTGAGGCCGCCACATAGGCATCATCAACCATGTCCCCTTGTCCCTGAGGGGTCAACCCTGCAGCCTCTGAGGACCCTGGAAGATGACCTAAGGATGTAGGAGTCATGGATGCTCCCTGAGAATCATGTGCAGACATGTAGAATGCGTTTGTAGTGGTGCACACCAGCGGAACATTCAGTGAATAGAAGCCCTTGCAGTTGATGTAGTTGACTGCTTGCTACCACAGAGATCTAAGTGCCGCGTGAGTGCAGTCAGTGGTACCCTGTACCTGTGGGAAACCTGAGATCTGCACAGATCCCAGCGCTCTTGCTTCCTCGCTTTCCTGATCCCACTCGAAATGCACAAAGTTCTGTGCCTTCGCGAAGATAGCGTCCGTGAACTTCGAGATACACTTGTGTGTGAAGAATTGAAAGATCCCGCACAAGTCACCTGTGGAGCCCTGGAAGGAGCCACTGGTCTAAAGATTAAGCATCATGGTCACTTTCAGGGCCACTGGCAGTGGATGTCCCCATAGTGCCAAATTCTGCAGCAGGCGACATATGTGACCAGCCAGTTCCCCAGACATGCATAGCCTTCAGTGACACTGGTTCTCAGTCATCTGCAGGATGACAAGTGGCCATAGACCCTGGGTCCAGCGAAGTGCCTACAAGTCTCTGTGGATCTTCAGCTGCGTGAGCTGAAGGCCCTGCTGACCCTTTATCTTGAGGGAGGTCCTCCTCCCTTTGCCGAGCCAGCATCTCTCCCACACTTTTCTCCGTCTTTTTCTTTGCTCCCTGTAAGCCATGAGGCATTCGCTAAATCACCAGGCTCCATGATCCTGATGCTCTCCTCCTGCAGGATCAAAGAGAGAGATGTGTGGGTTTCCATGTATGTCCTAAGATCCTCTCTTGGTTAAGTCTGAAGGCCCCTTCATGCATGCAGGAGAGTGCTGGCCAACACTTGGATGTCCAGTGTGTAGTGCACTTCATGGCTGTCTGAAACCCCGGACATCTCTGCTCTATTCCACTTGACCGATTGGTGGCAACTTCGGCCACTGCACTGCATGTTGTGTTCTCAACTCAGGCGCGGGAATTCTCCTAACCCACACTGCAAGGCTGCGCTGTTAGCTTGAACCATAGGGGATACTGGTCCGAACCTTAATAATGACATTGCAAGGGGCTGTGAATGCCTCCTACAGTGACTGTGCCATGGTTACCTTTCACAAGGGTATTGTACAACTTGCCCATTTGGCCAGTTGTTCTGCTGCCCACTAAAATACACATTAATTTGCAGTCTGCGCCTGAAGGGTGAAATGTTCTGGAGCATTTGGTGGCACTTTCGTGCTTTTGCATTGCTTAATTGGACAGAAATGCTCCAGAGGCCCAGCTCCAAGCATGTCAATGGAGCTGCTGTTGAAAGGTCTCGGCTGCGGAAGAATGCTCACTTTTGACAAGCTTTTCCAAGTGTGTGGCCGCTTCCCTCACCCCCATCATCCTCCCCACCCCTGCCTCCCCCTCCCACCCGACATGTGCTTGTGCACTTCTTTCAGCCTGTGCTGCCTTGCCCCCGCCCCACCCAGCCTCAGCTGTACTGGAGCCCTTGCCCCGGTGCCACACTGAAAACCAGCCGGGGAAAAGGCAACTTGCCTGTGTGTGACCCCTGAATACGCGGCCCCTCTTCCTTGACGTTCTACGGGCAATGCTCGCGAGCGCTGCACAAGGTTGTGTGCACTCACCTCCGCCTTCCCCATAAAGTTCAGTTCGCCAGGCGCACGCCTTTTAAAGGTCATTGTGAAGCACGCCGTTCTGAAGTCACGCCGATGTGGGCGGTAAACTTGACGTGGCGGGGGGGGGGAGGGCGCGATGATTCCAGTGAGTGGGGCTTATAATGAGATGCTAAAGTATTGAAATTAGGTTCCTGACATGCAGCAGCAGGAAATGCGACTCACCATTGAGGGGCCGAGTGGACGCTCGCAAACTGATCTCACGATAGCGTGAAACCGATTTTTGGCCTTCTCGCCATATTGTCCGCTCAGGTCTGCCATGGATTGGACGATTCTGCCCATAGTATTCCACTAGGGAATTATCACAGGAGGTGCACGATGAATGCCGTCGATGGTTGTATTAATGAACTTCACATTTATACATGACTGCATATATATTATGGTCCTGGACCAGACCCCCAAACATTTGGTACGATTCAGTTAGGGATCAGTAATTTTTTGTTTAAAGTAGACAAAGTTTGAGATCCCAGGTACTTACTAAGAAAACAAAGCCACAAGATTCCACAGTTCTGAACAAACAAAATATGCTTTACTCTACAAAATCAGGAACGAAAAACAATTTTCAATATCTATCTTAGACTCTAACATTCAGAATCAACATGAGGTACATGTGAGTTAACAGGCAAACTGTGGTCAAACACACTACACTGCACAAAAAATGGCAGATGTGGCTACGACAGATCCCCTGGATTTCTCTGCAACCTATCCAGATGTCAATCTCCACTGTGAATTACACAATCTTGTTAAAGCTCTGTCTCCCTCATGAGGGATTTCCAGTCTTCACCTTTGAAGATATTCTAGCCTCTGAATTGTCTCCAAAGGCCACTCTGACTCAGACTGCCTCAATGACAGCACATCTCCTGATGGTTCAATCTCTTCTCCTGAGACTGCCTTTCATGGGATTCACAAAGATGCACTCCAACACCAACTCACAGACACAACTCCAGCAGCATAAAGTTACCAATCTTCCACTACCTTTTCAGCTCTCTAGGGCTTCTCCCAAATACTCACTACCTGGAGACTCTTTCTTTCTTCCTCTCCCTAGTGGTTTCTCTCTCTGTTGGTTCCTACAAGTGGCCTCCTCCCAGTGGTCTCCTCCTCCTGGTGGTTTCCTCCCAGTGATCTCTCTCCCTGGGTCCTCTCTCCCTGGATCCCCATCTCTTGGTTCCTTCCTCCCATTCTTGGGACTCCCTGTGTTATGGCACCCAACTCCTGGGTCCCATGATCCTTGTGTGTGTATATATATATATATTATATATATAATATATATATGTATATATATACAAAGGATATAAATATAGCACTTTTAATGATATTTACACAATAACTATATCCTGATCCTTTTTGAACTGTGTGTAGCTTTTCACATGGTTTGTCACACCATCTTCTTCCAACACCTCTCTGCTGTCGTCCAGCTGAGTGGGCTACACTCACCTGGTCCATTCTTATCTATCCAATTGAAGTCAGAGAATCACCTGTATTGGCTTCTTGTCTCCCCCCTGCTCTGTTTCCTCTGATTTGCCTCAAAGATCTATCCTTGGATACCCTCCTATTTTTCACCTACATGCTGGCCCTCAGTGATACCATCTGAAGAGCACAACCTCAGTTTCTACATGTACAATATCCTACATCACCACCACCTCTCTCAGCCCCTCCACTCTTTCTAAATTGTCTGACATCCAATATCGGACGAGCAGAAGTTTCCTTGTGTTAAGCACTGGGAAGACCAAAACCATTGTCTTCAGTCTTCCACTGAACCCCATCCTTCTCCTTGGCAACTATTGGAGGCTGAGCCAATCTGTTCACAGACTTGGTATCTTGCTTGATCCTCAGGTGAGGTTGCAACCACATGTTTGCTCTGTCTCTAATACCACCTAGTTCCACCTCAGCAACATTTCTCAACTTCGCCCCTGTTTCCATTCATCTGCTGCTGAAACCCACATTCATGCTTTTGTTATCTCTAGTCTTGACTATTCCAACACACTCCCGACTGGTCTCCCAAGTTCTACTCTCCATAAACTTGAGGTCATCCAAAACTCTGCTGCCCGTATCCTACCACGCACCAAGTCCCGTTCATGCAGTCCAGTTCAAGTCTGAGCTCGCTGACTTACTCTGGCTCCCGACTAAGCAACACCTTGATTTTAAAATTCTCATCCTCATTTTCAAATCCCTCCATGGCCTGGCCCCTCCCTAACTCTGTTATCTCCTCCAGCCGCACAATGTTCCAGGACCAGGCAGGTTGCACCTTACCAGGACCGGGACCAATGTCCTTGCAGGGAAGTTTGTTAATGCTATTGGAGAGGGTTTAAACTAAATTGTTGGGAGATGTGAACCAGGGTGTAACATTAGAAAGGGAGAAACATGGTGCACAAAGGATTGAGACAAATAGAATTAGAGTAAGAAATGGTAAAATATTAGAGTAAGAAATGGTAAAATGGTAAAATAAAGGGTCAGTCTAAGATGAAATACAGTAAGGTTTACTTCAGGTTTACAGTGAACGTATATAAATGTACAAAGTGTGGAAAATAAAGTAGGCAAGCTGCAGACACAAATAATCATGCTGGAATACAATATTGTAGCGATAACGGAGATCTGGCTCAAAAAATGAGGCAGGACCAAGTACTAAATATCCCTGGGCTAGCGTTGGTTGCCCATCCCTAATTGCCCTTGAACCCAGTGCCTTGCCAGGCTATTTCAGAAGGGCAGTTAAGAATCAACTGTGTTGCTGTGGGTGTGGAGTTACATGTAGGCCAGACCAAGTGAGGATGGCAGATTTCCTTCTCTCAAGGAAATTAGTGAACCAGAATGGTTTTCAACAACAACTGATTAGCTTTCAATTCCAGGTTATTAATTGAATTCAAATTCCACCAACTGCTGTAGTGGGATTTGAACCCATGTCCTGGGCTTCTGAATTAGTAGGCCACTAAGCCACCATCTCTCCTGTTTATAAAAAAAACTGAGAAGGAAGGGAGGAGGGATGGCAGTATTGATTAAGGAGAATATTACAATGTTGGAGAGAGAGGACATCCTGTAACAGTCAAGGACAGAATCTATTTGATTAAAGTTAAACAATAGAGGGGCCATTACACTTCTGGGTGTATTCTATTGGTCACCAACTAATGGGAGAGATATGGAGAAGCAAATTTGCAGGGACATTACAGGGAAATGCATGAATTATAGAGTTGTTATAGTGGGAGGCTTTAATTATCCAAATATAAAGAGGGATAGGAATAGAGTTAAGGGCAGAGAAGAGCAGAGTCTGTGAAGTGTGTTCTGGAGAGTTTTCTTGATCAGTATGTTTCCAGCCCAATGAGAAAAAAGATATTGCTGAATATTTTTCTGGGGAATGAGCTGGATCAAGTATCAACAAGGGAACTTCTAGAATCAAAAGGTTTAGGTTTAGCTGTGGAAAAGGACAAGGAGCAATCCAGAGTGAAAATACTTAACTGGAGCAAAGCCAATTTCAATGGGGTGATGTCCAGGTAAATTGGAATGAAACTAAAACAAAATACTGCAGATACTGGAAATCTGAAATAGAAACAAAAAGATGCAGGAAATGCTCAGTGGCTCTGGCAACACCTGTAGAGAGGGAAACAGTGTTAATGTTTCTTGTTTGTGACCTTTTATAAGTTCTGTCTTTAACTAACTTGACTGAGTTTTATGATGTGTGTCATGAAAAGCCGATTACAATCAGGATTTACTTACGGGGATATTGAACTTTTTAAGGAAGAGCTGTGTTTTTTTTAAAGAAATACGTTCAAAGACACTGAGCAAAAGATTGCTAACAATGTAAAGTGACCACTTTCTGGAAAATTCCTATGTGGATTATACTTACAGACCTGTCCTGAGAGAACATGGAATGTTGCACCTGAAAGGTGTTGTGGCCTTCTTCAAGCAGACACTTGAGAGGGAGATAGGGCAGATGCAAATAACTGAACTTTAATCTCCTGTGGTTGCAGAGACAAAGACTGATTTGCTCGTCTCAGCAGTCACGCAAAAATGCATTTCCTGTCGATTTATGTCTTAGAATCCATAAATAGTTCTGATATGAACAATTATTTCCTCTCCTGGAATACACAGGAAAAAGGGGTTAAAAAGCTAGCTGCAGAGCAGTGGGGATATGCATGTGTGCTGTGAGGGTGACAGCAACAAGAAGACCAGCCAGTCACCTTTGCAGTTGCGGGTGAAGTCTCTCTCTCTCTCTCTCTCAGTTGCTGGAGGCAAAGCTCAGCAGAAGTCACAAGCAAAAAGGAAATAGGACAGCCTCTTCAACTACCCTGCAGAACTAAGTGTCTCCAACTAACTGCGAATCTGCCAAGGTCAGGTCTACTGGAATCAGCCGACTTAACGGCCACAATGTACCACTATCTACACCTCACAGACAAGTAAAGGACTCATTTGAATAATTTTAAAACTTTTATTTGGACACTGAACTTCTCATTTCTGATCTGTGCGTATGAGTGTTGCAACTCTATTATTGTTCTCAGGTTTTAGTAACTAATAAACTTACTCTTTCTTTGACTTAAGAAATTGATTCCTTAATAAAAGTAAATACGTTTGTACTGGGAAAAGGTATCCACAGGGAAAGGATTTTTAAATTCACCTTGTTGCAACAAACCGAGGTGGGTTTGAATAAAGGGGAGCCAGCTCATTCCTCCTTATCCGGGATCATAACAAAATTGGGGTCCTATCCCTGTCGTAACAAATTGGGGATGTTGTCCAGGAATTTAACCAATTATGGGCCTGGTCTGGGGTCTGGTGGTAACAGTGAGGGATGATGAGGGTGATGCTGTTGATATACTGGCTCTGGCTTTCCATGGTGTTTGATAAAGTGCCACTTAACAGGCTTGTCAGCAAAGCGGAAGCCCATGAAATAAACGGGACCATTGCAGCATGTATATGAAGTTGGCTGGATGACGGTTAACAGAGAGTAGTGGTGAATGGTTGCTTTTCAGACTGGAGGGATTTATACAATGAAGTATGTGAGAATCATATCTCTCAAGACTGGATCTTTCTTTTACAAAATTGAAGGACATGGCATTATTTGTACATTTGGATGATGACCTTGGATTTTTTTTAAGAAGGTCATAAGTTCACCTCTTCCAAGAAATCACCTGACCTTTATGGTACTTGAGGAAGGTCTGGTTGTTTGTTTTGAACAGCAATCATTTTGATTAATGGGGGGGAGAAAACTGAAAAGACAAAGGTTGGTAACTTGCTGGAAATCACATGGGGGAGAGAAAAGAACTAAAGTTGTGAACCTGCTGGTTTTGAAGGCAGTCTTGTTGGGGAACAAGCTGAGGAAGGAAGGCTACCCTAACTGGAGCTTTCTCTCTCTCTCTCTACCTCGCCTAAAATTATGTGTGGCAATCAACTTGTAGCCAGAGAATCTGCATCTGAGTGTATCTGGTCTGCAATCGGACCTGAAAAGCTGAGACCAGACGGTGAGAACTTCCAGACGTCCACTGGGACCAGCGGCACGTCTTCAAACGAGGGAACCAAGTCAACAGGGTCAAGACCCTGAGGAAGTTATCCTTTATTTTATAACGCGCATCATCTAAAGCCCATCTCTGCAGAGAGACTCTATCTGTTTGTCTTTTGTTTGTCTTTGTGTGTGTGTACTGGGACAATTCTTTAGGCAGGGATAGATAGTTATGTTTCCCGATTACAATTGTGTGTTAACCAGTACTTGCAACTTGTTAAAAAGAAGTTTTGTTTTATAATAAACAACCGTTCTGAGTTTATTGAAAGAAGCCTGGTTGAAGACTCTCTTATTCTGGGCACCAGTAGAGGATATAGACAATTGGCTATTTTGGTGAGAAACTTAAAATTTTTAAATTAGTATTGCAGCCTGCGGACTAGTGGGGCCAGATCATACGGGCACTCCTCCCATCCCTGTCACAACAGGTATCCCAGGGCTTGGTATTAGGACCACCACTTTTCTTGACCTATGTTAATGGCCTAAACTTGGGTATACAGAACGCAGTTTGAAAATTTGCACCTGACACAAAGCTTGGAAGTGTGATGAGCTGTGAGGAGGATAGTGATCGACTTCAAGAGGACATGGACAGCCTGGCAGATGAAATTTAATGCCGAGAAATGTGAAGTGATACATTTTAGAACAAGGAGAGACAGTATCAACTAAAGAGGAAATTCTAAAGGGAGACTGGGGTTACATGTGCACAAATTATTGAAGATGGCAGGGCAGATTGAGTAAGCAGTTCCAAAGGCAAACGAGATCCTGGGTTTTATAAATAGGAGCATAGAATTCAAAAGCAAGGAAGGTATGATGAACTTTTATAAAACTCAACTGGAGTATTGTGTCCAATTGGCACCACACTTCAGGAAGGTTGTGAAGGCTTCAGAGAAGGTGCAGAAAAAATTATGAGGGTGGTTCCAGGGATGAGGGACTTCAGTTTTGAGGATACATTGGAGAATCTGGGGTTGTTTTCCTTGGAGAAAACAAGGTTGAGAGAAGATTTGATAGAAGTATTCAAAATCACTAGACAAAGTCGATGAAGAGAAACTGTACCCATTGGTGGAAGGGTTGTAATCAAGAGGACATGGACTCAAGGTGATTGGCAAAAAATCCAAAGGATAAAAAATGTGAAGAGTGGTTCAATGTGAAATGCACTACCCGAGAGTGGTGGAGTCAGATTTGATCATGCTTTTTAAAAGGAAATCAATAAGCAGCTGAAAGTAAGAAATTTGCAGGCTGTGCAGGAAAGGGCAAGGGAGTGCGACAGATGGGCTGAATGGCCTCCTCTTGTGCTGTCGTGAGTCTATATGTGTGCACATCTAATTCTGGCCTTCTGACCATCCCTGGTTTTAATCGCTGCACAGCTGGTGGTCGTGCCTTCAGCTGCCTGGGTGCTAAAATTCCTCCTTTAAGTCGCTCCTTAAGATCTGTGAGCAAGTTTTTTTGAGTTACCTGTCCTAATAGAGGAAGATTACAGTACAGGAGAAGGCCATTTGGCCTATTCTGTCAGTGCTGGCTCTGCACCAAAAACAAGTTGTTGCTGTTGCTTGCATTGCTCCATCACGCTCTCACTGATTGGATGCTGCATTGCTACATCGCGCGCTGATTGGCTGCATTGCTGCATCGCACACTGATTGGCTGCATTGCTACATCGCTTACTGATTGGCTGCATTGCTACATCGCGCACTGATTGGCTGCATTGCTACATCGCGCACTGGTTGGCTGCATTAAGCGATCGCCGATTGGCTGAAATTGCGGAGGGGGCGGGGTGCGGTGATCACGTGCTTTCGGGTCATGTGAGAGTCAGGTGAGGCTGCGCGAGCCGGATCCCGGGAGAGAGATTGACAGGAGCCGGAGGAGAGGGAGAGGGTGAGGGTGAGGGAGAGGGAGATGAGGCCGGAGATGGGGCCAGGGCGGCCCGGGCTCTGCTGGAAGCCGGGCTGGAGGCTGTTTGGGACCCGGGGGCCAGCTCACCCCATGGGCTGAGCGTCGAGGGCCCAGGAACCGGGCAACCCGCGGATCCTGAGGCCCAGGGGCTTTGCATATAGAGAGAGAAGAGAGAGGAGGGAGGGGGATCCCGGGCTGTGGACCCTCAGGGAGGAGGAGGAGGATGTGGGAAGTGGCTGATACCACCGCCCCCCCCCCCCCCCCCCCCCCCCCCCCGGTAAGGGGCTGATACCCGCCCCCCCCCCCCCCGGAAGGGGCTGATATTTTTTTGGGGGGGGGGTGTTTGCCCCTCTGATTTTCCCCATCCCTCAGCCCCTGAGTTTCCATTGAGAGTTTGGCTGTGAGTTCTCAGCATTAACACCTCCCCATCCCTAACCCCCAGATCCAGTCACTTAAAACGGCCAAACTAGGAAGTGTGAAAACTTGACTGAAAAATTAGTTGCTGGATGTCTCCCCCCCCGCCCCCCACAATTTGGATGTAGGATTCCTCCCTGTGTGGCTCATATGCTAAAGGATTGAGCTGCTCTGTCATGGGGGGGGGGGGGGGAGCTGGGGCTGTGGGTGTGGTTGATGTTGGTGGCTGCAGCCTGTATTATTGTTGTGGGGATTATGTTTCTGTACTGATGACTCCAAGTGCCAGCGCTACTGGAATAAAACATCTTTTTTCAAAATCTGTCCATCAGACTGACAATAACTTTGGTGAAACTTCTGATCCGCAATCCCTTTGGGTTAATGTTTCACCACATAACCTGGAGTGGAGATGGGCAGCCGTTAGACTTCCATGGTAAGACTTTGAATTTGTTTGTGCGGCGGTGTCGTGGGCTAGCCTCTGAAACCTGGACCCAATTTTGAATTTACACGTTTAAGCGCAGGCTGTCCCCTCTGGTTGCAAGAACTCGTATGGCATAAAAAGCCCAAAACTACTCTCAAATTTGTTCCAGCAGTAAGTACGTTTGGTGTGGGGGAAAAAGAAAACGTGACACTGATGTGGTCAGAGTGCCCTCCCGAGACAGTGTAGAGAGCTTCATTCTGCATTTAACCATTTCTATATCTGACTCAGGAGTTCTTGATGCTGACACTGAGTGTCCTTCAATGCCGCTGGGTCAAAATTCTGGAACTCCTTCCCTAACAGCACTGTGGGTGTACCCTACAGCACATGGACTGCAGCGGTTCAAGAAGGTAGCTCACCACCACCTTGTCGATGGGCAATAAATGCTGACCTAGTCAGCGACACAATCATCCCATGAACGAATAAATAAAAACAAAAGTAGGGCAGTGTTTCATTTCCCACTGTTATTGACTCCTGACTTGAGAAGCACGAGGTTGTATGTATTTTTTTCATGGGGGATTGATTGAAGTATATGGTTACGTGGTTTGGGATTTCGGTAATAGAGACTTTTTAAGCACCAGTTAGCAGGATGGTAGGGTTTTGCACCTTTACTGTTCAGTACTGAATGCATCCACTACCCTGACATACACTGCTGTGGCCGCACTGAGTGGAAAGACCCATGAAGTGGTTGACGAACCTCCGTGGTTATGGGGTAGTAAGTCGACACTGACCATGGCCAGTCAGGCCGTATGGATGCAGAAAAGGGTTTAAATTAATGGAGGGAGAGGGTTGCACGAACCATGATTAAAAATGGATAGGAGCTTGAATATGACAAATGGTCAATGTCACTAGTTTCAGAAACAGTGGACAAATGTGGGCTGACACCTTTATCCATGCTTTTGCTGCCTTCAGATTGTTTATTGCAGCTTTCCCTCTCACCCAGCCTCTGGAAACTTTGCATCCAAAACTGACTCGCACAGCATTCTGTTCACTCATCGCTCTGTGCTCACTGACTTTGGTTCCCTTCTTAGCAACACCTCGATTTTAAAAAATTCTCATCCTTGTTTTTTTCAATCCCTCCATGGCTTTCTCTCCTACAGCTCTCAGGTCTCTGCACTCCTCCAATTCTGGCATTTTGTATGCCTTGATTCCTTTATAACAACCTTCAGCTGTCTAGGCCCTCGGCACTCTCCTTTGTACACCTCTGCGCAGCAAGCAATTAGGAAGGCAAATGGCATGTTGGCCTTTATTGCAGGGGGATTGGAATACAGGAATAATGACATATTGCTACCATTATATAGGGTTTTGGTGAGACCACATCAGGAATTTTGTCTCCACCTTTAAGAAAGAATATACTTGCACTGAAAGCGGTATGGTGAAGGTTCACTAAATTGGCCCCTGGGGTGAGGGGATTGTCCTGTGATTAGATGCTGAGTAAATTGGGCTTATATTATCTGTAATTTAGGAGAATAAGGCAATCTCATTAAAACCTTCAAACTTCGGAGTAATACCCCTGTTCTGATGAAGAGTCATACAGACTTGAGACGTTAACTGTATCCCTCTCTGCGGATGCTGTCAGACCTGCTGAGTTTTTCCAGCTATTTTTGTTTTTGTTTTGGAGTGGGTTTGATAGGAGGGTGACTGCTGAGAGATTGTCTCCGTTGATCAGAGAATCTAAAAGACGGGAGCATGGTCTCAGGATAAGGGGCCGGTCATTTAGGACTGAGGTGTCGAGAAATTACTTCATAAAGGGTTGTGAATCTTTGGAATTCTCTGCCAAAGAATTGTCTGAATACATTTAAAGGCTGTGGCAGACAGATTTTTGGTGTCTCTGGGAGTTGAGCGATATAGGGAGCAGGTGGGAAATTGGAGTTAAAGCCCAAGATCACATTGTAGTAGGCTCAATGGGCCGTGTGGTCTACGCCTCCTATTTGTTATATTCTTGTGTCCATCTCTCTGTCTCTTTTCTCCTTAAAACTGACCTCTTTGATCAAGCTTTTGGGCTCCTGTTTCAATATCTCCCTGCGTGACTGCATCAATTTTTGTCTGATAATACCCCTGTGAAGCATATTTGGAATCTTACCCTGTTAAAGGCGTCATGTAAATACAAGTTGATAGTAATTGACTTTAATTCACAAATATCCAAAGTGTGCTCAGCTGATTCATCTCTCAACGCTCATGAGTTCTTGTGAATTAGAAGGAACGATGGCATTGCAGGTCGAACCCCTCATGTTTTGGGTTAACAATGCCAATTCTCTCTCTCTCTCTCTCTCTCTCTCTCATTCACAAGGCTGCTTCTTGCCTTTTAATTATTAGATTGGTGCTACTGCCTGCTTTAGGTTCTTGGAGGAATCCACTGACAAGTTTAACTAAGACCATGCTAGAAGGTCATCTTCATACCATATACCAAAACCCGTGTCACTGTAGTCAGTCAGCAGATGGTCAATGATTTCTATTGGACAACATTTTTAAACGCTGCAGACAGCCATTATAAAATTACATTGCAAAAATGTCCTTTCACATGGTCTCATTAGCACATAACCAGGAGTAGATTCCTCTGTGCAGTTAAAGCAAGTAGTGGGACCAGCCTAATTCATAACAGACAAAGAGCAGCGTTGTGAATCTTAATTGCTCTATGTACTCTCACCCTATCACATGTTCCTTTTGGGGCCCAAAACTGTTGTGTTATGTTGTCATTGCCTTCAAACTGTCAGTTCCTGTGTGCGTGGCATGTTAACGACTTGTTCTCCTGTGATAGATGAATGGGCCCTCAGTGACAGTTAACAACACTCTTGCACAGAACGCCTGTGAGGCTGAGCCTGTCTGGGAGCGACCATGGACTTTGGAAGAAATCCACAAAGCCAGTGGAACTTGGTCCCTTGGTGCAGATGCTGGGGTAAGTACAACCATAGCAGCATAGCAGTTCACCGTAATAATAGAAGCATAACCTCTGTATCTTCGTTTGGCTGCATTTATTATGTAATGTGCAAGAGTTATGCTGCAATCATTGTGACTATTTTTGGTTTTCCTACATCTCTTGCATATGGCGCTCACTTCTACTTCTTTAGAAGAGAATGCTTGAGTGGCCATCTTGGCTTCTACCTGCGCTTGTCCCTTTTAAAATTGCTGTGCCACCTTAAAGGGACTGATGCTTGCCTCCTGCACCGTACATTCCTGATTGCGTGCTTATTTATTCTTTCATGGGATGTGGGCATTGCTGGCAAGGTCAGCATTTGTTGCCCATCCCTAATTGCCTTTGAGCTGAGTGGCTTGCTGGGCTGTTTCAGACAGCTGTTACAGGTCAACCATGTTGCTGTGGGTCTAGAATCACATGGAGGCCAGACCAGGTAAGGATGGCAGGTTTCCTTCCCTAAAGGACATAAGTGAACCTGATAGATTTTTACGACAATCGATGATGGTCTCAGTAATGGTGACCATACAACTAACTCGATATTCCAGATTTATTAACTGAATTTAAATTCCACCAGCTGCTATGGTGGGATTTGAACCCATGTCCCCAGAGCATTAGCCTGGGCTTCTGGATTACCAACCCAGTGACATTACCACTGTAAAACTGTCCTTCCCCCAACAGTGCTGTTATGCCCTTGTGCTTTATGATGCCCTAGTGTGGCTTGTTTTGCTTTCTTTGCTAAAGCAGGCAGATTTATTGCCCACAGAAACAGAAAAATGTTGGAAAAACTCAGCAGGCCTGGCAGCATCTGCAGTATTTTACTTTTAGATTTATTGCCCATTTCAACAAGAGGTGCAGTCTAACCATGATCCTGCTTCTTACATTCAGAATGAAAATAGTGAGGCTGTAGTTGGCCTTGTACTGATCTTTGTACAGATTAAATGGGCACAATTTCTGGTAAATGTACCTCTTTCTCAAGGGTGGTGTGCCAGTCAGTGAAAATTTAGTCAGTATTAGTTCTTTGTGCAGTAAACTGACATTCTGATTTGTTTACCAAAGTTTAGACAGCCTGGACTAGCATTAGAATGAACTTGTTTTAATCCAGAAAGTAAGGACATGCAACTGAAACTTAATCTTTACACACTTGATGAGATTTAATTTACGGAGATACGCATTACCAGCACGCATCTCCTGGCTCAGCAGCCACACTTACGGTCTGCTCCTGTATATGGATAGGTAGGAGCACAAGTGAATCCCCAGTTAATGTCCACCCCCCTGAATATAATTAAGCAATAGACAATTGACAAAACTATCCCATTGGTCTAATCCTTAAACGTTTGCATTTTCATTTGAAAATAATTACTGTTGGTCTGATTCTCTTGTAAACGATCTTGGACATTTTTGTACATCTGAGGCTTGTACCTCTGGGTTAAATGCTGTAAAGGGAGCTTGTGTTTAATATATTTTACTCTGGCCTTAAACGAATCCCTAATGCACTGCGTCAAATGATGGACCAGAGCCTTCGGTGCAACAAACTTTTTCCTGAGTTCTTGTTGAAAATTCGATCATTAGTCCCAGTTTGTAGTTTAATATGCAATGAGAGTGACTCTTGGTTGGAATTGATTGCCATCGAGTGACCCTCTGCTGGAGAGCCTGCGGGGCCACTGGATGTGAACTGCTGAGATGCTCTCCATGGTTGACGGGCTGCTGATTTCTTTAGGTTCTTGCATGGGGAAGTATCAGTGGAGTGAGATATCGGTGTGCTGCTGCTCCCTGTGGAATCAAACGCAGCAAGTGTTGGTCCTTTGTAGGGGGGTGGTGAAAACCAGCCACTAAGCAGCTTCCGCATATATTGTCAGATTAAAAACGTGAGCAGAATATATCGGCAAATTAGTGGATGCCCTTTGATCATTTGGTTTGAGCTGCTGTTGCCATTGTTTCCCTCACTGCCGCTGCTAGAGAGCGTTACAACACAGGCTTGGAGAAGGGCAAGGGAAATATTCTGTTGTTTGTGTTGCTGATGCAGGAGACAGTGATGTCATTGATAACATTAGTCACTGCACCAGTAATCCAGAGGCCCAGGCTAATGCTCAGGGTACATGTGTTCAAATGTCACCAAGGTAACTGGTGGAATTTAATGCCAATAAATAAAACCTGGAATTGAAAAGCTCAGTAAGGGTGATCGTGAAACCGTTGTCAATTGTCTTAATTAACTATCTGGTTCACTGATGTCCTATAGGGAAGGAAATCTGCTGTCCTTGCCTGGCTTGGCCTACATGTGACTCCAGACTCTCAGCATTCTGGGTGACTCTTAACAGCCCTCTGGAATGGGCTAGCAAGCCGCCCCAATCAAGGGCAATTGAAGATGGGCAATAAATGCTGACCTTGCCAGCGACGCCCACATCCCCTGAAAGAATAAACTCCACCCCAGCTTGGTTGTAAGCGGCAACCAGTCGTTTTGAAGAGTTTTAAGGCCTTGGCATCAACAGTGTCCACGTTGGGGGTGGTGGTGGTTGCTTTGATGAGGGTGGAGAAAGGCAGTTCATGGTGGGATCTACCTGGTAAGGAGGCGCAACAAGTATCACTTTGAGACTAGATATTTTATGCGGCCTTGGTGATTCCACGTCCATTTGATGGTATAAACGGTGACTATTTTGTATATTTTTTTTTTGCCAACAGCTGCTTCTGTTTCTGCAAGATTTCTCACAGCGGATGCTGTCCCGCACCCACGAGATTGAGAAGCAACTCGATGGCCTGATCCAGCACACGAAGGCCACAGACTCCCGCCTCCACAATGTTTTCAACGATTTCCTGATGCTGTCAAACATTCAGTTCATCGAAAATGTGAGTGTGGGGCGTATTTGCTGGTTTCCTTGCTGCCACCAGCCCATGCCAGGTTGATGGTGGGACAGCCTGCAGGGTCTGGGGGGGCGGTTTGGAACCGGGGCGTTGTCGGGGAGGGGATCGGGGAGTCCAATTGCCTCAAAGAAAGTGGATCATTTTAAAGCCTGAGGATAACTGCTGTAGCCAGCTAAACAGTTGGCTTAAAAAGAAATCGTGCCCCTAATGCAGTCAAGTGCTAATGTTTGTTAATGCGGCTGGCATGGCCAGGCTGGAAGTACCCCTTTCCGTTGCGTGCTCACCTCTTCTGGCTCATAGAAATGTCTGAGCATTGTCACCCTTCTGTCTGGGTTTCCTGAGTATATTCCTTTGCTTCTTCACAGTTTTCTCCTAGCTGGGACCCATTCCATCGCTTTCTACTGTCAATCTCCAGATAAAGGCAGAGTGGTAATGACACTGGTCGAGTAATCTGGAGGCCCAGGCTAATGCACTGGGTTCAAATCCCAACAGGGCTGGTGGGATTTAAATTCAGTAAAATAAATCTGGAATACGAAGCTAGTCTTAGTGACGGTGACCATGAAACTATCGATGATTGTTGTAAAAGTCCATCTGTTTAACTAATGTCCTTTAGGGAAGGAAATCTGCCGTCCTTAACCCCGGCCTGGCCTACATGTGACTCCAGACCCACAGCGATGTGGTTGACTTTTAACTGCCCTCCGAAATGGCCGAGCAAACCACTCAGTTCAAGGATGATTAGGTATAGGGCAGGAAACCCATACCTGGTCTTGCCAGTGATGCCCGCATCCCACGAAAGAATAAAGACAAGAAAGCATTTGGTTTGGTGTAATGGAACTCAGTTAAATTTTTTTTGAGTTTGGGCGGGTGGGATGGGGGAGGTGAATGCAAGGGGCAACAAGCTGGAATCTTGCTGCTGGTGTTCTCTCTCAACCAGTATATCACTTGGTGCAAAGTCTGCAAATACTGCTGCCTCCTTCGTGGGAAAAATCTCTCCTGAAAAATCGTCAGAAATATTTGAGATGCTGCAGTGCCTTGACTATTTTATTTCGGAAATAAAATAAACTTTCAAAAGAGCAGACGGTAAGAGCTCACAGCGTGAAATTAAGGACAGCTAAGACAAGCCAGTGCAAGTCAATTCCCCTCCCATTGAATTACAGAGGTGGAATAAACACCAAACCCAAACAGGTAATGTTGGATAGAGAATGATGGAGAGCTTTACTCTGTATCTAAGCTGCGCTGCACCTGATCTGGGACTGCTTGATACTAACGTAGGAACTGGAGGAAGCCATTCAGCCCCCTTGACCCTGTTCCACTATTTAATTAGACCACGGTCCCTGACATGAGGGGGATTTCTTACGATGAGGAGCTGAGTTAATTGGGCCTATATTCTTTGGAGTTTAAAAGAATGAGAGATGATCTCGCTGCAACCGACAAAATTCTGAAGGGTCTTGACAGGGTAGACGCTGAAAGATTGTTTCTGCTGGTCGAGGAATTTAAAACACGGGCCCGGTCTCAGGGTATGGAGGCCAGTCGTTTAGGACTGGGGTGAGGAGAGATTACTTCACTCAAAAAGTTGTGAATCTTTAGAATTCTCTACCTCAGGGGGTTGTGGATGTTCCATCGTTGAATATGTTTAAGGCTGGGATAGACAGATTTTTTAGTGTCTCGGAATTAAGGGATATGGGGAGTGGGTGGGTAAGTGGCGTTGAAGCCCAAGATCAGCCATGATCGTATTGAATGGTGCAGCAGGCTCGATATGGTCCTGTTCCTAGTTCTTATGTCCGGCTGATCTCCATCTAGGTTTCATCTGCCTGACTTGGTTCGTTAATCCAAACAAAATCGATCGCAGTCTCGAATTTTTCAGTTGATCCCCGGCTGCAAAAGTTGCTTTGCGGGGGGGGGGCGTTCCAGATTTCCATTAGGTTTTGTGTGAAGAAGTGCTCTGTGATATCGCCCCTGAACGGTTTTGCTCTCATTTTCAAGTTGTGCCCCCTTGTTCTGGGCTTGCCGCCAGAGGAAATAGTTTCTTTCCATCTACCCTGTCAAATCCTCCAATCATTTCAATGTCTCAGTTTGAAGTTATTTGCTTAACTTTCTGACACTGGTACCCAGAGCGGAGGTTTTCCATCGTTGTATGTGATTCTCCAGATTATGGCCTAGTGGTAATGACAATGTTGGTGTCATTGGGTAGGCAAGCATTTATTGCCCTTCTTCAGAGCCAACCACATTGCTGGAGTCAAATGTATGCAAGACTGCGTAAGGACAGTAGATTTCCTTCTCTGAAGGACATTGGTGAACCAATCAACAATGGTTTCATGGTCATCATCAGACTTTTAATTCCAGATTTTTATTGAATTCAAATTTCACCATTCGAACCCGCATCCCCAGATGCATTACCCTGGGTCTCTGGACTACTAGTCCAGTGCCAATACCACTATGCCACTGCCTGCCCTTTCCCCAAGTTGTAGTGCCAGTGTGTATTTAATATTAAATGTTAATATTACTATATGCCTGTTGCAAAGAAATATTCAAGTGTTTCAGAAACCATTACTTTCTGCAGCTTCTTTTGTTGGTGGACTGTTTTATGTGTGTAGTGTTGAGCTTAATTGGGCATCTGAAGTTTAAAACCATTGACTTTGTCCAAATCTGGTGTTCTGGACACTGACAGGTCTTGATGTTCTGATGTAGAATTTATTCACCAATTGAGCAGCAACCATTTCCAAACCTCTGGGCGCAGCAAACAGAAGAAACCAGGAGCGGAAGCGCCCCACAGGCCATTGTGTAAACACCTCTGCAGTACACTGGAAACACTAAAATAATTACCATTCACCACTGTTAATACTTATAAGTTTCAAAAAGGGTGACCATGAGTGAAGGGATAACTATGGCTGTACTATAATGTTGATTTGGTAGAAACCTGTGTGGATAGCTGTTTAATAATGAGGCTGACCATTGTAAGCATGGACATCGATGCTCAGGTAACTCCTGCGGGGTGGTACAGCACATCCGTATGACTCCTCTTCAGAACAGTTCTGAAGAAGAGTCATACGGACTTGAAACGTAAACTCTGTCTTTTTCTCCACAGATGCCGTCAGATCTGCTGAGTTCTTCCAGCAGTTTTTGTTTTTGTTTCAGATTTCCAGCATCCGCAGTATTTTGCATGTATTGGGAATAAATGTTTTGTCTGCTTCGTCTCAGGTTCTAGATTGTTCACTTAGTTAGTTAGAACAGGTCCCGAGAGAAATTAGTAATTTCTTTGTACTAATCTAGGTGATGGATCTTGGCACTGATGCATGGAGCAGTATTGGTCATCGTTTAGCACATACGGTGCATGATTATAGCTGGGTAAGAAGCAGAGTAAAGCTCCCTCTACTCTGCCCCTGCAATTCACAACGCTGGTGGGGTATTTTCATACTGACCATCCGATGGTGCCTGTGTTTGCTAATTGCAGGTGGTTTTATGTTTTGCTCATTAGGAACTGTCCAATGTCACTTCACTGACAGTCCGCAGACAGGAAGCTTTTAATCGAATCCGGATAATGCAGAACACACTTGTTTTGCTCTGCAGTCCCTTGAGTACTCAGTCAACAATTAGTATATCCCTGGGCAACATTAGCTGGTGCTTAATTAGTATTTTGATTTGTGGGTTCTCTGCCACAGAAGCAGTGAAAGAGAACATTGCCTTTGCTGAAATGTGGAAGCAAACTGTAGGGTTTTTTTTATTGCAGAGAGTGTATGATGAAGAAGTGGAAGAGGCAGCTAAACCAGAGAGTGGAGGGAAACCAATTGAGCCGGTATGTAACTGTGAACCATTTAACCAGATTGTGACTGTGTGAATTCTCAAGTTGTAATTTTTTTTTTAAAGTTTTAAGTTTTGGGCTGTTAGTGTTTCCTCGATCCACACATTGGTCTCTGTTCTGCTAACCCAGTATGGACTGTGGTAATCTGATTTGTGTCGACACAGCCGTAAGCAGTTGCCATTAGTGCCCCTGGGCTAGACGTTGAGATAAATCGGTCAGGGTTCCTATTTCTGCCTGCTCTTAACTGTTGCGTGACCCTCTTGTGGAATGTTTGCTGATGTGGGGTTCTTTAGTGCTCAGATATACAAAACCAACATCCAGCTGGCAAAAAAGTGTAACTTTGAGAACTGTTTTATCTTGAGGTACAGCCAAGCTGTTTCCAGCTGTTACAAGGTTACCTGGAATGTAGAGCTGCGAAATTCATTGAGCAACGGTGTGCTTTTGAATGTCAGTTTGGATACTGACCCAGTTTTTCCACTGTGGCCCTGAAGTGTTATCTCCGATGTTTGTTTTGAGCAGGAGAAAACGCGGGAGCAGAAGGAGGCGGAGCTGATCCCCAAGGTCCAGGAAGCCGTGCACCATGGTCTGAGGGTGCTGGACTCCGCCTTCGAACAACTGGACATCAAGGCTGGAAACTCGGACTCGGAGGATGAGGAAACAAATGAAAGGGTCGAACACCTGCTGGAACCCAAGGTGAATGGAGGCAGACGCGGTTGACGGGGCGCGAATGAGGGGAAGGAGATCGAGTCATTATTCCTTTAATTCAACCTCGTCACCCTGACTCTCTCACGAGATTGTGAATGCATTAGCTATAAATTAGGTTGCCATATCTTGGTTTTCTTTACGTCTCTGCTGCTTTCTCTCTTTCCTAATGCTGTTGACTTATAGAAAGATTTGCATTTATATAGCACCTTTTATGAAGCCATGACATCCCAAAGTGCTTCACAGCAAGCTAGGCACTTCTAAAGTGTAGTCACTTTTGTAAAGCTGGAACTTGCTCAGGCATTATGGGCCCCGTTGACACTAATGGCCCATGATTCGTGAGAGTGTGAACCATGTGGCTGGGGTCGTGTGCGAGGTGGAAAGCGAGGAAGCAGCACAGGGTAACCTGATGCTGTCGCCACCTAATGTCACGTGTGTATTTTCCGGCAGCAATCATGGGCCAGGAGAAGTGGCTTTTTTTTCCCCCCCCCGGACCTGCCTTCTCAAAGCAGGAGGCAATGAGGCCAATTTTAACAACCCAGCACTGCCCCAATTGCAATCCGCTGACTCACTGCAGGCAAAATAATAAACCCAGAATGATTCTGTTTCACATGTGTCCTCCAATAAGAAGGAAGAATTTTGTGTACATATTACCCTAACCTCAGGGATCCCAAAATATTTAAAAACAATGAAATGCTTGTTGAGTGTAGTCATGTAGGGAAATACTGCAGCTAATTTGCAAAAGTAGAGTGAGGTAAATAACCGATTTAGTGACGATTTGAAGGCTAAGTTTTGGTCAGAACAATGTGTGAGAACTCGTTTGCTCTTCCTCAAATAGTGCTGTGAAACCTTTTACATGCACCTGAGGGGAAAGACAGGGGATGCCATTTCTGACAGTGCAGCATTCCCTCAGTACTGCTCTGAAGTTTTCGCTCAAGATTACATACTCGTATCTCTAGAGGAGTTTGAAACCATGAACTCCTGACTCCGGTCAGCAACTCACCAAGGCTCCTTAGACAGGACCTTCCAAACCCACGACCTGGGCAAGGGCAGCAGACACATGGGAACTTCACCACCTCTACCAAGCTACACACCATCCTGACTTGGCAATATATCGCCGCTCCTTCACTGTCGCTGGGTCAAAACCCTGAAACTTCCTCCCTAACAGCACTGTGGGTGTACCTACACCACTTGGACTGCAGCAGTTCAAGAAGGCAACTTACCACCACCTTCTCAAGGGCAATTAGGAATGGGCAATAAATGCTGGCCTAGCCAGCCACGCCCACATCCCATGAAAGAATATTAAAGAAAGGTGAGGTTGCTGCCGCTGAGCTGGGGCTGACACCTCATTCTCCTGTATTCTGGAGTTTTGGCAGCTGTGGCAAATTTGCTTTGGATAGATGCTTTTTTCCTCTTTCCTTCTCCATTTTTTTCCTTTTCTCCATTTTGCTCTCACTGCGTGTCTTGCTCTCCCAAATGGAGCATCCACACTGAAGGGAAGCTTATTATGCCTGAAAGTGCTAAGCCAATTAGTCTACCACTGCCCTAATCCTTTCCCTGTAGCCTCTCAAATGTTTTTTTTTCAAGTGTTTACCCAGTTCCCTTTTTGGAAGTTGCTATTATATATGCTGCAAGAACTTTAAAGAGTGCTTTGATGTAGACACTGATTCATTGCTCATTTAAATTCAAGTAATCATCCTCCTTAGGGTCCCTTCTGTGCCTTTCATTTTGTGTGATTGATGCCAGTTTCTTCAATAATAATTAAAGAGAGCAGAATAGTGTGGGTAGGAGGGTGTTAGAATAGAATAATATGTATGTTTCGCTGCTCCTCACCACCCCACAGACAATCTTCGGGCATAAGCTTGGCCATACTAATATTTTATGGTTTCAGATAACTTAACATCTCTTTCCACAACTATTTGTTCATGGGATGTGGGTGTCGCTGGCTGGGCCAGCATTTATTGCCCATACCTAATTGCCCTTGAGGAGGTGGTGACGAGCTGCCCTGTTGAACCGCTGCAGTCCATAAAGTTCAGCTTTTTTGCCTCTTTATTGACGCCCATTCAGAGAGGGATCATCACTCCCACTAACAATCCTCTTCAGGTGAAAAAAAGTTTTGTAAGTTTGTTCTGGGCATGTGAGTGACACTGGGAAAGTTGTATTTCTTGACCCGTCCTTAGTTTTCCATGGAAAGTAGGTGGTGGGCCTGTGTGGTGATACTCTGCTGCTAGGTGAGGAATGCCAAGGCATGGTCCCAGTGGCGATGAAAGAATAGTGACAATCTGACCAAGCCATGGGGATCACCCCTACTGCAGCCTCAGTGTCCCAGTAACTTGAGCGGGGCAGAGACTGAGTCCAGTGGTGGGGCATTGATCGGGTGGCCTGCTCCATCCTGGGAGATATTAACCTTCTTCACTATTATAGCTGTCGAGGGAAAATGGTGACCATTACATTCTACTCATGACTTGAGCCCTTTAGATACTTGGCATAGCTTCATGCCAGGATGTGAACCATTGGTGACTGGATACCCACTCTCTCCCCTGCACTGAATGTGCCATCATTTACCAGTCCCATGGGAACAGGTAGGCCTGGGCTTTTGCCACCATAGATGTTTTCTTCAGCAAAGAAAGAAAGAACTTGCATTTCTATAGTGTCCTTTGCAACCTCAGAGACCCAAAAACACTTTGGCAGCCAGTGAATTAGTTTTGCATTGCAGTCACTGTTGTCATGTAGGAAACAGCCAATTTGTGCACAGCTAGCTCCTACAAACAGCCATGTGACAATGGCTAGGTAATCAGTTTTAGTGATGTTGATTGAGGGTTATGTATTGGCCAGGGGATCTTTTATGTCTACCCGAGAAGGCAGATTGGGCCACAGTTTAATATCTCATCCAAATGACACCACTTTCTGACAGTGCAGCACTCCTTCAGTACTACACTGGACTGTCAGCCTGGATTATGAAATGTTTAAAGTTCCATCTAACCATTAAGATGGGTCGAGTCTCCCTCACCCCGTGGCTGCTTAGCCTAATTGTGCCCGAGGGAGGAATGAAATTGGTTCTCTTTAAATGTATTAACAGTTACATGTGCATGGTTTGATTTTGTCAATTCCAGGATCTGTACATTGACAGGCCCCTGCCGTATATCATTGGCTCTCAGCAGTTTATGGAGGAGGAGGATGTCGGCCTGGGTGACCTCTCCAGTGAAGGTACTGAAATCAAAGGTGAAAAGGCACCATATGGTCCATGGAAGAGTGCCCTGCTCATTTCTGCTAGTCCCTGATGATGTGTTCTATGCAAAAATGTCTTTGTCACCCATGCATCAAACCTCATAAGTTGGTACCCTGTTTCACAGTAAAGAGAACATAAGCTGTGCCAGTTAGGAAATAATAAGCTACAGGCCATTTCACGTTTACACATTGAATGTCACGTACAGGAGCACTGGAGAGCTTCACAAAAGGGGAGATGTTGCCTGCTGAGCAGGAAAGGAGAAGTCAAGGAGGAGGTGAAAGGTTGGTCAGAGTTAGCCAGGTGGTGTATTTTAGGATAGAATTACAGAGGCTGGGAATCGGTGACTCAGAGCTCGGCATCTGATAGAGTGAGGAACAAGCAGTAATCTGAAGTTAGTGGGGAGGAGGGTAAACAATTGCTGGCAATTGCTTGACAGTGTGCACTGTCATGGTTGGGGTAGGGTCTTTAAATTGACGTACTGGCACTCAAAGCCAACAGAGCTTTCAAAGACTGGTGGCAGCTGTTTCAGGAATGTGTGTGCAAAATGACTGGAGTCGCAGAGTTCTGGGGGTTAACTGGCTTGTTTGCTGAAATATGGAGACTGGTGGGAGGAGAGCATGTGAGAGAGTCAGGTTTCGGTGGAGGCAGGGAAAGTTCAACAGACCATGGTCTGTAGGGAAAAGACCGGGGTCTTTATGCCGCTCTGGATGTGGGGTTTTCAGATTTAAAAGTAAACTTGACTGAGCAGATAGTGGAGGAAAGGATCCAAACAGTTTTGGGGCATGCAAGGTGAAACTGCGTGTGAGAAGGTACCTTTTGAGAGCAGGTGATGATGATTAGGAAAGAGATGGTCTAGATGTTCTGTGTGGTAGATGTGGTCACTTGTGTTGAAGAGTAGCTGGGAAGTGCAGCATCTTCCCACAGGACTGCCATGCGATGTGATGGGAAGGTTTGCATGACCCTATGTTCCGAAAGCTATGTTTGTTGCCAGGAGCATAACTTTGAGCACAGCCACCCCAAGCCAAACGGATGGTAAGCTAGAGGAGCCAGACTGAAAGCAGTGCGTCCCTGTCCTGAAGCCAGGCTAGCAATCTATCCCCGTGGAAATGCCTCCTGTTATACAAACCAGGAATTGGTGAGTCTGCTGCGGACTGGGAAATATAAACATCAATTTTGGATTACCACAATCTGCCGAATGTGAGGCATGACGATGCTCCAGTTGGAGTTGAACGTCTTGCTGTGATACACAGGAGAGGAGAGGGTTGTCTCCTATGCCAAGGATTCTCAACTTTTTTTTTATTTCTGAGGCTCCCCGGCCCCATGATATAAAAATTCCAAGGACCCCCTGACAACATGAGTGTCACTAATTTTTGTGCAGGAAAAAAAATACTTAAAGAGCTGGCATGGACATAATTGGTTGCTTTGGTCTGCGTCTGTGCTGTGTGAGCCAGGGTACACGTGACATCGTCCATCAGAGTTTATCCAGAAAGACTCCTTCATACTTCATGTAACATTAACATGCGCATTTATGAAGAGCCTGTACATGGTTTTGACAAGCTTAAAACGGTCCATAACTGCAATACGACTATCAAACCTTCTTTCCCAATTAGGTAAATATTTAAATCTTCATTCTTTGCGGTATCTTACAATGATGAATTGGGATTCCCTTTCTCATGTCTGAAAATTTGCTGAAACATTAAACCAGCCGAACTGAACGCTTTGAAGTTTAATGTTCATATTTGTGGACTAAATGGGGCGATGCAAATGCAGAGTCGACGATTTGAAGAGGTGATTTACAGTCCTGAAGCAGAAAGTTATAGCTTAATGTTTTCAGCCTGTCTCTTATTTAACCCAGAATTATATCAGGAAATGTGCTGCCATTATTGCTGAGGAAATGTGCTTTTACATCAGCTGTACTCTCAGAAAGAGATCAAGCTGATCACATTCCAGTGTTGCCACTCGGGAGAGATGGTGGCTTAGTGGTAATGTCACTAGACAAGTAATCCAGAGGCCCGGGTAGATGTGCTGGGGGGCTGTGGATTCAAATCCCACTGCGGCAGCTGGAGAAATTTAAATTTAATTAATAAAATCTGGAATTGAAAGCTAGTGTCAGTAATAGAGACCGTGAAACTATCATCAATTGTTGTAAAAACCCATCTGGTTCATTATTAATGTCCTTTAGGGAAGGAAACCTGCCGTCCTTACCTGGTCTGGCTTACATGTGACTCCAAACCCACAGCAATGTGGTTGACTCTTAACTTGCCCGCTGAAATGACAACCAGTTCGAGAACGATTAGGGATTAGTGATGCCCACACCCCATGAAAGAATTTTTAAAAAGTATCTGTCAAGCTCTTTGTATAAAATCAATGCCTCTGACATTGCAATGCTGTTTGAAAACAGGCAGCCCATAACCGAGTTGTATGGGTTGGCTGATGAATCATTTCACAAGCCTTGGGCTAATGTGCAGAATTGAAGTGAAATGTGTTGCAAAAACCGATGTAAAAACAATCATTACAGAGTGAGATACTCAGCGATTCTCCCTTTTTATTGCTCTGACGCATTCAAGAATTAATCATTTTATTAAATGAGCCGGTTATAAGTGCAACATTCACTGCTCCCCAAGGCCTGGCTCACAGCATCACAAGTTACTGAAAAGTAAAGGAGTGTCTGGGACCAGCATCATTGTGCCCTTTATCCACCTGGACAGCAGGCTGGCTCTGCACAAACATCTCCTTTATATATTTACATGTACCACAAACAAATCTGTCTGAGGCCTTCACCCTTTACTAGGCTATCAACCCTTTAAACCCTCCGTCAGTCCATAAAAAGAAAATCTGTTCTAGGGAGCCATGATATAGACAGGAATATTCCTATTGATCATCGAGTATAAAGCAACAGGCAGTTAATGTGAAATTATTTAGAAGCGATCTTAAGAGTTGGTGGATTCCAGAGCTCATGTCTTGTATCCCGCGGCTCCATCCTCTGTAATCTTACAGTGATATAGACCATAAAACTGTATTGACTTTTATTAAAAATTGCTGGGCTTCTGAATAAAATCGAACTGTTGAATCAGTACCTAAAAAGAAATGAGAAGGACAGTTTGAGACCTCTGGTTGATCTGGCCCATTAGAGCCGGTGTACTGTCCTGTGACTGTTGTGAAAACGTCTAAGGTTCTGTACGGAAGGAGGGAGGGAGAGTGAGAATTAAATCCCCGATTTTTGCAAATCTCTCCTGTTCCCTGTGATCGAGAGATGAAATAAGTTAGAGCAGTCCAAAATCCATTCTTAGCGGCAGTTGCACTAGCTCAATATTTGTCGATATTAGATTCACAGTTGCTGGGCAATGCCATGGGCAGGAGTGAGATGTGAAGCTGACTTTTTCTTTTTATTCACTCATGGGATGTGGATGTGGGTGTCGGTGTCAAGGCCAGATTTATTGCCCCATTCCTGTTTGCCCTTGAAGGTGGTCATGAGCCGTCTTGAATAAAACAGAGTAGCTTGTTCAGCTATTTCAAAGGACGGTTAAGAATCAACCACATTGCTGTGGGCCTGGCCGCCACGTTGGCCAGAGAGGCTACAGACAGCAGATTTCCTTCCCTAAAGGACACTGGTGAACCAGTGAATTTGGTTTTTGTGGCTATCTAGTAGTTTTGTGGTCACCATTACTGATAACGTTTTATTCCAGGCTTTGTTTAATTGAATTTAAATTTCCCCCCATGATAATTAATTCAGGCCCAGTAAGATCACTATGCTACTGTAGTGGGGAGTAGAGTGGCGGGCAGCTTGACCATGTGCTAATCCTGACCTGCATGTTCCTGCAATGGGAGAGTATTCCTTTCCCCAGCATTGAAGATACTTTTGTTGGTGGAGTGAGAGTTGAAGGGGTAATTCTTGGTGTAGGTGGCTGCTCTGCTTGTTCCACTTTATTGTGTCTGGCACCAACTCTGATACTCTGTCGTTAACGATTGGCCTCATCAAGCAGTGGTTGATCAGCAGAACTGGCTCTGTTCATGTGTCAAGAGCCTGCCTAGACCAGGCAGGCCAGATTCTGGGCTAGCAGTGGGGTAGCTCAAAGTAAGGGATCACAGTCTGGTAACTCCTGCTGGAAGTGTACCCATGAGGATAGATTTGAGATTGACTGTCGGTCTCCTTCACATTCCCTCCCTGCATCCCTTTTCCCATACAAGGCCATATCGAATGGTCAGAGTTGCATCTTTCGGGGGATGGGAAATTGGGATGAAAGTTGGCAAAGGGAAATTGAAAATTATTTTTGCTTAAACCACTTCCTTCACAAGAAAATTCTGACCGCCTTCTCCTCAATTCCTCTTTTAAAACATTCCCCCCTCCTTAATGCAACCCTGAGAGCTCAAGCTTTTCATGTCCCTGATTTCCCTGCTGTATTTTTTTCTAATTTATTTCCCTGTTTTGCGCAGAGTCTGTGGACAGTGAACATGGAAGTGTTATTGAAAGCGAGGAGGAAAAGGAGGAGGTGAGCAGAAAGGAACAGGCTTATTGAGAAACGATTATCAGTGTCTGTACGGAACGTGTGACATCAAGCCAGCAGGGCTCAGGAGCTGTCTCGGTCACCTTGCTGGTCTCATGCTATGGTTGTCCCTTTCTGCATCATGGCCCACTGCAGGTGGTTGACCAAAAGGATGCACCCACTTCAACTTTCACCTTCCAACTCCAGGGTTAAGTTACAGAAACATCCTAGCTCAAACTATTAATCCTAAGATTCTGATATTGTCGATCAGACATTTTTTGCATCTTCCTCCCACCTCCCCTTCCCTGTTCTCTTGTGTGCTTACTCAGGTGAGTTGACCTTGAGCAAGATCTGTGCTCTCCAGCTGTGTGCCAACTGTGTGCTCAGTAAAGGGGTGTTGTGTCCTTATTCGCTTTAAAGTCTTGTAGTCAACTTGCTGCATGGGCACTAACATTATGTAAAGTACAAGCAACTGTCACAGATGAAACAAAGTTGAATATCCGCCTCCTGTGCTGTAATATTTTCCCGCGGTCACATCAGGTTATTTCCTGCATAGCTGAATACCTTGAATGTCTTAACTCGCACCAAGTCCCATTTTCCCCCGTCACTCCTGTGCTCGCTGACCTACGTTGGCTCCCAGTCAAGTAATGTATTGATTTTGAAATTCTCATTCTTGTTCAAATCCCTCCATTGCTTTGCTACTTCCTGTCTCTGTAATCACCTCCAGCCCCACAACCCTCCAAGATATCTACGCTGTTCTAATTCTGGCCTCTTGCCCATCCCTGATTTTTTATATATTGGGGAGGTGGTGGCATAGTGATAATGTCACTGGACTAGCAATCCAACAGCCCAGGCTAATGCTGTGGAGACATGGGTCTGAACCCCACGAGGGCAGCTGTTGGAATTTAGATTCAATTAACAAACCTGGAATTGAAAGCTAGTCTCCGTAATGGTGACCATGAAGCTACCATCGATTGTTGTAAAAACCCATCTGGTTCACTAATGTAATTTAGGGAAGGAAATCTGCCGTCCTTACCTGGCCTGACCTACATGTGACTCCAAACCCACAGTAATGTGGTCGACTGTTAAACTGCCCTGTGAAATGGTGTGGCAAGCCAATCAGTTCAAGGACAATTAACGATTGGCAACAAATGTTGGCCTTGTCAGTGACACCCATGTTCCATGAAAGAGTAAACAAAAAAAATCACTGCGTTGGTGGCTGTACCTTCAGTTGCCTAGGCCCTGAGCTCTGTAATTCTGTCCCTGTACCTCTTTACCTCTCTACCTTGCTTTCCTCCTTTAAGACACTCCTTAAAGCCTACCTCGTTAACTAAGCTTTTGGTCATCAGACCTAATAGCTCCTTATGTGGCTCAGTGTTGACTTTCATTTTATAATGTTCCTATTAAGCGCTTTGCAACATCTTAATGTGTTAAAGGTGCTTATGTTATTGCCCAAGCCATTTTTGCCTGATTGTGAAACACCTTAACCAACTGTCAAGTCTAATCACTGAAGTGTGTGTGAGAGAGTGAGAATGGTAGAAAAACTTTAGTCACTGTTTTGGCTTGTTCTGTGCAACTGATACAGGAATCTGGGGATGACTTTATTGATGAAAGCGAAGATGATGAGCAGAAACCACCAAAATCAGTCCAAGTACGTATTTATCCTGGATGAACACGTTGGGTTTAAAGCTATGGAGCTATTCATTCCTGTGACTTATTTCAAGAGGAATGAACCTTTTTTTAAAAAATTACAATTGAGTTTTATTTGATTCATGTTTTAGCTACATTAAGATCTTAAAAGGGCATCTTATATTTTAAAACCCAAATTGAAGCTCGTTCTGACCTCTGTTGGCTTAGTGGGGTAAAATACACTGGGACAAGTACCAAACTGTGTAAATAGAAGCTTGGGTTGGGTGCTCGGTCTGTGCTGAGTGAACTGGCCTCAGCTGGGGCAGCAGCTACTCTTGACCTCCTCCTTCCCACATGGAGAAGGGGCAAAGGTCAGCTTGTGCTCTTGATCACACTATATTCTGAATCCTGTTTGAAAGCATTTGCCATCTGTGGGCTCATTCTCTTCAATGAGTCAGCACCTTCAGCAAAGTTGAGAAAATTCATATCTTGCGGCATAGAAAAGCCATCTTGCTGTGTGGTGTGACATTGAGTGACAAGACACAGTCCGTACTTCCTGTTCTCCTCATAAATTACACTGCCCAGTCACTTGACCTGGGGCAGACGTGCTGTAGAAAGCCCTACAGGCCTATCTAATGAGTTTCACAGCACCCGGAGCATGGCCTGTGCTCATGTCTGCTGTCTGAGGGCAGGTGAGGGTACACATGAAATCTTAGGCTTATAGTAGACTTATATTTAATGAGTTGGAATTATGTTTTCTAAGTTGGAAAGCGCACTTGCATAATAAAGGCAGACCTGCATTGAACAATAAAGCAATTCTAACAGTTGGATCGTGCAATCACAAGATTTAAAATACGTGTAATAGTTCTCTAGCAGCTATTGATCTTTTTAAGAACTGTCTTGGAATTATTTTATTCTGTGAAAGCCTTGATTTTAACATTCTCGTCCTTGTTTGCAAATCATCCCCAATGGCCTGCTACTCCCTATTGCTAACATTGTTCCCCCCAAACAGCCAAGATATCTGTGCTGCTCACTTCTGGCACCTTGCACAACTCTGAATCTCAGCCCTCCACCAGCGCCAACCATACCTTCAGCTCTGGAATGCGCACACCTCCCCCCACCCCGGACTTTATTGCCCCTCTCCCTCTCTCGCCTCCTTCAAGACGGTTCTTAAAACCCTACCACTTTGACCAAGCTTTTGGCTACCCGTCCTTAATATCTCCTTATGCGCTCCAGTGTCAGATTTTGTCTGTGCAGTGCCGTGATGTGTTTTACTGCATTTAAGGTGCCATATAAATGCCGGTGGTTGTTGTTGTAGAAACAGCATCTGGTCAGTGATGAGGATGAAGATGACGATTCCGATTTATTTCACGAGTCTGAGAAAGAGGATGACGATGATGGGGAATTGACGAGTCCGGTGAGGAGCTCTTTGCTGTCTGATGAAATTGTACTGGTGAGAGTAACTTTAAAGGGACACCTTTCATTGGTGACATCTTCACCTTTTCACTGCAGAAAAAGATGGGACAAACCTCCTTTGCAGAAGAACTAGCAGCACGGATTCAAGGGGAAAGCCCAAAGATACAAGATGAAGAGAGCGCGGGTAAATACTGGTGGTTTTGGGGGAGTGGTGAGGGCAGGTGCTGTGAAACAATGGGTTTCTTTATTTGTGACCCCGTTTCTCCTGCACTGCACGTGGTTCCAAATCTAGTTCTGAATCTTATTTTTAATCATTGTTCCACAGTGTTGACTTCGGGAGGCTCGGCAAAGAAGAATCGGGTAAAGGTCAAAAAAGAAACTCAAAAGGTTAAACACCAAGGTAAGAAATAAGATTGGGAACAGTTGATTCTGACTGGAAGATTTTGGCTGAGTGTTGATGCGTAGAGACTGACCGAACCGGAAACTCACTCTGTAATTGGTCACGTTAACAGGGATTGGTTGGGGATTCCCCTGATGGCTAACCAATGTTTTCCAGAATGTTTCCATGCTAGGCCACTTATTTACCCTGAGTTGGTTGACCCCTGTCACAGCAATGATAGCGATGTTAGAATTTGCCTCCCACCTTTCTTTGATTGGGGTGGGGGTGAATTGGTCAGCATTGTGGATCCTGATTCCTGTCTCATGGCTCCTCCTAGAACTACAGCTATGGGCGTTCCATGAGGGTGAGCTCGTGGTATTGCCACTAATAACAGTTAGTTGCACAGTTTTTAAAAAAAAATTCTTTCTTGGGATGTGGGCGTTGCTGGCAAGGCCAGCAGTTGTTGAACTGAGTGGCTGAGTTGCTACGTCATTTCCGTGGTCAAGTTAAGGGTCAACCACATTGTTGTGGGTCTAGAGTCATATATAGTCCAGACCACGTAAGGTTTCCTTCCCTAAAGGGCGTTAGTGAACTAGGTGGGTTTTTACCACAATTGATAGTTTCATGGACCATTACTGAGACTAACTTTATATTCCAGATTTATTAATTGAATTTAAATTCCACCAGCTGCCATGGTGGGATCTGAACCCACGTCCTCAGCCTGTCCATTAGCCTGGGCCTTGGGATTACTAGTCCAGTGATATTACCACTACGCCACCATCTTCCCATAAACTGCCATCACAGCTTTCATATAGTCACCACTTAGGCAGATAAAGGGTCAGTGGAAGCTTCTGGAACCCAGCAAAGAGTCACTCTTTAGGTGAGGAAAAGTATACAGCAGCAGCTTTAATGCACAGCATCCCAAGACGCTTCACGAGTGTTATCGATCAAAATTCAACACAGAGCCACGTAAGGATATTAGGACAGGCGCCCAAAAGCTTGGTCAAAGAGGTAGGTTTTAAGGGAGAGAGAGAGAGAGATTTAGGGAGGAATTTCCAGAGCTTGGGGCTGCGACAGCTGAAGGCACGGCCGCCAAAACTGGAGCTATTAAAATCGGATGTGCGCAAGAGGCTGAAATTAGAGGAGCTCAGATACTGGTATCTGAGTGTGTGGCTGCAGAAAGATTACAGCAATAGGGAGGGGTGAGACCATGAAGGGACTTGAAAACAAAGATGGGAATTTTTAAATAAAGGTGTTGCTTAACCGGGAGTCGATGTGGGTCAGTGAGCACGGGTGATGGGTGAACGGGATTTAGCACGAGTTAGGATTCAGGCAGCAGGGTATTTTCTAACCATGTTTATGGGAGTGGAAGGTGGGAGGCTGGATGGGAGAGCACTGGAATAGTCAAGTCTAGAGGCAACAAAGGTATGAATGTGGATTTCAGCTGCAGACGAGCTGATGTAGGGTTGTTGTTAGATATTATATCAGTAGAAATAGGCTGCCTTTTTGGCATTTAATATATGGTTGGAAGCTGACGTAGAGATCGAATACGACATCAAGGTGATAAATTGTCCGATTCAGACTCTGCCATGGCTTTCGCCTTCTCAAGACTTTATTAGAGGAAGCTACTGCTCGCCCAGTCCTGAATGTTGGGCAAACGGTGAAACAGTTTAGTGGAGGGGTCAAGAGAGGTGGCGGCCAGGTAGAGGTGGGTGTTGCCAGCGTACTTTCAGAAAAGGAGCACCAAGTCCAGTCACAAAGCTTGTGATTTTTAACTATTAGAGATGCTTTTGTTTGAATGTGAAGTGTGTTTTGGACGGAACGTAGAACAGGCGAAAAGTATTCTTACATGTTCCCAGTGGGGTTATGAGAAGTTGAAAACACTTTTTTTTAGACGTTCTGCCAGAAACACAAGAATCTAAAAGGTAAAACAACTTGGTTGTGGGTTTAACAAAAAGCTACCGCTGAATCTTATGCTGCATGTGAATTAGAATCGGCAAATGGGAGCCGGTGCTTTTGATGCTGTTAGTGAAGAGCCCCTGTTGTTTCAGACTGCTGAAGGGAGAAGCAAACCTGACCAGGAACTGCCAGCTGCAGGGAGGTGGGTCAGGAAAAGTTTTATATGCAGGCTCAGTAAGTGATTAGGAAAGCAAACGGAACCCTGTTGTTTATTGCAAAGGGGAATGGAATATAAAAGTAGGTGTGCTTTGCTGCAGTTGTACAGGGTGTTGTGTGAGTCTCCGTCTGGAGTACTGTGTACAATTTCGGGCTCCTTTTATTTAAGAGAGGAAACAAATGCATTGTAGCAATTCAGAGAAGGTTCATTTGACTCGGATGATGGGGGTGGTGCGGGGAGCGAGTGGTTATCTTATGAGGAAAGGTTGGGCCTGTATCCATTGGAGTTTAGAAGAATGAGAGGTGACCTTATTGAAACACAAGATCCTGAGGGGATCTTGATCATCCGTCTCTGCCTCAAAAATATTCATTGACCCTGCTACCACTGCTCTCTTCCCCAGAGAGTTCCAAAGATTCGCAACCCTCAGAAAAAATTTCTCATCTCTATCTTAAGACAGGGTGGATGCTGAGAGGATATTTCCCCTTATGGGAGAGACCGGAACTCGGTGACACAGCTTAAAAATAAGGGGTTTCCCCATTTAAGTTAGAGATGAGAAATTTTTTCTGAGGGTTGCGAATCTTTGGAACTCTCTGGGGAAGAGAGCAGTGGTGGCAGGGTCAATGAATATTTTTGAGGCAGAGATGGATGATCAAAAATCTAATAAGGGAGTCGAAGGTTATCGGGGCTAGGCGGAATGTGGAGTTGAGGCCGCAGTCAGATCCACCATGATCTTATTGAATGGCGGAGCAGGCTCAAGGGGCAAATGGCCTACTCCTAATTCATATGTTTGTGTCAATCCCGTTTGCTATCTTGATCAAGGAAAGTACAGGAAAAAATATTTGTGCTGAAACTTTGCGTTTTTTTTAAAAAAAAATTGTTCATGGGATATAGGAGAGAGTGGCTGGGTCTGCATTTATTGGCCTCCTCTAATTTTACTTGAAGGTGACAATGAGCTACTACCTTGAACGTGGTGAAGCTACTCCCCAAGTGCTGTTAGGAAGAGAATTCCAGTATTTTGACCCAGTGACGATGAAGAAATGGAAATATAGTTCCAAGTCAGGATGGTCTAAGAGTTGGAGGGGAACTTGTAGGTGGTGGTTCCCCCTGTGGCTGCTGCCCTTGTTCTTCTAGGTGATGGATGTCATGAGTTTGGAAGGTGCTGTCAACTTGGCAAGTTGCTGCAGTCTATCTTGTAGATGGTACACATTGTGCACCAGTGGTGGAGGCAATGAATGCTTTGTTCTGAATGGTGTCGAGGTTTTTGAATTATTGGAGCTGGACTCATCCAGGCAAGTGGATAATATTCCCCTCACATTCATGACTTGTGCCTTGCAGACGGTGGACAGACTTTTGGGATTTAGGAGATGTATTGCTCATCACTTAACAGTAGATTAAGGGAACGCTATTCTGAGGACGGGTACCTGACACAGGAACGTAAATTGGAACCTATTCTTCAGTGTCCACACTTAGGATACTGAAGACAGAAGCTATTTGCACTTACAGACTAACTATGTTGGAAAAGCTCGCTTGGAGTTGGTTACTGTTTGCTGAGGCCCAAGTACTGGTATAGCGTGTGTTGTGGTTATCGTGGTCAATGTTTAATGGAGGTGGGAGGGAAGACAACTATTCTCTGCCATAAGAGCAACATTAAGTAAGTTGTTGTGATAGGGGCCACAGAGTAGGTGGTCTAAAGTGCAACAAATCACAACAGGATGCAGCCACAGTGATGGAGCTAGTTAGCTCTGTCATGTTAAGACATTTTCCAGGGTTAGCCACTGCTTGTATTGCCATTACCTTTACTAACCAATACTACAGTGTTCGATGGAGGTGGACTGAAGAATTTTATACCAATGAGTTTTCAGTGTCATGGTGCTGCTTGTGACCTATTCTTAATTTGTCACCAAGTTGTTCCCATCACATGTAACAGACTCATATCCAGCAGAACTTCACCCAGGCAGCATAAAATACACCCTCCAGACATAACCCATGTTTCAGTGAATAGAATCTCATTATTTTGGGTGTTCATCTCAGTTTGGACAGCACTTCACTGGAATGTTTGTGACCACTCATACAGCACACTTTTTTCTTTCCTCTATCAGACGATGATGAGAACTTATTCACGCCTGAGAATGCCAATGAAGATGACGATTATTCTCCATTTTGCAGTAAAAGTGGCCTCTTCAGCGGAGGGAAGGGTCTCTTTGACGATGACGAGGTTGGTGCTGAGATGTTGCTGTTCAGAGGTTTAAACCATAGAATCCAGATAATATTGAAAATTATTTGAGATTTCTGTGACACAAGCTAACTAGTGAACGCTCGTGTGTGTGTGTCTCTGAGAGAAGGACTTTCTAAATATAAATTGTTCAGCACCCTAGGACCAAGTGGTGACTGAGCTTGTGTGCTGGTTTAATCCGTTACTACAAAACTGTGGACAATTTGGTGTAAACTCATTCCCAATAGAAACTGTGTTGAAGCTTGTTCCCTGCAGTTCAATGAAATTAGGCAGACTTCTGCTTCTCAGTTTTCTGTTGCTCCCCCTGATTTCACTGACATGCTGGAGGTCCAGCTCCATCAGTGCTGCCACTCTCTTACATGTTCAACTGGCTGCTGTTTGCCTCTGACCTTGGGTGATATCAGCATGTTATTTAATTGTGCATGCCCCCTCCTCTGTTTCCCCTCCGGTTGCCGTGCAGACTCCTTCCGCCCACCCCTCCCTGTCAATGATCAAAGGACTCGAGCTTTCTCTTCCCTACATCCTTTCCCCTACCCTGAGACACACACAAAAATATAAAATAAAGGTTTATTACAATACGGCTAGGGACCAGTGACCTTTGCCTAAGGTAGACAAAGTTTGAATCCCAGTTACCCACTAGGAGAAAAAAGCATCAGGATTTCATGGTTTTAAACAAAATAAACTTTGTTTTACTTTTCTGACTATACAATCTACAAAATCTATCTTAAACTCTTAACATTCAGAATTAGCATGAGATAAATATGAATGAACAGGCAAACTGTGGTCAAACGCAATACTGCATGCTAACAGATATGACCAAGTCAGATCCCTCTGCAACCCCCACCCTGATGTCAGTGACCACTGAGAGTCACAATAGCTCGTTAAAATTCAGTCTTCCTCACAAAGGATTTCAGCACTTCGCTTTGGAAGATTTAGCCTCTGAATTCCCTCAAGCCACTCCGGCTTGGACTGCCTCAATGGCTGCTCACCTCCCAGTGGTTCAATTTGTCCTCCTGAGACTGCATTCCACGGGATTCACTCCCGCCTCTAGTTGCTGGCACACACCCAACTCTTTTGCAGACTTGTAACCTCACTAAGCTTGCACTTCCCCTGGGTTTCTCTGAACTCCAGTCTCCCAGCAGGTGGGATCCTGGGCTTTATAAAGAAAGGTATAGTGTGCAAAAAATGGAAGTTATGATAAAACCTGCATAAAACACCAGTTTGGCCTCAAGTGGAGTATCATGCCAGATTCTGGGTACCATGCTTGAGGAAGGACGTGAAGGCATTAGAGAGGGTGCAGAAAAGATTCACAAGAATAATTCCAGGGATGAGGAACTTTGCTTACTTAGATTGGAGAAGCTGGGGTCGATTTTCAAAGGGAAGGAAAGATTAAGAGTAGATTTGAAGGAGGTGAACAAAGTCACGAGGTGTCTGGGCAGAGTAGATAGCGTGACAATTTCCATTGGCGGAAGGATTAAGAACCAAGGCACACTGATTCAAGGTGATTGGCTAAAGAAGCAATGGCGACATGAGGAAGAACCTGCACTGAGTGGTTAGGATCTGGAATGCAGTGCCTGAGAGTGTTGTGGAGTCAGATTCAATCGTGGCTTTCAAAGGGATATTGGATAATTATCTGAAGAGAGAAGAGCTTGTAGAGCTATAGGGAAAAGGCGTGGGGCAGTCAGACTTGTTGAGTTCTTGCAGGGAGCTGCGTGGATACAACAAGGCAAATGGCTGCCTTCCATGCTGCATCTATTCCGTGGCTATTTGATAATTTGTCGTGCCTCCATTCCTGCCTTGGCTGATGTTGCATAAATCAGTGAGGGCTTCTGGCTATCACTCGGCTCATTTGACCCCTGGGCTTTTGGGGTGAGGTTTGGGGGGTCAAGGGCTGGATTGGAACCTCGGTCCCAATGCTGCCACATTAAAACTGCAATTTAATCCACAAGAATGCTGCTTTCTTTTCCAGGGTGACCTTTTTGCTGAGGCACCAAAGGAGGATGTTGACAAAGGGAGGGAAGCCAAACCCGTCGTTAGTAATGGTGAGTGGCATGGAGTGTTGGGAACAAGGATTAAAATGGTGATTTTTCCAAAAAGAAATGAATATTCCTAAATGGTACATGTTTTAATCGAGCGTGTCCAGTGTTAGATTGTGTAGCACTAAGCTAACCTTGATGCTGAGAAGTAATGGAACGTAGGTTGAGGGAGGGATGCTGAGAGCTTTAAAGTAATTTGCTTTTCCTCCGAGTTGGTGTATGTTTATAATGTTTCGGTCGCTGAGTTAGATTTAATCAAACTGCTTCCTCTCGGCTGCTACTTCAGGCCCTGAAACCTAATGAAGGGGACCCCATGGGTGGGTTGCTTACTAACCTGGTCTTCGAGAGCTCTGCACTAAACCTGGTGGGGTGCTGGCACAAAAATGACACTCTGCTTGTACTGTGTTAAAGTACTTCACCGTGTTGCTGCTTATAGGGAGTACAGTGCTCACCGCTTGCAGCAGGTACGTTGGTGCTGGCCTGGTTTGCCTGTTAAACAAAGTGGGCAATAAAAGGAAGAGCGCTTTTCAAACATCACCACCTGATTAAGAATACCACTGAATAATGTTTGTTGATTGGAGGTGGTTGGGAGGGCGGGGTTGGTATCCAAAGTAACTGCACTTAATGGTGTGAACTGCAATTGGAACAGTATAGTCTTCCTGAAATAGCTGGGTTCATTTAGTACATTATAAATGGTGCATTTGCGATTGACACCTGTGGTGATGGCAATTAGCTGGCATTAATTTCCTGCTAAAGGTGACTGCCTGCCATAACAGGCAATATAACTGGTGACGCTTGTACTTTGTGGCTGGAAATGTAGCTTGTGTTTTGACTGCTTTCATTCCCTCTGATTCCTTCGCATTCTTGCTTTCTTGTGGCTACGCTCCAAGATATTGTCAGTCGTTTACCTCAGGGTTCGTCTCTTGTGGATTGAAAAATCCCAGGAAAGTTGTTGGTTTGAGGACATGTTGACACTGATGCTCCTTAACATGCTCTGCAGAGGCCTGTTCTCTGGAGATCAAGCTAAGTGGGACCAGTTTCAAAAGTGTAACCATTTCACCGTCTGAAAGAAGCAAAAAACTTATTTTGAGTCTGGGGTTGTATTGGCTTCTTTTGATTATTTTCCCATTTTTAAACCGTTTTCTTCACTTTCAAAATCAGAACCTGCTGCAAGAAAATCTGGGAAAAAAGTACCAGTTGGAGCAGTTTCTATTTACCCGGGTAGGTCTTCTGTAATCAATAACAAATGCACCAACACTGAGCAGTCTTCTGTGTCCCTGCGCGCGCGCGCGTGTGTGTGTCCCTGCGCGCGCGCGCGCGTGTGTGTGTCCCTGCGCGCGCGCGCGCGTGTGTGTGTCCCTGCGCGCGCGCGCGCGTGTGTGTGTCCCTGCGCGCGCGCGCGCGCGTGTGTGTGTCCCTGCGCGCGCGCGCGCGTGTGTGTGTCCCTGCGCGCGCGCGCGCGTGTGTGTGTCCCTGCGCGCGCGCGCGCGCGTGTGTGTGTCCCTGCGCGCGCGCGCGCGCGTGTGTGTGTCCCTGCGCGCGCGCGCGCGTGTGTGTGTCCCTGCGCGCGCGCGCGCGTGTCCCTGCGCGCGCGCGCGCGTCCCTGCGCGCGCGCGCGTGTCCCTGCGCGCGCGCGCGTGTCCCTGCGCGCGCGCGCGCGCGTGCGTCCCTGCGCGCATATTTATTCAGCCCAAGGCTGGAGACTTTTTATGCAAATTACTCTCTGTACATGTACGTAGTGGAGCATACTTGCACCTTAAGCTCACAACAAATATTTCCTGTCTGTCTGACTGGGATACCTCACATCATGGTTGAATGGCTTGGCACTGTCTAGACTTGCAGATCAAGATTGGCAATTTGGAGGGAGACTGTAAGAGCAACTGTCTCTGGAAGCTTAGCCCAATTTCAAACTAGTGGCTTTCAGGTGGAAGGAGGAATAGCAAAAAGAATAACTGTACAACGCTTTGACCAGTCTCTGGGGTCAGAAAATGTTGGTTACCCCATTGTTACACTTGGATTATGGAGCAGAGTTTGCACTCCTGGCACAGAGCTTAGTAGATTCAGGAGAGTTTGGGCAGAATTTTCCAAGCAGCATATTCACCATCAGATTGCAATCTTCTCCTATTTATTTAGGTTGTGCTGGAGCTGCATGTTTCTCGTCCAGACTTCGGAACCAGGACCCCTCAGAAATGTGGAGCAAACCTGCTCCTGAGTCCTTCCTTTGTAGTGTAGGTGTTTTGGGAGAAGCCAAGCCCTTTAGGGCACTAGCTGTCACATTGCAGTAAGTTTAGATGTCCCAAAGCTGCTATGAGAAACAATAGACAGAAGGTAAGTGGGTGAGGGGCTAGAGTGGTAGCCCTGGGGGTGTGGGGAAGGTGGTCAGGGTCCAATGGGGGCGGTGGTGGGTGGGGGATTGGTTTGGAGGTGTCAGTAGTTTGGTTCCCAGGATGCTTCTAATGTTTCCTGGGTAACTATTCCACTAAGTGAGGCAGAACCATCCGAAGTCTGTGCCTTTAACTTAGATTTTCGGAGGGTTCCAGACGCAGGGGAATTGCCCATTTGAAGTTGAAACTTCCTGGGCAATTGCCGCGTGGTCAGCGCACGGGGACTTCTGAGGGGGTCCACCAGTGCCCCTTCCGGGGTACCTCCGGTGTGTGACCATCCGGAAGCCAGGGGACCTGGGCCGTTATCTAGAAATTGGCTGCAGAGATCAGCGTGCCATTCCACTCGTTCCACAGCCGAGTTCCCTATAGCATTCCCATGCATAACAGGAATCATAAAATCTCACGTTGTATAAAGAGTGCTTCTGCTGAGGTAGAAAGAAAAGTAACAAAGGTCAGAAGTCCAAATGAAATTGAAAATTATGGAAAAGGTGGATTAATGTTTCGAGGCGGACAATCTTCTTCCTAACTCCTCTCTACCACTGAAACTGCTGAGTATTTCCAGTGCCTTCAGTTTTTAATTTCTAGCTATGCGCCTTTATATATAAGTTTTGCTTATGTCTCTGTTCGGGGGATCACTTTGTGACTGTTTTGATTCCCTTTTTTAGGTGGAGATTTATTTGCTACCAATGTGATTTCTAAGAGAGAACATGACGAGAAAGCCAAAGTGCCAAGAGCCTCGCCTGTGCGAGAACCAGCTGATGCTGGAGGACTGTTCGATGATGTGGAAGATGACGATTTATTTGGATCAAGTGTGAAAACCTCAACCGCTGGTAAATCTGGAGCCTGCCTTTAAGCTCAGTCGGACGCCTGTGTCCACATTTGTTTAAAACTAATTTTAGAATAGAACCTTCCCCATTTTTTCCCCACTACACCCACAGACCTGTAGCAGTGAGACCCGTGAACTGTGCTTCGTGGAACCTTAAGAGGTGATGTAAGGAGGCAGCCTCTCCACTTCTCTCCTCCCCCAAGATGCTCCTTAAAACCTATTTCTCTCACCAAACTTTTGGTCACCTGTCCTAATATCTCTTCATGTTGTTTGGTGTTATACTTCTGTTTAATAGCTACTCCTGTGACACACCTCGGGGTGTTGCGCTATTTTAAAGATGCTGTATAATCGCAAATTATTGTAAGAGCTACAAAAAGAAGGGAAATCGAATCATTAAAGTATTCGGACTGACATAGAGGTGCCCTGCAACGGCACTTTTCCTTTGCCCCGTGTTTTATAAATTGCTGCCTCTTATGGCAATTGAATCTTGTCCCTGATGCAGTCGATCGGACAAAGATTATTGGTGCTTGACCTGTACTTTGGACTTGGTTCATTCAGGAATAAAACTGGGTCAGTCCAGGGCATGGACCGTTGGTGAATGCAGAAGCACTCATGTGCCAGTGAAGAAACTTCGGCCAGAGCCCTGGCCTGTCTTTGATGTCCCCTCCAGCCCCACCTGTCAAGTGATTCTTGTTGCCACATTGGTATATGTCACATTTATCTGCACCGTTGGGACCATGGGCAATTGCTATGAGGCAGATTTGTGTTTAATTTGTTTTAATTTAGAGTTTATTTTCAGTTCCAGCATGCTTTTGGGCCTTTCGCAAACACGACAGTTCATGCCTCCCTGCTCTGCCTTTTCTAAAGGAAGAGTTTGAAGGCTCACTATTGTTTGATAACGCTTATCTTCTGCTTAACACATTCAGCTGTCTAATTAACAAAGTCAAGTGTAGAAATTTACCACAGGTTTCCCAGGGCCTGCTCTGTCTATTATCGCTATGTATTTCCCACAGTACTCTTGTGGTCAAGGTTGCCTTCCTCAAAAATGTTGAGTAGCAGAAACCCCAAGAAAAGTTGGGCCCTCGAGCTATTGTTTGGATTCATACCTGGTTAAGGGTCCGGAATAGCACCTGAGGCCTCAGCATTGGTGCACGCTGACCTTCTGTTGGATTTACTGTATGGGAGTAAATCATGCACTCACTGGCAAAAAAAATCTTATCTGATTTAAATTCACTCCTCGGATGTGGTTATTGCTGGTAAGGCTGGTAGTTATTGCCTATTCCTTGTTGCTCTGAGAAACTAATGGTAACTTCCTTGGACCACTGCGGTCCAATTAGTGATGTTACTCCCACAGTTCTGCTGGATAGGGAGTTCCAGGACCTTGACCCATCGATGATGAAGAAGCTACGATATTTGTACAAGTTGGATGGTGTGACACTTGGAAAGGGAGCTTGGAGTTGGTGGTGTTCTCGTGCACCTGCTGCTTTTATCCTTCCAGGTGGTAGAGGTCACACATTTGGGAGGTGCGATCGAAACAAGATGTTGGTCAGGTTATCATCAACCTAATGGTAACATTCAATAGCACATGTGATACTGCTGTGAACAGCCCCTGCTGGAGTGTGGTTGCAACTCTCTCTGAACACTGTAGCACGAGATTGTGCAATTGCTTCTGAAGACCACACCTCATCATTTGGAAGTGCAGCCGATCCTGGTTTGCTGAATATTTAGGAATACTCAGCAAGGAGGAGGAGAGTGCACGTGATCCAGACTCTGCCATGAGCTAATAGTGGAATTTGAAACCTTTGCCTTTGTAGGAAAGAAGGCTTTGGACGTTTTAATAATTTCGGACATAGTCACGGTCTGTGTGACTCCTGATTTGTTTTTTCTGTGGTTTGGCAAAGTCTTTGCATCAACATTTCTGCCTTTCTAATTTTCGTTAGCTACGACTGACCCCAAGCTGGCCGCAGGTCTCTTTGATGACAGCGAGGACAGTGGGCTCTTTGTCACGCCAAAACCAGCCAAAGAGAAGCCGGGAGTGCAGCAGGTGAGTTAGAATGATACGGTAAGTATGTGGAGTGCAAATGCTGGTCGACTTCAACATTGTTTCCATTCCATATTTATCATCTTGAGCCATGCGTAATGTGTCACTTTATACATGTTTTTTAAAAAAAGTTTTCTGCTGAAAATTGCTCTCCGCTTGGATGGGAGGCTCTGATGCTGGAACTATCCTGAGTGGGTAAAGAATAAAGGAAAGCGGAGGATGGGGTGGGTGGTCGAGCTGCGGGGTGGTGGTGTTGGGGGTGGGTGGGGGAGAGACACCTTGATGGGAATTGAGCTGTTGGGGATACTGAATATGCTTTTGGTTGTGTTTTCAAGAACGCAGAGCCACACTCTGAAGTATTAGAATCCTCTCCCCACCTTGCTGACAAGTCCCAGACCAGCTCTGGTCTCTTCTCTGATGACGACGAGTCTCAGGTAAGGGAAGTGATGCAGAGACTGCAACGTTTTTGATATGGTGCCGACTGCACAAGCCCATAGATGCCCCATGAATTTTACAAGCAGTTACCTGATAATTCCATGGCAGTGCTATTTATAGCTGCTGCGTATTTCTATACACAGAAACTTCAATTCTCCTACTTTGCTGAAATGGACATTTTAAATAAAATTTGCCTTGTTAGATGAAACTGGCGTCCTGCAGCAACCGTCAGCACACGAGGTGCAAGTTACAGGCCCAGGCAGAAAAATTACGTGTAAAACTTTGTACCAAATACAGTGTTACTCTTCAGTCTTTGTTGAATAAAAATTAAGCTAGATGTTGAAGGTTGCTGTACGTCTAGAATACTCAGCTCAATTGTTCCATGCTGGATTTTTTAAGCTTGATCCGAATGAAATTTGAGATTTGGTAGATTTGTGACTTTTATTTTTTTCCTCACCACTTTCCCTTATTTGCTGGTGTACAATCCCACAAAGGTTGGTTACCCCCTCGGATCAGACCAACTCTTGTGAGCTCTCAATGATGAGTGCCTGCAGCCATTTCCAATTACCATCCTAATCCACTCCCAGTGTGTTCCAATGTTCCAACAATGCCAGATCCTGCCCCAAATTCGCCTGCTGACTTTCAGGTAGAATTACCGGTTTGCAGTCAGACGTGGGACCCCTACCTAAATTTTCCCTTTGCCGAAATAACGAGACCAGTTGCACTGCAGCTGGGATCAGCTAACTTGCTACAGAATGGGGATCAAATCTTGGATCATCATACGGTGCAGGTAAAGTATCAATAACCCTTTTTGTCATTTAGTGTTTTGCATTCACACTCTGGATGAAATTGAGTTTGGAAGGATGCGCAAGAGTTGTTGTTGTGCAGGTTCAGCCTCTCAACAGGATCTTCGCCTGCCTCTAACTCCTTCTTGTCCATAACAGGATCTATTCTCTTCAAACAAGGACACAAAAAGACACCAATCAAAGCAATCCTTAGGCCAGATCAGATCCAATCAGATTCCAATCTCATTCTTTGATGATGATGATGAGGTAATTTTTTGTTAATTCTGTAATTTAAAAAAAAATTCCTTCTTTGAACATTGTGCAATCTTTTAACCAGAGTAGCACTTTCTTACTTAATTAATTTCCAGAGGTATCAGGAAGGGAGTCAGAAGAGGATCTCGTTGAAGATTTCAGTTTGTCATTGTAAGCTATAAGAACAAGTTTCATGGACTACAAATATGATCTAACTTCTAATCAATCCTCTCACCTCAGAAAGAAGTATGGCTTTTCTTAGCCCCTGTAATTTATCTTTGTCTTTTTCTTTGTGTCCCGCTCACTCACCGTCACTTTCTTTTTCTATCTTCTCACTTTCTGTTTATTTCTCTCTCCTTCCCGTCTGTGTTGCGTTTTGTGCCTTATTGAGAAGTTGACAATGATGAGATAATTATGTCGGTCTCCGTATACAACAGAGTTTGGCCTCGGGAGGGATGGGGGAAGAGGCAGGAGGAAAAGTTCTTTCTCTCACAGGTAACTGAGTCATTCGGTCAGATTTTCCTGTGAATTTTATGTAGTAAATTTCTAAACTAATTATGCACTCTGGACTGAACACTGAATGGAGCAGCCCTGGTTGGCAGTAATGACAGTGAATCTTCTTCTGTGCTGCAATGTAATCTTTAACCCACACTGCTGCTCTGTTGCAGCTGTGTTCACCTCATTTATAATATTATCACTTCTTCTAGTTCTCACACGAAAGGAGTGAGGAAGGGTTGTTTATTCAATGCTATTAATCCTATTCTTCTGTTGTCGTATGGATTCTACCTCACTCGGACTTTGTGGGCCAGAGTTTATTCATGTTACACCGTATCTTTAGTGTAATGGGGCAGGAGAGTTTTCTTTCATTCATCCTCATTTCTCCAGGATTCAGTCATTGTCCATTGCCCTTGATAGACGATTTGTTCCCAAATGCCTTCATGTCCTCAACCAATAACATAGTACCCAGTGTACCCATGCATATTTTGTCTTTTCAGTTGACTCTCTGCTTCTGTCTATCCTTAGAAATGGTGTTAGTAAAGAAATAGTACTGGAGAAATTCATGAGACTAAAAAGCTAACAAATCCCCTGGATCTCATAGCCTACATCCTAGGATTTTAAAGAAGGTGGCTGCAGAAATGGCAGATGCGTTAGTTTTGATCTTCCTGAATTCTCTGATTTTAGAATTGTCCCCGTAGATTACAAGGTAGCAAATTCAAAAAAGGAGGAAGAGAGAAAACTGGTAACTGTTGGCCAGATGATACAACATTAGTGGTAGGCTGAATGTTAGAACCAATTGTTAGGGACGTAGTAATGGGGCACTTCAGAAATCATATGTTTTGGCAGAATCAACAGGGATTTATAAGAGGGAAATCATGCTTGACAAACCTGCAAGAATGTTTTGGGGTTGTAACCAGCAGGTTAGATAAAGGGGAACCAGTGGGTATAGTATATTTCGATTTTCACAAATGTTGGCGAGAGTGGTGCACAAGAGGCTATTACTCAAAATTAGAACTCATGAGATTGGGGGAATATATTAACATGGGTTGGCGATTGTTTAATGGATAGAAAACACTGTAGGAATAAATGGATCACTTGCATGTTGGCAGGCTGTAACTAAGGAAGGTTCAGGGCTTGGGCTGGTACAATCTATATTCATGACGTAGATGAGGGGACACTCCCCTCATCTAATATATCTAAGCTTGCTGACGATACAAGGTTAGGAGGGAAAGTGACCTTTTGAGGAGGGCGTAAAGAGGTGGCAAATAGATATAGGCAGGTGGTCAAGAATATGGCAAATGGAATATAATGTGCAGAAATGGGAAGTTATCCACTCTGCTAAGAAAGATAGAAAAGCAGAATATTTTTCAAATAGCGAGAGATTGGATAATGTTGGTATTCAGAGGGACCTGAGTATCCTTGCACATGAATCATGTAGTTACAGCAAACAATTGAGAAAGCAAATTGTATGTTAGCCTTTATTACAAAGGGATTGGAGTACAAGAGTCAAAAACGTCTTACTCTAATTATATAGGTCCTTGGTGAGACCACACTTTGAGTACTATTCCAATTTTGATGCCCATTCCTAAGAAAGGGTTTATTTGCCTTAGGAGGGCAATGAAGGTTCACGAGACTGATTCCTGAGATGACGGAATTGCCATGTGAGGAGAGGTTGAGTACACTGGCTGTAGGTCAAAGACTCACCAAAATTAATGTAAGGGTTATAACAATAATGGAGACATTAAAGGTCAACAACATCCCCAGATGGTTTCCATCCCAGGATTTTTTTTTTTAAAAAGCAGGCATGAATATTGGCGATGCCGTAATTTAAAAGCTCTCTTGATTCTGGAATTGCTTCTTTAGATTTCATTAAGAAATGAGAGCCAAGCCAAGTAATTATACACCAGATAGCCTCACATCAGTAGTTTGGAAATGACTAGAGTCTATAATTATGGATAGTGTCTGAACACATTGAAAATTGCTGAGAAAAGAGATATGTCTAAGCTTTTCACCTTGCATTCATCAGGACACTTCAAGAATATCAATATAAGGGGGAAAACAACAATTTATACTGTATGTAAAGAGTTCTGGTTGGCAAGTGGACTCTGGTAGAGGCATTGCCATGGAGAATGCCGCAGGGATGTTGACTGACAGTTAACTGCCAAGCATTGTTTGAAATTTAAACCAGGCAGCTTGACTCCGATTGGTCAAAGCATTGCCCTGAGGAATGAGTCAGCGAATGGCTGCAATGTGTGTACATGTTCTTTATGTCTGCAAAGAACAGGGCCCTGTGTATTTATATACGTAGCTTCCAGTACACACACGCGCCATTCTGCGAGCCCAACTGACAATCTTAAATTGGTTGTCAGCGTAATTCTTAGCACATTGAGGGTTATTTAGCAAATGTTGCCCAATCATAGAATCACACCTAATGTTGTACATTGTTTTGAGTTTTGCAAACACGGGCTGGTTGGGTACAGCCTGTACCTTGCCCGTTGTGAACAGTGGCTGGGACATGATAGAACCATAGAACACTACAGCACAGAAAAACAGGCCATTTGGCCCTTCTAGTCTGTGCCGAAATATTATTCTGCTAATCCCATTGATCTGCACCCAGTCCATAACCCTCCAGACCTCTTCCATCCATGTATCTATCCAATTTACTCTTAAAACTTAAGAGTGAGCCCGCATTTACCACGTCAGATGACAGCTTGTTCCACACTCTCACCCTCTGAGTGAAGAAGTTCCCCCTAATGTTCCCCCTAAACCTTCCCCTTTCACCCTAAAGCCATGTCCTCTCATGTTTCTCTCTCCTAATCTAAGTGGAAAGAACCTACTTGCATTTACTCTGTCTATACCCCTCATAATTTTGTAAACTTCTATCAAATCTCCCCTCATCCTTCTACGCTCCAAGGAATAAAGTCCTAACCTGTTTAATCTTTCCCTGTAACTCAACTCCTTAAGACCTGGCAACATCCTAGTAAATCTTCTCTGGACTCTTTCAATCTTACTGATATCCTTCCTGCAGTTAGGCGACCAGAACTGCACACAATACTCCAAAGTTGGCCTCACCAATGTCTTATACATGTCACCAATCTCACCAACGTCTTATGTTTGATATGATCCACCAGTCTTTGGGATGTACGGTCTACATACCTAGCATCACACTGATGCTGAAATTCATATACCATATTATTCATTTGTGTGATAGGCAGAACATCTTTTTGGCTTGATGGCAGCATCCTGTTAGTGGTGAATACCACTTGTGTTGCTAATGCATAGCAGCAGTGTGAGACAGCTAGCTTCACCTGTTGCTCAAATGTTTGAGATACCTTGGCCTTCCAGGGTAATCTGAGGCAGACTGGGCACTTTTCAGGGCTGAAAGTGTCGGCCTTAGGCCAGTTCATGAGTTTGTGTGAGAAACAGTGTGAAGTGATCTGATCAGGGCAGCCATTATCCTGCAGGATGCCTTTGATGTCCCCTATTTCAGCATCATACTTGCATGGTGAGCAAATGAATCGGGGTCCTATTTACAAGGTCACTGATAAGAGCAATCTTATGGCCGTGGAACTGTAAGAATCCCAATGCTTATATTGACCAGGTAGGCTTGTGGTAGCCCGTGGCAGAGAACCCCCAGCAGATTTCTCAACTGGTATGTTAAGGAAGGGGAGTTCATTTGACTGCTGCATTTCATTAGTGAATTTGAGCGCAGGACCGGCCACATTAAGACATGTAAGGAGATTGTTACATGCAGCTGCGGATTTAAATATAGAAAACATATCATCCACATATCGGAAATATGTGAGGGGTAGGAAGTTGGATGTCACTCTATCGAAGACACGTTTCTCATGGAACCCAACAAAGATGTTTGCGAGAGCTGGGCCTAGAGGGCATCCCATGGCAACAACATCTATTTGGGCAAACATGGTGTCAATAAAACTGAACTCAACTGCGTGAGTTCAGAGTTCATAAGTTCAATGAAAACTGATCCACATAGTGGTGGCAGGTCTAGATCGCTATGATATAGTACTGCAGCACAAATATTTATGGCTTCCTTAAGTGGAACATTGATGAATAGGCTAGCAATGTCAAATGAGCACATGGACGCAGCATTGCTATTGATATGCAAGTGCTATATGGCTTTCACAAGTGTGAAGGAATCTTTCACTGTGTTTGTGGAAAAGTTGTCAAAATTGGATGTAACAATCCCCCCAGCCACTTGGCCAATTCACGTTGTGCAGAACTGGTCATAGGGTGTAAAAGAACATAATTTTTGTGTGTCTTGGGCAGCCCATACATATGTGGACGTAGCAAACCGTGAGGATGATCTTTGTCATATATATCACGCGGTAGCTCATCTCTCAAGTTCTGTACTACCAAACGACCTTGAAAATTTTCAGCTGATTGGAGAGATCAGAAATTTATAAAAAGGAGGCCATGTCTGATGAATCTGATTTGAATTTTTTTGAAGTAGTGACTTGTATGGTAACTGGATAATACCTGTGAATGTAACTGGATAATAGCTGTGAATGTTGTTCATATGGACTTCCAGAAGGCATTTGATAGAGTCTCTCATAAGAGACTGTTAGTTAATGTCGTAACTCATGGAATTGAAGGCAAATTGTTGACCTGGTTAGGAAATTGCAGAGAGAGAGAGAGAGGAGGGATAACGGTCAGCTACTCTAATTGGCAGGATATGGTGTGATTTCATGCAATGATCTGTGTTGGGGCCTCAACTATTTATTAGGTTATGTAGATGGACATATTGCAAAGAAATAGGTTGAAGTGAATGGGCAAATAGATTTCAATGCAGCCAAATGTAAGGTCATCTGCTTTGGACCTAAAAAAGATAGAGCAGAGGACTTTGTACGTGGTGAGAAGCTGCAAATAGTGGAAATGCTGCATGACTTCTGGATCCAGGTAAAAAGAACATTATTTTCTTTACATGTTCATATTTTAATCAAGAAGGCTAATTGTTTGCTGGTCTTTATATGTAGAGGTCCAGAATACAAGGACTAGAAGTTATGCTTCTGCTATATCACGCCTGGAGTACTGGGAGCAGTCTTGGACACCACACCTTGGAAAGGATTTATTGGTCATTTAGGTGTGCGTTTAACAGAATTATACCTGGATTCCTAAGGGTTAAATTATGAGGCAAGATTACATAAAATAGGATTGTATTCCCTGGAATTTAGAAGGCTACTATATGCAGTAACTATTTGGCTTATCTTCTGTATGCAATGGTGTATGTCTGGGCATGTTGAAGGGCTTTGATACCTTCTCCTGAGTGTCTGTCTGTTTTTGCTGGGTTTTGTAGGGCGATCTCTTCAGTTCTGCTGCAAAGGATATTGCTGCAGCAAAGAAATCGCAGCAATCGCATGAACCTAAACCTCCAACCAACGGATTGATATCCACTGCATTGTTTGACAGTGATGACATGGTAAGGGGTTTGGGAAAATCTACGCACATCTTCCAAAGAGTCCTGAAATAAAAACAGAAAATGCTGGAAAAATTCACATCTGGCAGCATCTGGAGAGAGAGACAGAGTTGATGTTTCGAGTCTGTATGACACTTCTTCCCGTGTTCTTTGAATGCTTACCCAATTCACAAGTGTAACATTAGGGATGTCCCTTGATCCTGACCCACAAATTCCACATCAAGTCCATCACCGACATTACCTGCTTCTACTTCTGGATATTGCCCATCTTGCCTTACTGCTGCTGAAGTTGCCATCGTACTTTTGTCACCCTAATCCTTCTCTCTCCAATGCCTCCTTTGCTGGCCTCCCAAATTTTGATCCCTATAAACTAGTTTACCTGGAGCTTTGTATGCTAGCCACAGTCCCACTATCCTATCACCATGTTCTTGTGTTTTTTTTTAATTGGGTTTTCGTTCTGAAGCATTTCGACTTCGAAATCTCTATCCTCAACTTCCTCCGTGCTTTCTCTCCATGCTATACCTAACCCATGTCCTGGGTTGCTCTTCCAATTCTGTTAGGATGAGCGTTCCCTGATCCTGCCATCGTGACAGAGCCTTCAGTATCTCACTTGCACGCTCTGGAGCTCCCTCCCTAAACCTGTTCACCTTACTGCATTCCTGACCTATTCAGTGGTCATCTTGCTGCTACACAAACTGTTATCATGATATCACACAGCACAGAAGGAGGCGGTTTGACCCAGCATACCTGTACCAGTTCTTTGAAAGAGCTATGAATGAGTCCAACTTGCTCACTCTTTCCCCTAGCTTTGCAATAACTTTGTTTTTTCCCTTTTCAAACGTTCAAACATTTTCCTTTTAAAATCTTACTATCAAATCTGCTTCCACCACCCTCTTAGGCAGTGTATTCCAGACTGTAATAACTCGCAATGTGAAAACAATTTTCCTCATCGTCAGCCCCCCACACCCAACTCGATTTTTTTTTGCTGCTTACCTTATATCTGTGTCCTCTACTTACTGGCAGTCCAATGAAACACTTTCTCCTTATTTTGGACTGATCAGGCGGGCAGAAAAGTGGCAAATGGAATTCAGTCCAGAGAAGTGTGAGGTGATGCAGTTGGGGAGGTCAAACAAGGCAAAGAATTACACAATAAATAGGAGGATACTGAGAGGAGTAGAGAAAGTGAGACCCCTTGGGAGTGAGTGTCCACAAATCCCTGAAGGTAACAGGACAGGTCGACAAGGTGGTTAAGAAGGCATTTATTAGCCAAGGTATAGAATATAAGAGCAGGGAGGTTATGCTGGAACTGAATAAAACATGAGTTAGGCCACAACTTGAGGACTATGTGCAGTTCTGGTCACCTCATTACAGAAAGGATGTAATTGCATTAGAGAGGAGAATATTGCCAGGACTGGAAAATTGCAGCAATGAGGAAAGGTTGGATGGGCTGGGGTTGTTCTCCTTGGAACAGAGGAGGCTGAGGGGAGATTTGATTGAGATGTACAAAATTGTGAGGGGCCTGGATAGAGTGGGTAGGAAAGGCCCATTTACTTTAGCAGAGAGGTCAGTGACTAGGGGGCATGGATTTAAAGCGATTGGTAGAAGGATTAGAAGGGAGAGGAGGAAAAATGTTTTACCCAGAGGGTTGTGGGGGTCTGGAACTCACTGCCTGAAAGGGTTATAGAGGCAGAAACCTTCAACTCATTTAAAAGGTGTCTGGATGTGCACCTGGAGTGCGGTAACCTTCAGGGCTACAGACCAAATGCTGGAAAGTGAGATTAGGCTGGGAGTGGCTCGTTTTTCAGCCAGAACAGACACGATGGGCCACATGATCTCCTTCTGTGCCATAAACTTTGTGATTCAATGATTACTATTTACTCAGTTAAAACTCCCATAATTTTAAATACCTCCATCAAATCTCCCATCCGCATTCTCTGCTCCTAGGAGAACAATCTCTAGTCTCTCCACATAACTGAAATCCCTCAAGCTTGGTACTATTCTAGTAAATCTTTGCACCTCTCCAGTTGATTTTTCTATGTCAAAGGCACCGAAAATGGAAATTATCTCCCCCCCCCACCCCCCGTCGCCGCCCCATTACCTCTCTTGGTTCAAATGCCATCAACGACAGCATCTAGGCAGAATCACCTATTCTAAGTCAACTCAAACGTGTTCCAGCACTTCAATGCATCTCTTTCTTTGCAAATATTGTTATTGCCAAAAGCTGCTGCTTCATGGGGCGTTTCCTGTTTTGTAGGATGAATGGCAAAGTTTGGGACTGCAGGCACCTGTGGCAGAACGTGCTGTGGACAGTGAGGCTGCACAGCCATCATTGAGAAAACAAGTGACGTCCAAGGCCACTGCAGCCTCAAGAGCACCAAAAAAGACCAGTCTGTTCGATGACTATAATGAAGAGGATGACTTATTTGGCGTGACTCAGAAGGAAAGGTGAGACCAAGCATACGTAGCATTCTAAAAGCACACAGAGGGACGCAGAGGTAAATGAAACACGTTGCACTTGGTAGAGATGTATGGTGCTATACTAAATGCGGAGCTGAGAATTGATAAAAGGGCCAAAACGATCCAAGAAAGCCTGTACAAATTTAAGGTCTCAAAACTGCAGAGAGAGTGTACTGCTTCGGGCGCAGACTGGGACCTGGCGCACTTGATGGGCTGGGGTGCAAAACGTTGGAGAGCAAACATTTCGGAGGGTTACAGAAAGAGCTCCATGCTTGAGTGCACAAATGTTGTGGAGATGTAGAGGGTACGGTTTACTGGATGTACAATAACAGCTTGTATTTATATAGAGCCTTTATCATTGTAAGCTATCTAAGGTACTTAAGAATGTTAATGAACAAAATTTGACACCGAGCAGGCAAATGCCCAAAAGCTTGTTCAAAGGACCATCTTAAAAGGAGGGACTAGAGGTAGAGAGTTACTTAATGCACATGAGATATCTTGTGTATATATAGTGTATTTCAATATTTGTACTGCCCCCCGGAATGGCTTGGATGTTAACTTGTCAGTTGGTTAAATGTCTGCGATGATTGATGAAGCTTTCCAAAAATACCTCGGTGATCTCGCAGGTTAAGTTCAGACACAGTGGTTTTCCGTTCTCCTTTATGACGAGTAGTCTTCCAGTATAACCTAAAACAAGCCACACGCATAGCTATCATTGTGGAAACTATACCTGTGAAGTTCGGATGCATGGAAGCATTTTTTGATCATGTGTGCTTTGTGTGTTGTCATCATCTATTTAAAAGCTGTTCTGCAGCCTGAACATTGAGTTCTTTCAGTTCTAGCTAAACTTAGCTCCATTTCAGAAACTTGATTCTCTGATATAAGCAGCATGGATGTGAAATGTTGAGAATGTACAAAGCATACATTTTAATGTTTAAAGATGCACTATGACCCTTCCACAACCCATCCTCATCCACAGTTTTCTTTCCCTGTTCTTGCTCTGTGCTCGGAGGTTAGATGTGTTTGAGAAAGGTGGTGTAGGCTCAGATTTTGAATACATTGAAAGGGCTCAAACCATTAACAAAAGTTTCTGCACGTCTACTGTAGTTATTGTAATCTCTTTCCTTCCCTGTCTAGTCAGAAGAAATCCCAGAAAGTGTCGCTTTTGTTTGAAGATGATGATGAAGGTGATCTTTTTGCATCGAAGCCAGTAGCCAACAAATCTGCTCCTCAGGTATTAGGATCAACGTGCTTTGTGGTACAGTTGGCAGTAAAATGCCCCCTTTTGTGTTTTCATTCACTATTAATAAAAAAAACATTCATTGTTACCCGCTGTGGAGCTGAACTGTACAGACCACTGGGATTTGAGTGGACACTGGACCTGGTGTTGAGTTGACTGGTCTCAGCTGAGAGCCCTTGTAAACATGCTGCAACAGGCTTGCAAATAAGGAAGAAGTAAATCAACCTGGTGCCCGGGGAGCATTATCCAAGTGCGCTTGAGTGGACAGTGAGAGCAGGAAAGGAATCTCTGCTGCTGCCACCACCAAGCATACCATCATTTCTGTATGCTATAACAGTGACTACCCTCCTCCAATTACCATGCCCTAAGAGGCCGTTGGCAACCATGGAGTTCCATTGGATTGGCCCACGATGATGCTTGGTAAATGACTGCAGTGGTTTTGCCGTTGCCTTCTGTGATACAGCTGACCAGGAAACTCTCCCACTCTTACTGCCTGAAGCCCTTACGTGGAAGGATTTACAGGCTGAATCAAAACCTGTTTAGCCGAGTTAGGAACATGTCTTCCATGGCCATCAAGCCCTGATGTGGGACTTGAACCCAGAGCTTCTGGCTCAGAGGCAAGGACGTTACCACTGCGCCACAAGACCACCCCACATCAGTGATTACACTTCAAAAAGTGCTTCATTGGCCACAAAGCGTTTTGTGATCTCCTGTGCTTGTTAATAGTGCTATAAAATTGCAAGTTCTTTCATTATCTCGAGTAGCCTGCAGAATTTGCTGTCTAGGTTTATCCGAAAGGAATGGGTACTTTTGTGTCGCAGCTTTAGCAGAATAAAAACGTTTTGCTATTTTTCAAGACAATTTTGCCACATGAGATATTAGAACAGGTGGCCAAAAACTTGGTCATAGAGGAGGTTTTACAGTGCGGTTTAGAAGTGTCCGGTGGGAATTTTGGAGCTGGTTGCACATCAGCACTGGCAAAATAAAGGAAGTCAATGTACAGGAAGTGAGAATTGGAGGAACGCAGGGATCTCTGATGGTTGTAAGGTTGGAGGAGCCTAAAGATGGGAGGAATGAGGCCAGGTGGGACATGAACAAAACAGTGAGAGTTTTAAACTGAAGGCATTGTCGAACTGGGAGCCACCGTAGGTTAGTGAGCAGGAGTTAGGGTGAGTGGGACTTGATGTGAGCTAGGATATTGTGGATGGGGCAGGGGGTTTTTTATGCACTCGTTGCTTTGTGCAGTGTTTTCTTTGTGGAACTGAAGTTCTTGGCTGCTTTTTCTCATTTTTAAAAAAAAAAATCCTGTTTTGACAGAAGCCAGCTGCTCTTCCCCAGGACTCATTACTCTTCAGCAAGATTGTGGACAGCGACTCTGTTGAGGAGTTTGATGGGAAGAGGCAACTGGAGCAAGGGGTTGGGGCAGAACCAATGCCGGCGGGAACAACTCGTCTCTTCGCTGGGATTGAACAACAAAGTAACACAAAGATGGTATGTCAACATACTTTCCTGCAGATTATTTTGTTGATGTGGGCATTACTGGTAAGACCAGAGTTTACTGCACATCATTAATTACCCTGAAAAGTGCGTGAGTGTCAGCTTGTAGCATGCTCACTTCTGAACCACCAAGATTGTGTTCAAGTCCCACTCTAGGACCTGAGCACAAAAACAAGGTTTACGCTCTCTAGTGTTGTACTGAGAATGTGCTGCACTGTCAGAGGTGCTGTCTTTTGGATGAGATGTTAAAACGAGCCCCCTCGGAGGGACATGAAAGAGAATTGAGGCACAATTTTGAGGAAGAGCAAAGCAGTTATCCCCAGTGTCCTGGTCAATACTTATCCCAAAAAAATAGATGACCTGGCCATTATCATATTGCTGTTAGTGGGAGCCTGCTGTGTGCACTCTGTTTCCAATGTTAGAACAGTGACTAGTCTTCAGAAGTGTTTCATTAGTTGTAAAGAGCTTTGGACACCTGGTGCATATGAAAGGTGCTATGTAAATGTAAGTTTTTTTTTCTCGCATGTAGCTGTGAGCTGCCACCTTGAGTTGCTGCAGATATCAGTTTGATATAACTGAGAAGCTCACTGGGACAGTCGGGGCAGCTAGGAGTCGGTCCTGCTGGAATGGGTCTGGAATCACAGGCCAAACCGAGGAAAGGTGGCAGATTTCCTTTCCTGTTGAGTGTTTAGGAGCCAGTTGCATTTTTACTGATAGTTGAACGGCCTCCTGGTCAGGCATCGCTACAAGTGAAGAGGAGGGCACCATAAATAGAAGTAGTCTGGTCAAACTGATACTGTGTTGATAACTTAGGTCCGCTTTGAATTAGAAGTTGGATGGAAAACCACATGGTGGTTGGGCATTTTAGGGACCTCTGACCTGATGCTGCTTGACTCATTCAGGTTGTGTTGCTTGCTTTAGGCCGCGATTGGCTTGTCTGCATTCCTTACCAGCAACGGTTGGATTTGTGGTGTGACGGGTAGAGAGAGCCAGGTGCAAAGAGGAAGAGGGCACTATTTTACACGGGTATTACCAGAATGACACAGGAGCTGGAAGGGTTAAATTAGGAGGACAGGTTGTGTAGACTACTCATGTAGACGCTCAGAGAAGACCCAAGGGGTGGTATAATCGAGATTCATCCAATTAAGAAGTTAACAGAGTAATTGGAGAGAAACTATTTCCTGTGGTGAGGGAGCTCAGGGTAAGGAAAACAGAACCTTTAAAATCAGAGCCAGACTGGCCAGGGATGATGTCACGAAGCCTTCTTTCACACAAAGGGAAATGGAAATCTGGAACACTCCACCCAAAAAGCTGTTGAGGCAGGAGGAGGTCAGCTGAAAATTTTCGAACTGAAATTTATAGATTTTTGTTAGACAGTTGTGTTAAGGTTTGCAGAACCAAAGCAGGTGCATGAAGTTAAGATACAGCTTTGATCTAATTGAATGGCAGAACAGGCTGAAGGGGGCTGAATGGCCAACTCTTCTTAAATTCTGGTAGCTGGTAAATTTTAATTTCATAACTTATTCAGTTGAATTTAGCACTACAGTGTAGGTTGCCGTTGGTAATGGATTTCAGAATCTTGCTATAAGCAAATGCAATGTGTAGCATTCAGATTGTATTTATGTTCTAATATTTTCAGCTGGACTCTCAGGGTGTCACTACCCAGGAAAGTGATGGTCTGTTTGGACAGAGTATCACAGGTTTGCAGGAGGAATTACAGAGCAATCTGAACCCTGTTGTGAGCCTGTTTGATGAAGAGGATGAGGAGAATCTGGAGGGTACGCTCAATCAGTGCAGCCTGGTTAATGATGAAAAGGTAAAGTGCAGTGTAAAAGATTTCTTGAGAATTAGTGTTTAACAACCGGCCACCCCAAAATCATTTTTTTTTTCCCCCTTCAGCTTCCCGAGAGTGGTGTTAGTACCAGGGTGTTCCAGGACGAGGAGTTGCTGTTCAGTCAACACCAGCAGAAGGACAATGACCCAGATGTCGACCTCTTCGCTGATGCCCTGAAACCAGAGGTGAGCTCTGAACTCTGCTATTAACTGGGTGACCCTCTTGATGCTTCACCGAAAGCAGGTGCCTGGCTCATGGAGCAGGTCCACCAGCCTAGGAGATAAGTCCATCCTGCCCGCAGTGTGTACTATGCTTGTGGGCTTGCAACATGTGAGAATCTAATGTGATGGGAGTTGTGCGTGTTGATGCTCCTAATGTTGCAGTTACACACTGCAGCGTAAACACGGTGATTGCGGAGCTGAGCGCCTCCCCTCTTGGACCTTCACACTGTGGGTGAGTTAGGGCCAAGGTTAGGCGGATAGCAGTTGCGGGTTCGATTTCTGTGTGTCATGATGGCCTTTAGGTGCTGGTTCACTTCTCTGGGCCTCATATTACGAGGCAGCTTCTGAAGTATTCCAGAGTTAACCTGAAATGCCATCAAACTGATATAAAGGAAAGCTCTGTTCATACCTCCTGACTCTGGGCTTATGTGGCAGGTTAAAAAGTCAGGGATAAAGCCTCCGGTTAACTCTCCACCTGTATCTCAGACCAAAGCTGTGGAGCTTCCGAGCAACGATCTCTTCGATGGAGCTGACAATCTGTTCACCTCAAAGGTAATTAAAAAAAAGTAACTGCTGGAAATCTCCAGTAAAATGCTGGAAATAGATGGTGGAATGTGTAATGGGATAAAGGGATAAACATTTTAGTTAGAAGCTTCATTGGAATTCTTTACAGCTGTGTTCCTAGCCAGCTACCATTTTAATCTGCTTTTGAAGTCGGGTGCTTCTCACAGTATCACAGTATCTTTATGTTGCAGAAGGAGTCTATTTGCCCATCAAGTCTGCACTAGCTCTCTGAAAGAGCATTCCACCGAGTCCCACTCCCTACTTTATCCCTGTAACCTTGCACATTCTTTTCAGGTAGCAATCCAATTCCCTTTTGAATACCTCGATCGAACCTGCCTTTCAGGAAGTTTGTTCCAGACTCCAACCACCCTCTGGGTGAAAAAAATTTTCCTCACATCACATTTACTTCTTTTGCCAATTATTTTGAATCTGTGCCCTCTAGTTCTTGGTGCTCTCTTGAGTGGGAACAGTTTCTCACTATTTACCCTATCCATGCCCCTCAGGATCTTGAATACCTCCAACAAGTCTCCTCTCAGCCGCCTTTTCTCCAAGGAAAATAGTCCCAACCTCTCCAATCTATCTTCATAGCTGCAGTTCCTCATCTCAGGATTCATTCTTGTGAATCTCCTCTTTACTCTCCAATGCCTTCACATCCTTCCTCAAGTATGGCATCCAGAAGATAAGGCCTAACTAGTGTCTTAAACAAGTTCAACATGACCTCCTTACTCTTGTACTCAATTCCCCTATTAATAAAGCCTAAGGTACTATATGCTTTATTAACTACTCTCTCAACGTGCCCTGCCATCTTCAATGACCTATGTATGAATACACTGAGATCCCTCTGCGCTTGTAGCTTTTTTAGAGGCTCTCCCTTTATTTCATATTGTTTCACCATATCTTTCCTGCCAAAATGAATCACCTCACACTTCTCTGCATTGGACTTCATCTGCCACTTGTCTGCCCAATCCACCAACACGTCTGTCCTTTTGAAATTCAAGACTTTCCCCATCACAGTTGACAATATTTCCAATCTTCGTATTATCTGCAAATTTTGAAATCATGCCCTGCACACCATAGTCTAGGTCATTGATATATATCGAGAAGAGCAAGGGTCCCAACACTGACCCCTGAGGAACCCCACTACAGACCTTTCTTCAATCTGAAAAACAACCATTTATCACTACTTTGTTTCATGTCACTCAGCCAATTTCTTATCCAAGTGCCTACTTTCCCTTTTATTCCATGACCTAGAATCTTGCTCACAAGTCTGGCGTATGGCACCGTTTCAAATGCCTTTTGAAAATCCACATAGACTTCATCAACAGCATTTTCTTTATCAACCTTTCTTGTTACCAACTCAAAAAACTCCAAGTTACTTACATGTGATTTTCCCTTGATGAATCCATGCTGGTTTTTCTTAATTAGGTTGCTCTTGTCTAAGTGATTATTGATTTTTATCCTGTGCAATAGTTTTCAAAAGTTCCTCTACCACTGAGGTCAAACTGACTGGCCTGTAGTTTATGTTTGCACCCCTTTTTGAGCAAGGGTGTAATATACGCAGTTCTCCAGTCATCTGGCACCTCCCCTGTGTCTAAAGACTGGAAGATTATCACCGATGCCTCTGCAATTTCCACTCTCATTTCCCTCAGCACCCTTGGATGCATCTCATCTGGTCCTGGTACCTTATCTATTTTAAGTAAAGATAGCCATTCCAACACTACCTTACTCTCAATTGGAAGCTATTCTGGTGTACCAGTTACCACCTCTTCTCACCTTGGCCTGGGTAGCAAGTTCTTCCTTTGTAAAGACAGATGCAAAGCACTCGTTCAATACCTCTGCTGTTTTTCCTGCCTCCACATGCAAGCCCCCTTCTTTGTCCCTAACGGGCCCTACTCCTTCTTTTACTACCCTTTTATTATGTACAAGCTTATAGAAGACCTTGGGATTCCCTTTTATGTTCTCTCGGATGTTAAACTGCAAAATGGATTAAAACAAGCTTTTCAAAATGAACACGTTATTTCACCTGTGCAGTGGGAATGAAACAAATGAAATGGCCCCGAGGTTAACTTTTATTGATCAGCAGGAAGGTGTGTTGCAGGTTACCGTACAGCACAGTCATCTTCAGATCGGAACCCCAAATGGACTGATGGGATAAAAGTACCTCTGTGGTCTTCCATTTATTTTCCTGCTACCCAGCAACTGAACCAGGCTGAATATAGAAGGTTCAGAGGGGAGGTGAAAAAGCAAATGAGAGAAGGGAAGAGGGAGTATGAAAAGAGACTAGTAGCTAACATAAAAGTCTTCTGTAGGCATATAAATAGTAAAAGGAGGAGTAGGGCCAATTAGACAGTCAAAGGGGATTTACACTTGGAGGCAGAGGGCATGGCTGAGGTGTTAAATGAATACTTTACATCTGTCTTTACCAAAGAAGATGGTGCTACCCAGGCCATGGTGAAATAGGTTATTTATGCACTGGATAGGCTTAATATTGGTAAGGAGGTAGGTAAGTATTGGATCGACTGTCTGTACTTAAAGTTGATAAAGAAGAGGGACCAGATGAGCTGTATCCAAGGATACAGAGAGTAGAAATTGCAGCAGCATTGGCCATAATGCTTCAGTCTTCCTTAGACTCAAATGGTCCCAGAGGAGTGGAACATTGCAAATGTCCAACAAAGGGTGTAAAGATAAGCCCAGCAACTACAGGCCGGTCAGTTTAACTTCAGTGGTGGGGAAACTTCTAGAAACAGTAACTTGGGACAAAATTAATAATTACATGAACAAATGTGTGTTAATTAAGGAAAGTCAACATGGATTTTTTTTTTTAAAAATTGTGTTTAACTTGCTGAAGATTCTTGAAGGCAACAGAGAGGATTGTTGCGGGCAATGCTGTTGACATGGTGTACATGTTCCAAAAAGTGTTTGATGCAAAGCTGCACAACAGACTTGTGAGCAAAGTTATAGTTCATGGAATAAAAGGCAAAGTAGCAACATGGGGATGGAATTAGCTGAGTGACAAGAAACAGAGAATAGTGGGTAATGGATGTTTTTCCTGCTGGAGGAAGGTTTGTAGTGGCGTTCCCCAGGAGTAAGTGTTGGGACCCTTGCTTTTCCTGAAATATATTAAGATCTTGGTTCACAGAGCACCGTTTGAAAGTTTGTGGATAATACAAAACTTGGAAATGTTGTGAGCTGTGAAGAGGATAATGTAGAACTTCAAAAGGGCATAGGAAAGTTGGAGGAATGAGTGGACGAATGGCAGACAAAGTTCAATGCGGCGAGATGTGAAGTGGTTCATTTTGATAGGAAGAACATGGTGTGACAATATGAAATAGAGTACAACTCTAAAGGGGGTGCAGGAGCAGAGGGACTGGGGTTTATATGTGCATTAAGCATTGAAGGCGGCAGGTTGAAAGCACAGTTAATAAAGCATACAGTATCCTAGACTTCATTAATAGGGATAGAAGAGTACAAGAGCAAGGAGGTTATGTTGAGCTTGTATAAGGAACTTGTATAAGACACTAGCTTGGCCTCCAGCTGGAGTAGCTGTGTCTAGTTCTGGGCGCTGTACTTTAGGAAGGATGTGAAGACATTGGATGGAGAGAGTACGGAGGAGATTCACAAGAATGATTCCAGAGATGAGGAACTTCAGTTGTGAAGGTAGATCCCAGAAGTTGGGACTGTTTCCCTTTGGTGAAAAAGACAGCTGAGATGAGATTTGATAGAGGTGCTCAAAACCATGAGGGGTCTGGACAGAGTAGATTGGGAGAAACTGTTCCCACTCGTGAAAGGATTGAGAACAAGGGGGCACAGATTTAAAGTAATTGTCAAAAGAAGCAAAAGTGATATGAGAAAAACACTTTTGTGCGGCCAGTGTTTATGGTCTGGAATGCATTGCCTGAGAGTGTGGTGGAGACAGGCTCATTTGAGGCATTCAAAAAGGAAGTAAACTTATCTGAAAAGGAAGAATGTGCAGGGTTATGGGGAGAAGGTGAGGGAATGACACAAAGGAAATTTGCTTATTTGAGGAGCCAGTGCCGTCCTGGTGGGCTGAATGGCCTTCCGCGCTGTAACAATTCTGATGTTAGAACCTGTAGCCTAAGTGATATTGGGCCAATCACAGTGATGTGCTGGTGAGTTTAAAACTGCTGTGCGGTGTGGATTGAGTCCCCACAAACCAGCCGAGAGTCAACTGGCATAAACTGGCTACGTTATAAATAATTCACAAGTTTCATTGTTAACATTTCAATTTTTATTTCCATGGGAAGGCACAGTCCGCGAAGGCAGCTTCGTCTACCGCCAGTATTTTTGAAGACAGTGTCGATGAGGATCTCTTCATGGCTGTTCCTAAGAAGCCACCTGTGGTACAAAAGGTAATTCTTGGCATTTACAAGCATAACGAAAAGAAGGTTTAATATAAGGCCATCGAGCCAGCCCTATCCAGGTAATAGGGCTACCACATCCACTGATGATCCATTGCTTAACCACACCCTCTCCTTCGTGAAGACAAGGTTTGGTGAGCTGTGGAACTGCAGCTATTTCAGCGAAAAGAAATCCTCTTAAGACAATCATGCAAGGTTCAGGAATCCAACAGCCCAGTTGACCTGGCCCTGCCATGTAGAAACTGAATTACAGCAAAGGACACCTGTAATGACCACCCCCCCTCCCTCTTTTTCTTCCATTTTGAAAGAAGCCAGTGCTTAAGAGAACAGGGATTTCGCAGGTTGTCGCCACCAAAGCCAGTGAACATCCCAAGAAAGCACGTGATGAAGCACTGAACAAACAGAGACCAGAGGAGAAGGAAGTAAGGAAGCTTCACGTTTCTTTAGGTTTTGAATGCAGACAGGTGCCCCTTTGTGTGTTTCCAGGTGAAGCAACATAAACCTTTGTTTTGCTGTCACCCCTGGTGCTGTGGGTTTACGCTTACAGGTAACCTTCAGTTCACTAGCGCAACACACAAGTAACTGAGCAAGTGTTACAAATAATGTAAGCTGCAGCACTGCTGCAGATCTTTGTGACTAAAATGGATATTCACAAATATCATAAAAATGTGTACTATAGTGGCACAGAACAATTCAGTTTTTGACATTTTTGCCCATGTTTGATGTTTGGTATTGAAGTTGACTAACTGACTGACTTTAATCTCCTGATTTTTCCACCCCCCTCCCCCATTCACAGAAACTCACCAACACAGGTCCCATTAAAACAAAAGGACCTTCCTCTCGGATTGGAAAACTCCAAGTAACTGTTTTGTAACTTTATTTATCTCGGGATTAATAAAATTCTTCTTTTTCCACTTTTCCACTTCTTGCTTTTTGATGTTACGTCAACTTCAGAAATCTGTCCTCCGCATGCTGTTTTCGTGTTGGCACTGAGCAGTGTAAACAGGAGGCGTGCCCAAGTGTGTTAAGTCTGTCCTCACTGTACTCATATCAGCAGCTTACAACTGTCAAGTCGAGGGAAGCCAGGTATAAATGGGTGCTCGAGGAAGGGAATAAAAATGAAAGTTTTGAACTGGCTGCCTTTTGGGAGTAAACCAGACCTGACTCACCAGCTTTTGGAAAGATGGATTTGCATTTATGTTGCGTTTTACATGACCACTGGACTTCTCAAAGTGCCTTACAGCCAGTGAAGTACTTTTTGAATGGTAGGGCAGAATTTTATGGTCACATCGCGGCAGTGCAGGAAAATCCCGCTGGCAGAGGGGGGGAGCTGTAAAATTCCACCCTTAGTCACTGTTTAAATGTAGGAAACATGGCACCCAAATGCGCAGAGCAAACCCTCTCAGACATAAGTGTGATAATGACCAGGTAATCTGTTTTTGTGTGTTAATTGCTTTAAACATAGGCCAGTGCACCACAGAGAACTCCTCCCCCCTTCCAAATGGTGCCGTGTGATCTTTTACATTTGCCCTCATCTGACAAAAGGCACCTCCAGTAGTGCAGCACTGCTTTAGTACTACACTGAGCATCACACACTAGATCTTGGTGTTCAAGCGCTGGGATGGGACTTGAACCTGGAATCTTTTTGACTCTCGGGTAAGAGTGCTATCCATTCAACCATGGCTAACACACTCTGGCTGTGCATGTTGGGAATTCTGGGATCATTCGGGGTTTGTCTTTTTTTGGCCTTTCCAAAGCTGTTAGGGTGCAGTTTAATGGCTACTCTAGTATCTCACCCAAGATGTTGTTGAAGATTGTTTAACGGTTGTTACAGCCAAGGCTGATCCCGTTCTTCTCACCCAGTCAACTTGTGTGCACTTTCTGATGGGGGCCCCTATTGATTTACTCCCCTATCTCTATTAGCGCAGGGACACTGAGGCTAATTGCAGTACCTGAAAGGCTGCTGCAGCTGAACCCCGCTATCTTGCCACAAGCTGGGATTTGGGTCAAGAATCTCCTGGTCTATGCAGTTTAGTCCTACATTGGGTGGTGTCTTTGCCAACTAGAGAGAATGGCACAGAATCTAGGAACGCATATCAGATAACACCTTGTGTTAGCCTTGGGGGTTTTCTTGACTGTCGAGTGGCCGTTGTTTAGTTAGCATTGATCGCGAGGAGGAAACGAGCTTAAGATGGATGACCAGCAAAATTCTGAGCCTCTGAATAGCAGAGATTTGTATGTAGGCAGCGGATTTGTGACTTGACAGTTTGAGTTTGACTTTGCTTCTCCTCTCCAGCCTCTGCAGCATTACTGCTCTGTACGTTCTGTTTCCTCCAAATAAAGCGCAGCAGCAAACAGTGAACTTTGTAAAATCCTTCCCAGCTGAATATAAAGCTGCATGTTTGTGTTGGTGCACAAAGGGCAACATGCTTTGGAAACAGTTCCTTGTGGATCAGTTATTGAATATTAAATAGCTATCAAATCTTCACTGCTTAAAAACTAATAAGACTTCAGACAGCTTTTAACTATATAGCAGTAACAGTATGCACATGCTTGTCTTGTTTCCTCCTATTCCCCTCTCTTTTGATTTCAGTTTTGTAATTTCATATCTGGTTATGTCCAAGGTTCCCTAATTTTCCTCTCTCTCAGGCAAACTTGGCGATTAACCCAGCGAGCCTCCTGCCTGGAGCTTCACCCAAAGTTGCCGTTGTTACATCTGGGTCAGTGTCACCTTCATCTCCACCTGGCTTGCCTTTGAGTGAGGCCACACCTTCAGCTTCAGGACCAGCTGTGAGTGACGGCGCCAGTGTGAGTTTCGATCAACCGATGCAGGCGAACACTTTGACCAGTGTTAATAAGGTAAGATGTGGCAAAAGTCGAGCATTTTGATTAAACGTTTAGCTTTGTTTTAATTGTCTCGACATGAGTGTAGAAGTGAAGTTCATTTACAGAAGTTGCAATGTGATTAAGTGCTGAGGGAGGAGCCAAGACATCAATTCAAAGACAATAAGGATGTGTAACAACTTCTGTTGCATTTGTTTGGCAGCTTTCTGAATTAGATGAAGGTATTCAAATAACATGAAGGATGGTTTACTTTTACTGGGATATTTATCAGTCTGCATTTCAATAACTGTAAGTGATCTAAAGTCTTCAAAAAGAAACGAGAAAACTTGAAAAATATAAGATAAATCCGTGAAAAATGTTTTTTAAAAATCCAGCTTAGCACTAAGTTTCAAGTTTTATTTTATTAAAGGGGTTAGCATAATGCACAAACTGTGTACGCATTGTGTTACTGCTGCTAATGTTTGTTCTTTTACTGTTAAATAAGACTGTTTGGTAATTAAAGCCAAAAATGAGGGCGGGTTTGGTCTTCTATCTTGTGCTCTGGGCACCACATCTGAGGAAGGATATATTGGCCTTCAGGAGGTAGCAGCACAGATTCAACAGGATGATACCTGAGCTAAAAAGGTTGGATTATGAGGACAAGTTGCAAAGACTAAATTTGTATTTCTTCAAATGTAGGAAAGAAGGATTTGCATTTTTCTAGCATCTGTTACCCAATACAGGACCTCCACAATTACAGCCAATGAAGCATTTTTGAAAAGCATTCACTGTTGTCGTATAGGAAATTTGGCAGCCAATCTGCACACAACAAGCTCCCAGAAACAGCAGTCTGGTGATGATCAGATAATCTGTTTCTGTGACTGAGGGGTAAATGTTAGCCAGCTCACGGGGAGTAACGTCCCTGCTCTTCTGAATAGTGCCCATGGGATCTTTACGTCAGTCTGAGGGGGCCTGGCTTAATGTCTCCTCCAAAAGACAGCACCTCTGACAATGCAGTGCTCCCTCAATTATGCACCGGAGTGTCAACCATGAAGGTTAAGGGGTGATCTATTTGGGATTATGAAGGTGATTAAAGGATTTTATAGGGCAGAAAGGAACTATTGCCTCTGGTGAGAGAGTCCAAACAAGGTGAGACAACCTTAAAATTAGAGCTCGGCCATTTTAGGGGTGATGCCAGGAAGCACTTCAGACACAACAGTGGAAATCTGGAACAAAAACAGAATTACCTGGAAAAACTCAGCAGGTCTGGCAGCATCGGCGGAGAAGAAAAGAGTTGACGTTTCGAGTCCTCAGAGGACTCGAAACGTCAACTCTTTTCTTCTCCGCCGATGCTGCCAGACCTGCTGAGTTTTTCCAGGTAATTCTGTTTTTGTTTTGGATTTCCAGCATCCGCAGTTTTTTTGTTTTTATCTCTGTGGAAATCTGGACCGTTTCAAAACTGGAATTGATCGATTTTGTTAATAAGGGTATTGAATTATGGAACCAAGGCGTGAGATGGAGTTAAGATGCAGATCAGCCGTGATCTAATTGAATTCTGGAATAGGCTTGAGGGCTGAATGGTGGTCTCCTGTTTCTATGTTGGTGAGAATCCTGTAGTGCCAAAAAGTAGAGCCAGTGTCTATAGTAGGAGTTCTCTTAGTCCAGGTGTTCCACCAAATTCACTGAGACATCAGGGTATGCAGAAGCATTCTCGAGGCTGGAGGGTACCAGGGATGTGTATGCAAGCAACCTGAAACCCTGACGCCAAAAATATTGAGTGAGAAGGGTAGCAGACCTCAAAAAAACACAATAAAATGGAGTGTGATGTGAAATGTATTACTGAAATGAAATTGGAAATTAAACTGGCCCCATTCATAAGGATTAGAATAAGTATTGTGTTAGTGCCGTGCTGTTTATGCTGTGCGCATGTGTAAGTGAATATATTGTTGCTAACTGCATGACAAACATGAAGGATTAGCATGTCCTTGCTTTGCAGTTAGGGTACTATAGTATTTGTTGTCCAGTTTTCAAATTGGAAATAATGAGGCATGTTGGATTATTTTATGAAGAGCATGACATTTCGAGGGTTTGGGGTGGGAGGGGATCGGTGGGGTGGGGGGGGAGGTGGTCATAGATCAGGGAATACGAGGAGGTATGGGAATTGGAAGCACGTTGCCTGTAAGACTGATGGGAGAGGGAGCCTGCATGTACTGGGGGTATTATAGGGATCCTGCAAGGCCTTTTCTTTAGCAAGATTACTCAAGCCTATAAAAACAGAAAATGCTGGGAAAAACTCAGCAGACCTGACAGTATCTGTGGAGAGAGAAGCAGTTAACGTTTTGATGCCGTATGACTCTCCAGCACTAAAGAGAAGCAGAAATGTGATGGATTTTACTCTGTTTGAGGAGGGTGGAGCAGGTGAAGCTGGATAGAAGATCAGCGATAGGTGGGGGCTAAGGAGAGATTGACAAAGATGTCATGGACACTACCATTAACACTCCTTGTCTTGTGTCCATGACATCTTTGTCAATCTCTCCTTAGCCCCCACCTATCGCTGACCTTCTGTCCAGCTTCATCTGCTCCACCCTCCTCAAACAGCGTAAAATCCATCACATTTCTGCTTCTCTTTAACTCTGAAGAAGAGTCATACGGACTCAAAACATTAACCCTGTTTCTCTCTCCACAGATGCTGCCAGACCTGCAGAGTTTTTGCAGCATTTTCGGTTTTTTATTTCAGATTTCCAGCATCCGCAGTATTTTGCCTTCATCTTACTCGAGCTTGTCCTTTTTTTTTCTTGTAGAGCCGTGCAAGAGTAGGGCAGAAACGTCGACCTCCAACCAGGGGGGCACGGAGACTGGCAGCTCAGCAGTCCGACGAGGTAGAAGACTTGGACCAGAGATTGGAAGTCGACGGCGCGAGCGGTATTGCGGACTTTTCGCCGACGGGCCTGGCCCAAAAACCAAGTCCGGACAAGGGGCCGATGGCAAAGTGGGCACTGCCACCTGAGCCTTCACCCGGTAACGGTGCTGGCCCTGCCCCTGCCCCCGCCCCCATTGCAAAACTGCCGGTGCATTCTGACCTCTTCAACTCAGACAATCTGTTCAAACCAAGTTCGGCACAGGAGCCGAGTCCTGCAGCTGGGGCACGGGGGGACTTTCAGCCCAAGGAGGAGCCAAGCCAATCGATATTTGCACCGAGCGAAGATGATCTTTTCCAGTCCAGTAAACGGACTGTGAAGAAACCCAAACCAGTGGCTTTCCTCGAAGAGGAAGGTGGTGAAGATCTTTTTGGGATAGCAAAACTAGGGCAGACTAAACCAGCAGCACAAAAGAGTTCAAAAACACTAGATATCTTCGAGGTAAGCATTTTATTGATTAAAAATAGATGTTTGGCAAACCTTGTTTTCTAGCCTTAAATGACACGCGAAGTGACAGATGATGCTCCTTTTCTGTTAACCTTTTGACCTATTTTCTTCCTCCTCCCCTCTCCCTTCCTGAAAAGTAGTCGGTCAAGTTGCCAGCAGTTTCTGAAGAACTGGCAGCCTCTCTGCCTCAGCCAAGTGGCCCTTTGAGTGTAGCTGGCACATTGCCACGTTCTTGTACAAGAGCTTAACCCAATCCCTGGCCTTTTCCATATGCTTCCCTTGGCCTCCAAACATGGATCACTAGACAGCAGCCATGACCGAAACCCAATGAAGATGTGCTCGTAGCCAGGCCGTGTGCTCTGGTCATGCCCTTGGACTGGGGTTCACAGTAAGGATAATTATGGTACAGGAGCTTTCTGAGAGAATCCATCGTTATCATCATAAAATAATAATAATGTCTTTTAGCACTGAGGAAGTTTGAATTTTAAGACACTGGGTTTAACCAGAAAATTAGTTTTGCTCAAAACGATGCATGGCGTTGACGCTTTTCGCCCTGCACTCCTCAGGACAACTCGCTAGAACACCAAATATAAAGGGAACAACAATTTGTACTGCATGAGAAGAGAGTGCTGATTGGTTGGTTGGCGAGTGGACTCTGATTGGTCGGGGTGTTGCCATGGAGAATGCACCAGTTAGTGAATGTTAGTGAAATTAGTTAGTGAGTACAGGTTGTCCTATTAGAGCTGTGCCCACCCCCCCCCACCCCTCCCAGGTCAGAGTAGGTCTGAGTGAGCCTGGATAATGCAGCCCAATTTTCTTATAGGAAAATGTCTTTCAAATAATTACCTGCTGAAATGATCCTTTTCCAGGACGATTTGTTTTCCACGGAATCTGTCACCTTAACCAAGAAGAGCAATGAGGGGAGCACTGATGTCGACCTCTTTAGTGATCATGTTGACATATTTGCTGATTTAAAAGTAGCACCAAAAGAGAAGAAGAGCAGAAAGAAAGTGGAGACCAAGTCTATATTCGACGATGACATGGGTATGTAATTACTGGGTTAGAAACTCTGGAATGCCTCCCTAAACCCCTCTGCTTCTACCTCACTCCTCTAAGACACCTTAAAACCTACCTCTGACCAAACATTTGGTCATCTGACCTAATATCTCCATGTGGCTCGATGTCATGCTTTGTTGACATTTCTGTGAAGCCCCTTAGGATATTTTATTAAAGGTGCTATAATAGGTGAGATGATGGCATAGCGGTAATGTCACTAGTCTAGTAATCCAGAGGCCCAGTCTAATGCTGTGAGGACACTGGTTCAAATCCTACCATAGTAGTTAGTGGAATTTAAATTCAATTAATAAATGTAGAATTGAAAGCTGTTCTCTGTAATGGTGACCATGAAACATCATTGATTGTCATAAAAACCCATCTGGTTCACTCAAGTCCTTTTAGGGAAGGAAATCTGCTGCTCCCACTTGGCCTGACCTCCGTGTGACTTCAGATTCACAGCAATGTGGTTAACTCTTAACTGCCCTCTGAAACGAGCTAGCAAGCCACCCAGTTGAAGGGCAGTTGGGGATGGGCAACAAATGCTGGCCTTGCCAGCGACAGCTACATCCTGTGAAAGAAATAATATAATTCTTGTTGAAATGGTGCATACCTGACATCCTGCAATGTAGCATAGAATCATAGTTTCATAGGCCTATCTTCTTATCTGCTGTCAGATAAGTTGGTGCTGCTCTTTCCCCATGGCCCTTTATTTGCCTTCAAGTATTTATCCAATTCTCTTTTCAATGTTAATATTAATCTGCTTCCACCGCCCTTTAGACAGTGCATATTCCAGATTATCATAACGCACTTTTTTTTAAAAAAAAGTTTTCCCATGTCACCTCTGGTTTTATTGACAATCACCTTGAATCTGTATTCTCTACTTACTGACCCTTCTGCCACAGGAAACTGTTTCTCCTTATGTACTGTCAAAACTGCTCTAGATTTTGGACACCTCCCTGTAACCATCCCTGCTCTAAGGAGACCAACCCCAACTTCTCCAGCCTCTCCCAAGTAACTGCATTCCTTCATCCCTGATACCATGTGAGTAAATCTAACTTGCACCCTCTCCCTGGTCTTGACATGTTTCTTAGTATAGTGTCCAAAATTGAACACGGTACTGCAGCTGCCGCTTAACCAGTGTTTTATAAAGGTTTTGTGTAATTTCCTTGTTCTTCCTCTATTCATAAAGTCAAGGTTTCTGCAGTCTTCTCATGTTTCATAACCTTCAAAGACACATGTGCGTGCACCCACAGGTCTCTCTTACTACAAATCTTTTCAAACTCTTATCAGTTATTTTATATTGCCTCACCTCAGCCTTGCTCTCCAAAGTGTATCACTTCACAATTCTCTATTAAATTTCACCTGCCACATTTTACCAGTCTCTGTTTCCCCTTTAGTTTGTTACTATCCTCCTCACTGTTGACTACATTTCTATCACCTACAAACTTAGAAACTATTGCCTCAATACCCAAGTCCAGGTCATTGAGCAGCAGTCCTGATACTGGAGAACACCACTGTAGATTTCCTCCGGTCTGATAAACAATTGTTCACCATTTCTTTCTGCTAAAGAGACATTAATGTTTTGCAGGAGACCAGTTGGCCCATTACACCGGGTGAAACGAGCCTTCCAATTGGCCCTTTCCTCGTGTCATTTTAAAAAGGAATTTGCTTTCAAATGTTCATTCACTTCCTTTTAAAGTATGCCCTGGTTCCTGCTCCCATTAGTGTTGCTGTGAGATGGTTCCATATTCTAACAACACTCTCCAGCAATAAATAAATGCTCTGAACTTCTCCCTTCTTTCTTGTGCTCTCTAGTTAATGACACCATATAAGTAAATTTTTTTACCTTATCAGGACTCTATATAATTTTACAAATGTGAGATTGACTCTTGGCTTTTTCTCTCCAAATGAAATGGACCCTTTCTCTAGTCTTTACTCATAACTAAAGCCTCTCATCCTTTACATCGCTCTCATGAATCTCTTCAGCTTTTTTTTCATAGAATGTGGGTATCACTGGCAAGGTCAGCATTTGTTGCCCATCCCTAATTACCCTTCAACTGAGTGACTTGCTAGGCCATTTCAGAGAGCAGTTAAGAGTCAACTACATTGCTGTGCATCTGGAGTCAGTCACATGTAGGCCAGACAAGGTAAGGATGGCAGATTTCCTTCCCTAAAGGGCATTACTGAACCAGATGGGTTTTTGACAATCAGCGATAGTTTCATGGTCACCATTACTAAGACTAGCTTTCAATTCCAGATTTATTAATTGCTGCCATGGTGGGATTTGAGCTCGTCCTCAGAGCATTAGCTTGGGCCTCTGGATTGCTCGTCCAGTGATATTACCACCACACCACTGTCTCCTCCAACCTTGGATATCCTACCTAAGTACCACACAAACCCCTGGACACACATGTGGAACACTTTGGAAGCAGCTGTTGGGTAGGGTTGTGAGAGGGTGGGAGTATGTATGCACACTGTTCATAACAGCAGTTCCATTCTCTCTAAACGTTTCTTCACCTGGTTAAAGACGCATTTAGAAAAGATTTGAACATTAAGGATGAAGGAAATGCCACTGTGCTCATCAAGCCAGACCCCCGCCTGCCCCATCACAATCTACCTCCTGTAGTGAGCAGAAATAAAAGAATGAGAGGTGCCCTGCTAACCATCATCACCACCTAGTAGGTGGCAGAGCAACTAACTTGCATTTAGTGTGGTAATCACATCTTTCAGGATTAGGAAAAGAATACTGGACCCACTAACCCATCTGGTTTCAACTGTATTTTGCTGCCCAACTGTCTGTTTTAACCCCCACTTTCTCTCATGGCCTTTAAAACCACCGATTGTGTTTGTGTGTCAATTCTTCCTTTTATTCTACTAATTATCACTGTTTGGGTGTTAATGGTTCACCTGGACCAACTTTATCAATTCTCTGGTAACTTGGTGGGAGTGCAAGGCCTCTATATCGGATGCTATTTCTGTATATTGTGGGGAACAATTAGAATTACTTTCTGATCTTTGAATGCTGGCTGGTTATTGGAAATGTGCAGGTGTTCCCTACCTCACTGCTTGCTTGCAAAGATGAGCCAAACTTTTCGTCCAATTTAAAGTAACCTCGTGAGGGGCTCCCTCGCTTTGAGGGTTTTTTATATCACTCTCTTAGGTCAGGCTGCTGCATGAGTGAGATGTCATTGGCCACTTTAATACAACCAGTTGGACAATGTGAAAGAGTTATACAGCTGAGTGCCGCTTCTTTGTTTCTAAATACCAGGGACCGAGGGTTGAGTTTTTGTTTATCTAAAATTGCTTTGATCTTTTATTTCAGATGATATTTTTGCTTCTGCCATGCCCTCAGCGAGTAGCAAGAAACAATCTAAACCCAAGACTAAGTCAAAGCAGGCTGCCGCTCCAACCACACCGGGTAGCAAAGCCGTGGACATTTTTGATGATCCTTTGAATGCTTTTGGGCCATAAGATTTGGTGAAGAGCACTGTTATAGAACTACAGGGAGAAGGCGGTGGGGGAGATGGAGAATGCTTTTTTTTTTACTGTTTAACACAGGAAGTGTTGCATTGCACCGAATGCAATAGTTTGTCTGAATAACATTGTGGCTAAACCATAAACAAGCGTGTTTCTTTAATCGTGAGCACTACTGACTGCTAATGCAGACTTCAGTTCTTGCCTCAGTGGAAGGGACAGTGTGGGTGAAACTACCTTTTTGTTTTCAAGGTATGACGGTATGTTCACAGTGGTTCTGAACATTTCACACTCATTTGCTTTGTTCTCTGGACCTGTGATGTGATCCTTTCTTCTCTTTCTCCACCACTCTGTACCATTGTTGGTTCCTTACTCATTAAATCTGGTATCATTCGTCCAAGTTCTAATCATCATGCTCGATTTATTTTTAATATATATATATATGTGAGAATTCTTTCTCAACTCAGTTTACGTAACGATGGAAGGTTTTAACATTGAGCTTTGAGCACCTCATCTAAAAGCCAGTCACTTGGGTTTGTCATTCATCTGATGATCTTTGCTCATTGAATTTTGTTAAATTCACCTGTAAATTTTTGTGACATCAGGTTTGAGGTTTTTCTCATGAACTGTTCCAAGTTTCCGGATGGGAAGCATTAATAAGATCAGTGCAATATAATGTAAATAGTTCTCCTGAAATGAAAGACATGGTTCATAAATAAGTTCATTGCAGGCTTACAGAGGCTTATAATAGATTTTATGGCATTTATTGAGATCATTGTGTTGAAATCATCAAATTGCTGTTGTATCTGTTCCCTTCACACTTTGGTTCTGTTTAATCCTGTTTTGAGTTTGAATTACTCTGTTTAATCCTGTTTTGAGTTTGAATTACTCAGAAAAATGAAACTGCACAGTGACAAAGCTTTGCAATAAATCTAATTCATGTCCAGCATCTTCTAGGAAGTGTTTGCTTGGTCTTTGGGTTGTATTTCTTTTGAGATTTATCTTCTTGCATATGAGCAGAGAAACAACCAGCTGCCTCGGCGATAGCAAAGCTGAGGACATTTTTGATCCTTTGATTCAAGCTAAGCTTTTTGATCCAAGTCAAGCTTTTGGGCCACAAGATTTGGCGAAGAGCACTGATAGAATTACAGGGAGGAGAGGGGGGGAAGATAGAGAACATTTTTTACTGTTTGACACAGGGAGTGTTGCACTGCACCAAATGAAGATACTTTGAATAACATGGCAGTTAAACTATAAACAAACATGCTTCTTTAATCATGAGCACTACTTCAAGGAGTCTATATGTAGTCTGCGATTGACTCAGATGCAGAAATGTCTAGTTCAGTACCCCTGTTTGTGCTGATCTCAATCAGGGCTCCCTTGCCTGATTCCTGCCTGCTGATGTCTGCTGGAAGTGTACCTGTGAACTCTGGGATGAGGACAGTTTGGTTCGGAAGTGGAACACTCTGCCCTGTGGATGGGGAAGCTAGATGAGTACGTGAGGGAGAAAAAAATGAAAAGGATACGGTGATGGGCTTGGGTGAAGTAGAGTGCGTATAAACGCGCTGGGTCAAATGGTCTGTTTCTGCATTATAAATTCCATGTAAGTCAGGATTAGCTATGATTTTCCCATCCACAGTTGAATGTCTCAAAAATGACTATCTTCAAAATAAAAGCTGCGGCGTTCCAGAAATGGATTTGGAATGAAGTTGAGTTTTATTGGTTGATGCAAGTGTATTCGTGCGCATATTGAATGGGACAAGCAGTGGAAGCCAGATACCAGTTATCTTCTGATATTAGGACCAATAAGAACCATTGGCAGGGAAGTCAGTTATTGGCTTTTACTGTTCCTCCTTGTTGGAGTACAAATCTAAGGACACCATGGACCTACCTGTACCCCATCCCAAGTGGGCATTCAACATCTGTGAACGTCCATATTTGTGTTGGCTGGTTATTCAATAATGGGGAACATCCCGTCTGAGCTTCAGAGCTTCCACTATTTAAACTTAAGCTTTTCATTACTGCAGTTTTAAAGTTCATCCCATTCCAATGGCCTCTGGTTAGCTGTTGCTCTCTTCCTGCCCCCAAACTCCATACACCTTTACTGCTTTGGACTTCATCACAAAATGACAGTACAGGCATTTCTTCATCAAAAACACTACAGGTCATGTCTTCAATAGGCATGGCTTTTAGGCCTAGTTGGTGCTTAAGGATTGGAGGCTGGTGATTTTGAACAAGATCTTAAGGTTATAAATGTGTATTGTTTTTTATTTGTTTTTGGGATGAGAGCATTTATTGCCCATCCCTAATTACCCTTGTGAAGGTGGTTCTGAGCTGCTGCATTGAACTGCTGCAGTCTATCTGATATAGGTGTACACCCACAGTGCTGTTGGGGAGCACTACTTGCAGTACTACACCTGATGTCATATCGTTTGGTAGTATAGAACTTGAGTATTGCTGGAAAAAAAAAATTTTGTCAAAGCTTTTTGACTTGCACTCAGGACAATTTGCAAGAATATCAAATGTAAAGGGAGCAACAGTTTATATCATATGAGAATAGTGTCGATTGGTTGGCAAGTGGACTCCGGTAGAGATGTTATGCCTTTGCAATGCCTCTACCAATCAGAGTCCACTTTCCAACCAATCGGTACTCTTCTCATACAGTATAAATTATTGTTCCCTTTACATTTGGTATTCTTGCGAATTGTCCTGATGAGTGCAAGATGAAAAGTTTTAACAATTTTTTTTTCAGCAATACTGATGTCATATTAATGATACGATTGAGGAGAAGGCCACCTAAAAGCAGTGGAGCTAAAGGTGATGCAATAAAGCTGGTTAACTATAGGCCCATTTGCACAGCCTGGAATCGGTAAAATATTCAATGGTATAGCTAGGAATTCCTTAAGACCAGTTAGAGAAGGCTTCACTGGGGAAACACAGTTTTCAGAAAAGAAGGTTGCGCCTTGAAAATTTGGTAGAAATTTTTTGAAGTCATCAGGTGAGTAGATGGAAGTAACCCAGTAGACATCACCTATCTGGACCTTTAGAAAGCTCTAGTAAAGGTACAGCAAGAAGATAGTTCACAAGACGGAGACAGTAATGTCCTGCTCAATGGATTAAGAATTGGCTGACTCTGCACAGGAAGTTGACAATAGATTTGATTACACATTACTGGTGGTGTCTCGTATGGGTTGAATTTAGGACTTTAGCAACTTTACTGTTTTGATTAATGAATTGAATGCAGATGTTGGGGGAAGTGATCAGTAGGTTTGTGTGTGGCTTAAATGCAAGAGTCAACTGTAGGAATGTTCAACTATGGGCAGATCTCAATGGGTTGAGGAAATGGGCCCCTGGCTGGCAACTGATGATCTTAAAAGAGTAGTGTTACACATATGGGTGGGACTAATACTAATTGTATATATACACCCCCAGCGCAGAATTGAAGCCAGTGGTGAAAGAAAGATCTGGATGGTACGGTACAGCACTCTAAGGTTCACGTCCAATGTCTTGAAGCGGTAGTTAAAATGATCAGGCTTCTAGGATGTATTCACAATTTAAAACTCATTTTTTTTAGATAATGGGTGAAAGTGATTGGAACAGAGTGTGAAAAAGCAGGTTGCTGAAGATGCATTCAGGGTCCTTGGCGAGTAAAGGTTAGTTAAAAATGGGGCACTAGTGTGGAATGGTTAAAGGTTTATAAAGATAACGAGGGTTTGTGGCATGGATGAATGGAGCCCAAGGAAAGGGACCTGTTGACATAGTGAATATTGAGATGAGGTGGTTAGGAGTTTGGGAATGAATTGACGAAGTAGGGGTTAAGTCAGTGAGAAAGTGAATGGAAATGAGTCCCTGAGGGAGATGAGAACCTACAGAATGATTGGAAGTCAAGATTGGGGAAGAATGATAGCCAAGGCAGCTGAGCCTCAATCTCGGCAACAAAACTAAGTCTAAGAGCTCTTGACCGTGGATGGAAGTCATTGAAGCAGAAGGTCAAAGGTCTTTCACATTGTGAAAAGAAGTTTGCTATTGTCCTTAACCCTCAGGGATGATATTGATGTAGTATTAAATAATCATTTGGCATGTATAGAACTTGTGCTGTGGAGAAAAAGAGGCATGCCATCAGCTTTTCATCTTGCACTCATCAGGATAGCTCGACTGTTTATGCTAAGAATTACATGGAAAACCAATCTAAGGCTGTCATTTTGGCTCATAGTGTGGCTTGCTTACACACGCTAGAAGCCACGTATATTCACATACAGGGCCCAGTCCTTTGCAGACAGAAGGAATGTGTGTACGCATTGCACTTTTTTAAACTAAAAAACTTAGGGAACAGTTATTCCCTGGTTCATTCGCTGGGGCAATACCCTGACCAATCAGAGTTGACCTGCCTGGTTTGAATTTGAGCCAAGTTGGTCAGTTAACTGATCCATGCTGCATTCCCCAAGGCAACGTTCCACCAATCGGAGTCTGCTTGCCAACCAATCAGTGCTCTCTTCTCATGCAGTATAAGTTGTTGTTGTTCCCTTGTTACTGTTGGTAATTTTTTGTGAGCTATCCTGATGAGTGCAAGATGAAAAGCTTTGATAGCCTGTCTCGTTTTTCAGTGATGTAGCATAACCAGCAGAAGAAAGAACTGGGTATTAAGGTGGACGAGTCAGATCTGGTCATGGACAAACAGATTGGTTCTGTGTCAAGCTTATTGGGAAAATATAATTTCAGAATGTTATTGGAAATTATCATAAGGCAGGAATGTGTTTGTGTGTTAATTGAATTAAAGACAGCTGGTCTGAAGGCTTTGATGTGTCAAGAAGCTAGGTTTGAAATGTTAAGTAGGTAAAGATGACTGAAGTTTTAGAATATGAGGTGTAAAGGGAGAATTCACATTTTTAGATAAACCAGTCATCTGAATTTCAAAAGAGGTGGTGAAATGTTGCACTTAGCCAGAAGAAGCCCAACAGTGTGTTTATTTTTCTCAAAGCTTACTGATAAAAATGATACTATGAAAGATTTTTATTAGAAAAGTAGAGTTGAAAAGACATATTGGGACAATGATATTTACATTAAAAAGGGAGAAACCTGTATAAAGGAGATGAGGTGATGTGTAAGAGAAAGGAATTCTAAGTGTGAAAAGCCTCCAGCCTCTAGGCCTCAAGTTGCTGTCTATATGAACTGAAGTGAAGAAAACTCACGTTGAATTCGACTATTCAGGGTATCATGTTACTTTGCCTGAGTCTTTTAAAATCTGTGTGTTTTACTGTTGCCTTAACGGAGGTGTATCTGGGAGTTAGATTAACTAGGGGAGCCAGGAATTATCATAGTAGTAATTTGTAAACCTATGTATGTGCTTAAAATAATTTATTTTATTAATAAAGGTTTAATTTTTGTATGAAACCTATAAGACTTGGTGGTCTTATTACTAAATTCAAGGCATACATCTCGAAATAAATACAAATTGTAAAATAGTTGTAGCAGTTATTTCAAGTCTCCTGGGATTTGAACAGTTCAGCATTTACCATCCGATGGGCCATAATAAAATTGGCGGCTCTTTGCGGGAGTATATTTGAAATTCCTGGATTGGTTTGGAGTTGGAGAATCTTAATGTTGAGTATGAGAAGCACTTTGAATTCAGGAGTTAGTGTGAGGTTTTTTTAAGTGGTGAGACTGCAATATGGCTTTGGCAGTTGCTAAGACTTTTCTGGGAGTTGAAGTTATAACTTCAGTTTACAAAAGGCAAATTCATGGGATCTCATTCATGGGATGTGGGCTTCTCTGGCTGGGCCAGCATTTATTGCCCTATCCCTAGTTGCCCTTGAGAAGGTAGTGGTGAGCTGCCTTTAAAAACCATTGCAGTCCATGTGGTGAAGGTACACCCACAGTGCTGTTAGGAAGGGAGTTCCAGGATTTTGATCCAGCGACAGTAAGGAACAGCGATATATTCCCCAGTCAGGATGATGAGTGACTTGGAGGGGAATTTCCAGGTGGTGGCGTTCCTGTCTATCTGCTGCCCTTGTCCTTCTAGATGGTAGTCGTGGGTTTAGAATGTGCTTTCAAAGGAGCCTTGGTGAATTCCTGCAGTGCATCTTGTAGCTGCTACAGTGTATTAGTGGTGGAAGGAGTCGATATTTGCGGATGTGGTGCCAATCAAGTGGGCTACTTTTTCCTGGATGGTGTCAAGCTTCTTGAGTGTTGTTGGAGCTGCACTCATCCAGGCTAATGGAGAGTATTCCATCACACTCCTGACTTGTGCCATGTAGATGGTGGACAGGCTTTGGGGAGTTACTCGACACACGATTCCTAGCCTCTGACCTGCTCTTGTAGCCACAGTATTTATATGGCTAGTCCAGTTCAGTTTCTGGTCAATGGTAACCCCCCAGGATGTTGATAGTGGGGGATTCAGTGATGGTAATGCCATTGAACATCAAAGGGCGATGGTTAGATTCTCTCTTGTTGGAGATGGTCAATGCCTGACACTTGTGTGGTGCGAATGTTACTTGCCACTTGCCAGCCCAAACCTGGATATTGTCCAAGTCTTGCTGCATTTGGACATGGACTGCTTCAGCATCTGAGGAGTCTCAAATGGTGCTGAACATTGTGCAATCATCAGTGAACATCCCCATTTCTGACCTTATAATGGAAGGAAGGTCAATGATGAAGCAGCTGAAGATGGTTGGGCTGAGGACACTACCCTGATGAACTCCTGCAGTGATGTCCTTGAGCTGAGATGACTGTCCTCCAAGAACCACAACTATCTTCCTTTGTACTCGGTATGACTCCAACCAGCGGAGAGTTTCCCCCCTGATTCCCATTGACTCCAGTTTTGCTAGGAGTCTTTGATGCCACACACGGTCAAATATGGCCTTGATATCAAGGACAGTCACTTTCACCTCACCTTGTGAGTTCAGCTCTTTTTTTGTCCATGTTTGAACCAAGGCTGTAATGAGGTCAGGAGTTGAGTGGCTCTGGTGGAACCCAAACTGGGCATCAGTGAACAAATTATTGCTAAGCAAATGCCACTTGATAGCACCGTTGATGACCCCTTCCATTACTTTACTGATGATCGAGAGTAGACTGATGGAATGGTAATTGGCTGGGTTGTCTTTGTCCTGCTTTTTGTGTCCAGGACATACCTGGGCAATTTTCCACATAGCTGGGTAGATGTCAGTGTTGTAGTTGTACTGGAACAGTTTGGCTAGGGGCACGGCAAGTTCTGAAGTACAGGTCTTCAGTACTATTACTGAAATATTGTCAGGGCCCATAGCCTTTACAATATCTGGTGCCTTCATCTGTTTCTTGATATCACGTTGAGTGAGTCAAATTGGCGGAAGACTGGCATCTGTGATGCTGGGGACCTCCGGAGGAGGCCAAGATGGTTCATCAACTCGGCACTTCTTGCTGAAGATTGTTGCAAATGCTTCAGCCTGATCTTTTGCACTGATGTGCTGGGCTCCTCCAACCTTGAGGATGGGGATATTTATGGAGCTTCCTCTTCCAGTGAGTTGTTTAATTGTGCCCCACCATGGACTGCAGAGCTTAAATCTGATCCGTTGGTTGTGGGATTACTTAGTTCTATCACTTGCTGCTTATGCTGTTTGGGATACAAGTAGTCCTGTGTTACATCTTCACCAAGTTGACACCTCATTTTTAGGTATGTCCAGTACTACAGCTGACATGCCTTCCTACCCTCTTCATTGGACCAGGGTTGATCCCTTGACTTGATGGTAATGGTAGAGTGGGGGATATGCCATCCATGAGGTTACAGATTGTGGTTGAGTACAGTTCTGCTGTGGCTGGTGGCCCACAGTGTCTCATGGATGCCCAGTCTTGAGTTGCTAGATCTGTTCAAAATCTATCCCTTTTAGCATGGTGGTAGTACCACACAACACAATGAAGGATATCCTCAATGTGAAAGCAGGACTTTGTTTCCACAACCACTGTGCGGTGGTTTCTCCTACTGATACTGTCATGGACAGATGCATCTGTGGCAGGCAAGTTGGTGAGGATGAGATCAAGTAGGTTTTTCCCTCTTGTTGGTTCCCTTACTATCTGCCACAGACCCAGCCTAGCAGCTTTGTCATTTAGGACCTGGCCAGCTCGGTCAGTAATGGTGCTACCAAGCCACCCTTGGTGATGGACATTGAAGTGACCGTCCACCGCCACCCCCCACCCCTCCCCTCCCCCTGACCAAGAGTATATTCTGCGCCCTTGCCACCCTCAGTGCTTCCTCCAAATGGTACTCAACATGGAGGAGCACTGATTCATCAGCTGAGGGTGGGGGGTGGTATGCAGTGTGTGGTAATCAGCAGGAGGTTTCCTTACCCATGTTTGACCTGATGCCATGAGACTTCATGGGGACTGGAGTCTATGTTGATGACTCTCGGCAACTCCCTCCCGACTGTATATCACTGTGCCACCACATCTGCTGGGTCTGTCCTGCTGGTGGGTCAGGACATACCCAGGGATGGTGATGGTGGTGTCTGGGAAATTACCTGTAAGGTATGATTCCGTGAGGATGACTATGACAGGCTGTTGACTAGTCTGTGAGACAGCTCTACCAATTTTGGCACTAGCCCCCAGATTTAGTAAGGAGGACTTTGCAGGGCCGACAGGGCTGAGATTGCCATTGTCATTTCCGGTGCCTAAATCAATGTTGGGTGGCCTGTCCGGTTTCATTCCTGTTTTTTGACTTTGTAGCGGTTTGATACAACCGAGTGGCTTGTTAGGGCGTTTCAGAGTCAACCACATTGTCGTGGGTCTGGAGTCATGTGTAGGGCCAAACCAAGCAAGGACGGCAGATTTCCTTCCCTAAATGATATTAGTGAGCCAGATGGGTTTTTACAACAATCGACAATGGTTTCATGGTCATCAGTAGACTTTTAATTCCAGATTTTTATTAAATTCAAATTCCACCATCTGCTGTGGTGGGATTTGAACCTGGGTCCCTAGAGCGTTACCTGGATTACCACTCCAACAATAATACCATTCTACCATCGCCTCCTCAAATAAAGCTAAGTTAATGCAATTGGCAGTTGAGTTATAATTAGAGTTACCTGCAGGAGTAAGAAAATCAAACATAATTAAGGCACAGCATTTGAAATTACATAACATAAGAAAGAGGAGCAGGAGAAGGCCCTTCAGCCCCTCAAGCCTGCCCCGCTATTCAATAAGATCATGGCTGATCTGTCCCAGGCCTCAACTCCTCTTTCGTGCCAGCTCTTCATAGCCCTCGACTCTCTGATATTTCAAAAATCTATCTACCTCCCCTTTAAATACTTTGTGATCTAGCCTCCTCAACTCTGAGGTAGAGAATTCCAGACGTTCACTACCCTTAGAGAAGAAATTCCTTCACATCTCAGTTTCAAATGAGTGTCCCCTTATTCTGTAACTATCCCCGAGTTTGTGATTCCCCCACTAGTGGAAACATCTTAACATTTACCCTGTCAAGCCCCCTCAGAATCTTGTACGTTTCAATAAGAGCACCCCTCATTCTTCTAAACTCTAATGAATAAAGGCCTAAACTGTTTAGCCGTTCTTGATAAGTCCACCCCTTCACCCTAGGAATCAGCCTAGAGAATCTCTTTTGAACTGCCTCCAATGCCAGTGTGTCCTTTCTTAAATATGGGAACCAAAACTACACCGTACTCCAGGTGTGGCCTCACCAACACCCTGTACAATTGTAACAAGACTTCCCTATTTTTAAACTCCAACCCCCTAGCAATACAGGCCAAAATTCCATTTGCCACCTTAGTTACTTGCTGCACCTGCATGCTAACTTTTTGCACAAGAACACCCAGATCCCTCTGGGCTGCACTTTTTTAGAGTTTCTCTCCGTTTAAATAATAGTCTGACTTTTGATTCTTCCTACCAAAGTGCATGACCTCACACTTTCCTACATTTAAACTCCACCTGCCAAGTTTTTGCCCACTCTCTCAACCTGACTATATCCCCTTGCAGATTCCTTATCACACCATGCCCTCCCATCTATTTTTGTATTGTCGACAAATTTGGATACATTACACTCTGCCCCTCCTCCAAGTCATTAATGTAGATAGTAAATAATTGAGGCCCTAGGACTGATCCTTGATTTAGCAGCTCGGGACTAAATTAAAAAGCAGAACCACAAATGTGGTAATCTCTGGATTACTACCTGAGTCATGTGCAAATTGCCTTTTAATTTAGCCCTGTGCTGCTCATAGTCCCTCAGCAGAACCTCTTTCCCATGTCATGGGTACCTATGTGGATCCTTCCCCTCCCACTCCAAGCTCCTCTGCAGCCCAAAAGAGATGCCCAGGCAACACAGCCTTTGGCACTCTCTGTCCTTGCTGTAGAGAACAGTATTTATTCCCCTAACTATGCTATCCCCTATTACTATTACATTTCTCTTTTCTCGCCCCACTTGAATGGCACTCTGTACCACGGTGTGGTGGTCAGTTTGCTCATTTTCTCTGCAGTCTGTGCCCTGGTCCACACCAAAAGCAGGAACCTTGTACCTATTGGACAAGGGCACTGGCTGAGGCTCCTCCAAAGCTAAATTTTGGATCCCTATACCTGCCCCACTTGCGGTCACACCCTCCTGTACCTGGCCAGGGGCCAAATTTGATGTAATTAATCTAAAGTGTGTGACTGTCTCCTGAAACAGTGTCCAGGTAACTCTCCTCCTCCCTGATCTGTCGCAGGGTCCACAGCTCAGACTGCAGCTCATCAACTCAGCCGAAGTTCCTCGAGCAGCGAACACTTGCTGTAGATATCACCACGCGTCGCACCGGCATCCATCAGGTCCCACATACTTTAGCTGCAACACATCGCCTGCCTAGCCATCTCTGTTTAATTAATTAATTTGGATGTTAAATATTTTAAAAGTGAATTTCTTAACTGTGCTCTTCAGTTGTAATACGTCTCCTGATTTAAACCACTTGGTCAATCAAAAGAGACATGGAAGAGATACCCACCAATCACCTACCTGTTTTCCTTTGACATCACACTTCAGCTGACAGGTAGAAACTGGTCCTCCTCTCTCACTTTCCTCTAGGTGCTGCTGACTGCCTGTCCCAGAGTCTTCCTTGCACTCCTTGTTGAAAGGAATACCTGAGAGACCAGGTTCTCCAAAGGGTGATTCACTGGAATGGGCTCAAATTCAGTTGCAAATGAAAAAACTTGAGCTAGAGGCAGCGGGAAAAGGAGAGGGAAAGGGCATTTCAAAGGGAACAGGCAAAAAGGCAGGAAGGAGAAAGCAAGACAGAGAATTCCGGCTTAAAATGCTGGCAGTTAAAAAAGAGACATCAGGAGGAGAGGAAGGACTTATTTCCAGATCAGAACCCAGTGGTGAGGTGTTTACATTTGTACAAGCTCTTTCAAAATTTGAGGAAAGAGATGTTGGGGCATTCTTTTTTCATTTGAGAAGATAACTAAGATGAAATGGCCACAGGAAAACTGGACGTTATTGTTACAATCCAGGCTGGTGGGTAGAGCACATGAGGTTTATGCTTCATTGTCAGAAGAAATGTCGGTGAACTGTGATGTGGTTAAAAAGAAAGAACAGACTATTTTGAGTGTATGTGTTTTGGTTCCTGACGCATACAGGCAAACATTTAGGAATATGAGAAAACAGCCTAGACAAACTTGTATTGAGTTTGAAAGAGTAAAACAAAGTAACTTTGACCAGTGAATACAGGCATTAAAGGTAGAGAAGACATATGCAGCTCTTAGAGGGGTAATTCTTTTGGAAGAATTTAAAGATTCAATTCCTTCAGTCGTGAGAACCTGTGGAGGAACAGAGGATTGAAATGTGAAGACGAATAGCAGAAATAGCTGATGATTGAGTCAGTTCATAGAGACAAACCTTTTTCTCATCACCCTTTTAAATCAGAGAAGGATAGAAAGTGGGAAGGTGAAAGGAAAGTGGGTAGTCAGGGAAGAGGAGTAGGTGGAAATTCGCAGGAAGTTTTTTGCAGAATGAAAAGGACAATGCTGAGGGTAGAAGTGGCATTCAAAATTGAGGTGTTTTCATTGTGATGAAGTTGGACATACGAAATCTGTGTGCTGGAAATTGCAGGGGAAATCTGTTGGAAATATAGGGGTGCATAAAAGTACTGTGGGTTCTGAGGTTCAGGCACGGAAAAAACAGTGGTGTGTGTACAGGTAAAACAGGAAGAATCAGTGATGGGTAAAGAAGTGGGAATGTGTTCACAATTTACCCAAGAGAATTCTTATGAGCAGGTTGCAGTAATGTTTAAAGATTTTGTGTGTGAAGGGGAAGTCTTTCCATGGGTACAGGGTGTAGTTGTTCAGTAAAGTTGTTCGGTAAAGATGTTCAGATTTTAAGAGACACAAGGCTAGTCAATCTTCAATGTGGGACAGTGACATTTGTTGTTCTGAAGGAGTATTGCAGGAGCAGGTGATAATAAGTGGGGTTCATGGAGATGCTAAACCTATTCTATTGTTGAAGGTAAATGTAAGGAGTAAGTGGGAAACAGGTAATGTGATTGTTGGGGTGTAGTGGAAAAGTTGCTGTTTGCAGGGGTTCAATTTATTCTGGGTAATGATATAGGTGGATCACAGATGTGGGTGGTACCTATCCTAGTTGAGCAGCTTGTGGAAGTGTTTTTCACAGAAATGTTGCACAGAGTACATCCTGGACTGTTTCCAGATTGTGTGATAACAAGATCACAGGCTCATAGGTTGAAACAAGAAGGACAGGCATTTCAAAGGCAGGGAGGAGGTGTGGAAATCCGATTAGCTGGCACGGTATTTGATAACATTGTTCAGGAGGAAAGAACAGAGGACAATGCAGCTGAGGTTTTTAACTCATGACATTTAGTGGAGCAACAGAAAAAGTATTTGGAAATAAAAGTTATATCAGACAGCTTACTTAAACAGAGGAAAAATGTATTCCAGAATGTTATTACCTTAAGGGTAATGTTTTAATGAGAAAGTGGCAGCCTTATCATACTTCAGCAAATGAAAACTGGAAGGAGGTGCATCAGATTGTAATACCATTTGGATATAGAAATGAGATTCTGAGGATAGTTCAAGAAATTCCAATGGGCGGACATTTAGGAGTTAGAAAGACACAGGCGAGAGTACAAAAACATTGTAATTGGCCTGGATTGCATAGGGATGGAGTCAAATTCTGTAGAACATGTCACATATGCCAGGTGATAGGGTAACCATAAGCAGTGATTAAGCTGGCACCTTTAATTCCAATCCAGCATTTGAAGAACCTTTTACTAGGGTCATGCTTGATTGTGTAGGACCCCTCCCTAAGACTAAAAGTGGAAATCAGTACTTACTGACACTAATGGATGTGTCTGAAGTTTCCTGAAGCAATACCTTACAATACATTACAACAAAGAAAATTGTGGAAGAGTTAACTAATTTTTTTTTACAAAATATAGTTTACCCAAAGAAATATAATCATCAGAATTCAAATTTCATGTCACAGCTGTTTAAGGAAGTAATGTACAGATTGGAGATAAAAACAATTTAAGGTCAACAGTTTACCATCCTGAGTCACGAGGGGCTTTCGAAAGATGGCATCAAACTCCAAAAACTATGATGAGGACATATAGTCAGGGTTATCCACAGGATTGGGATATGGGAATTCCAATCTTGCTATTTTCTATTAGGGATGCTCCTAATGCATCGACTGGTTTTAGTCCTTTTGAACCAGTTTGTGGTGATGAGGTAAGGGGACTACAGAAATTGGTTCATGAGAAATTGGTGGGTCAAAATTCAGAAACTACTCTCCTGGATTATTTATCAAATGTCAGAAAAAGATTGGACAGCACATGCGAGTTGGCTGGGGAACAATTTAAAGATATCACAGCAAGTGATGAAAGTGAGGGCAAACAGGAAAGGTATACCTCGTAGTTTTTTTTGCTGGGGAGAAAGTGTTAGTTCTATTACCTGTATTGGGCGAATCATTAAAGGCAAGGTTTAGTGGGCTTTACGGGATTGAAAGGAATCAGCGTGAAGTAATTTATTTTTAAAAATACTCAAGATAGAAGAAAGAAGCAGTTTTGAGATCTCTGGGCGTGAGTGGATTTTACTGGAAATTTGTACCAAATTTTAGCAGTGTTGTTGTTCCATTGACTGAACTATTAAAAATTAACAAGAAGTGTCAATGGACACAGGAGTGTCAGAAGGCATTTGACAGTTTGAAGACTGTATTAGCTTACAACACCAGTTTTGGCAGTACCCAATTATGCCAAGCAATTTAAGTTGGCCGTTGACGCAAGCGATATAGGCATTGGGGCTGTACTGTTACAAGAAGATGACACTGGAATTGAAAAACTGAGCGTATTTTTCATGAAAGTTGAACGTACAACGGAGAAGATATTCAACGATCAAAAAGGAAACTTTGGGTCTGGTGTTAGCATTGCAGCATTTTGAAATTTACTTTGCAAACAATTCATCAGAAACAATTGTTTTCCAGATCACAATCCTTTAAAGTTTCTGGACAAATTTCAAGATTGAAGTGCAAGTCTATTCAGACAGAGTTTATTACTGCAACCATTTAATCTAGAGATTATACATGGGGCTGGATGAGAAAATCTGATTAAAGACGCATAGTCAAGAGCTTGAAGCTTGAAGATAAAATTGGGGACATTTAAAACCTGGACACTGGACTAGAATGATTTCTGTTGATACCAAAGATTTATATATATATAGTTACATTAATGCATGCACCTGATAATGTAATAGTGTAATAAGTATCGGAGGTAATATAAGATGGGTTAAGAACATTAAGCCATCTTTTTAAATTATGACTTAAATTATTAAATTATAAATTTAATTAAATTAGTAATGGGGGTGTCAGGAAAATATAATAATTTTCACAACGTTATTGGAATTTATTGTGAGGTATTGTTTGTCTGTGTGTGGGATTTAATTGAAATAAAGACAGCTGGTCTGAAGGCTTTGATGTGTCAGAAGAGAAGCTAGGTTTGAAATGTTCAATAGGTAAATGCGGCTGAAGTTTTAGAATGTGAGGTGTAAAAGGAAAATTTGCATTTTTAGATAAACCAGGGAGGTGGTGAAATGTTGCACTTAGCCAGAAGAAGCCAAACAGTGTGTTTATTTTTCTCAAAGTTTACTGGCAAAATTGGTACAATGAAAGATTTTTATTATTAGAAAAGTAGAGTTGAAAAGGCATATTGGGACAATGATATTTACGTTAAAAAGGGAGAAACTTGTATAAAGGAGATGAGGTGATGTGTAAGAGAAAGGAATTCTAAGATCTAACAAATGTGAAAAGCCTCTAGGCCTTGTTGCTGCCTACAGGAGCTGAAGTGAAGAAAACTCACTCTGAATTCAACTGTTCAGGGTATTGTGTTACTTTACCTGAGTCTTTAAAAACCTGCATGTTTTACTGTTGCCTTAACAGAGGTGTAACTGTGCTGCCACCTCTGCTGGGTATGTCCTGTCTGACCGACAGGGATGGTGATGGTGATGTCTGGGATGCTATCTATTCCATGAGGATGTCTATATCAGGCTGTTGCTTGGCTAGTCTGTGAGATAGCTCTCCCAATTTTGGCACTTTGTGTTTCTGGTGCCTAGGTTGACGCTGGGTGGTCTATCAGGTTGCTTTCCTTTTAGGCATTTTTAAAAACAGTTTGATACAACTAAATGGCTGGCTAGTTAGGCCATTTAAGAGTCAATCACATTGCTGTGGGTCAGGAGTAACATGTAGGCCAGACCAGTTAAGGATGGCAGATTTCCTTCTCTAAAGGACGTTAGTGAACCAGATGGGTTTTTTTGACAAAAACAAAAACAGAAATACCTGGAAAAACTCAGCAGGTCTGGCAGCATCGGTGGAGAAGAGCACAGTTGACATTTCAAGTCCTCATGAAGGGTCATGAGGACTCAAAACATCAGCTGTGCTCTTCTCCACTGATGCTGCCAGACCTGCTGAGTTTTTCCCCAGGTATTTCTGTTTTGGATTTCCAGTATCTACTGTTCTTTGCTTTTATCTCTGGGTTTTTATGACAATGGTTTCATGATCATCAGTAGACTTTTTAATTCCATGTGGTGGGATTTGAAGCAGAATCCCTAGAGCATTACCCTGGGTCACCAGTCCAGTGATAATACCACTAGACCAGTACCGCTGCCTGTCTGCAGCAATTAGATGGACATACAAATGTGCCCAAAGTGCCATATAAACTAATCAGTGCTGTCTTTTACTCCAGAAATTTAAATTGCCATTGATGGAGATTTGTTACTTCAGTAAAACTCTAAGATCCATTATTAGACCTTGTACTGTATAAAAATGCATCATTTCCTTCCTATAAAATTCCATCTGCTCTGCTGGCTTGTCTTTATGCATGAGCAAGTGTCAGCTGTGGCTCATTGCTGGTAATCTTGCTTGCGTTATAAGTGTGTGGGTTCATGTCCCAACACAGAGGTTTGTACACACGTTGAAGGCTGACACCTTGGTGCAGTACTAAGAAACTGTTGATTGTACCCTCTTTTGGTTGAGATGTTAAGCCCAAGGTTTTGCCATGCAAACAAATATACATACGAATTAGGAGCAGGAGTAGGCCCTTCAGCCCCTCGAGCTTGCTCCACCATTCAATAAGATCATGGCTAATCTGACTGTGGCCTCAGCTCCACTTTCTTGCCTACCCCCAATACCCTTTGATTCTCTTGTTAGTCAAGAATCTATCTATCTCTGCCTTAAAAATATTCAATGACTCTGCCTCCACCTCTATCTGGGGAAGACAGTTCCATGACCCTCAGAGAGAAAAAAAATCTCCTTGTCTCCATCTGTCTGTCCTCTCAGTGAAGATCTTGCACTGTTGGAAGAAGAGGAGCCTACTCCTGGTCAATATGTATTCCTCAGCCAAAGCCACTGAAACAGATTATCTGATCATTATAACATTTCTATTTGAGGGATCTGGCAAAAAATTCATTTCTGTTCATCTTCTGGTGCTCTTTCTCAGCTCTATCCCTTGTCCTTGCTAGATCCTGACATTTTTTTAAAAACTACAGCGAGTTTAATGGACGTGCAAGTGCAGCAACTTGATAAATATCAGGGGGAGGGTCAAGCAGAAGATGCCACAGTGGAGGAGTGGGGAGCAGACAGTAAAGTATGAAGCCCAAGATCGGCCATGATCATATGGAATGATGGAACAAGCATAACATGCTGTGTGGTCTACGCCTGCTATTTTTTATGTTCTTACGAGCGGCGCAAATTGACCAGAAACCGTGATGTTTCACAAGTCATGGGGTAACACTTCCTCATCACAGACCGCTAGCTGATTTGCACTTAGAGTAATGGTGAGCATCATTCATATGCCCTAATTTTTCAGCAAAGTCTGCTCCAATTAATCTATTTAAATAGTGTTGTCTGAGAGATAAATATTAATCAGGACACCAGTGTTTTTGTGGGGGTCTCTGTTTTGCAGCAGGTTCTCCTAATCAATGAATCAGGCTGCATTGGGCCCTGAGGGGAACAACAGTACCTGCCATCGGCTACTGATCCTACCTTTGCTGTTTACAGAGGGTGTGAGTGAGGACCATTGGGCTCCATGTGGCTGTGATTTGGGTCCATTGGGTTTCATGTGGCTGTGATTTGGGTCCATTGGGTTCCATGTGGCTGTGATTTGGGTCCAATAGGCTCCATGTGGCTGTGATTTGGGTCCGATAGGCTCCATGTGGCTGTGATTTGGGTCCATTGGGTTACATGTGGCTGTGATTTGGGTCCATTGGGTTCCATGTGGCTGTGATTTGGGTCCAACAGGCTCCATGTGGCTGTGATTTGGGTCCATTGGGTTCCATGTGGCTGAGATTTGGGTCCATTGGGTTCCATGTGGCTGTGATTTGGGTCCATTGGGTTCCATGTGGCTGTGATTTGGGTCCAATAGGCTCCATGTGGCTGTGATTTGGGTCCATTGGGTTACATGTGGCTGTGATTTGGGTCCATTGGGTTCCATGTGGCTGTGATTTGGGTCCAATAGGCTCCATGTGACTGTGATTTGGGTCCATTGGGCTCCATGTGGCTGTGATTTGGGTCCATTGGGCTCCATGTGGCTGTGATTTGGGTCCACTGGGGGCTCCATGTGGCTGTGATTTGGGTCCAATATGCTCCATGTGGCTGTGATTTGGGTCCAATGGGGGCTCCATGTGTCTGTGATTTGGGTCCAATGGGGGCTCCATGTGGCTGTGATTTGGGTCCTTTGGGGGCTCCATGTGGCTGTGATTTGAGTCCATTGGGGGCTCCATGTGGCTGTGATTTGGGTCCAATGGGGGCTCCATGTGGCTGTGATTTGGGTCCAATGGGGGCTCCATGTGGCTGTGATTTGGGTCCATTGGGGGTTCCATGTGGCTGTGATTTGGGTCCATTGGGGGCTCCATGTGGCTGTGATTTGGGTCCAATGGGGGCTCCATGTGGCTGTGATTTGGGTCCATTGGGGGTTCCATGTGGCTGTGATTTGCGTCCATTGGGGGCTCCATGTGGCTGTGAGTTGGGTCCATTGGGTTCCATGTGGCTGTGATTTGGGTCCAATGGGGGCTCCATGTGGCTGTAATATGGGTCCAATGGGGGCTCCATGTGGCTGTGATTTGGGTCCATTGGGGGCTCCATGTGGCTGTGATTTGGGTCCAATGGGGGCTCCATGTGGCTGTGATTTGGGTCCAATGGGTGGTCCATGTGGCTGTGATTTGTGTCCATTGGGCTCCATGTGGCTGTGATTTGGGTCCATTGGGCTCCATGTGTCTGTGATTTGGGTCCATTGGGCTCCATGTGGCTGTGATTTGGGTCCATTGGGCTCCATGTGGCTGTGATTTGGGTCCATTGGGCTCCATGTGGCTGTGGTTTGGGTCCATTGGGCTCCATGTGGCTGTGGTTTGGGTCCATTGGGCTCCATGTGGCTGTGATTTGGGTCCATTGGGGGCTCCATGTGGCTGTGATTTGGGTCCATTGGGGGCTCCATGTGGCTGTGGTTTGGGTCCATTGGGCTCCATGTGGCTGTGATTTGGGTGCATTCGGTTCCATGGTTTGGGGGAGGTGAGAGGGGCGGGGCCTGCCCAGGTCACGTGCTCATTGTTGTTGGTGATGAGCGGCAACATCCGGGCCCCGGCACGCGGGCCGTCCCGCCTCCTCCACCTCAGCGCCTGTCCCCAATGGCTAGGACTGGCGCTGACGTTCCAGACGGAATGTTCCCTGCGCTCTGATAGGTTTGCTCAGCCGTCCGTTATGCCGTCGTCACAAAGTTTGTTCGCCCCACCCCCACCCCCTCCCCCCAGCCTGCCGGCAGCAGGGTTGGTTTCAGCGGCAGCGGGAGGGACCCTTGAGTAGGAGGCCGAGCCCAAGGATGTGAGGGAGCGGCGGGCGATGGAGCCCGGTGAGTGAGGGGACGGTCACATCGATAATGATCCCCCTGGGGTGGGGGAAGGTGTGTGTCTCACTGATACCTATCTCCCTGGGGGAGGGGAGAGCGTGTCTCACTGATACTGATCCCCCTGGGGTGGGGGAGGGTGTGTGTCTCACTGATACTGATCCCCCTGGGGTGGGGGAGGGTGTGTGTCTCACTGATACTGATCCCCCTGGGGTGGGGGAGGGTGTGTGTCTCACTGATACTGATCCCCCTGGGGTGGGGGAGGGTGTGTGTCTCACTGATACTGATCCCCTTGGGGGAGGGGAGGGTGTGTGTCTCACTGATACTGATCCCCCTGGGGAAGAGGAGGGTGTGTGTCTCACTGATACTGATCCCCCTGGGGGAGAAGAGGGTGTGTGTCTCACTGATACTGATCCCCTTGGAGAGGAAGGCGTGTGTCTCACTGATACTGATCCCCCTGGGGTGGGGGAGGGTGTGTGTCTCACTGATACTGATCCCCCTGGGGTGGGGGAGGGTGTGTGTCTCACTGATACTGATCCCCCTGGGGTGGGGGAGGGTGTGTGTCTCACTGATACTGATCCCCTTGGGGGAGGGGAGGGTGTGTGTCTCACTGATACTGATCCCCCTGGGGAAGAGGAGGGTGTGTGTCTCACTGATACTGATCCCCCTGGGGGAGAAGAGGGTGTGTGTCTCACTGATACTGATCCCCTTGGGGGAGAAGAGGGTGTGTGTCTCACTGATACTGATCCCCTTGGAGGGGAAGGTGTGTGTCTCACAGGTACTGATCCCCTTGGAGAGGAAGGTGTGTGTCTCACTGATACTGATCCCCCTGGGGGAGACAAGGGTGTGTGTCTCACTGATACTGATCCCTCTGGGGGAGGGGAGGGTGTGTGTCTCACTGATACTGATCCCCCTGGTCTGGGGGAGGGTGTGTGTCTTACTGATACTGATTCCCCTGGGGTGGGGGAGGGTGTTTGTCTCACCGATACTGATCTCCCTGGGGACGAGGAGGGTGTGTGTCTCACTGATACTGATCCCCCTGGGGTTGGGGAAGGTGTGCGTCTCACTGATACTGATCCCCTTGGAGAGGAAGGTGTGTGTCTCACTGCTACTGATCCCCCTGGGGGAGGGGAGAGTGTGTTCCTCACTGATACTGATCCCCCTGGGGTGGGGGAGGGTGTGTGTCTCACTGATACTGATCCCCTTGGAGAGGAAGGCGTGTGTCTCACTGATACTGAGCCCCGTGGGGGAGGGGAGGGTGTGTGCCTCACTGATACTGATCCCCCTGGGGTGGGGAAGGGTGTGTGTCTCACTGATACTGATCCCCCTGGGGTGGGGGAGGGTGTGTGTCTCACTGATACTGATCCCCTTGGGGGAGGGGAGGGTGTGTGTCTCACTGATACTGATCCCCCTGGGGAAGAGGAGGGTGTGTGTCTCACTGATACTGATCCCCCTGGGGGAGAAGAGGGTGTGTGTCTCACTGATACTGATCCCCTTGGGGGAGAAGAGGGTGTGTGTCTCACTGATACTGATCCCCTTGGAGGGGAAGGTGTGTGTCTCACAGGTACTGATCCCCTTGGAGAGGAAGGTGTGTGTCTCACTGATACTGATCCCCCTGGGGGAGACAAGGGTGTGTGTCTCACTGATACTGATCCCCTTGGAGAGGAAGGTGTGTGTCTCACTGATACTGATCCCCCTGGGGTGGGGGAGGGAGTGTGTCTCACTGATACTGATCCCCCTGGGGTGGGGGAGGGTGTGTGTCTCACCGATACTGATCTCCCTGGCGGAGACAAGGGTGTGTGTCTCACTGATACTGATCCCCTTGGAGAGGAAGGTGTGTGTCTCACTGATACTGATCCCTCTGGGGTGGGGGAGGGTGTGTGTCTCTCTGATACTGATCCCCGTAGGGGAGGGAAGGGTGTGTGTCTCACTGATACTGACCCCCCTGGGATGGGGGAGGGTGTGTATCTCGCTGATACTGATCCCCCTGGTGTGGTGGAGGGTGTGTGTCTCACTGACACTGATCCCCCTGGGGTGGGGGAGGGTGTGTCTCACTGATCCCCCTGGGGGAGAGGGGGGGGGTGTGTCTCACTGATACTGATCCCCCTGGGGAGGGGGAGGGTGTGTGTCTCACTGATACTGATCCCTCTGGGGGTGGTTTGTGATTTGGGTCCATTGGGCTCCATGTGACTGTGATTTGGGTCCAATGGGGGCTCCATGTGACTGTGATTTGGGTCCATTGGGGGCTCCATGTGGCTGTGATTTGGGTCCAATGGGGGCTCCATGTGACTGTGATTTGGGTCCATTGGGGGCTCCATGTGGCTGTGATTTGGGTCCATTGGGGGCTCCATGTGGCTGTGATTTGGGTCCATTGGGGGCTCCATGTGGCTGTGATTTGGGTCCATTGGGGGTTCCATGTGGCTGTGATTTGGGTCCATTGGGGGCTCCATGTGGCTGTGATTTGGGTCCATTGGGGGCTCCATGTGGCTGTGATTTGGGTCCATTGGGGGCTCCATGTGGCTGTGATTTGGGTCCATTGGGCTCCATGTGGCTGTGATTTGGGTCCAATGGGGGCTCCATGTGGCTGTGATTTGGGTGCATTCGGTTCCATGGTTTGGGAGAGGTGAGAGGGGCGGGGCCTGCCCAGGTCACGTGCTCATTGTTGTTGGTGATGAGCGGCAACAACTGGGCCCCGGCACGCGGGCCGTCCCGCCTCCTCCACCTCAGCGCCGGTCCCCATTGGCTGGGACTGGGAGTGTGTGTCACTGATACTGATTCCCCTGGGGTGGGGGAGGGTGTTTGTCTCACCGATACTGATCTCCCTGGGGACGAGGAGGGTGTGTGTCTCACTGATACTGATCCCCCTGGGGGAGGGGAGGGTGTGTGTCTCACTGATACTGATCCCCCTGGTGGAGGGGAGTGTGTGTGTGTGTGTGTCTCACTGATACTGATCCCCCTGGGGGAGGGGAGGGTGTGTGTCTCACTGATACTGATCCCCCTGGTCTGGGGGAGGCTGTGTGTCTCGCTGATACTGATCCCCCTGGGGTGTGGGAGTGTGTGTGTCTCACTGATACTGATCCCCCTGGGGGAGAGGAGGCTGTGTGTCTCACTGATACTGATCCTGCTGGGGGTGGGGAGGGTGTGTGTCTCACTGATACTGATCCCCTTGGAGAGGAAGGTGTGTGTCTCACTGATACTGATCGCCCTGGGGTGGGGGATGGTGTGTGTCTCACTGATACTGATCCCCCTGGGGGAGAGGAGTGTGTGTGTCTCACTGGTACTGATCCCCCTGGCTGAGGGGAGGGTGTGTGTCTCACTGATACTGATCCCCCTGGGGTTGGGGAAGGTGTGTGTCTCATTGATACTGATCCCTTTGGAGAGGAAGGTGTGTGTTTCACGGATACTGATCCCACTGGGGGAGGGAAGGCTCTGTGTCTCACTGATACTGATACCCCTGGGGGAGAGGATGGTGTGTGTCTCACTGATACTGATCCCCCTGGGGGAGGGGAGGGTGTGTGTCTCACTGATACTGATCCCCCTGGTCTGGGGGAGGGTGTGTGTCTTACTGATACTGTTCCCTTGGGGACGAGGAGGGTGTGTGTCTCACTGATACTGATTCCCCTGGGGGAGGGGAGAGTGTGTTCCTCACTGATACTGATCCCCCTGGGGTAGGGGAGGGTGTGTGTCTCACTGATACTGATCCCCTTGGAGAGGAAGGTGTGTGTCTCACTGATACTGATCCCCGTGGGGGAGGGGAGGGTGTGTGCCTCACTGATACTGATCCCCCTGGGGTGGGGAAGGGTGTGTGTCTCACTGATACTGATCCCCCTGGGGGAGGGGAGGGTGTGTGCCTCACTGATACTGATCCCCCTGTGGTGGGGGAGGGTGTGTGTCTCACTGATACTGATCTCCTTGGAGGGGAAGGTGTCTGTCTCACTGATACTGATCTCCTTGGAGGGGAAGGTGTGTGTCTCACAGGTACTGATCCCCTTGGAGAGGAAGGTGTGTGTCTCACTGATACTGATCCCCCTGGGGTGGGGGAGGGAGTGTGTCTCACTGATACTGATCCCCCTGGGGTGGGGGAGGGTGTGTGTCTCACCGATACTGATCTCCCTGGCGGAGACAAGGGTGTGTGTCTCACTGATACTGATCCCCTTGGAGAGGAAGGTGTGTGTCTCACTGATACTGATCCCCCTGGGGTGGGGGAGGGTGTGTGTCTCACTGATGCTGATCCCCCTGGGGGAGGGGAGGGTGTGTGTCTCACTGATACTGATCCCCCTGGGGGAGAGGAGGGTGTGTGTCTCACTGATACTGATCCCCCTGGTCTGGGAGAGGCTGTGTGTCTCACTGATACTGATCCCCCTGGGGTGTGGGAGTGTGTGTGTCTCACCAATACTGATCCCCCTGGGGGAGAGGAGGCTGTGTGTCTCACTGATACTGATCCCCCTGGGGGTAGGGAAGGTGTGTGTCTCACTGATACTGATCCCCTTGGAGAGGAAGGTGTGTGTCTCACTGATACTGATCGCCCTGGGGTGGGGGATGGTGTGTGTCTCACTGATACTGATCCCCCTGGGGGAGAGGAGTGTGTGTGTCTCACTGGTACTGATCCCCCTGGCTGAGAGGAGGGTGTGTGTCTCACTGATACTGATCCCCCTGGGGTTGGGGAAGGTGTGTGTCTCATTGATACTGATCCCCTTGGAGAGGAAGGTGTGTGTTTCACGGATACTGATCCCCCTGGGGGAGGGAAGGCTGTGTGTCTCACTGATACTGATCCCCCTGGGGGAGGTCGAGGGTGTGTGTCTCACTGATACTGATCCCCCTGGGGGAGAGGATGGTGTGTGTCTCACTGATACTGATCCCCCTGGGGGAGAGGATGGTGTGTGTCTCACTGATACTGATCCCCCTGGGGGAGGGGAGGGTGTGTGTCTCACTGATACTGATCCCCCTGGTCTGGGGGAGGGTGTGTGTCTTACTGATACTGATTCCCCTGGGGTGGGGGAGGGTGTTTGTCTCACCGATACTGATCACCCTGGGGACGAGGAGGGTGTGTGTCTCACTGATACTGATCCCCCTGGGGTTGGGGAAGGTGTGCGTCTCACTGATACTGATCCCCTTGGAGAGGAAGGTGTGTGTCTCACTGCTACTGATCCCCCTGGGGGAGGGGAGAGTGTGTTCCTCACTGATACTGATGCCCCTGGGGTGGGGGAGGGTGTGTGTCTCACTGATACTGATCCCCTTGGAGAGGAAGGCGTGTGTCTCACTGATACTGAGCCCCGTAGGGGAGGGGAGGGTGTGTGCCTCACTGATACTGATCCCCCTGGGGTGGGGAAGGGTGTGTGTCTCACTGATACTGATCCCCCTGGGGGAGGGGAGGGTGTGTGCCTCACTGATACTGAACCCCTGTGGTGGGGGAGGGTGTGTGTCTCACTGATACTGATCTCCTTGGAGGGGAAGGTGTCTGTCTCACTGATACTGATCTCCTTGGAGGGGAAGGTGTGTGTCTCACAGGTACTGATCCCCTTGGAGAGGAAGGTGTGTGTCTCACTGATACTGATCCCCCTGGGGTGGGGGAGGGAGTGTGTCTCACTGATACTGATCCCCCTGGGGTGGGGGAGGGTGTGTGTCTCACCGATACTGATCTCCCTGGCGGAGACAAGGGTGTGTGTCTCACTGATACTGATCCCCTTGGAGAGGAAGGTGTGTGTCTCACTGATACTGATCCCTCTGGGGTGGGGGAGGGTGTGTGTCTCACTGATGCTGATCCCCCTGGGGGAGGGGAGGGTGTGTGTCTCACTGATACTGATCCCCCTGGGGGCGGGGAGGGTGTGTGTCTCTGATACTGATCCCCTTGGTGGAGGGGTGTGTATGTGTGTCTCACTGATACTTATCCCCCTGGGGCAGGGGAGGGTGTGTGTCTCACTGATACTGATCCCCCTGGGGGAGTGGAGGGTGTGTGTTTCACGGATACTGATCCCCCTGGGGGAGGGAAGGCTGTGTGTCTCACGGATACTGATCCCCCTGGGGTGGGGGAGGGTGTGTGTCTCACTGATACTGATCCCCCTGGGGGAGAGGAGGGTGTGTGTCTCACTGATACTGATACCCCTGGGGGAGGGGAGAGTGTGTTCCTCACTGATACTGATCCCCCTGGGGTGGGGGAGGGTGTGTGTCTCACTGATACTGATCCCCTTGGAGAGGAAGGTGTGTGTCTGACTGATACTGATCCCCCTGGGGTGGGGGAGGTTATGTGTCTCACTGATACTGATCCCCCTGGTCTGGCGGAGGCTGTGTGTCTCACTGATACTGATCCCCCTGGGGTGGGGGAGGGTGTGTGTCTCACCGATACTGATCCCCCTGGGGGAGAGGAGTGTGTGTGTCTCACTGATACTGATCCCCCCTGGGGTTGGGGAAGGTGTGCGTCTCACTGATACTGATCCCCTTGGAGAGGAGGGTGTGTGTCTCACTGATACTGATCCCCCTGGGGAAGAGGAGGGTGTGTGTCTCAATGATACTGATCCCCCTGGGGGAGGGGAGGGTGTGTGTCTCACCGATACTGATCCCCCTGGGGGAGAGGAGGGTGTGTGTCTCACTGATACTGATCCCCCCTGGGGTTGGGGAAGGTGTGTGTCTCACTGATACTGATCCCCTTGGAGAGGAAGGTGTGTGTCTCACTGATACTGATCCCCCTGGGGGAGGGAAGGCTGTGTGTCTCACTGATACTGACCCCCTGGCGGTGGTCGAGTGTGTGTGTCTCACTGATACTGCTGCCCTTGGAGAGGAACGTGTGTGTCTCACTGACACTGATCCCCCTGGGGGAGTGGAGGGTGTGTGTTTCATGGATACCGATCCCCCTGGGGGAGGGAAGGCTGTGTGTCTCACTGATACTGATACCCCTGGGGGAGGGGTGAGTGTGTTCCTCACTGATACTGATCCCCCTGGGGTGGGGGAGGGTGTGTGTCTCACTGATACTGATCCCCTTGGAGAGGAAGGTGTGTGTCTGACTGATACTGATCCCCCTGGGGTTGGGGAGGTTATGTGTCTCACTGATACTGATCCCCCTGGTCTGGGGGAGGCTGTGTGTCTCACTGATACTGATCCCCCTGGTCTGGGGGAGGCTGTGTGTCTCACTGATACTGATCCCCCTGGGGTGTGGGAGGGTGTGTGTCTCACCGATACTGATCCCCCTGGGGGAGAGGAGGGTGTGTGTCTCACTGATACTGATCCCCCCTGGGGGTGGGGAAGGTGTGTGTCTCACTGACTCACTGATACTGCTCCCCTTGGAGAGGAAGGTGTGTGTCTGACTGATACTGATCCCCCTGGGGTGGGGGAGGGTGTGTGTCTTACTGATACTGATCCCCCTGGGGAAGAGGAGGGTGTGTGTCTCAATGATACTGATCCCCCTGGGGGAGGAGAGGGTGTGTGTCTCACTGATACTGATCCCCCTGGGGGAGGGGAGGGTGTGTGTCTCACTGATACTGATCCCCCTGTGGGTAGGGAAGGTGTGTGTCTCACTGATACTGATCCCCTTGTAGAGGAAGGTGTGTGTCTCACTGATACTGATCCCCCTGGGGGATGGGAGGGTGTGTGTTTCACGGATACTGATCCCCCTGGGGGAGGAAAGGCTGTGTGTCTCACTGATACTGACCCCCTGGCGGAGGTCGAGTGTGTGTGTCTCACTGATACTGATCCCCTGCGGGAGCCGAGGGAGTGTGTCTCACTGATACTGATCCGCCTGGGGGAGTGGAGAGTGTGTGTCTCACTGATACTGATCCCCTGGGTGAGGGGAGGGTGTGTGTCTCTCTGATACTGGTCCCCCTGGGGTGGGGGAGTGTGTGTGTCTCACTGATACTGATCTCCCTGGGGTGGGGGAGGGTGTGTGTGTCTCACTGATACTGATCCCCTTGGAGAGGAAGGCGTGTGTCTCACTGATACTGATCCCCCTGGGGTGGGGGAGGGTGTGTGCCTCACTGATACTGATCCCCCTGGGGGCGGGGAGGGTGTGTGTCTCTCTGATTCTGATCCCCCTGGTGGAGGGGAGTTTTTGTGTGTCTCACTGGTACTGAGCCCCCTGGGGGAGGGGAGGATGTGTGCATCACTGATACTGATCCCCCTGGGGGAGAGGAAGTTGTGTGTCTCACTGATACTGATCCCCCTGTGGGAGGGGAGGGTGTGTATCTCACTGATACTTATCCCCCTGGTGTGGGGGAGGGTGTGTGTCTCACTGACACTGCTCCCTCTGGGGTGGGGGAGGGTGTGTCTCACTGATACTGATCCCTCTGGGGGAGAGGAGGGTGTGTTTATCTACTGATACTGATCCCCCTGGGGTGGGGGAGGGTGTGTGTCTCACTGATACTGATCCCCCTGGGGTGGGGGAGGGTGTGTGTCTCACTGATACTGATCCCCTTGGAGAGGAAGGTGTGTGTCTCACTGATACTGATCCCTCTGGGGTGGGGGAGGGTGTGTGTCTCACTGATGCTGATCCCCCTGGGGGCGGGGAGGGTGTGTGTCTCTCTGATACTGATCCCCTTGGTGGAGGGGTGTGTATGTGTGTCTCACTGATACTTATCCCCCTGGGGCAGGGGAGGGTGTGTGTCACACTGATACTGATCCCCCTGGGGGAGTGGAGGGTGTGTGTTTCACGGATACTGATCCCCCTGGGGGAGGGAAGGCTGTGTGTCTCACGGATACTGATCCCCCTGGGGTGGGGGAGGGTGTGTGTCTCACTGATACTGATCCCCCTGGGGGAGAGGAGGGTGTGTGTCTCACTGATACTGATACCCCTGGGGGAGGGGAGAGTGTATTCCTCACTGATACTGATCCCCCTGGGGTGGGGGAGGGTGTGTGTCTCACTGATACTGATCCCCTTGGAGAGGAAGGTGTGTGTCTGACTGATACTGATCCCACTGGGGTGGGGGAGGTTATGTGTCTCACTGATACTGATCCCCCTGGTCTGGCGGAGGCTGTGTGTCTCACTGATACTGATCCCCCTGGGGTGGGGGAGGGTGTGTGTCTCACCGATACTGATCCCCCTGGGGGAGAGGAGGGTGTGTGTCTCACTGATACTGATCCCCCTGGGGTTGGGGAGGGTGTGCGTCTCACTGATACTGATCCCCTTGGAGAGGAGGGTGTGTGTCTCACTGATACTGATCCCCCTGGGGAAGAGGAGGGTGTGTGTCTCAATGATACTGATCCCCCTGGGGGAGGGGAGGGTGTGTGTCTCACTGATACTGATCCCCCTGGGGGAGGGGAGGGTGTGTGTCTCACTGATACTGATGCCCCTGTGGGTGGGGAAGGTGTGTGTCTCACTGATACTGATCCCCCTGGGGGAGAGGATTGTGTGTGTCTCACTGGTACTGATCCCCCTGGGGGAGGGAAGGCTGTGTGTCTCACTGATACTGACCCCCTGGCGGTGGTCGAGTGTGTGTGTCTCACTGATACTGATCCCCTGCGGGAGCCGAGGGAGTGTGTCTCACTGATACTGAACCGCCTGGGGGAGAGGAGTGTTTGTGTCTCACCGATACTAATCCCCCTGGGGGAGAGGAGGCTGTGTGTCTCACTGATACTGATCCCCCTGGGGGTGGGGAGGGTGTGTGTCTCACTGATACTGATCCCCTTGGAGAGCAAGGTGTGTGTCTGACTGATACTGATCGTCCTGGGGTGGGGGAGGGTGTGTGTCTCACTGATACTGATACCCCTGGGGGTGGGGAAGGTGTGTGTCTCACTGATACTGCTGCCCTTGGAGAGGAACGTGTGTGTCTCACTGACACTGATCCCCCTGGGGGAGTGGAGGGTGTGTGTTTCATGGATACCGATCCCCCTGGGGGAGGGAAGGCTGTGTGTCTCACTGATACTGATACCCCTGGGGGAGGGGTGAGTGTGTTCCTCACTGATACTGATCCCCCTGGGGTGGGGGAGGGTGTGTGTCTCACTGATACTGATCCCCTTGGAGAGGAAGGTGTGTGTCTGACTGATACTGATCCCCCTGGGGTTGGGGAGGTTGTGTGTCTCACTGATACTGATCCCCCTGGTCTGGGGGAGGCTGTGTGTCTCACTGATACTGATCCCCCTGGGGTGTGGGAGGGTGTGTGTCTCACCGATACTGATCCCCCTGGGGGAGAGGAGGGTGTGTGTCTCACTGATACTGATCCCCCCTGGGGGTTGGGAAGGTGTGTGTCTCACTGACTCACTGATACTGCTCCCCTTGGAGAGGAAGGTGTGTGTCTGATACTGATCCCCCTGGGGTGGGGGAGGGTGTGTGTCTCACTGATACTGATCCCCCTGGGGAAGAGGAGGGTGTGTGTCTCAATGATACTGATCCCCCTGGGGGAGGAGAGGGTGTGTGTCTCACTGATACTGATCCCCCTGGGGGAGGGGAGGGTGTGTGTCTCACTGATACTGATCCCCCTGTGGGTAGGGAAGGTGTGTGTCTCACTGATACTGATCCCCTTGTAGAGGAAGGTGTGTGTCTCACTGATACTGATCCCCCTGGGGGATGGGAGGGTGTGTGTTTCACGGATACTGATCCCCCTGGGGGAGGAAAGGCTGTGTGTCTCACTGATACTGACCCCCTGGCGGAGGTCGAGTGTGTGTGTCTCACTGATACTGATCCCCTGCGGGAGCCGAGGGAGTGTGTCTCACTGATACTGATCCGCCTGGGGGAGTGGAGAGTGTGTGTCTCACTGATACTGATCCCCTGGGGTGGGGGAGTGTGTGTGTCTCTCTGATACTGGTCCCCCTGGGGTGGGGGAGTGTGTGTGTCTCACTGATACTGATCTCCCTGGGGTGGGGGAGGGTGTGTGTGTCTCACTGATACTGATCCCCTTGGAGAGGAAGGCGTGTGTCTCACTGATACTGATCCCCCTGGGGTGGGGGAGGGTGTGTGCCTCACTGATACTGATCCCCCTGGGGGCGGGGAGGGTGTGTGTCTCTCTGATTCTGATCCCCCTGGTGGAGGGGAGTTTTTGTGTGTCTCACTGGTACTGAGCCCCCTGGGGGAGGGGAGGATGTGTGCATCACTGATACTGATCCCCCTGGGGGAGAGGAAGTTGTGTGTCTCACTGATACTGATCCCCCTGTGGGAGGGGAGGGTGTGTATCTCACTGATACTTATCCCCCTGGTGTGGGGGAGGGTGTGTGTCTCACTGACACTGCTCCCTCTGGGGTGGGGGAGGGTGTGTCTCACTGATACTGATCCCTCTGGGGGAGAGGAGGGTGTGTTTATCTACTGATACTGATCCCCCTGGGGTGGGGGAGGGTGTGTGTCTCACTGATACTGATCCCCCTGGGGGTGGTTTGTGATTTGGGTCCATTGGGTTCCATGTGGCTGTGATTTGGGTCCATTGGGTTCCATGTGGCTGTGATTTGGGTCCAATAGGCTCCATGTGACTGTGATTTGAAAATGATACCTCCAACCAATTCGCACCTAAATTCCTACCTACTGAAATTGCCATGGCTATGGTCGATCTGTATCCTGCCCTAGATCAAGTTTCAATGAAAACCTGGATGGCTGCCTGGCCCAGTGGTCCATATGCTGACCGCTACATCACACGAGCCATGTAAAATTGCCAACAATTGCCTTTTTAATGAGCTTAATTGCCTCTTTAATTGTAGGTTGGCATGCTTCCCCGCACACCTGCCGACTGTAATTGGGGGCTCCATGTGGCTGTGATTTGGGTCCATTGGGGGCTCCATGTGGCTGTGATTTGGGTCCATTGGGGGCTCCATGTGGCTGTGATTTGGGTCCATTGGGCACCATGTGACTCTGATTTGGGTCCAATGGGTGCTCCATGTGTCTGTGATTTGGGTCCATTGGGGGCTCCATGTGGCTGTGATTTGGGTCCATTGGGGGCTCCATGTGGCTGTGATTTGGGTCCATTGGGGGCTCCATGTGGCTGTGATTTGGGTCCATTGGGGGCTCCATGTGGCTGTGATTTGGGTCCATTGGGGGCTCCATGTGGCTGTGATTTGGGTGCATTGGGGGCTCCATCTGGCTGTGATTTGGGTCCAGTGGGTTCCATGTGGCTTTGATTTGGGTCATTGGGCTCCATGTGGCTGTAATTTGGGTCCATTGGGCTCCATGTGGCTGTGATTTGGGTCCATTGGGCTCCATGTGGCTGTGATTTGGGTCCATTGGGCTCCATGTGGCTGTGATTTGTGTCCAATGGGCTCCATGTGGCTGTGATTTGGGTCGATTGGGGCCTCCATGTGGCTGTGATTTGGATCCAATAGGCTACATGTGGCTGTGATTTGGATCCAATAGGCTCCATGTGGCTGTGATTTGGGTCCAATGGGGGCTCCATGTGGCTGTGATTTAGGTCCATTGGGGGCTCCATGTGGCTGTGATTTGGGCCCATTGGGGGCTCCATGTGGCTGTGATTTGGGTCCATTGGGCTCCATGTGGCTGTGATTTGGTTCCATTGGTCTCCATGTGGCTGTGATTTGGGTCCATTGGTCTCCATGTGGCTGTGATTTTGGTCCATTGGGCTCCATGTGGCTGTGATTTGGGTCCATTGGGCTCCATGTGGCTGTGATTTGGGTCCAATGGGTGCTCCATGTGGCTATGACTTGGGTCCATTGGGGGCTCCATGTGGCTGTGATTTGGGTCCATTGGGGGCTCCATGTGGCTGTGATTTGGGTCCATTGGGGGCTCCATGTGGCTGTGATTTGGGTCCAATGGCTTCCATGTGGCTTTGATTTGGGTCATTGGGCTCCATGTGGCTGTGATTTGGGTCCATTGGGCTCCATGTGGCTGTGATTTGGGTCCATTGGGCTCCATGTGGCTGTGATTTGGGTCCATTGGGCTCCATGTGGCTGTGATTTGGGTCCATTGGGCTCCATGTGGCTGTGATTTGGGTCCATTGGGCTCCATGTGGCTGTGATTTGGGTCCTTTGGGCTCCATGTGGCTGTGCTTTGGGTCCATTGGGCTCCATGTGGCTGTGGTTTGTGTCCATTGGGCTCCATGTGGCTGTGATTTTGGTCCATTGGGGGCTCCATGTGGCTGTGATTTGGGTCCAATAGGCTCTATGTGGCTGTGATTTAGGTCCATTGGGGGCTCCATGTGGCTGTGATTTGGGCCCATTGGGGGCTCCATGTGGCTGTGATTTGGGTCCTTTCGGCTCCATGTGGCTGTGATTTGGGTCCATTGGGCTCCATGTGGCTGTGATTTGGGTCCATTGGGTTCCATGGTTTGGGGGAGGTGAGAGGGGCGGGGCCTGCCCAGGTCACGTGCTCATTTGTTGGTGATGAGCGGCAACATCCGGGCCCCGGCACGCGGGCAGTCCCGCCTCCTCCACCTCAGCGCCGGTCCCCATTGGCTGGGACAGGGAGAGTGTCTCACTGATACTGATCCCCTGGGGGAGGGTAGTGTGTATGTCTCACTGATACTGATCCCCCTGGGGGTGGGGAAGGTGTGTGTCTCACTGATACTGATCCCCTTGGAGAGGAAGGTGTGTGTCTCACTGATACTGATCGCCCTGGGGTGGGGGATGGTGTGTGTCTCACTGATACTGATCCCCCTGGGGGAGAGGAGTGTGTGTGTCTCACTGGTACTGATCCCCCTGGGGGAGTGGAGGGTGTGTGTTTCACGGATACCGATCCCCCTGGGGGAGGGAAGGCTGTGTGTCTCACTGATACTGATACCCCTGGGGGAGGGGAGGGTGTGTATCTCACTGATACTTATCCCCCTGGTGTGGGGGAGGGTGTGTGTCTCACTGACACTGCTCCCCCTGGGGTGGGGGAGGGTGTGTCTCACTGATACTGATCCCTCTGGGGGAGAGGAGGGTGTGTTTATCACTGATACTGATCCCCCTGGGGAGGGGGAGGGTGTGTGTCTCACTGATACTGATCCCCCTGGGGGTGGTTTGTGAGTTGGGTCCATTGGGTTCCATGTGGCTGTGATTTGGGTCCAATAGGCTCCATGTGACTGTGATTTGGGTCCAATGGGTGCTCCATGTGACTGTGATTTGGGTCCAATGGGGGCTCCATGTGGCTGTGATTTGGGTCCAATGGGGGCTCCATGTGGCTGTGATTTGGGTCCATTGGGGGCTCCATGTGGCTGTGATTTGGGTCCATTGGGGGCTCCATGTGGCTGTGATTTGGGTCCATTGGGGGCTCCATGTGGCTGTGATTTGGGTCCAGTGGGTTCCCTGTGGCTTTGATTTGGGTCCTTTGGGCTCCATGTGGCTGTGATTTGGGTCCTTTGGGCTCCATGTGGCTGTGATTTGGGTCCATTGGGCTCCATGTGGCTGTGATTTGGGTCCATTGGGCTCCATGTGGCTGTGATTTGGGTCCATTGGGCTCCATGTGGCTGTGATTTGTGTCCAATGGGCTCCATGTGGCTGTGATTTGGGTCAATTGGGGCCTCCATGTGGCTGTGATTTGGGTCCAATAGGCTCCATGTGGCTGTGATTTGTGTCCATTGGGCTCCATGTGGCTGTGATTTGGGTCCAATGGGGGCTCCATGTGGCTGTGATTTAGGTCCATTGGGGGCTCCATGTGGCTGTGATTTGGGCCCATTGGGGGCTCCATGTGGCTGTGATTTGGGCCCATTGGGCTCCATGTGGCTGTGATTTGGGTCCATTGGGCTCCATGTGGCTGTGATTTGGGTCCTTTGGGCTCCATGTGGCTGTGATTTGGGTCCATTGGGCTCCATGTGGCTGTGATTTGGGTCCAATGGGGGCTCCATGTGGCTATGATTTGCGTCCAATGAGGGCTCCATGTGTCTGTGATTTGGCTCCAATGGGGGCTCCATGTGGCTGTGATTTGGGTCCATTGGGGGCTCCATGTGGCTGTGATTTGGGTCCATTGGGGGCTCCATGTGGCTGTGATTTGGGTCCATTGGGGGCTCCATGTGGCTGTGATTTGGGTCCAATGGCTTCCATGTGGCTGTGATTTGGGTCATTGGGCTCCATGTGGCTGTGATTTGGGTCCATTGGGCTCCATGTGGCTGTGATTTGGGTCCATTGGGCTCCATGTGGCTGTGATTTGGGTCCATTGGGCTCCATGTGGCTGTGCTTTGGGTCCATTGGGCTCCATGTGGCTGTGGTTTTTGTCCAATGGGCTCCATGTGGCTGTGGTTTTTGTCCAATGGGCTCCATGTGGCTGTGATTTTGGTCCATTGGGGGCTCCATGTGGCTGTGATTTGGGTCCATTGGGCTCCATGTGGCTGTGATTTGGGTCCTTTGGGCTCCATGTGGCTGTGATTTGGGTCCATTGGGCTCCATGTGGCTGTGATTTGGGTCCATTGGGCTCCATGTGGCTGTGATTTGGGTCCATTGGGCTCCATGTGGCTGTGATTTGTGTCCATTCGGTTCCATGGTTTGGGAGAGGCGATAGGGGCGGGGCCTGCCCAGGTCACGTGCTCATTGTTGTTGGTGGTAAGCGGCAACATCCGGGCCCGGCACTCGGGCAGTCCCGCCTCCTCCACCTCAGCGCCGGTCCCCATTGGCTGGGACAGGGAGAGTGTCTCACTGATACTGATCCCCTGGGGGAGAGTAGTGTGTGTGTCTCACTGATACTGATCCCCCTGGGGGTGGGGAAGGTGTGTGTCTCACTGATACTGATCCCCTTGGAGAGGAAGGCGTGTGTCTCACTGATACTGATCCCCCTGGGGTGAGGGAGGTTGTGTGTCTCACTGATACTGATCCCCCTGGGGGCGGGGAGGGTGTGTGTCTCTCTGATTCTGATCCCCCTGGTGGAGGGGAGTTTTTGTGTGTCTCACTGGTACTGAGCCCCCTGGGGGAGAGGAAGTTGTGTGTCTCACTGATACTGATCCCCCTGTGGGAGGGGAGGGTGTGTATCTCACTGATACTGATCCCCTGGGGGAGGGGAGGGTGTGTGTCTCACTGATACTGATCCCCCTGGGGTGGGGGAGGGTGTGTGTCTCACCGATACCTATCTCCCTGGGGGGGAGGAGGGTGTGTGTCTCACTGATACTGATCCCCCTGGGGGAGAGAAGGGTGTGTGTCTCACTGATACTGATCCCCCTGGGGTGGGGGAGGGTGTGTGTCTCACTGATACTGATCCCCTTGGAGAGGAAGGTGTGTGTCTCACTGATACTGATCCCCGTGGGGGAGGGGAGGGTGTGTGTCTCACTGATACTGATCCCCCTGGGGTGGGGGAGGGTGCGTGTCTCACTGATACTGATCCCCCTGGTGGACGAGGAGGGTATGTGTCTCACTGATACTGATCCCCCAGGCGGAGTGGAGGGTGTGTGTCTCACTGATACTGATCCCCCAGGGGTGGGGGAGGGTGTGTGCCTCACAGATACTGATCTCCCTGCGGGAGACGAGGGTGTGTGTCTCACTGATACTGATCCACCTGGGGTGGGGGAGGGTGTGTATCTCACTGATATTGATCCCCCTGGGGGAGAGTGTGTGTCTCACTGATACTGATCCCCCTGGGGTAGGGGAGGGTGTGTGTCTCACTGATACTGATCTCCTTGGAGGGGAAGGTGTGTGTCTCACAGGTACTGATCCCCTTGGAGAGGAAGGTGTGTGTCTCACTGATACTGATCCCCCAGGGGTGGGGGAGGGTGTGTGCCTCACTGATACTGATCAACCTGGGGTGGGGGAGGGTGTGTGTCTCACTGATACTGATCCCCCTGGGGTGTCGGAGGGCTTGTGTCTCACTGATACTGATCCCCCCGGGGGAAGAGGAGGGTATGTGTCTCACTGATACTGATCCCCCTGGCGGAGGGTAGGGTGTGTGTCTCACTGATACTGATCTCCCTGGGGGAGACGAGGGTGTGTGTCTCACTGATACTGATCCCCTTGGAGAGGAAGGTGTGTGTCTCACTGATACTGATCCCCTGGGGTGGGGGATGGTGTGTGTCTCACTGATACTGATCCCCTGGGGTGGGGGATGGTGTGTGTCTCACTGATACTGATCCCCTTGGAGAGGAAGGTGTGTGTCTCACAGGTACTGATCCCCTTGGAGAGGAAGGTGTGTGTCTCACCGATACTGATTTCCCTGGGCGAGACAAGGGTGTGTGTCTCACTGATACTGATCCCCTTGGAGAGGAAGGTGTGTGTCTCACTGATACTGATCCCCCTGGGGTGGGGGAGGGTGTGTGTCTCACTGATACTGATCCCCCTGGGGGTGGGGCGGGTGTTTGTCTCACTGATACTGATCCCCCTGGGGGAGAGGAGGGTGTGTGTCTCACTGATACTGATCCCCCTGGGGGAGGGAAGGGTGTGTGCCTCACTGATACTGATCCCCTTGGTGGCGGGGAGGGTGTGTGTCTCTCTGATACTGATTCTCTTGGTGGAGAGGAGTTTATGTGTGTCTCACTGATACTTATACCCCTGGGGCAGGGGAGGGTGTGTGTCTCACTGATACTGATCCCCCTGGGGGAGAGGAGGGTTTGTGTCTCACTGATACCGATCCCCCTGGTCTGGGGGAGGCTGTGTGTCTCACTGATACTGATCCCCCTGGGGTGTGGGAGGGTGTGTGTCTCACCGATACTGATCCCCCTGGGGGTGGGGAGGGTGTGTGTCTCACTGATACTGATCCCCTTGAAGGTGTGTGTCTGACTGATACTGATCCCCCTGGGGTGGGGGAGGGTGTGTGTCTCACTCATACTGTTCCCTTGGGGAGGAGAAGGGTGTGTGTCTCACTGATACTGATACCCCTGGGGGTGGGGAAGGTGTGTTTGTCACTGATACTGATCCCCCTGGGGGAGGGGAGGGTGTGTGTTTCACGGATACTGATACCCCTGGGGGAGGTCGTGGTTGTGTGTCTCACTGATACTGATCCCCCTGGGGGAGGGGAGAGTGTGTTCCTCACTGATACTGATCCCCCTGGGGTGGGGGAGGGTGTGTGTCTCACTGATACTGATCCCCCTTGGAGAGGAAGGTGTGTGTCTCACTGATACTGATCCCCGTGGGGGAGGGGAGGGTGTGTCCTCACTGATACTGATCACCCTGGGGTGGGGGAGGGTTTGTGTCTCACTGATACTGATCCCCCTGGGGTGCGGAAGGGTGTGTGTCTCACTGATACTGATCCCCCTGGGGGAGAGGAGGGTGTGTGTCTCACTGAGACTGATCCCCTTGGGGGTGGGGAAGGTGTGTGTCTCACAGGTACTGATCCCCTTAGAAAGGAAGGTGTGTGTCTCACTGATACTGATCCCCCTGGGCGAGGGAAGGGTGTGTGCCTCACTGATACTGATCCCCCTGGGGGAGAGGAGGGTGTGTGTCTCACTGATACTGATCCCCCTGGGGGAGGGAAGTGTGTGTGTCTCACTGATACTGATCCCCCTGGGGGTGGGGAAGGTGTGTGTCTCACTGATACTGATCCCCTTGGAGAGGAAGGTGTGAGTCTCACTGATCCTGATCCCCCTGTGGGAGGGGAGGGTGTGTGTTTCACGGATACTGATCCCCCTGGGGGAGGGAAGGCTGTGTGTCTCACTGATACTGATCCCCCTGGTCTGGGGGAGGCTGTGTGTCTCACTGATACTGATCCCCCTGGGGTGGCGGAGGGTGTGTGTCTCACGGATACTGATCCCCCTGGGGGAGAGGAGTGTGTGTGTCTCAGTGATACTGATCCCCCTGGGGGTGGGGAAGGTGTGTGTCTGTCTGATACTGGTCCCCCTGGGGTGGGGGAGTGTGTGTGTCTCTCTGATACTGATCTCCCTGGGGTGGTGGAGGGTGTGTGTGTCTCACTGATACTGATCCCCTTGGAGAGGAAGGCGTGTGTCTCACTGATACTGATCCCCCTGGGGTGGGGGAGGGTGTGTGTCTCACTGATACTGAGCCCCTTGGGGGAGGGGAGGATGTGTGCATCACTGATACTGATCCCCGTGGGGGAGGGGAGGATGTGTGCCTCACTGATACTGATCTCCCTGGGTTGGGGGAGGGTGTTTGTGTCTCACTGATACTGATCCCCTTGGAGGGGAAGTTGTGTGTCTCACTGATACTGATCCCCCTGGTGGAGAGGAAGTTGTGTGTCTCACTGATACTGATCCCCCTGTGGGAGGGGAGGGTGTGTATCTCACTGATACTTATCCCCCTGGTGTGGGGGAGGGTGTGTGTCTCACTGACACTGCTCCCCCTGGGGTGGGGGAGTGTGTGTCTCACTGATACTGATCCCTCTGAGGGAGAGGAGGGTGTGTTTCTCACTGATACTGATCCCCCTGGGGTGGGGGATGGTGTGTGTCTCACTGATACTGATCCCCCTGGGGGTGGTTTGTGATTTGGGTCCATTGGGTTCCATGTGGCTGTGATTTGGGTCCATTGGGCTCCATGTGGCTGTGATTTGGGTCCATTGGAGGTTCCATGTGGCTGTGATTTGGGCCCATTGGGGGCTCCATGTGGCTGTGATTTGGGTCCATTGGTCTCCATGTGGCTGTGGTTTGTTTCCATTGGGCTCCATGTGGCTGTGATTTGGGTCCATTGGGCTCCATGTGGCTGTGATTTGGGTCCATTGGGCTCCATATGGCTGTGATTTGGGTCCATTGGGCTCCATGTGGCTGTGATTTGGGTCCATTGGGCTCCATGTGGCTGTGATTTGGGTCCATTGGAGGTTCCATGTGGCTGTGATTTGGGCCCATTGGGGGCTCCATGTGGCTGTGATTTGGGTCCATTGGTCTCCATGTGGCTGTGGTTTGTTTCCATTGGGCTCCATGTGGCTGTGATTTGGGTCCATTGGGCTCCATGTGGCTGTGATTTGGGTCCATTGGGCTCCATATGGCTGTGATTTGGGTCCATTGGGCTCCATGTGGCTGTTATTTGGGTCCATTGGGCTCCATGTGGCTGTGATTTGGGTCCATTGGGCTCCATGTGGCTGTGATTTGGGTCCATTGGGCTCCATGTGGCTGTGATTTGGGTCCATTGGGCTCCATGTGGCTGTGATTTGGGTCCATTGGGCTCCATATGGCTGTGATTTGGGTCCATTGGGCTCCATGTGGCTGTGATTTGGGTCCATTGGGCTCCATGTGGCTTTGATTTGGGTCCAATGGGTGCTCCATGTGGCTATGATTTGCGTCCAATGGGGGCTCCATGTGGCTGTGATTTGGGTCCATTGGGGGCTCCATATGGCTGTGATTTGGCTCCATTGGGGGCTCCATGTGGCTGTGATTTGGGTCCAATGGGTTCCATGTGGCTTTGATTTGGGTCATTGGGCTCCATGTGGCTGTGATTTGGGTCCATTGGGCTCCATGTGGCTGTGATTTGGGTCCATTGGGCTCCATGTGGCTGTGCTTTGGGTCCATTGGGCTCCATGTGGCTGTGCTTTGGGTCCATTGGGCTCCATGTGGCTGTGCTTTGGGTCCATTGGGCTCCATGTGGCTGTGGTTTGTGTCCAATGGGCTCCATGTGGCTGTGATTTGGGTCCATTGCGAGCTCCATGTGGCTGTGATTTGGGTCCAATGGGTTCCATGTGGCTGTGATTTGGGTCCATTGGGCTCCATGTGGCTGTGATTTGGGTCCATTGGGCTCCAGGTGGCTGTGATTTGGGTCCAATGGGTGCTCCATGTGGCTGTGATTTAGGTCCATTGGGGGTTCCATGTGGCTGTGATTTGGGTCCATTGGGCTCCATGTGGCTGTGATTTGGGTCCATTGGGCTCCATGTGGCTGTGATTTGGGTCCATTGGGCTCCATGTGGCTGTGATTTGGGTCCATTGGGCTCCATGTGGCTGTGATTTGGGTCCATTGGGCTCCATGTGGCTGTGATTTGGGTCCATTGGGCTCCATGTGGCTGTAATTTGGGTCCATTGGGATCCATGTGGCTGTGATTTGGGTCCATTGGGCTCCATGTGGCTGTGATTTGGGTCCATTGGGCTCCATGTGGCTGTGATTTGGGTCCATTGGGCTCCATGTGGCTGTGATTTGGGTCCATTGGGCTCCATGTGGCTGTGATTTGGGTCCATTGGGCTCCATGTGGCTGTGATTTGGGTCCTTTGGGCTCCATGTGACTGTGATTTGGGTCCATTGGGCTCCATGTGGCTGTGATTTGGGTCCATTGGGCTCCATGTGGCTGTGATTTGGGTCCAATGGGGGCTCCATGTGGCTGTGATTTGGGTCCAATGGGGGCTCCATGTGGCTGTGATTTGGGTCCATTGGGCTCAATGTGGCTGTGATTTGGGTCCAATGGGGGCTCCATGTGGCTGTGATTTGGGTCCATTGGGCTCCATGTGTCTGTGATTTGGGTCCAATGGGGGCTCCATGTGGCTGTGATTTGGGTGCATTCGGTTCCATGGTTTGGGGGAGGTGAGAGGGGCGGGGCCTGCCCAGGTCACGTGCTCATTGTTGTTGGTGATGAGCGGCAACATTCGGGCCCCGGCACGCGGCCAGTCCCGCCTCCTCCACCTCAGCTCCGGTCCCCATTGGCTGGGACTGGGAGAGTGTCTCACTGATACTGATCCCTTGGGGGAGTGGAGTGTGTGTGTCTCACTGATACTGATTCCCCCTGGGGTGGGGGAGGGTGTTTGTCTCACTGATACTGGTCCCCCTTGGGTCAGGGAGGGTGTGTGTCTCACTGATACTGATCCCCCTGGGGTGGGGGAGGGTGTGTGTCTCACTGATACTGATCCCCTTGGGGTAGGGGAGGGTGTGTGTCTCACTGATACTGATCCCCCTGGTCTTGGGGAGGCTGTGTGTCTTACTGATACTGATCCCCCAGGGGTGGGGGAGGGTGTGTGTCTCACCGATACTGATCTCCCTGGGGGAGACGAGGGTGTGTGTCTCACTGATACTGATCCCCTTGGAGAGGAAGGTGTGTGTCTCACTGATACTGATCCCCCTTGGGGGAGAGTGTGTGTCTCACTGATACCGATCCCCCTTCGGGGAGAGTGTGTGTCTCACTGATACTGATCCCCCTGGGGTAGGGGAGGGTGTGTGTCTCACTGATACTGATCCCCCTTGGGGGAGAGTGTGTGTCTCACTGTTACTGATCCCCCTGGGGTAGGGGAGGGTGTGTGTCTCACTGATACTGATCTCCTTGGATGGGAAGGTGTGTGTCTCACAGGTACTGATCCCCTTGGAGAGGAAGGTGTGTGTCTCACCGATACTGATTTCCCTGGGGGAGACAAGGGTGTGTGTCTCACTGATACTGATCCCCTTGGAGAGGAAGGTGTGTGTCTCACTGATACTGATCCCCCTGGGGTGGGGGAGGGTGTGTGTCTCACTGATACTGATTCCCCTGGGGGAGGGGAGGGTGTTTGTCTCACTGATACTGATCCCCCTGGGGGAGAGGAGGGTGTGTGTCTCACTGATACTGATCCCCCTGGGGTGGGGAAGGGTGTGTGTCTCACTGATACTGATCCCCCTGGGGGAGGGGAGGGTGTTTGTCTCACTGATATTGATCCCCCTGGGGGAGGGGAGGGTGTGTGTCTTTCTGATACTGATCCCCCTGGGGGAGGGAAGGGTGTGTGCCTCACTGATACTGATCCCCTTGTGGGCGGGGAGGGTGTGTGTCTCTCTGATACTGATTCTCTTGGTGGAGAGGAGTTTATGTGTGTCTCACTGATACTTATACCCCTGGGGCAGGGGAGGGTGTGTGTCTCACTGATACTGATCCCCCTGGGGGAGAGGAGGGTTTGTGTCTCACTGATACTGATCCCCCTGGGGGAGAGGAGGGTTTGTGTCTCACTGATACTGATCCCCTTGCGGGAGGGGAGGGTGTGTGTCTCACTGATACTGATCCCCCTGGGGGAGGGGAGGGTGTGTGTCTCACTGATACTGATCCCCCTGGTCTGGGGGAGGCTGTGTGTCTCACTGATACTGATCCCCCTGGGGTGTGGGAGGGTGTGTGTCTCACCGATACTGATCCCCTTGAAGGTGTGTGTCTGACTGATACGATCCCCCTGGGGTGGTGGAGGGTGTGTGTCTCACTGATACTGTTCCCTTGGGGAGGAGAAGGGTGTGTGTCTCACTGATACTGATACCCCTGGGGGTGGGGAAGGTGTGTGTCTCACTGATACTGATCCCCTTGGAGAGGAAAGTGTGTGTCTCACTGATACTGATCCCCCTGGGGGAGGGGAGGGTGTGTGTTCCACGGATACTGATACCCCTGGGGGAGGTCGTGGTTGTGTGTCTCACTGATACTGATCCCCCTGGGGGAGGGGAGAGTGTGTTCCTCACTGATACTGATCCCCCTTGGAGAGGAAGGTGTGTGTCTCACTGATACTGATCCCCGTGGGGGAGGGGAGGGTGTGTCCTCACTGATACTGATCACCCTGGGGTGGGGGAGGGTTTGTGTCTCACTGATACTGATCCCCCTGGGGTGCGGAAGGGTGTGTGTCTCACTGATACTGATCCCCCTGGGGTAGGGGAGGGTGTGTGTCTCACTGATACTGATCCCCTTGGGGGTGGGGAAGGTGTGTGTCTCACTGATACTGATCCCCTTGGAAAGGAAGCTGTGTGTCTCACTGATACTGATCCCCCTGGGGGAGGGAAGGGTGTGTGCCTCACTGATACTGATCCCCCTGGGGGAGAGGAGGGTGTGTGTCTCACTGATACTGATCCCCCTGGGGGAGGGAAGTGTGTGTGTCTCACTGATACTGATCCCCCTGAGGGTGGGGAATGTGTGTGTCTCACTGATACTGATCCCCTTGGAGAGGAAGGTGTGAGTCTCACTGATCCTGATCCCCCTGTGGGAGGGGAGGGTGTGTGTTTCACGGATACTGATCCCCCTGGGGAAGGGAAGGCTGTGTGTCTCACTGATACTGATCCCCCTGGTCTGGGGGAGGCTGTGTGTCTCACTGATACTGATCCCTCTGGTCTGGGGGAGTCTGTGTGTCTCACTTATGCTGATCCCCCTGGGGTGGCGGAGGGTGTGTGTCTCACCGATACTGATCCCCCTGGGGGAGAGGAGTGTGTGTGTCTCACTGATACTGATCCCCCCTGGGGGTGGGGAAGGTGTGTGTCTCACTGATTCACTGATACTGATCGGAAGGTGTGTGTCTGACTGATACTGATCCCCCTGGGGTGGGGGAGGGTGTGTGTCTCACTGATACTGATCCCCCTGGGGAAGAGGAGGGTGTGTGTCTCACTGACACTTGTCCCCCTGGGGGAGGGGAGGGTGTGTTTCTCACTGATACTGATCCCCCTGGGGGAGGGGAGAGTGTGTGTCTCACTGATACTGATCCCCCTGGGGGTGGGGAAGGTGTGTGTCTCACTGATACTGATCCCCCTGGGGGATGGGAGGGTGTGTGTTTCACGGATACTGATCCCCCTGGGGGAGGGAAGGCTGTGTGTCTCACTGATACTGATCCCCCTGGCGGAGGTCGAGGGTGTGTGTCTCACTGATGCTGATCCCCTGCGGGAGCCGAGGGTGTGTGTCTCACTGATACTGATCCCCTGGGGGAGGGGAGGGAGTGTGTCTCACTGATACTGATCCCCCTGGGGGAGGGGAGTGTGTGTGTCTCACTGATACTGATCCCCGGGGGGAGGGGAGGGTGTGTGTCTGTCTGATACTGGTCCCCCTGGGGTGGGGGAGTGTGTGTGTCTCTCTGATACTGATCTCCCTGGGGTGGTGGAGGGTGTGTGTGTCTCACTGATACTGATCCCCTTGGAGAGGAAGGCGTGTGTCTCACTGATACTGATCCCCCTGGGGTGGGGGAGGGTGTGTGTCTCACTGATACTGAGCCCCTTGGGGGAGGGGAGGATGTGTGCATCACTGATACTGATCCCCGTGGGGGAGGGGAGGGTGTGTGTCTCACTGACACTGCTCCCCCTGGGGTGGGGGAGTGTGTGTCTCACTGATACTGATCCCTCTGGGGGAGAGGAGGGTGTGTTTCTCACTGATACTGATCCCCCTGGGGTGGGGGATGGTGTGTGTCTCACTGATACTGATCCCCCTGGGGGTGGTTTGTGATTTGGGTCCATTGGGTTCCATGTGGCTGTGATTTGGGTCCAATAGGCTCCATGTGGCTGTGATTTGGGTCCATTGGGGGCTCCATGTGGCTGTGATTTGGGTCCAATAGGCTCCATGTGGCTGTGATTTGGGTCCATTGGGCTCCATGTGGCTGTGATTTGGGTCCATTGGGCTCCATGTGGCTGTGATTTGGGTCCATTGGGCTCCATGTGGCTGTGATTTGGGTCCATTGGGCTCCATGTGGCTGTGATTTGGGTCCATTGGGCTCCATGTGGCTGTGATTTGGGTCCATTGGGCTCCATGTGGCTGTGATTTGGGTCCATTGGGCTCCATGTGGCTGTGATTTGGGTCCATTGGGCTCCATGTGGCTGTGATTTGGGTCCATTGGGCTCCATGTGGCTGTGATTTGGGTCCATTGGGCTCCATGTGGCTGTGATTTGGGTCCATTGGGCTCCATGTGGCTGTGGTTTGTGTCCAATGGGCTCCATGTGGCTGTGATTTGGGTCCATTGGGGCCTCCATGTGGCTGTGATTTGGGTCCAATGGGCTCCCTGTGGCTGTGATTTGGGTCCATTGGGCTCCATGTGGCTGTGATTTGGGTCCATTGGGGGCTCCATGTGGCTGTGATTTGGGCCCATTGGGGGCTCCATGTGGCTGTGATTTGGGTCCACTGGGCTCCATGTGGCTGTGATTTGGGTCCATTGGGCTCCATGTGGCTGTGATTTGGGTCCATTGGGCTCCATGTGGCTGTGATTTGGGTCCATTGGGCTCCATGTGGCTGTGATTTGGGTCCATTGGGCTCCATGTGGCTGTGATTTGGGTCCATTGGGCTCCATGTGGCTGTGATTTGGATCCATTGGGCTCCATGTGGCTTTGATTTGGGTCCAATGGGTGCTCCATGTGTCTGTGATTTGGCTCCAATGGGAGCTCCATGTGGCTGTGATTTGGGTCCATTGGGGGCTCCATGTGGCTGTGATTTGGGTCCATTGGGCTCCATGTGGCTGTGATTTGGGTCCATTGGGCTCCATGTGGCTGTGATTTGGGTCCATTGGGGGCTCCATGTGGCTGTGATTTGGCTCCATTGGGGGCTCCATGTGGCTGTGATTTGGGTCCAATGGGTTCCATGTGGCTTTGATTTGGGTCATTGGGCTCCATGTGGCTGTGATTTGGATCCATTGGGCTCCATGTGGCTGTGATTTGGGTCCATTGGTCTCCATGTGGCTGTGCTTTGCGTCCATTGGGCTCCATGTGGCTGTGCTGTGCGTCCATTGGGCTCCATGTGTCTGTGCTTTGGGTCCATTGGGCTCCATGTGGCGGTGGTTTGTGTCCAATGGGCTCCATGTGGCTGTGATTTGGGTCCATTGGGGGCTCCATGTGGCTGTGATTTGGGTCCAATGGGTTCCATGTGGCTTTGATTTGGGTCCTTTGGGCTCCATGTGGCTGTGATTTGGGTCCATTGGGCTCCATGTGGCTGTGATTTGGGTCCATTGGGCTCCAGGTGGCTGTGATTTGGGTCCAATGGGGGCTCCATGTGGCTGTGATTTAGGTCCATTGGAGGTTCCATGTGGCTGTGATTTGGGCCCATTGGGGGCTCCATGTGGCTGTGATTTGGGTCCATTGGGCTCCATGTGGCTGTGGTTTGGGTCCATTGGGCTCCATGTGGCTGTGATTTGGGTCCATTGGGCTCCATGTGGCTGTGATTTGGGTCCATTGGGCTCCATGTGGCTGTGATTTGGGTCCATTGGGCTCCATGTGGCTCTGATTTGGGTCCGTTGGGCTCCATGTGGCTGTGATTTGGGTCCGTTGGGCTCCATGTGGCTGTCATTTGGGTCCATTGGGCTCCTTGTGGCTGTGATTTGGGTCCATTGGGCTCCATGTGGCTGTGTTTTGGGTCCATTGGGCTCCATGTGGCTGTGATTTGGGTCCATTGGGCTCCATGTGGCTGAGATTTGGGTCCATTGGGCTCCATGTGGCTGTGATTTGTGTCCATTGGGCTCCATGTGGCTGTGATTTGGGTCCATTGGGCTCCATGTGGCTGTGATTTGGGTCCATTGGGCTCCATGTGGCTGTGATTTGGGTCCATTGGGCTCCATGTGGCTGTGATTTGGGTCCATTGGGCTCCATGTGGCTGTGATTTGGGTCCATTGGGTTCCATGTGGCTGTGATTTGGGTCCAATAGGCTCCATGTGACTGTGATTTGGGTCCATTGGGGGCTCCATGTGGCTGTGATTTGGGTCCAATATGCTCCATGTGGCTGTGATTTGGGTCCATTGGGCTCCATGTGGCTGTGATTTGGGTCCATTGGGCTCCATGTGGCTGTGATTTGGGTCCATTGGGCTCCATGTGGCTGTGATTTGGGTCCATTGGGCTCCATGTGGCTGTGATTTGGGTCCATTGGGCTCCATGTGGCTGTGATTTGGGTCCATTGGGCTCCATGTGGCTGTGCTTTGGGTCCATTGGGCTCCATGTGGCTGTGATTTGGGTCCATTGGGCTCCATGTGGCTTTGATTTGGGTCCAATGGGTGCTCCATGTGGCTAGGATTTGCGTCCAATGGGGGCTCCATGTGTCTGTGATTTGGGTCCATTGGGGGCTCCATGTGGCTGTGATTTGGGTCCATTGGGGGCTCCATGTGTCTGTGATTTGGCTCCATTGGGGGCTCCATGTGGCTGTGATTTGGCTCCATTGGGGGCTCCATGTGGCTGTGATTTGGGTCCAATGGGTTCCATGTGGCTTTGATTTGGGTCATTGGGCTCCATGTGGCTGTGATTTGGATCCATTGGGCTCCATGTGGCTGTGATTTGGGTACATTGGGCTCCATGTGGCTGTGCTTTGGGTCCATTGGGCTCCATGTGGCTGTGCTTTGGGTCCATTGGGCTCCATGTGGCTGTGCTTTGGGTCCATTGGGCTCCATGTGGCTGTGGTTTGTGTCCATTGCGAGCTCCATGTGGCTGTGATTTGGGTCCATTGGGCTCCATGTGGCTGTGGTTTGTGTCCATTGCGAGCTCCATGTGGCTGTGATTTGGGTCCATTGGGCTCCATGTGGCTGTGGTTTGTGTCCATTGCGAGCTCCATGTGGCTGTGATTTGGGTCCATTGGGCTCCATGTGGCTGTGATTTAGGTCCATTGCGAGCTCCATGTGGCTGTGATTTGGGTCCAATGGGTTCCATGTGGCTTTGATTTGGGTCCATTGGGCTCCATGTGGCTTTGATTTGGGTCCATTGGGCTCCAGGTGGCTGTGATTTGGGTCCAATGGGTGCTCCATGTGGCTGTGATTTAGGTCCATTGGGGGTTCCATGTGGCTGTGATTTGGGCCCATTGGGGGCTCCATGTGGCTGTGATTTGGGTCCATTGGGCTCCATGTGGCTGTGATTTGGGTCCATTGGGCTCCATGTGGCTGTGATTTGGTCCATTGGGCTCCATGTGGCTGTGATTTGGGTCCATTGGGCTCCATGTGGCTGTGGTTTGGGTCCATTGGGCTCCATGTGGCTGTGATTTGGGTCCATTGGGCTCCATGTGGCTGTGATTTGGGTCCATTGGGCTCCATGTGGCTGTGATTTGGGTCCATTGGGCTCCATGTGGCTCTGATTTGGGTCCGTTGGGCTCCATGTGGCTGTGATTTGGGTCCGTTGGGCTCCATGTGGCTGTGATTTGGGTCCATTGGGCTCCTTGTGGCTGTGATTTGGGTCCATTGGGCTCCATGTGGCTGTGTTTTGGGTCCATTGGGCTCCATGTGGCTGTGATTTGGGTCCATTGGGCTCCATGTGGCTGAGATTTGGGTCCATTGGGCTCCATGTGGCTGTGATTTGTGTCCATTGGGCTCCATGTGGCTGTGATTTGGGTCCATTGGGCTCCATGTGGCTGTGATTTGGGTCCATTGGGCTCCATGTGGCTGTGATTTGGGTCCATTGGGCTCCATGTGGCTGTGATTTGGGTCCATTGGGCTCCATGTGGCTGTGATTTGGGTCCATTGGGCTCCATGTGGCTGTGATTTGGGTCCATTGGGCTCCATGTGGCTGTGATTTGGGTCCATTGGGTTCCATGTGGCTGTGATTTGGGTCCAATAGGCTCCATGTGACTGTGATTTGGGTCCATTGGGGGCTCCATGTGGCTGTGATTTGGGTCCATTATGCTCCATGTGGCTGTGATTTGGGTCAAATGGGCTCCATGTGGCTGTGATTTGGGTCCATTGGGCTCCATGTGGCTGTGATTTGGGTCCATTGGGCTCCATGTGGCTGTGATTTGGGTCCATTGGGCTCCATGTGGCTGTGCTTTGGGTCCATTGGGCTCCATGTGGCTGTGATTTGGGTCCATTGGGCTCCATGTGGCTTTGATTTGGGTCCAATGGGTGCTCCATGTGGCTAGGATTTGCGTCCAATGGGGGCTCCATGTGTCTGTGATTTGGGTCCATTGGGGGCTCCATGTGGCTGTGATTTGGGTCCATTGGGGGCTCCATGTGTCTGTGATTTGGCTCCATTGGGGGCTCCATGTGGCTGTGATTTGGCTCCATTGGGGGCTCCATGTGGCTGTGATTTGGGTCCAATGGGTTCCATGTGGCTTTGATTTGGGTCATTGGGCTCCATGTGGCTGTGATTTGGATCCATTGGGCTCCATGTGGCTGTGATTTGGGTACATTGGGCTCCATGTGGCTGTGCTTTGGGTCCATTGGGCTCCATGTGGCTGTGCTTTGGGTCCATTGGGCTCCATGTGGCTGTGCTTTGGGTCCATTGGGCTCCATGTGGCTGTGGTTTGTGTCCATTGCGAGCTCCACGTGGCTGTGATTTGGGTCCATTGGGCTCCATGTGGCTGTGGTTTGTGTCCATTGCGAGCTCCATGTGGCTGTGATTTGGGTCCATTGGGCTCCATGTGGCTGTGGTTTGTGTCCATTGCGAGCTCCATGTGGCTGTGATTTGGGTCCATTGGGCTCCATGTGGCTGTGATTTAGGTCCATTGCGAGCTCCATGTGGCTGTGATTTGGGTCCAATGGGTTCCATGTGGCTTTGATTTGGGTCCATTGGGCTCCATGTGGCTTTGATTTGGGTCCATTGGGCTCCAGGTGGCTGTGATTTGGGTCCAATGGGTGCTCCATGTGGCTGTGATTTAGGTCCATTGGGGGTTCCATGTGGCTGTGATTTGGGCCCATTGGGGGTTCCATGTGGCTGTGATTTGGGCCCATTGGGGGCTCCATGTGGCTGTGATTTGGGTCCATTGGGCTCCATGTGGCTGTGATTTGGGTCCATTGGGCTCCATGTGGCTGTGATTTGGTCCATTGGGCTCCATGTGGCTGTGATTTGGGTCCATTGGGCTCCATGTGGCTGTGATTTGGGTCCATTGGGCTCCATGTGGCTGTGATTTGGGTCCATTGGGCTCCATGTGGCTGTGATTTGGGTCCATTGGGCTCCATGTGGCTGTGATTTGGGTCCATTGGGCTCCATGTGGCTGTGATTTGGGTCCATTGGGCTCCATGTGGCTGTGATTTGGGTCATTGGGCTCCATGTGGCTGTGATTTGGGTCCATTGGGCTCCATGTGGCTGTGATTTGGGTCCATTGGGCTCCATGTGGCTGTGATTTGGGTCCATTGGGCTCCATGTGGCTGTGATTTGGGTCCATTGGGCTCCATGTGGCTGTGATTTGGGTCCATTGGGCTCCATGTGGCTGTGATTTGGGTCCATTGGGCTCCATGTGGCTGTGATTTGGGTCCATTGGGCTCCATGTGGCTGTGATTTGGGTCCATTGGGCTCCATGTGGCTGTGATTTGGGTCCTTTGGGCTCCATGTGGCTGTGATTTGGGTCCAATGGGGGCTCCATGTGGCTGTGATTTGGGTCCATTGGGGGCTCCATGTGGCTGTGATTTGGGTCCATTGGGCTCCATGTGGCTGTGATTTGGGTCCATTGGGCTCCATGTGGCTGTGATTTGGGTCCATTGGGCTCCATGTGGCTGTGATTTGGGTCCATTGGGCTCCATGTGGCTGTGATTTGGATCCATTGGGCTCCATGTGGCTGTGATTTGGGTCCATTGGGCTCCATGTGGCTGTGCTTTGCGTCCATTGGGCACCATGTGGCTGTGCTTTGCGTCCATTGGGCATCATGTGGCTGTGCTTTGCGTCCATTGGGCTCCATGTGGCTGTGCTTTGGGTCCATTGGGCTCCATGTGGCGGTGGTTTGTGTCCAATGGGCTCCATGTGGCTGTGATTTGGGTCCATTGGGGGCTCCATGTGGCTGTGATTTGGGTCCAATGGGTTCCATGTGGCTTTGATTTGGGTCCATTGGGCTCCATGTGGCTGTGATTTGGGTCCATTGGGCTCCATGTGGCTGTGATTTGGGTCCATTGGGCTCCAGGTGGCTGTGATTTGGGTCCAATGGGGGCTCCATGTGGCTGTGATTTAGGTCCATTGGAGGTTCCATGTGGCTGTGATTTGGGCCCATTGGGGGCTCCATGTGGCTGTGATTTGGGTCCATTGGGCTCCATGTGGCTGTGGTTTGGGTCCATTGGGCTCCATGTGGCTGTGATTTGGGTCCATTGGGCTCCATGTGGCTGTGATTTGGGTCCATTGGGCTCCATGTGGCTGTGATTTGGGTCCATTGGGCTCCATGTGGCTGTGATTTGGGTCCATTGGGCTCCATGTGGCTGTGATTTGGGACCATTGGGCTCCATGTGGCTGTGATTTGGGTCCATTGGGCTCCATGTGGCTGTGATTTGTGTCCATTGGGCTCCATGTGGCTGTGATTTGTGTCCATTGGGCTCCATGTGGCTGTGATTTGGGTCCATTGGGCTCCATGTGGCTGTGATTTGGGTCCATTGGGCTCCATGTGGCTGTGATTTGGGTCCATTGGGCTCCATGTGGCTGTGATTTGGGTCCATTGGGTCCCATGTGGCTGTGATTTGGGTCCAATAGGCTCCATGTGACTGTGATTTGGGTCCATTGGGGGCTCCATGTGGCTGTGATTTGGGTCCAATATGCTCCATGTGGCTGTGATTTGGGTCCATTGGGCTCCATGTGGCTGTGATTTGGGTCCATTGGGCTCCATGTGGCTGTGATTTGGGTCCTTTGGGCTCCATGTGGCTGTGATTTGGGTCCATTGGGCTCCATGTGGCTGTGCTTTGGGTCCATTGGGCTCCATGTGGCTGTGATTTGGGTCCATTGGGCTCCATGTGGCTTTGATTTGGGTCCAATGGGTGCTCCATGTGGCTAGGATTTGCGTCCAATGGGGGCTCCATGTGTCTGTGATTTGGGTCCATTGGGGGCTCCATGTGGCTGTGATTTGGGTCCATTGGGGGCTCCATGTGGCTGTGATTTGGCTCCATTGGGGGCTCCATGTGGCTGTGATTTGGCTCCATTGGGGGCTCCATGTGGCTGTGATTTGGGTCCAATGGGTTCCATGTGGCTTTGATTTGGGTCATTGGGCTCCATGTGGCTGTGATTTGGATCCATTGGGCTCCATGTGGCTGTGATTTGGGTACATTGGGCTCCATGTGGCTGTGCTTTGGGTCCATTGGGCTCCATGTGGCTGTGCTTTGGGTCCATTGGGCTCCATGTGGCTGTGCTTTGGGTCCATTGGGCTCCATGTGGCTGTGGTTTGTGTCCATTGCGAGCTCCATGTGGCTGTGATTTGGGTCCATTGGGCTCCATGTGGCTGTGGTTTGTGTCCATTGCGAGCTCCATGTGGCTGTGATTTGGGTCCATTGGGCTCCATGTGGCTGTGGTTTGTGTCCATTGGGCTCCATGTGGCTGTGATTTGGGTCCATTGGGCTCCATGTGGCTGTGGTTTGTGTCCATTGCGAGCTCCATGTGGCTGTGATTTGGGTCCATTGGGCTCCATGTGGCTGTGATTTGGGTCGATTGCGAGCTCCATGTGGCTGTGATTTGGGTCCATTGGGCTCCATGTGGCTGTGATTTAGGTCCATTGCGAGCTCCATGTGGCTGTGATTTGGGTCCAATGGGTTCCATGTGGCTTTGATTTGGGTCCATTGGGCTCCATGTGGCTGTGATTTGGGTCCATTGGGCTCCAGGTGGCTGTGATTTGGGTCCAATGGGTGCTCCATGTGGCTGTGATTTAGGTCCATTGGGCTCCATGTGGCTGTGATTTGGGTCCATTGGGCTCCATGTGGCTGTGATTTGGGTCCATTGGGCTCCATGTGGCTGTGATTTGGGTCCATTGGGCTCCATGTGGCTGTGATTTGGGTCCATTGGGCTCCATGTGGCTGTGATTTGGGTCCATTGGGCTCCATGTGGCTGTGATTTGGGTCCATTGGGCTCCATGTGGCTGTGATTTGGGTCCATTGGGCTCCATGTGGCTGTGATTTGGGTCCTTTGGGCTCCATGTGGCTGTGATTTGGGTCCAATTGGGGCTCCATGTGGCTGTGATTTGGGTCCATTGGGGGCTCCATGTGGCTGTGATTTGGGTCCATTGGGGGCTCCATGTGGCTGTGATTTGGGTCCATTGGGCTCCATGTGGCTGTGATTTGGGTCCATTGGGCTCCATGTGGCTGTGATTTGGGTCCATTGGGCTCCATGTGGCTGTGATTTGGGTCCATTGGGCTCCATGTGGCTGTGATTTGGGTCCATTGGGCTCCATGTGGCTGTGATTTGGGTCCTTTGGGCTCCATGTGGCTGTGGTTTGGGTCCATTGGACTCCATGTGGCTGTGATTTGGGTCCATTAGGCTCCATGTGGCTGTGATTTGGGTCCATTGGGCTCCATGTGGCTGTGATTTGGGTCCATTGGGCTCCATGTGGCTGTGAATTGGGTCCATTGGGCTCCATGTGGCTGTGATTTGGGTCCATTGGGCTCCATGTGGCTGTGATTTGGGTCCATTGGGCTCCATGTGGCTGTGATTTGGGTCCTTTGGGCTCCTTGTGGCTGTGATTTTGGTCCATTGGGCTCCGTGTGGCTGTGATTCGGGTCCATTGGGCTCCGTGTGGCTGTGATTTGGGTCCAATGGGGGCTCCATGTGGCTGTGATTTGGGTCCAATGGGGGCTCCATGTGGCTGTGATTTGGGTGCATTCGGTTCCATGGTTTGGGGGAGGTGAGAGGGGCGGGGCCTGCCCAGGTCACGTGCTCATTGTTGTTGGTGATGAGCGGCAACATTCGGGCCCCGGCACGCGGCCAGTCCCGCCTCCTCCACCTCAGCGCCGGTCCCCATTGGCTGGGACTGGGAGAGTGTCTCACTGATACTGATCCCCTGGGGGAGTGGAGTGTGTGTGTCTCACTGATACTGATTCCCCCTGGGGTGGGGGAGGGTGTTTGTCTCACTGATACTGATCCCCCTTGGGTCAGGAAGGGTGTGTGTCTCACTGATACTGATCCCCCTGGGGTGGGGGAGGGTGTGTGTCTCACTGATACTGATCCCCTTGGGGTAGGGGAGGTTGTGTGCCTCACTGATACTGATCCCCGTGGGGGAGAGGAGTGTGTGTGTCTCACTGATACTGATCTCCCTGGGGTGGCGGATGGCGTGTGTTTCACTGATACTGATCCCCCTGTGGTGGAGGTGGGTGTGTGTCCCACTGATACTGATCCCCCTGGGGGAGGGGAGGGTGTGTGTCTCACTGATATGATCCCCCTGGGGTAGGGGAGGGTGTGTGTCTCACTGATACTGATCCCCTTGGAGGGGAATGTGTGTGTCTCACAGGTACTGATCCCCTTGGAGAGGAAGGTGTGTGTCTCACTGATACTGATCCCCCTGGGGGATGGAGGGGTGTGTGCCTCACTGATACTGATGCACCTGGGGGCGGAGAGGGTGTGTGTCTCCCTGATACTGATAGCCCTGGGGGAGAGGAGGGTGTGTGTCTCACTGATACTGATCCCCCTGGTCTGGGGGAGGGTGTTTGTCTCACTGATACTGATCCCCTTGGAGAGGAAGGTGTGTGTCTCACTGATACTGATCCCCCTTGGGGAGAGAAGGGTGTGTGTCTCACTGATACTGATCCCCTTGGAGAGGAAGGCGTGTGTCTCATTGATACTGATCCCCCTGGGGTGGGGGTGGGTGTGTGTCTCACTGATACTGATCCCCCTGGGGGAGAGGAGGGTGTGTGTCTCACTTATACTGATCCCCCTGGGGGAGGGAAGTGTGTGTGTCTCACTGATACTGATCCCCCTGGGGGTGGGCAAGGTGTGTGTCTCACTGATACTGATCCCCTTGGAGAGGAAGGTGTGTGTTTCACGGATACTGATCCCCCTGGGGGAGGGAAGGCTGTGTGTCTCACTGATACTGATCCCCCTGGGGGAGGTCGAGGGTGTGCGTCTCATTGATACTGATCCCCTGCGGGAGCGGAGGGTGTGTGTCTCACTAATACTGATCCCGTGGGGAGGGGAGAGTGTGTGTCTCACTGATACTGATCCCCAGGGGAGGGGAGGGAGTGTGTCTCACTGATACTGATCCCCTGGGGGAGGGGAGTGTGTGTGTCTCACTGATACTGATCCCCCTGGGTTGGGGGAGGGCGTGTGTGTCTCTCTGATACTGGTCCCCCTGGGGTGGAGGTGGCTGTGTGTCTCACTGATACTGATCCCCCTGGGGTGGGGGAGGGTGTATGTGTCTCACTGATACTGATCCCCTTGGAGGGGAAGGTGTGTGTCTCACAGGTACTGATCCCCTTGGAGAGGAAGGTGTGTGTCTCACTGATACTGATCCCCTTGGGGGAGGGGTGTGTGCCTCACTGATACTGATCCCCCTGGGGGCGGGGGGGGGTGTGTGTCTCTCTGATACTGATCCCGCTGGTGGAGGGGATTGTATGTGTGTCTCACTGATACTGATTCCCCTGGGGAGGGGAGGGTGTGTGCATCACTGATACTGATCCCCCTGGGGTGGGGGAGGGTGTGTCTCACTGATACTGATCCCCCTGGGGGAGAGGAGGGTGTGTGTCTCACTGATACTGATCCCCCTGGGGTGGGGGAGGGTGTGTGTCTCACTGATACTGATCCCCCTGGGGGTGGTTTGTGATTTGGGTCCATTGGGGGCTCCATGTGGCTGTGATTTGGGTCCATTGGGCTTCATGTGGCTGTGATTTGGGTGCATTCGGTTCCATGGTTTGGGGGAGGTGAGAGGGGCGGGGCCTGCCCAGGTCACGTGCTCATTGTTGTTGGTGATGAGCGGCAACTTCCGAGCCCCGGCACGCGGGCCGTCCCGCCTCCTCCACCTCAGCGCCGGTCCCCATTGGTTGGGACTGGGAGTGTGTCTCACTGATACTGATCCGTTGGGGGAGGGGAGTGTGTGTGTCTCACTGATACTGATCCCTATGCGGTGGGGGAGGGTGTGTGTCTCACTGATACTGATCCCCCTGGGGTCGGGGAGGGTGTGTGTCTCACTGATACTGATCCCCCTGGGGTAGGGGAGGGTGTGTGTCTCATTGATACTGATCCCCCTGGGGTAGGGGATGGTGTGTGTCTCACTGATGCTGATCCCCTTGGAGGAGAAGGTGTGTGTCTCACTGATACTGATCCCGCTGGGGGAGGGGAGGGTGTGTGTCTCATTGATACTGATCCCCCTTGGGTAGGGGATGGTGTGTGTCTCACTGATGCTGATCCCCTTGGAGGGGAGGGTGTGTGTCTCACTGATGCTGATCCCCTTGGAGGGGAAGGTGTGTGTCTCACTGATACTGATCCCCCTGTGGTGGGGGAGGGTGTGTGTCTCACTGATACTGATCCCCCTGGGGGTGGGGGAGGGTGTGTGTCTCACTGATACTGATCCCCCTGGGGTGGGGGAGGGTGTGTGTCTCACTGATACTGATCCCCCTGGGGGAGAGAAGGGTGTGTGTCTCACTGATACTGATCCCCTTGGAGAGGAAGGCGTGTGTCTCACAGGTACTGATCCCCTTGGAAAGGAAGGTGTGTGTCTCACTGATACTGATCCCCCTGGGGGAGGGAAGGGTGTGTGCCTCACTGATACTGATCCCCCTGGGGGCGGGGAGGGTGTGTGTCTCTCTGATACTGATCCCCCTGGTGGAGGGGAGTGTGTGTGTGTCTCACTGATACTGATCCCCCTGGGGGAGAGGAGGGTATGTGTCTCACTGATACTGATCCCTCTGGGGGAGGGGAGGGTGTGTGTCTCACTGATACTGATCTCCTTGGAGGGGAAGGCGTGTGTGTCACAGGTACTGATCCCCTTGGAAAGGAAGGTGTGTGTCTCACTGATACTGATCCCCCTGGGGGAGGGAAGGGTGTGTGCCTCACTGATACTGATCCCCCTGGGGTGGGGGAGGGTGTGTGTCTCACTGATACTGATCCCCCTGGGGGAGAGAAGGGTGTGTTTCTCACTGATACTGATCCCCCTGGTGGAGGGGAGGGTGTGTGTCTCACTGATACTGATCCCCCTGGAGTAGGGTAGTGTGTGTGTCTCACTGATACTGATCCCCTTGGAGGGGAAGGCGTGTGTCTCACAGGTACTGATCCCCTTGGAAAGGAAGGTGTGTGTCTCACTGATACTGATCCCCCTGGGGAGGGAAGGGTGTGTGCCTCACTGATACTGATCCCCCTGGGGGCGGGGAGGGTGTGTGTCTCTCTGATACTGATCCCCCTGGTGGAGGGGAGTGTGTGTGTGTCTCACTGATACTGATCCCCCTGTGGGAGGGGAGGGTGTGTGCCTCACTGATACTGATCCCCCTGGGGGAGAGGAGGGTGTGTGTCTCACTGATACTGATCCCTCTGGGGGAGTGGATGGTGTGTGTCTCACTGATACTGTTCCCCCTCGGGGTGGCGAAGGTGTGTGTCTCACTGATACTGATCCCCTTGGAGAGGAAGGTGTGTGTCTCACTGATACTGATCCCCCTGGGGGAGTGGAGGATGTGTGTTTCACTGATACTGATCCCCCTGGGGGAGGTCGAGGGTGTGTGTCTCACTGATACTGATCCCTTGCGGTGTGTGTCTCACTAATACTGATCCCCTGGGGGAGGGGAGGGTGTGTGTCTCACTGATACTGATCCCGTGGGGAGGGGAGAGTGTGTGTCTCACTGATACTAATCCCCTGGGGGAGGGGAGGGAGTTTGTCTCACTGATACTGATCCCCCTGGGGGAGGGGAGAGTGTGTGTCTCACTGATACTGATCCCCTGGGGGAGGGGAGTGTGTGTGTCTCACTGATACTGATCCCCCTGGGGTGGGGGAGGGCGTGTGTCTCTCTGATACTGGTCCCCCTGGGGTGCGGGAGGCTGTGCGTCTCACTGATACTGATCCCCCTGGTGTGGGAGAGGGTGTGTGTGTCTCACTGATACTTATCCCCTTGGAGGGGAAGGTGTGTGTCTCACAGGTACTGATCCCCTTGGAGAGGAAGGTGTGTGTCTCACTGATACTGATCCCCTTGGTGGAGGGAAGGGTGTGTGCCTCACTGATACTGATCCCCCTGGTGGAGGTGAGGGTGTGTGTGTCTCACTGGTACTGATCCCTTTTGGGGAGGGGAGGGTGTGTTTCTCACTGATACTGATCCCCCTGCGGTAGGGGAGGGTGTTTGTCTCACTGATACTGATCCCCTTGCGGGAGGGGTAGGTGTGTGTCTCACTGATACTGACAGAGGAGCCAATGTTGGTCTGTGAGCATTGGGGTGATGGTGAATGGCACTTAGTGTGAGGTAGGATACAGGCATCAGAGTTTTGGATGAGCTCAGTTTTATGGTGAAAGATTGAGGGCCAACCAGGAGAGCACTGGAATTAACTAGTCAAGAGTAACAAAGGTATGGATGAGGGTTTCGCTATCAACATCCTGGAGTTATTACTGACCGGTAACTGAACTGGACCAGCCTTATAAATACTGTGGCTACAAGAGCAGGCTAAAGGCTGGGAATTCTGTAGCAAGTAACTCACCTACTGACTCCCCAAATTCTGTCCACCATGTAAAAAGCACAAGTCAGGAGTGTGATGAAATACTCCCTACCTGCCTGGATGATTACAGCTTCAACAGCACTCGAGAAGATTGACACCATCCATGACAAAGCTGCTTGATTGGCACCTCATTCACCACCTTCAACATTCACTCCTTTCATCGCTGGTGCACAGTGTCGGCATTGTGTACCATCTCCAAGATGTGTTGCAGCAACTCCACAAGGGTCCTTTGACCTTCCATACCCATGACCTTTAATACCTAGATGGACAAGGACAGCAGATGCATGTGTACTTGTGTTCCCCTCCAAGCCCCACACTATCCTGACTTGAACTATATTGGCATTCCTTTACTGTTGTTGGGTCAAAATCCTGGAACTCCGTCACTGACAGCACTGTGGGTTTACCTACACCACATGAGGTTCAAGATGGTGGCTCACCACCACCTTCTCAAGGGCAATTAGAGATGGGCAATAAATGCCCATTAAAGAACAAATAAACACAGATGGGTTAGGCCACATTGGAGTTGGATGATGTTACTGAGGTTGACTAGGTGGTCTTTATGATGGCACAAATATGTGGGCAGAAGGTCCTCTGGGGGTCAGATATGACACAAAAGATGCAAATGGCCTGATTGAGCCGCAGGCAGCAGCCAGGGAGCAGGGATGAAGTCTCTGGCTAGGGCACATGGTTTGTGGTGGTGTCTGACGATAATGGCTTCACTCTTTTTTTGACTATTTTAATTGGTAATTTCTGCTTATCCAGTACATGGATAAACAGTGTGACAGATGTAGGTGAGTGGAGCAGGTGAGAATGTGGTGGTCAGTTGGAGCTGGCTGTCATCCATGTACCTGTGGAATCTGAGGTGTTTTTGGATGATGTTTCTGAAAGGGCAGCATGTAGTTAAGAATTAGTAGGCCATGGATAGATCCTTGGTGATCACTAGAAAAAGGAGTGGGTTTAATTCCAGCTGAGTCTGTGGCTGCAACCGGATAGTCGAGTGGAACCAGGCAGATGTGTGTCTCTCACTGACAGTGCTCCTGGTTTCAGTGTATGTGTCTCACACCACTGACAGTGCTCCCGGTTTCAGTGTGTGTGTCAATCCCACACTGAATGTGCTCCCTGTTTGTGTGTGTCTGTCTCTCTCTCTCTCTCACTCCACCATTGACTGTGGCCCCATTTTCAGGGGGTGTGTGTGTGTGTCTCGTGCACTTCTCAATACTCCTGGTTGTGTTGGTGTGTGTCTCACATACTGACAGTGCTCCCGGTTTCTGTTTTTGTGTGTACCTCACACTGACAGTGCTCCTGGTTTCGGTGTGTGTGTGTGTGTGTGTGCCTCACCCGCTGACCGTGCTGCCGGTTTCGGTGTGTGTGTGCCTCACCCGCTGGCCGTGCTGCCGGTTTCGGTGTGTGTGTGCCTCACCCGCTGGCCGTGCTGCCGGTTTCGGTGTGTGTGTGCCTCACCCGCTGGCCGTGCTGCCGGTTTCGGTGTGTGTGTGTGCCTCACCCGCTGGCCGTGCTGCCGGTTTCGGTGTGTGTGTGTGCCTCACCCGCTGGCCGTGCTGCCGGTTTCGGTGTGTGTGTGTGCCTCACCCGCTGGCTGTGCTGCCGGTTTCGGTGTGTGTGTGCCTCACCCGCTGACCGTGCTGCCGGTTTCGGTGTGTGTGTGCCTCACCCGCTGACCGTGCTGCCGGTTTCGGTGTGTGTGTGCCTCACCCGCTGGCCGTGCTGCCGGTTTCGGTGTGTGTGTGCCTCACCCGCTGACCGTGCTGCCGGTTTCGGTGTGTGTGTGCCTCACCCGCTGACTGACTGCGCTGCCGGTTTCGGCGTGTGTGCCTCACACTGTGCTCCCGGCCTCAGTGTGTGTATGTGTGTGTCTCACACTGACAGTGCTCTTGGTTTCAGTGTGTGTGTGTGTCTGTGTGTCTCACTGACTGTGCTCTGGGTTTCTGTGTGTGTGTGTGTCCCGAACTGATATTGCTCCCAGTTTCATTGCGTGTGTGTGTGTGTGTCTCTCTTATTGACAGCACTCCCGGTTTCAGGGTGTGTGTGTCCTTCCTATTGACAGTGCTCCTGCTTTAGCCTCTGTATGTGTGCTACACACTTGACAGTGCTCCTGGTTTGTGTGTGTCTCACAATGACAGTCCTCCTGGTGTCTGTATGTGTGTCTGTGTCACTCTCACGCTGACAGTGCTGCCTTTTTCTTTGTGTGTGCGTCTGTGTGTGTGTTGAGTTATTTAAAAATCCCAGAGGGAAAACTTTAAAAAAACTGTCATAATCTATAATTTTAAGTGTTATCTTTGAGATGCGACTTTTTAATTTCAGGAATCAGACCACCAGATTTAACCAGGCATAGCATTTTCACCTTACAACTTCAAAATTCCTTGCAGACACAGTGGTAGGCCGACAGCTGCCTTTTGACCTCACGTTGCCTCCACCCTGCATACACAAAGTTGCTGAAGTTATAGCTAGCACCGCTCATTGAATGTAAATTCTCATTGTATCACCAGCCTCTTTGAACTCACCTTTTACAATAAAACCCTTCTAATAGTACCAATTTTCTTATCAATATAAACATATTGCTTGATATCTGGTAGCTAGGTGGTAGTTTGCACCCCACTTCTTGAATACTTTCTTCAAAAAATGCAAATGCCGCTATCACTCTTACATATAAAAACTGGTACACATCAAAGCACCCAGACTAGCTGGCTTTAATCCAATTAAGACACACCACAGACGAAACCTCTATTTTAAAAGAAAAATATTTTCAGTAATATATACATTAATAGCTTCATGACATGCCCCCGCTCCCCCCCATCGGAAAATAAACCATCATAATTCTAAAAGACGGCTTCATTTTAACAACCCATATCACACTATCTCCTATATTTATTGCACTATTACATTACCAGATGCGTGCATTAACATAAATATATATATATATACACATAGAAGTCCTTGGTATCAACAGAATTCACACCAGTTCAGTGTCCAGGTTTTTTTAAATGTCCCATTTTCCTTTAAGTTTCAAACTATTGATAATGCAAGCTCAAACAGATTTTCTCTTTGAGCAATATGTATGATACGTAGATTGAATAGTTGTAATAATAGACTCCATCTCAAAAGTCTTGCATTTTTGTCTTGAAATTTGTCCAAAAACTTCAAAGCATTATAGTCTGTATAAACAGTTGTTTCTGATAAATTGTTTGCAACATAAATTTCAAAATGCTGCAATGCTGACACCAAAGTCTATCTAGTGACTTCTGCCACTCCTGTGACCATTGAAACTACTTGTTCTTTTTTTAATACTTTCAGTCAGTGGAGCGACCACTTGGCTGAAATTTGGTACAAATTTCCAGTAAAACCCACTCATGCCCAGGAATCTCAAAATTTCTCATCTTGTTGCAGGCACTGGGAAATCCACGCTAGCCTCGACTTTCGCATCTCTCGGAGCCACCTTACCATGTCCAATGGTATGGCTTAGACATGTAACTTTAAGCTTTTGCAAATTCATGTTTAATCAAGTTCATCACCGAATTAGCTTCTTGTAGTCGAGTAAATAATTATTCCAGATGCTGTAAATGCTCCTCCCATGTCTAAGTGAAAAGGATTAGATCATCAATATAAACAGCACAATTGCTTAGACCCGGTGCATTCTTCATACCAAATGGCATGACTTTAAATTGATGTACTCCACTTGGTGTTACAAAAGCTGATATCTCCTTTGCTCTCTCCGTCAACGGTACCTGCCAATATGAAAAACAGGTTCTATAGAATTTGACTACACCCTTATGCAATCCTGGTCAAAAAAAAACCTCTGTGTCTCTTCCTGTGTTTTCCCAATTCCTAAATGTCCCCCTATCGGAATTTCATGAGCAATCCTCAGAATTTCACTTCTGCACCCTAATGGGATAACAATCTGATGCATCTCCCTCCAGCTTTCATTTGCTGAGACATGATCCGACTTCCATTTTCTTATCCAAATACCTTCCCGAAAATAACAACATACTGGAATACATTTTACTTTGGTTTTTGAATAAGCTTTCTTATATAACTGTTCTAATTGCAAATCACTTTTCTGTAACTCCACTAACCTCTTTGAGTTAAACATTTCAACCGAATTGCCCTGCATTCCTTCCTCCTGAACAATGTTATCAAGCACAGTGCCAGCTAATTGGATTTCGACACCACCTTCTTGCCTTTGAACTGCCTGCTTATCTTGAAAAACTCAGTAGGTCTGGCAGCATCGGCGGAGAAGAAAAGAGTTGATGTTTCAAGTCCTCATGACCCTTCCACACGCCAATGCTGTCAGACCTGCTGAGTTTTTCCAGGTAATTCTGTTTTAGTTTTGGATTTCCAGCATCTGCAATTTTTTTGTTTTTATGCCTGCTTATCTTGTTTGCCTTGTTCTTCCCTATGGGCCTTTAATCTCATTATAACACAATCAGGAATCAATCCAGGATGTTCCTTCTGTAACACCTCTGTTGAAAATACTTCTACAAGCTGCTCAGCTACCACAGGCATCACCTGCATTTGCAATCATTACCCAGAATAAATTGAACTCCTGAAATGGGCAATTTTTCCACCACTCCGGTTATAACTTCACCTGTCTTCCTCTTGCTCTTTAAATTTGCCTTCCACAACGAAATAGATTTTGCATCTCCATGAATCCACTTGTTATTACCTTCTCCTGCAAAACCCCCTTTGAAGAACAAATATCACTATCCCACAACATTAAGGATTGACTAGCCTATGCCTGTTAAAAATTTTAACATCTTTACCTACCCCACCCTGTACACATGGAAAGACTTTTCTTTCACACACAAAATCTTTAAACATTTCTGCAGCCTGCTCCTCAGAATTCTCTCGAGTAAACTGTGAACACATTCCCACTTCTTCACCCATCACTGATTCTCCCTGTTTCACCTGTACACAAACCACTGGTTTCTCCTGTGCCCGAACCTCAGAACCCTCAGTATTTTTACTTCCAGAGCTCTTCTGTATCCTTACAATTCCTGCAGATTTTCTTCTGCAATCTCCAGCACACTGACTTCATGGGCCCCACTTTATTACAATGAAAACAACTCAATTTTTGAATGTCACTTCTACCTTCAGCACCTTCCTTTTTATTTTGAGAAAAAACTTCTTGGGAACTTCCAGCTACTCCTTCTCTTCCCTGACTACCTGCCTTTCACCTTCCCCCCCCTTTTTATCTTCCCCCTTTCACCTTCCCCCCCTTTTTATCCTTCTCCAATTGAAAAGGTGACGGAAAAAGGTTCAGCTTCTATGAACTAACTCAATCATCAGCTATCTCTGCTGCTTGCCTTACAGAATCAACCCTCTGTCTCTCCTCATGAGTTCTTACTACCGAAGAGATTGAATCTTTAAATTCTCCAAAAGAATTACTTCCCTAAGAGCTGCATTGGTTGTCTCTATTTTTAATGCCCTTTTCCACCGGTCAAAATTACTTTGTTTTACTCTTTCAAACTCAGTATAAGTTTGCCCAGGCTGTTTTCTCACATTCCTAAATTTCTGCCTGTATGCGTCAGGAACCAACTCATATGCACTCAAAATAGCTTTTTTCACCACATTCACTGACATTTCTTCTGAAAGCAAAGCATATACCTCAAGTGCCCTACCTAACAACTTAAGCTATAATAATAACGTCCAGTTCACCTGTGGCCATTTCATCTGTTTAGCTAACTTCTCAAATGAAATAAAGAATGCTTCAATATCTTTTTCATCAAACTTTGGAAGAGCTTGTACAAAATTAAACATATCCCCACTGGGTTCTACTCTGGATATAAATCCTTCCTCACTCACCTACTGGCATCTCTTTTCCAACTGCCAACATTTGCATTCGGAATTCTCTCTCTCCCTCTCTCTCTTTCTCATTCCTCCTTCTCTATTTTCACAACTTCTAATTCCCTTTTAAAAGCCATTTCTCTGTCCTTTGCTTCAAATTCAAGCTTTTTCAGTTCCTTTGCTTGTTCAAATTCAAGCGTCTTCATTTGTAACTGAAGTCTCACTAACCCCAGCTATGACTCACCAGTTTCAGGTGTATAATAGTTACAAATTACTACTATCATACTTTTAACAAATTCCCAAACTAACCTCCATTAACAGCAACCCATAGACTTAACCATTTTCACCTTACAAAATCAAAATGAAGTTCCTTGCAGACACAGTGGTAGGCTTACAGCTGCCTTTTGACCTCACGTTGCCTCTGCCCTGCATGCACAAAATTGCTGAAGTTATACCTAGCACTGCTTATTGAATGTTAATTCTCATTGTATCGCCAGCCTCTTTGAACTCCAACTTTTACAATAGAACCCCTTTCATTGTACCAATTTTATTAGTAATATAAACATATTGTTTGGTATCTGCTAGCTGGATTGGTATCTGCTAGCTGGATGGCAGTTCTCACCTCACTTCTTGAATGCTCTATTCAAAAAATGCAAATGCACGCTATCTCTTTTACATATGAAAACTAATACATATCAAAGCACCCAGACTAGCTAGCTTTATTCTTGTTAAGACACACCCACAGTCTAAACCTCTATTTTAAAAGAAAAATATTTTCCAATAATATATACATTAATAGCTTCATTACTGTATGTGTGTGTGTGTGTGTGTGTCAGACACTCACAGTGCTCCCGGTTTCAATGTGTGTGTGTCTTGTACTGACAGTGCTCCGAGTTTCAGTGTGTCCATGTGTCTCTCAGACTGACAGTGCTTCGAGTTTCAGCGTGTGTGTGTCTCACAGTGACAGTGCTCCGAGTTTCAGCATGTGTCTCACAGTGACAGTGCTCCGAGTTTCAGTGTGTGTGTCTCTCACTGACAGTGCTCCCGGTTTCAGTGCATTTGTGTGTCTTTCACACTGACAGTGCTCCCGGTTTCAATGTGTGTGTGACTCAGACTGACAGTGCTCCGAGTTTCAGTGTGTGTATCTCTCACAATGACAATGCTGCCTGTTTCTCTGTGTGTGTGTCTTTCTCTCGCACACACACTAGGTGCTCCCGGTTTCAACACGTGTTTGTGTCTCTCACATTGACATTTCTCCTGGTTTCAGCGTGTTTGTGTCTCACACTGACAGTGCTCCCGGTTTCAGTGTGTGTGTGTGTGTCTTGCATTGACAGTGCTCCCGGTTTCAGTGTTTGTGTGTGTGTCTTGCACTGACAGTGCTCCCGGTTTCAGCGTTTGTGTGTGTGTCTCGCACTGACAGTGCTCCTGGTTTCAGCGTTTGTGTGTGTGTGTGTCTCGCACTGACAGTGCTCTCGGTTTCAGCGTTTGTGTGTGTGTGTGTCTCGCACTGACAGTGCTCTCGGTTTCAGCGTTTGTGTGTGTGTCTCGCAATGACAGTGCTCTCGGTTTCAGCGTTTGTGTGTGTGTGTGTGTCTCGCAATGACAGTGCTCTCGGTTTCAGCGTTTGTGTGTGTGTGTGTGTCTCGCAATGACAGTGCTCTCGGTTTCAGCGTTTGTGTGTGTGTGTGTGTGTGTGTGTGTGTGTGTGTGTGTGTGTGTGTGTGTGTGTCTAGCAATGACAGTGCTCTCGGTTTCAGCGTTTGTGTGTGTGTGTGTGTCTCGCAATGACAGTGCTCTCGGTTTCAGCGTTTGTGTGTGTGTCTCGCAATGACAGTGCTCTCGGTTTCAGCGTTTGTGTGTGTGTCTCGCAATGACAGTGCTCTCGGTTTCAGCGTTTGTGTGTGTGTGTGTGTCTCGCAATGACAGTGCTCTCGGTTTCAGCGTTTGTGTGTGTGTGTGTGTCTCGCAATGACAGTGCTCTCGGTTTCAGCGTTTGTGTGTGTGTGTGTGTGTCTGTCTCACAATGACAGTGCTCTCGGTTTCAGCGTTTGTGTGTGTGTGTGTCTCGCAATGACAGTGCTCTCGGTTTCAGCGTTTGTGTGTGTGTGTCTCGCAATGACAGTGCTCTCGGTTTCAGCGTTTGTGTGTGTGTGTCTCGCAATGACAGTGCTCTCGGTTTCAGCGTTTGTGTGTGTGTGTGTGTGTGTGTGTGTGTCTCGCAATGACAGTGCTCTCGGTTTCAGCGTTTGTGTGTGTGTCTCGCACTGACAGTGCTCCCGGTTTCAGCGTGTGTGTGTGTTTCTCACAGTGACACTTTTCCCAGTTCCTGTGTATGCATGTTTTGCGGTTCTGGCAGCTCTCAGTTCAAGTCTGGGGAGCGTGCTTGTCAAAAATGATGCTATCGGTTATGTCACCTATTTGATTTTGGATTTAGCTGTATTGTTCTTTTGATTACGAGCGCCGCTAGTGAAATGTATCTCACTTATGCTTTGCTCAATAAGTGTGTGTTTAATTGCAATTGTGCTGAAGAGTTTTCGTAAATATAAATTTGCTTCTGTAATACATTGCTGTTACACATTGACTTCAATTCTGCAGAATGGAATTAATAGACGGGTATAGTTTTTTTTCAACATAATATTTGAGAATTTGAATGTTGTCACATTTGATTATTAGTAATTTGGTCTGTTGCATTTGTCTGAGAAATATGCGTAGTAACTCAGGAATGGCGATTAATGTTCACAATAAGTAATTGTGTTCTTGTTTCTTTCTTTTGCCACCAGACCGAGTGCTTGGTCATGATCATCATTAGCCAGCCTCGACTGCTGTTTAAATGTGATTTCAGTCTGCAGCTGTCGTGGGAACAACTTTCATCATAAGCTGCCCTTTGAAGTTTCTTGATGAGTTAAAATGGAAAACAAAAAGGAGCCTCCCTTCTTTAATGAGGATAATTCTGGGCCGTTAAGCTATAAACTCCCGTTTTATGAGACAATGGAACTTTTCATTGAAACGCTCACGGGAACTTGTTTTGAACTCCGAGTGTCTCCTTTCGAGACGGTGATTTCTGTGAAGGCCAAAATTCAAAGACTAGAAGGTATAGATGACTTTTTTTGCCTCCCATTAATTTGATCAAATGCTCTTGGTTTGAATTTGTGTATCTGGCAGGTTGCATTTTTGCAGACCTTTCCTAAGAAAGATTTGCACCAGTTTATTTCTCATTCAAAACTGGATAATGCCTTAGAATTGATGTTTTGTGAATCTTTGGTCATTTGGTAATGGCTAGGTAGGTGATAAATCTCCACATACACAGGTTTTGTTACAAACAAAAGGAGACAAAAAGAGAAAAATCTCAGGGTCAGTAAGTGTAAAATACTCTGTAGCAATTCCTGTTTAACCTCAGACAATCGAAACCATTTCAGGACATCACAAAGACCAAATCAATATAGACCCTTCCCTCCCCAGGACCTGATGGCCTACATCGGGTTATAAAAGAGGTAGCTACAGAGATATTGGATGTGCTGGCTGTGTTTTTCCAAAGTTCTCTAGATTCTGGAACAGTCCCAGCAGATTTGAGGTTAGCAAATGTAACACCGATATTCAAGAAAGAAGAGAGAGAGAACATAGGGGAACTACAGGCCAGTTAATCTGACATTAGTCACCAGGAACGTGCTGGAATCTACTTTTAAGGAAGTTTTAACAATGCACTTAAGAAAGCACCATATGATTAGAACAAGTCAACATGGTTTTACGAAAGGGAAATCCTGTTTGACAAATTTATTAGTTTTTTGAGGAAGTAACTAGTAAGGTTGGTAAAGGAGTATCAGTAGATATAGTATACCTGATTTCTGAAAGGCATTCAATAAGGTGTCACACAGAAGGTTAATACACAGAATGAGGGCTCATGTAGTTGGCAGGGTTCAAAATAAATGGGGGCAGCGGGTGAATTTGCCTTCAAGCCCCCTAAAAGCCCGTGAAAAATCAATGACGGGAGTGACAAATGAGAAAAGGCTGCCCTCATGTATGGGAGAGACAGAATCTGTGAGGAGCTGCTCCTCTAATCACAGATTCTGGCTCTCCCATGCTCATTACTCTAGCTTCTTCAATTGCAGGTTCTCTCCCTCTTGCTCTTATTGTTCCTTAAGAGACTGAATCTATGATTGGAGGACCGGTGAGGGAGAGAGGGAACCTTTGATTGGAGAAGCTGGAGCAGTTATTCTGGTAGGTCACTTTGAGAGGATCATAAGACCCATCGAGTCTGCTCCGCCATTCAATCATGGCTGATAAGTTTCTGATAAATAAAGGAGGCTGTTTTGAAGGGAGTAAGAAATGGCTCTGCCCACCAAAACCTGGACCAAGGCCCTCAAAATGCAGAACCCCAAACCCTTGTTTGGATACCCAAAACATGGACGCTAATCTCCTAAACCCCCATTAGGGACAAGCAAAACTCAAGACACGTCTGAAATACGGATGTGGATCATGCTAAAACCTGGACCCAAAACCCACAAAATTTAGACTCTGAGCCTACAAAACATACACCTGGATTCTCCACAACCTGGAGATGGACCATTCGATACCTAGAACCCCCAAAATCCAGATTTGGAGCACAGAAAACCCCAGATTTGTATCATAGAATGATACAGGAGGTACTTTGTTCATTGCATCTGTGCCAGATCATGTGGAGAGGAAGTGCCATTTTCTCACTTAGGCTGCCCTCCTATCTTATTGCATGGCGCAACTGCTTTGCTAAATGAGAAAGATACAGATTGGCCCTAGCAGCTCAAAACTGTGCATCCATGAGGCACTGTGGGCCACCAACAGCAGAATTGTATTTCATCACAACCCGTAACCTCATGGTCCAGCATATTGCTCACCCTGCGGTTACCATCAAACCAGGGCATCAACCCTGATTCAATGAGGAGTGTAAGAGAGCATGCCAGGAGCATCACCAGGTGTACCTAAAAGAGGTGCCAATCTCATGAAGCTACAACACCAGTCTCTATGCATGCCAGACAACAGAAGCAGCTTGCTGTAGACAGAGCTAAGCAATCCCATAACCAATGGATCAGATCAAAGCTCTGCTATCCTGCCATATCCAACTGTAAATTGTGATGGATAATTAAACAGCTGAAGGGGGGAGGAGGCTCTGTGAAAATCAGCAGCTTGTAAGTGCAAAAGACAAAGCTGTAATGCCCACAGCCATCTTCAGCCAGATGTGCTGAGTAAATGATCCTTCCTAAGGCCCTTACTATCACAAATGCCAGTCTTTAGCCAGTTTAATTCCACGTGATATCAAGAACAGTGAAGTGCAGTGAGTACAGGAAAGTCCGAGTCCCAACAACAGCTCCAATACTGAAGACATGTGCTCCAGAACCAGCCACATCTCTTGCCAAGCTGATCCGGTACAGCTGCAAGACTGGCATCCACTCTACAAAAATTGAAAAATCTCCACTTTATCCCATCTACAAAAAGCAAATCCAATCACTGTCCCATCAGCCAACACTCAATCAATGTACCCTGTAAATTTTCTTTGTACTGGATGGGCTGCAAACTCTTCTGAACGCTACTTTTTTGTCCATGGCCAGTTTACATGTTCAAAGGAATTATTGCATTATGCTGGAAATTTTGAACAGCCTGCCTTTTTCATTGTGTGGTACATTCCAGATTTCTGTGTAGTTGATGCTCTCAATCTATCAGCAAAGTGATGGAAACTATCACTGACAGTGCTAGCAAGCAATATTTTCTCACCAGTACCCAGCTGACTGTTCAGTGCATGTTACTCTGCTGCAGACCTCATTATTACTTTGGTCCAAAAATGGACGAAGGACCTGAATTCTGAGCAGAATGTGACTGCGTTTGACCTCAAACCAACATTTGACCACCTGTGGCACCATGTAATCGTAATATAAGTGAAGTCAATGAAAATCATGGGTTAAGTTTTCCATTGGCTGGGGTCATTTCTAGCACAAAGGAAGATGGTTGTTAGAGGTCAAAGATCTCAGCTATAGGACACCACTGCAGGAGTTCCTCAGGCAGTGTCGTAGGCTGCTTCATCAATGACTTTTTTTCTCCATCATAAGGTTCGAAATGAGGCTGATGCTGCTTGCACAATGTTCAGTTCCATTCCCAGTTCTCAGATAATGAAGCGGTTTGTGCCTGCTTCACTCAAGTTTGGGCTGGTAAATGGCAAGGAGTGCTCTCGCTACACAAGTGTCAGGCAATGAGTATCTCCAGCAAGAGAGGGTCAAGCCTCCTCCCCTTTACATCCAGTGCCATCACCATTCCTCAGCACACCTCCCAAACTCGCAGCCTTTATCACTGATAAGGGCAGCAGGCACATAGACCACGACTTTCAGGTTCTCATCCAAGTCACACACCATCCTGACTTGGAACAATATTAGCTGTTTCTTCATCGTTGCGGGTCCAAATGCTGGAACTCCCTACCCAACAAAGAGACAATGTAAAATAAAGGATACAATTCTAAAGAGTTTATGGTGTATGTGTGCACAAATCACTGAAGGTGACAGGGCAGGTTGAGAGAGTGGTTAATAAAGCATCTGGAAACCTGAGCTTTATAAATAGGGGCATGGAGTCCAAAAGCAAGGAAGCTATGTTAAACCTGTATAAAACACTGGTTTGGACCCATTGTGTTCAGTTCTGGGCACCACGCCACAGGAAGGATGTGAAGGCATTAGAATGGTGCAGGAAAGCTAGACAAGAATTGCTCCAAGGATGAGGGACTTTAGTTGTGTAGATAGATTGGAGAACCTGAGACTGGTCTCCTTGGAGAAGAGAAGGTTCAGAGTGTTAATAGTATGTTAATTGTATGAAGGTTAAGAATACACAGGTGAAGGGCATTGAATGATCAGGTATCTTGAGCACATATGAAGAGAGACTTCTGGGACAATTGGTGATGGTTAGGGAGGAGGCAGATGTGTAATATCGCATTCTGTAAATAAATCTAGTATTAAGTAAATGATTGTCATCTGTTTCCCTATTTCACCATCTGGCTTCCAAATGAATTAACAGGGAGGAGATTTGAAGGTATTCCAAATTGTGAGGGGTCTGGATGGAGTAGGTAAGGAGAAACTCTTCCCACTGGTGGAAGCATTGAGAACCAGAGGGACAAGATTGAAGAAGATTGGCAAAAGAAGCAATGGCGACATGAAAAAATTTTGTATGCAGCAAGTGGTTAGGATGTGGAGTGGAATGCACTGCCTGATAGGGTGGTGGAGGCAGGGTAAATCAAGGGATTGAAAAGGGAATTGCAGGGTTCATAATACTTGGGGACAGTGGACAAATTTGCTCTTAAAATCAAAGACGGGTATGAAAAATGCAAAATATTGAAAGAAAGGTAGTCCTCCCCTCGGGGAGGCGATGGTGTAGTGGTATTGACGCTGGACTAGTAATCCTCCGGGTTCGAACCTCGCCACGGCAGACAGTGGAATTTGAATTCTGTAAAAATCTGGAATTAAAAGTCTAATGATGACCATGAAACCATTGTCGATTGTTGTAAAAGCCCATCTGGCTCTTTGATGTCCTTTAGGGAAGGAAATCTGCTGTCCTTACCTGGTTTGGCCTGCATGTGACTCCAGACCTACGACAATGTAGTTGACTCTTAGATGTCCTCCGAACAAGGGCAATTAGGGATGGGCAACAAACGCCAGTGACGCCCACATCCCATGAACAAGTTTAAAAAAACTGTGTGTCGTTTCCTCTAGAACCCTTTGCGCTCTCACAGCCGGGTGGCTGTACTGTCATGCTGCATCTTTATGCATTGCCCTCCTCCCTCCCTGCCTGGGCTGTTTTTTTTTTTGCTTGTGTTATTTTAATTTCTGGTTTGTTGCTGGAGCTTTGTTAATTTCATCTTCTGTAACTTAAATTAGCCTTCAACCAAATCGCTGTTCCCCGGCACCATCCCCCATGGCAATGCAAGTGGAGAGAGAGCGCACTCTTTGCAATTTTAAATATAATTGTGCGTGGGGTTTTCTCATTCTTTCCAGGATTGCCCGCAAAGTACTGGTCTGTAAGTATGATTGATTGCAGGCGTCTGTTTGTTGTCGGGGGCAATGTTTTTTTCTTTAAATTTTCAAAAAGGTGTATCGATAGCAGATGGGAAAGCAAGCAGAGTGAAACTGAGAGCACAGGTCTGGCTAAAAGAATTGTAGTTCATGGTTCAGAATACCCGAAAACGTGACTTGTTTAGGATTACGTAAGTGAATTTTTAATGGTGTGATGAGTCACAATTACCACCAGTGATGCCATTGGTGATCACTGTGGCTTCATTTCTGGGATTCAAATCTTCTGTCCATGTTCATATCAAGGCTTTAACCCTGTCTGGAGCTGAGTGCCCTTGGTGAAACCAAAACTGAGCGAAATATCAACATTTTCCAGTGTTGTAGCTGTACTGGAACAACTTGAGTAGAGATGTGCAAGTTCTGGAGTACAGGTCTTCAGTACTTCAACCATGATGGTTTTGGAACCTGAGCCTTTATTGTGTCCAATGTAATCAGCTGTTTCTTCATATCTTGCAGTGTGAATCAAATTAAATGAAGACTGGCACCATTGACGGTGGTATCCAAGAAGGATCATCCACTCGACATTTTTGGCTGAAGGTGGTTGCAAACACTTCAGCTGCCTTGTCTTTTGCACTCAAATAATCAATTTGCACTCATCGTTGAAGATGAGGAGCACAAGAAATAGGAGCAAGACTCGACCATCTGTCCTGTTGAGCCTGCTCCACCATTTGATACAATCTTGGCTGATCTTGGGCTTCAACTCCATTTTCTTGCCTAGTCTTCAGTGGGGATCCTTAAATGTTCACCGTTCATGACTGGGTGCAGCAGGACTGCCGAGCTGATGTGTTGGTTGTAGGATCACATGGCTCTGTTTATAGTATACATAGTGTCCTGAATTGTAGCTTCATTGAGTTGGCATCTTATTTTCAAATAAACCTTGTGCTGCTCCTGGCATGCTCTCCTACAGTGATGGAGGATTGAGGGGTATGCTGGGCCATGAGGTATTTTCGCTGTTGCTGATGGCTCACGGTACCTCGCGGTACGTAGTTTTGAACTGCTAGGCTTGTTTTGAGTCTATCCCAATTGGCATGGGGATGGTGCAGCAGGACATTATGAAATATGCCCTCATTGGCTGCACAAATATTCCTATCCTCAATGATGGAGGAGCCCACCACAGCAGAGCCAAAGATAAAGCTGAAGCATTCACAACAATCTTCAGCCAGAAGTGCTTAGTGGATGATCCACCTTGGCCTCCTTCGGTGGTCCCCTGTATCACAGATGCCAGTCTTCAACCAATTCGATTCACTCCACGTGATATCAAGAAACGGCTGACGGCACCGGATAGTGCAAAGGCTATGGGCCCTGACAATATTCCAGCAATAGTACTGAAGACTTGTGTTCCAGAACTTACTGCGCCTCTAACCAAGCTGTTCCAATACAGCTACAACACTGGCACATACCCTGCTATTTGGAAAATTACCCAGGTATGTCCTGTACACAAAAAGCAGGACAAATCCAACCCAGCCAATTACCACCCCATCAGTCTACTCTCGATCATCAGTGAAGTAATGGAAGGGGTCATCAACGGTGCTTTCAAGCGGCACTTGCTTAACAATAACCTCACTGGTGCCCAGTTTGGGTTTCGCCAGGGCTACTCAGCTCCTGACCTCATTACAGCCTTGGTTCAAACATGGACAAAAGAGCTGAACTCCTGAGGTGAGGTGAGAGTGACTGCCCTTGACATCAAGGCAGCATTTGACCGAGTGTAGCATCAAGGAGCCCTGGCAAAACTGGAGTCAAGGGGAATCGGGGGAAAACTCTCCGCTGGTTGGAGTCATATTTAGCACAAAGGAAGATGGTTGTGGTTGTTGGAGGTCAGTCATCTCAGCTCCAAGACATCACTGCAGGAGTTCCTCAGGGTAGTGTCCTAGGCCCAACCATCTTCAGCTGCTTCATCAATGACCTTCCTTTCATCATAAGGTCAGAAGTGGGGATGTTGGCTGATGATTGCACAAATGTTCAGCACCATTCACGACGACTCAGATACTGAAACAGTCCACGTCCAAATGCAGCAAGACCTGGACAATATCCAAGCTTGGGCTGACAAGTGGAAAGTAACATTTGTGCCACACAACTGTCAGACAATGACCACTTCCAACAAGAGAGGATCCAACCATCGCCCCTTGACATTCGCTGGCATTACCATCACTGAATCCCTCCCTATCAACATCCTGGGGGTTACCATTGACCAGAAACTGAACTGGACTAGCCATGTAACTACAGTGGCTACAAGAGCAGGTCAGAGGTTAAGAATCATGCGACGAGTAACTCACCCCCTGACTCTCCAGAGCCTGCCCACCATCTACAAGGCACAAGTCAAGAGTGTGATGGAATAATCCCCACTTTCCTGGATGAGTGCAGCTCCAACAACAATGAAGAAGCTGGACACTGTCCAGGACAAAGCAGTCTGCTTGATTGGCACCACATCCACAAACATTCACTCCCTCCACCACCAATACACAGTAGTAGCAGTGTGTACCATCTACAAGATGCACTGCAGGAATTCACCAAGGCTCCTTTGGCAGCACCTTTCAAACCCATGACTACCACCTAGAAGGACAAGGGCAGTAGATAGATGGGAACACCATTACCTGTAAGTTCCCCTCCAAATCAGTCACCATCCTGACTTGGAAATATATTGTCGTTCCTTCACTGTCGCTGGGTCAAAATCCTGGAACTCCCCACACCAACCCCCCCCACAGCACTGTGGGTGTACCTACACTACATGGACTGCAGTGGTTCAAGAAGGCAGCTCACTACCATCTTCTCAAGGGCAACTAGGGATGGGCATTGAATGCTGGCCCATCCAGTGAAGCCCAGATCCCCTGAATGAATAAAAATAAAAATTGTGAAAATAGGACTTGGCCTCTGCAAGGCATTGTGTAGTGGCCACTCTTGCCAACATCGTCATGGATAGACGGGGCAGGTAGATTGGCAAGAGTGAGATCAAGCTGGTATTTTCTCATGTTGGTTTACTCACCGTTTGCTGCAGGCTCTGTCAGGCTGCTTTGTCCTTCGTGACTTGACCAGTTCAGTCAGTAGGGGAGCTACCATGATGCTCTTGGTGATGGATACTGATGTCCCCCACTCATTACGTTCTGTGCCCTTGGCACTTCTTCCATGTTCAACATAGAGGAGCACTGATTCATCAGCTGAAGGAACGTGGTAGGTGGTAATTAGCAGGATGTATTCTTGTTGTCATGTCCATAAGATTTGAAAGAGATCATAAACTGTTTAAATTAAACCTTACTTTCTGCTTATGTAAAAATTGACTTTGCTGGATCAAAACCATGGCTACAGTTCTGGAAATTTCCAACAGCAATTTCAAGATAAAGTTCACCCCTCATCCTTTTGGAATCTCACATCTATCTTTGTGTGGACCCACTACAATCAATGAAACAAGGGAGCAGCAGATGGTCTGTCTCCCTAGCCTGAACCTAGAACAAAGAGGGAGCCACCGAAACTCGCTATACTTGTGGAGGTGCTCATAGCGTCATCTGTCTCCTCAGGTGAACAATGGATTTTGACCAGAGACACAGAAACTGATTAACCTATAATTGACTCATCATTGGGCAGCACCACATGATCTCGGCTCCTTTGGAAAAGTTTAATGTTACATTCCTGGACCCCCAGGGCAGTCTGCTGTTAACATCCAGCCTGTCAAAACCAAAGCAGGACTCCAGGCTGACAGCAAAGCCTGCCTCAAGTCGAAACCTCTTTTGGTTCTCTGGAAGATTCCTGACATCACTTGTAGAGCGGACCAAGTCTCAGTATACCAATCTTATCCTGCTGTGTCGTCACCAACTTTGAAGGAATTCAGCAACTCCCTCCTTTCAGCTAGCTGAATTCGCCTGAAGTTTAACTCCTACGTGAAGGAACCCTCACTGGACCCTGACATTCTGGATTCTAACATTCATGTGAATTAATATTCCTATCTTTGTTTATTTTTTGTTCCAAATCGTTCCTACTTGTAAGACACCTTTCTATCTCCATGTGTGTGTAATTGCGATGACCATCCCCTGGGTATGAATAAACAATACATCTGATTTAATGCTAAAGAGAGTTTGCTGCAAGTCACTTTAAAATTGGCTTCACAAACAGAGGGTTTGGGAAGATACGTCGTCACAATCTATTTCAAAAATTAAAACACCTTTGCTTGCAGACAGATGGTGAGAAAGTTAAAGGAGTTCAGTTTGCCTGTGCCCAGTCCATAACATTGTTCTTCTTTGAGCTGAAGCCACGAGACCTTAGAGCACCTGGAGTCAATGTTGAGAATTCCTGGAGTCACTTCCACCTGATTTGCATATCACTGTGCTGCCTGTTCTACCAGTGAAGAAAGGGCACACCCAGGGATGGGGGAGGTTGGGAATTTGCTAGTGGCAATGATTCTGTGTGCTTGATCAGGCTGTTGTTCCCAACCTTGACACCAGTCCCCAGATGTTAGTGAGGAAGACTTTACAAAGTCAACAGGGCCTGCCTCCATCATTTCCGATGTTGTGGTCACAGCTGTGATCCCACCAGTTTTAATGAATTAAATGAATTGTGAATATTTTATCTTGACATCTAATATACTTTGTATTTAATGGAATGTGTCTATTTTTCTGTAGGTATTCCCATAGTACAGCAACATCTGATCTGGAATAACCTGGAACTGGAGGATGAATACTGTTTACATGACTACAGGTAAGTTGAAGACATTTAAAAATAAAATACTACCTCTTAACCACCTCACCCCATCCTATTCCAGGTTTCTTTCCAGCTGAATTCCCAACACAATAAGAAGTTTTTTTTTATTATTACTAAAGCATTGTGAATGATTCACATTGTTGCAGCAGAGACCAAGATGAGCGGAACAATTTTGTCATTCCGCTGACCTTTTGTGCTTGGTTTCTGGCTCTGATTTGCATAATGTTACAGGAAGATGCGAGGTCTGTGGTGTAACAGCACAAACTATGCGTCTGTTCTGTGCTACGTTTTTTTTAGCAATGTTGAAGCAGTTCTGAGTTTAGGGCAGGGAGGTGGACTTTGTAAATTTTTACAGATGTGCTTTAGACTTTTTTAATCAGGAGTATTGCAGCTGTCTTCAAAGAAACTACAGCATCAGAAGTCACTGTCAGTTTATCACAGTTTGCTCTCTCTTTTATTTGCAGTATATCAGAAGGTTGTACACTTAAACTGGTGCTCGCCATGAGAGGGGGACCTATAAATACCAGAAGGGGTAAGCAAAGAGTGCCAACCATCTGCACTTTAGAAGATAGAATTGTTCATTCCCTGTTGTTGCTTCATAGCTCTCTGGCTTTTCCGTCATTGAGCACAATGCAACCATATATGGTGAACTTTCCCCAGCCTTCTGTTGATGCAATGACACTGTTGACTTGCAGGAAATATGTGGTTTTCACTCCTTTTCTTCTCTAGAGGGCCAGTGTTTACAGAGATGGGTGAGAGCTGTTGGAACTTGTTCGGCTGAGGTAGTTGAGTTCCAGTTATACATAGCTATGAGGTCAAATTTCCAATGCTTTGGACATTTAGTTACTCCCTTGTGTTAGTAGAGAATTGCTTCTCCATCTACCCATTGCAAGTCTGTTTGAATGGGCTGTTGTTGGGTGCACATATTGGTATGTAGGAATCTAAACTCTCCAAGCCTGCCTCCATAGGCTCCCATACCATTGAATATCTCCCACCCACTGTCTCTCTCGCCTCTGCCCTCTTGAGCCCATGCTCACTGTTATGAAGCTATTAATGTAAATATTATTATTGGAATTTTTTTTTAAACAGAGCTTTAGTCTGTGGGTGTGTCTTAACTGGATTAAAGCCATTTGGTCTGGGTGCTTTGATGTATATTAGTTTTGAGATGGGAGATAGAGTGCATTTGCATTTTGTTGAATAGAACAGTCAAGAAGGGGAGTGAAATCTGGCACTTAGCTAGCAGAGACCAAGCAATGTTTATATTACTAATAACATTGGTACTATGAAAAGGGTTTTATTGTTAGAGGTGGAGTTCAAAGGGCCTGCTGATACACTTCGCACATCTCATTGAATGTAAATTTGCATTGTAACAGATAGCAGCTTCGTGTGTGCAGGGCAGAGGCAATGTAAGATCAAAGCCTGTAAGCCTACAAAGAAACCAAAGTGAAAGGAACCTCATTTTGAATTTGTAAGGTGAAAAGGCTTTGCCTGGTGTCTGCTTAAAGCCTATGGGTTGCTGTTGCCTGAGTGGAGATTAGTCTGGGAATTTGTTAAAAATTATTATAGTAGTAATTTGTAGCCATGTGTATATATTTAACTTGTGTAAACTAATAAATGTCTCATGTATTTTGATATCAAGCCTCTTGAGAACTTGTGGTCTGATTCCTGAATTTAGAGCTGCATTTCAAACATAACACTTAAAAATATAGAAAACAAAAACAGAATTACCTGGAAAAACTCAGCAGGTCTGGCAGCATCGGCGGAGAAGAAAAGAGTTGACGTTTCGAGTCCTCATGACCCTTCGACAGAACTTGAGTTCGAGTCCAGGAAAGAGCTGAAATATAAGCTGGTTTAAGGTGTGTGTGTGGGGGGCGGAGAGATAGAGAGACAGAGAGGTGGAGGGAGTTGGTGTGGTTGTAGGGACAAACAAGCAGTGATAGAAGCAGATCATCAAAAGATGTCAACGACAGTAGTACAATAGAACACATAGGTGTTAAAGTTAAAGTTGGTGATATTATCTAAACGAATGTGCTAATTAAGAATGGATGGTAGGGCACTCAAGGTATAGCTCTAGTGGGTTTTTTTTTTAATAATGGAAATAGGTGGGAAAAGGAAAATCTTTATAATTTATTGGAAAAAAAAAAGAAGGGGGAAACAGAAAGGGGGTGGGGATGGGGGAGGGAGCTCACGACCTAAAGTTGTTGAATTCAATATTCAGTCCGGAAGGCTGTAAAGTCCCTAGTCGGAAGATGAGGTGTTGTTCCTCCAGTTTGCGTTGGGCTTCACTGGAACAATGCAGCAAGCCAAGGACAGACATGTGGGCAAGAGAGCAGGGTGGAGTGTTAAAATGGCAAGCGACAGGGAGGTTTGGGTCATTCTTGCGGACAGACCGCAGGTGTTCTGCAAAGCGGTCGCCCAGCTTACGTTTGGTCTCTCCAATGTAGAGGAGACCACATTGGGAGCAACGAATGCAGTAGACTAAGTTGGGGGAAATGCAAGTGAAATGCTGCTTCACTTGAAAGGAGTGTTTGGGTCCTTGGACGGTGAGGAGAGAGGAAGTGAAGGGGCAGGTGTTGCATCTTTTGCGTGGGCATGGGGTTGTGCCATAGGAGGGGGTTGAGGAGTAGGGGGTGATGGAGTGGACCAGGGTGTCCCGGAGGGAGCGATCCCTACGGAATGCCGATAAGGGGGGTGAAGGGAAGATGTGTTTGGTGGTGGCATCATGCTGGAGTTGGCGGAAATGGCGGAGGATGATCCTTAAAAATATAGGTTATGACAGTAGTTTAAAGTTTCCCTCTGGGATTTTTAAATAACTCAGCTTTACCAACTGCTGAGTCATAACACTCACCGTCACTGCCTTTTAAAAGCCCTTGAAGACCTATGTCGCCTGCCTGCTTTTGTTCCTGCTCACCCTTTTCTTCCTGCAACCTAACTGGCTATCCACTGCATTGTCAAACACTAAGACCGTTGCTTTGTATATAATGAGTGCCGTAGAAATGTAAACTATGAAATGTCTGGATGCAATTCATATTGAAACACACAACTACCATGCAAAATTGTTAATTACATTGATGTCATGTGATGACCTTGTGACATGATTGGCATTCAGCTGTTCTAACCATCTGAGATGTGAAGACATACCAATTTGTGGGATTCGCTGTTGCAAGTAGTTGCTGCAGCTATTGTGGCCTGGGATAAGAACTTATAAAATGCAGTAAGTGATAATTATGTTGCCCCAACATTATTTTGCTACTGCTAATGAATGCTATCATTGTTGGACACAACTAGTCCATGTTACCAAGGCTTGTGGGGGCATGATTGTTTACCTTTGCTATATACCTTTCGTTAATAGTAAAATTGACTAGTGTCAGAGTCATCTTAGAGCCATTCCTGTGCCAAGGAAAGCTTTTTCATTGATGCTTATACCTAACATGTTGGTTGAGTTATTAGCCTTTAATATTAAACTTCAAAAATCTTGAATGACCGGCTAATTTTGCGAGACTTCTGGCCTCCTTATAAGGTTCCTTTTAAACTGGACTTTGCCACTAAAGGCATCAATGCTATTGACTGTTCCAGAAGAGCGCTGTTCAGCTCTTCATGCTTTTGTAGAATTTCAAAAGATTGACCCTGGACTAAGTGTTGGTTTTGACGAGTTTGGGCCCCATAGAATTAATACCAAGTAATTGATCAACTACATAAAATAATGGAGAAGTTAATTGATAGAATAAAAGCATCCAGTGTTAAAACTTAAACTTGTGTGCTGTGCCAGAAATTAATATTTTGAAACCCACTTAGGTGCACATTGCTTGAAAGTTCTTTAGTATTAAGTTAGTTGCTGCACTGTTGGGGATGCCATCTTTCAGATGCAATGTGAAACTCAGACCCTGTCTGCCCCCTTGTATGTTAAAGTTCCCATTGCCCAACTTTGAAGAAGAGCAGCAGAGTTCTTCCTGATGTTCTGGCTAATATTTATCCCTCAACCAACAACACTAAAAACGGATTGCAGTGGCTTTTTATTATTTGTACCAGGAACCCTGTGGCTTGGCCCAGGTGCCGCCTTGACAGTGTTTGCAGATTTTCAGATTGGAAAACTTTTAACAGGAGGACCATGTTGCATTCTTCCCTTCCGTTGAGACCAACGCAGCTTGAGTGGCTTCCTGTGCAAGCACGCATTGAACCTCCTGATGTCCGCAGGGAAAACATCCTCCTCAAAGCACATCACCAACTGACAGTTACCAAAGCACTCTCACTGACAGAACCTCAAAAAGAAAAACCCCACACACTCCTCTGAAATCCGTAGTCCCTACAGGAACACATTGCACGCCCAATAAACTGATGCCCCACCTCTCGATGCAGTCAAACAGGAGGTGAGGTGTGCCAAACATCACCAACCGTGACCTGGTAACTGACCAGAGCAGTGAAGTCCCAGGTTTGAATCTTCCATGGAAAATCTGGACAATCCTCATCTGCCCTGGTCTATCCTCAAGTATTTGTGGCCAGGAGGAATAGCTCAAACTGAGACGGTGGCCATCAAAGTCGGACTATCACCCATATACTGAAACCCTTGCCCTGAGAGATTCATTCCTGGTGGCACCACAACCATTTACACGATGTCGGCTGAAGCTGTTGAATGGATTGTCAGCCTCGACATTGAATTGCTTCCCCGGCCATACAAATTAATTAACTAAAATCAGATTACCTGGCCATTATCGCATTTCGGTATGTGGAACCTCGTTATGTGCAAATTGGCTTCCGTGTTTTCTTGCATAGCAACAGTGTCTACACTTCAAAAAGTATTTAATTGGCTTTAAAGCACGGAGGGATATTTTGAGGTCATGAAAGTCATTCGTTCCTTAAATGCAAAATACTGAAAATGCTGGAAATCTGAATTAAAAACAGAAAATGATGAAATACTTAAGGAGGTCAGGCAGCTTTTGCGGAGAGAACAAGAGAGTTCTGATGAGAGGTTATTGACCTGAAAAGTTAACCGTTTCTCCCCGCAGATGCTGTCTGTTTTCCTATTTCCTTTCTTTAAATAATCTGTTTTTAAAACCCATCCTTTCCAATATACAACTCCTGATGGAGCCAAGCACTTCAATTTTTGCTTCATCAGCCCAATGCTCAAAATAATTGTTGCTAATTAACACTTAGTTACCTTACTTGGTTGCACTTGACTGCTTTAATGGAACTCTCACTAAGATTTCTTCAAAGCAGACCTTGACTTGTAGCCTAACCATGTTTGTGGTTTCCATAGCTACACATCTGTGAGGTCCACACTGTTTTTGTTCAAAGCTCTTGATGCCTTTCATCAAACTGGTATTTGAAACAAACACAAATTCTCACTCATTGTTACAATTGTTATGTGCAAAAGTAGTTGTTTGGTTCAAGGGTCTCACTTATTTGTACGACCTTCAAGTACAAGAGCCAGTCAGAATTGCTGGTCAACTAGATTTTCAAAGACGTTGTTGGATTTGAATCTTCTCTAATAGCCAAAAGAGTTCATGTGTCAAGTGAGTGTCATTACCCCAGATGCATGGCACTCCTGTAGTAGCTGAACTAATGTCGAGCAGCTTGGAGGCCACATTTTGCAAGTTGCTACTTGGTCTCCACATTGTTAAAGTAAATTTGCAAAGCTGGATTGTGCCTCCTTTTGCCTATTGGAATTGGGGATTTCTGACTGATAGCTGAGCTTTGTCTGGTTTGCTAATCTTGGGAACACTAAGTGTGGATGAGTGAAGCACATGGAGCGGGAGGGCCCTCTGCCTGAGTGCCACTTTACCTGAATCCAACTAAGCACCACATAGACTAATACCTTACACCTCGTTATTTCCTTGGTACTGCACACGGTCCGTGGTGTTAGGGTCAGCAAATTGCACCTTATTCTGTTCACTTTAAACAACTCTCATTTTAATTGACATTTTAGAATTAGTTTAAAGTACTGATGGATACACTAGCAGTTTAGTGCCCAGTAACTGGTCTTCCATTCTGAGTTGGAAACTTCATTCCCAAAAGTAAGAGAGAGAACCCAAATTAGAAGCCTTGCTTACTGATAAAGTCCCATCTACACTTAGTAGGTTATTAATCTTTTTGCACTCTTCAGGTTATTGGAGCATTTGGAGCAGCTTCAGTTACAACTTGTACAGTTCAAATGCACCCACAGTAGCAGAATTCATTTATTTCAATGTTGAATTAGATAAATGTGCTTTCTGGCTAAACGCACATCTTTGGGTATTAAAAAAGCAAATGTCTTTATTGTCTAAATCTTTGCATTGCCATTGGTTTGTTTGTGCAAAATCTTTGGTTGCTGCGTTAGTGCGTCATTGTATGATTTGGCCAAACAGTAATTATATTCTGAGTGGAAGTAGACGTGATGTTGTTGCCGAGCAGAGGAATGTGGGAGATTTGGAAAATCTGAGGATAGAGTTTTAATGTATTGTGTGCAGTATTGGGTTTTAGGAAGGGTGTTGATGCTTCAGATAGGTGCAACGCACATTCAACAGCAACAACTGCTTAAATTTATATAACACATTTAAAATGGTAAAAGGTCCCAAGGTGCTTAACAAGTGATATCCATAAAACATGTCCTGACACCAAGCCATAGAGGGAGAAATCAGATCACATGACTAAAGAGGTAAGTTTTTCTTAAAAAGAGGAGGGAGAGAGGTGGAGAGGTTTAGGGAAGGAATTCCAGAGCTTGGTCAAGGCATTTGAAAGCAGGACCACCAGTAGTGGAGTGATTAAAATTAGGGATGCTCAAGTGGGCAGAATTGATTAACGTTCACTAGTATGCTCCCTGATATTAGAGAATACAAATAGAAAGAAAGACTAAGGGGAGGAGGCCCAAAGGATTAATTTTTGTATTATAACTGTGCTGATTATGGGACAATACAATATGATAAATGTTTAAAATTATGAAAGGGTGGGACATGATAGAGTAGCGAGTTGTTGAGGAGTCATAAAGACAAAATCAAATGTATGAAATTCAGAACAATGAATGAGAGAAGCCTCTTTACACAGTTGTGAGGCTGTGAAATTCACTTCCAGGGTTGCTGGTTGAGGCAGAAACTGCTAACATTCAAGACTGGATAGGTGGCTGAAAGAAAATGGGATAAAAGGATGTATTCACAGGGCAGGTAACTGTAATAAAGATGATCTTGTGTGGATTGTATTTGAATGGTGTGGTCCTCTGTTGCAACTTCTCTGTATTTCTCCCTCATGCTTTGAAGTGGGTAAAATTGAGCTGGCTGAGTTATTATTGTGTTGTGGTGGATGTGCTCAGGTGATATTACCTGGGACTCCTTGCTCATTTTAAACCTGTTCAGAACAGAGTAAAGACTGCAAGTTAAGCACATCTCTTTGGGTGAATCCAGATTAATCCACCTTGAAAGTTGATAAAATAAACTATTAATTTGCTGGCAAGTTGACTTAAACTAGGTTCCAGCCCAGGACAGGTGTTTAATATTGTAATTCTATAGCATAGTGTGGCGTTAAGGTGCTTTCATTGATGTGAATCCATGTTTTGCAGTTCCAATGGAAGATCCCAGTAGGGATATGGCTGAATACATGGAAACCAGTCGGGATGACATCTGGGATAAGATCCCTTCCAACAAGCAAGTCACCTTTCTAGTATATCGTGAAGGGGACCAATTGAATTTCTTTCGAGTTGTAGATCGAGGGGATGGCACTTTAACACCACTCTCCGAGTCCTTGAGGTATGTTTAAATATAAAACAAAACTAGGCTTTAAAGTCATATCACTGAATTCAACAAATGAGTGTCATGTGTGATATTTAATAAGCATATTTGAATTGTTTGCATTAGTTTGAAGAAGTTTGGTTGTAACCAGGCACTGAATTGGTTTCTTTGGAAGAGCGGGATTATGAAAATTGAATGAGTGTTTTGGGGCAGGCAGAATTATAAATACATTATGCTTTTTAAAAATGTATCTGATATGTGGGTGACACTGGTAAGGCGGTACTGATTGACTGTCCCAACTGGCCCCTGTGTGGCACTGGAGTCATGTGTAGGAGGTTGCCCTTGCATTAGTAAAGCAGTTGGATTTTTCTGACAGTCCAACATATTCATTTTCTGATGCAAGGCCACAAACAACCAGCTTTACTTAGTTCCATTTCAAACGTGAGATTTGAACATACAACCTTAAAGTTGCAATTCCTGTACCATGCCGGATTTTATAGAGCTTTCCTATACAAACTAAATGGATGTGAAAGACTTTTGTAATTTGTTTTCTGTGTCTGTTGCAGGTTAATTTAAAAAAAAATGTTTTATTTTTCTGATTTAAGTGGAGGTTCAGTGTTCAACCTCTATGCAGATGATGAAGATGAATCTGAGGAATCTCCATCTGGGCAGCAGATACTTGAGAATTCAATTACTATGAACAAAATGAAGCTGCTGAAAGCAAAGATGGAAAATATGAATCTTAGTAAAAAGGTATTGTTGAAAGCTTGCTGTACCATGTCCTCTATGCCTGTAGCCCTGCTTTAAGAAAACCGATTAGTTATTTGAGCTTTTGAACCCTTTTAGAAGTATAATAGTTATTGATTATTGTGCCTTCCTTTTTGTGCTTTGGATAGATACGCCTGAAACTAGGCTAACTTAATATCTTGTAGTTAACCATAGGTCATCGCTTGCCTCCTGGTTTCGGCATGCTTGAGCTGAATGATCCTAATTTTATTTAGTGTCGATTCCATGGTAAAGAAAATGAATGGTAAGCCTTGAAGTGGCAAAAACAAAGATGAAATGAAACAAAAGGTGGGGGAAGATGCTAACTGAATAAGAAGTTAGGAAGTCTATATCCAGGAAATTAGAAGCTGCTATAAAGGAAAAGAGAAAGAAGAGAAGCAGATAAAGGTGGAGTTGCTAAAAATTAGCGAAAAAGAATAGAGAAACAAGGTGTATTGGTGGGTAATTCTGTTTTTGTTTTGGATTTCCAGCATCCGCAGTTTTTTTGTTTTTAACTTTTTCAGTTATAGACATGGATCAGAGGATGAAATGTCAAAACAGCAGATGAAAGGTTATAGCTGAATTTACTTCCCCACCCTCATCTGTCAATGTTCTTTCTTTTCCTGAGCGCATTGTCTTTCCCAGGTATCTAATCTTCATGTGTGAGCTTAGAGAGTGACTGCTGGCTGTTTCACCATGGCATTGCAGCCAAGTTTGAACTTTGTCTTTATCAGATACATACCAGTGCACTTTCAGCAGTGAGCTGCTAGACAGTGGTCAGAGGTGCGAACGTGCTTATTTTCCACAGCTCACCTCCGGGGCGCTGAAGACAATTCTAACACTCTGCCCAACATCAGCTAACTTGGCAGTGAATAAATTCTTGGACATTGTACTGAAGGGTTGTGCCCAGCAGGTGACGCCACCTTCAGGCGAATGATTTCTGTTTCTCATTCGAGTTATGAAATTCTGGAGTTTATTGGAGTCGATAAGTTCTGATGGAATGGAAGAGGGTTGTCTCCAGGACAGGATTGGAATGTAATAGTCTAGGTCTAGCAAGTAAACCTCAACTTGACCATTTTTCATTCCCGTCATTTTGCAATCCTTGAGAAGAGAATTTAAGGCAAGAATGTAGCTGACAAATGCAGAAATGGCCATTTGATTCACACAGGCCTGTTCTTGTTCTGTAGATAGCATTTTGACTCTAGATTTTCTCCTATAACACAAACAATTTGAGGTTTTAAGCATTTCTTGAGATTTAAATGGCACATGTTCTGATGTTATCAGATGATGCTGAGCATTAAGCAACTATCACACTACACCCCATTTCTTATTCTAAGAGCCTTCCATACTTTGCTCCGATTTGATTTTTCATAAGGTTCCTAAATCCGTTAAATGTTAGCTGCTTGAAAAAAAAATCTTTTCACCTCTTTATTTTAAAGCATAAAGTTTAGCTCAAGAAGTAAGAGACTCAAACCACCAATGTTACTGTAATCATGCTGCAGGGATATTGGAAATGACTGAGTATAATTTGGCTGTATTATTTAAAACTACCTTAAGTAGAGGTTTTGTATGTACTGTGACTGTTCGGTGTTTCTATAAGGTGTGAAACATGGTGTTTGGCTCAAATTTCACAATCTCAAAACAGAAACAAACCATGTAAGTCTCACTCCAAATGTCTCAATCACATCACTTTTTTAAAGTAAGTGATTTTGGTTGTTTCCATGTGATTTCATTATGTATCCATTAAAAATGAAATATTCAACATTAATAAAGCACTACACAGGAGGGCCTTCACTCTGCAGGCTTCCCAAAGTTAAGATTGATCAGTGAACTTTTCTATCACACTGTTTATTGCTGCCCCACATCTTTTTTTCCTCTTTCATGGGATGGGGGCGTCATTAGCAAGGCCAGCATTTGTTACCCATCCCTAATTATCCTTGAACCGAATGGCTTGCTAGATCATTTCAGAGGGCAGTTCAGATTCAACCACAATGCTCTGGGTCTGGAGTCACATGCAGGTCAGACTGGGTAAGGCTGCCAGATTTCCTTCCCTAAAGGACATTAGTGACCCAGATGAGTCTTAATAACAGTTGATAGTTTCATGGTCACCAGATTCTATTAGTAGAATTTAAATTCCAGGTGCCATAGCGGGATTTGAATGTGTGTCCCCAGGGCATTAGTCTGGGCCTGTGGATTACTCCCCACACAAGTACCAGTTTAAAACTTCACTCCACCACTCTTGTACATGTTGTCCAGTGCATTTGTGAGTTCCTGTTCAGCATTGAGAGAGAAACGTAAGAGGATAACCAGGAAAGAGTAGGGCTCATTAAGGACCATAGTGGTAATTTGTGTGTGGAGCCGGAAGATGTAAGTAGGGTTCTGAATGAATATTTTGTATCGGTGTTCATAAGTGAGAGGGACGACATGGGTATGGAAATCAGGCAGAAGGACTGATATAATTAAAGAAATTAGCATAGAAAGGGAGGTGGTTCTAAGTGGTCTGGCAGGCTTAAAAGTAGTTAAATCTCCAGGCCTGGATGAAGTGTATCCCAGGTTGTTGAGTGAGGCAAGGGAGGAGATAGCAGGGGCGCTGGCAATAATTTTCAATACCTCTCTGGCCACAGGAGAGATGCCAGAGGACTAGAGGACAGCCAATGTGGTACCGTTATTCAAGAAGGGAGGAAGGGATAAACCAAGGAATAACAGGCCAGTCAGTCTAACCTCAGTGGTGGGGAAACTATTGGAAGCAATTCTGAGGGATAGAATTAATCTACACTTGGAGAGACAGGGATTAATCAAGGACAATCAGTATGGTTTTGTTAAGTGGAGGTCATGTCTGACCAGTTTGATTGAATTTTACGAAGAGGTGACCAGGTGTGTAGATGAGGGCAATGCATTTGATGTAGTCCACTTGGACTTCAGCAAGGCTTTTGATAAGGTCCCGCATGGGAGACTGATAACGAAGGTAAGAGCCCATGGGATCCAAGGCAATTTAGCAAATTGGATCCAGAATTGGCTGAGTGGCAGGAAGCAGAGGGTGATGGTCGAGAGGTGTTTTTGTGACTGGATGCCTGTGTCCAGTGGGATTCCACACAGATCAGTGTTGGGTCCCTTGCTGTTTGTGGTATATAACAATATAAATAATTCAGACCTGAATGTAGGAGGGTTTATCAGTAAGTTCGCAGATGACACGAAAATTGGTGGGGTGGTAAATAGTGAGGAGGATAGCCTTAGATTACAGGAGGATATAGACGGGTTGATCAGTGGCAAATGGAATTTAATCCAGATAGGTGTGAGGTGATGCACCTGGGCAGGACAAACAAGGCACGGGAATACATGATGAATGGTAGGACGCTGGGAAGTAACGAGGATCAGAGGGACCTTGGTGTGCATATCCACTGGTCTCTTAAGGTAACGGGATATGTAGGTAAGGTGGTTAAGAAGGCAAAAGGGTTACTTGCCTTTATGAGCTGAAGCATAGAATATAAGAGCAGGGAGGTTATGCTGGAACTGTATAAAACGTTGGTTAGGCCACAGCGAGAATATTGCATGCAGTTCTGGAATCCGCATCATAGGATGTGATTGCACTAGAGAGAGTGCAGAGGAGATTTACCAGGATGTTGCCTGGGCTGGAGAGTTTTAGTTATGAGGAGAGATTGGATAGACTAGGGTTATTTTCCCTGGAGCAGAGGAGATTGAGGGGGCACATGATTGAGGTATATAAAATTATGAGGGGCATAGATAAGGTAGACAGGAAGGAACTTTTCCCCTTGGCAGAGGGATCAATAACCAGGGGGTATAGATTTAAGGTAAGGGGTGGGAGGTTTAGAGGGGATGTGAGGAAGAACTTTTTCACCTAGAGTGTGGTGGGAATCTGGAACTCACTGCCTGAAGGAGCAACTACAATTTTTTTAAAATGTCCACGAGCAATTCTCTAAGAGATCAGCTGGTATTTACCAAAAACTCCCAATTAAATTCTTTTTTCCCTGTACTTCATTTTTAGTAAATCTTCTCTAGTGTGCCATCCATTTGAACGCTTAGGACCAACATCATTGAAAACCTCTCAAGTTTAGCTGACAAGGCAAATCTTTCAAAGCTTTACGCAATGTTATAATTATAGCAACAAATGAATGTTTCTAGATGTTTTTCATCCCAACTGGTGAGGTTGGGAGATCCCTGCAGCTGAAAGCATATTTTTTAAGCTAAGAATATACCTTTTTTTAAATCACTCCTTGAAATGGCTCCTAATTTAATACTCTTGGGGAAAATAGATTTTTCAGTGATTGTGTATAACTTTATTTGCCATCTTCCCACAAAGCCCAAGAAGATTGCCAAGGTGAAACCAAGGCCTCCAGTGGCACCCAGACCTACCAGCAGTTCGATCACCGCAGCTCGTCACCGCCTCTTCCGGGTTCTCCCTCACAATGGGCAGTCTCTCAATCACTCGCTGTGTCTACCTCCCGTTGGTGATCCAACGCTTTCGTACCGTAATGTACTGAGCCCCAATTTTGCTTCAGGCGTTAGCCTAGCTCCGTCGTCTTCTAACAGCTTCCTGTTGAAGGATGAAGAAAACGCCGACTTGACCCCTTTGCTCCAGAGTGCAATCCCGACGCCGGGCATGGTTCTGCGGGGAGAAATGAGAAACTCGCGGCAACAGAACATGCTTCCGCCACTTATTTCTCAGGACTTCAGGGAAGCTCCGACTATTTGCACAGATTTTGTAACAGATTGCGTGGCAGGTGGCTCACGGTTAAAATCCCCCATTACAGAAGCGAGCCTCCCAGAAGAGAAAAGGGTACCTGACGATGCTGCAAGTGTCCTTGCCTTGTCTGTAGACGCTGATCGAGCAGAAGAGGCCAGCCTACTGAGTGAAATCGGACTTAACACTTCTCTATATGAACAGACCAAGGTAGAGGCTAAGCCTTCAGAAAGGGATGCTGTGGAACCAAGTGCTATCAGACCAGTTTTTCCAAACATGCTGGGGTATATTCCAATGGAGTCTGAAAAATCTAGTCTTGCTGAGTTGATTCCGAAGAAGGAAAAGGTTATGTCGCCGACCCGCTATCCCGAACCAGTCTCTCATAGTTCTTTAATTGCCCTCCCAACTCAAAGACCCCCAAAGACCTTTGACATAAATAGCCTGAGACCTCCTGCCTCACAACAGTTATTGCACTCAGCTCAGGACAGTGGTGGTTTCCCCAGTGTTTCACTGTCAAAGGCGGGCAGGTTTCGAGGACTCAAAGTAGATTCCCCCGGGAAGAAAGCGGATATAATTTTGAAAACTGAGGTGACTGAGATGGCAAACAAAGCAGAAAAGGAGCCTGTGGGCTGTCCGAAAGACATTGGAATGCTTGCTTCGCTGGCACGGAGCACATCTAGGGATAGCGTACAGAGTAACTGTGGGACAAGCAGACAGCGGACATCTGGAATTGTACTACCTGCTGGTGTTCAAAATTTTCATGAAGAGATTTTTAGAAGCATTCCTTCACCGGATCGGGTTTCAAATACATTTGTTGTAAGTAAATTCCACTACTATTTTGGCAATTAATTTGAAGAAACTATAGAGTCTAACCTAAATTGCTCTCCCAAATTTGCGTATCAAAAAACCAGTGCAAAGGTGAGTGGTATTCTGAAAGACTAATGCAATAAAAGTTTATTGGTGACCTTGTGCCCATTGTACAGTGCCATATTGTGCCCATACTGCTTAGTGAAATGACAAATTATACTTTTGCCTCAGTGGTGAATTTAACTCGTAGAGTTTTCACTTTACATTTGATTTCTGGATTCCTGAGCAGTTTGGGTGATGCACTATATGTTAAGTTCTTGATAACTCTGTAAGTAAACTTATCCCATCTTTTAAATGTGTAGATTAATAGCCTATGACTATATAATGTGCTCTTTAGGTGGCTATGATAGGATTTCACATCTCCCTCTGGTGATTATCATTTTTTAATCAGTGCAGTTTTGCTTTGATTAACTGTTTTACTCAAGTTTTTAATTGCTGATGGATTTTACAATGCTCTTCAATTGAATTATCAATTTTCTCTACAAAACTGCTTCCCAGCTTAAATGACCCAGAACTTCTGTTCCCCCTGTATTCCAAATTGGGGATAGGAATCCACAAAGCAGTAACTGCAGCTCTGTTTGTGAAAGTCACTTTGAATGTCTGTATAAAACACTGCCATTGGAAGATGGTAGACAATTCAGTTGCTGAGAGTACACTTGGGGGCACTGAATCGTGAACAGTGTGCCAGTTAGAGAGGGGGCTTATCTCAATCGTCCTTTCAGTGGCTGAGAGGTTGTTTTTAAATGAGCAGGACTTTACATTCCTCTCCCTGTAAATACAGTTTAGTTTTTAGAAAATGCCATTCCCATTGAAATGATATACGTGTGTTTCTGCACCATTAGATTGGTATGTGGAGCCCAGGAGCTCATTTGAAACCATTCCACCCCCCCGCCACCCCCCCCCAAAGAAAGTTCAAACCAAGGCTTTGAAATCAAAGTTGCAGCCCCAATTGACGCCAAGACTAGCTTCTGATCAAAGCCATTGGTTCGGCAACTAAGCAAGAGCCAAAAGTACCACTGTACACACCTCCTGCAAACTTATATAGTTGTCATTTCAGGAACAAAAAACCGAAGCAGAGCTTCCAGTTCAGCTGTCTATAGCTGTAATGTACTGTCCCAGTTTTTTGAGAAATTGAGGTGAAGACCCATGGGTGCAGGATACCGCACAGCTTGGTGAGGAGGTAAGGGAGCAGGAAAAAGTAGAATTTCTGTTGTGGTTGGCTGACAAGCTTGGATTGAAGATCGTGGGTGAAAACAAAGTTGTGGCTGGCCAGGAGTCCCACAGTTGAGAGCTCCTGGGGAAAGAAATTAGTGATACACTGCGTCTTGATTTCAACGTTGTGAGGGATTGAGGATGAGGAGGAGTATGGTAGGACAGTCGATTTACAGCTGGTCGGGCCAGCATTTATTGCCTGTCCTTGAGAAGGTGGTGGTGGTGAGCCACTGCCTTGAAACACTGTGGTCCATGTGGTGTAGGTACATCCCCAGTGCTGTTAGGAAGGCAGTTTTAGGATTTTGACTCAGTGATAGTGAAGGAATGACGATATATTTTCAAGTCAGGATGGTTATGACTTGGAGGGGAACATGGTGGTGGTGTTGTTCCTGTGGGCATGCTGCCTTTGCTGTTCTAGGTGGTAGTGGCCGCAGTCTTGGGAGAAGCTGTTGAAGGATTATGAAGACCAGGACTGATTTAGTTTAGAGAATCACTGACCTCTTATTTCAATGAAGCAGCCACTAAAAGTTGCTGCGAGGGAATAGAGTGTATGAAGGATTAAGTGGTAACTATTGCTTGGACTTTCAAAACAGAGAAAAGCTGCATGAAGAATCGAGGGGGAATGGTGGAAGGAAAGACTTTGTCTGGCTTATCAAAGAGCATGCACATCATGATACAATAGTGATCAGCAGTGAGAATGTTGCAGATTGTGTGCACTAAGGTCAAACAATCCAAGTGAAGCAGTAACGTCAGCAAAAGGGTGTGGGATAGGGTTAGGTAATGAGTTGGGTAGATGGAAGTAGCAGTGTGGAAGAGGGGACTGTCGGAACAAACATAATCGACCAGGACACACCAAGTATTGTAAAAAAAAATTTAAAGTATTCCGCAATGCTGTCCCCTTGTGCTGTGAAATACATCTCCTTTTGTGTCAGAAGCTTTGCATACATATTAAATAAATTACTTTAAAACAATACACAAACATGAGAGTAAGCATCGTACACTCCAAGCCTATATCTCAGCCTGCACTTTTTCACACACTTGTGTAACTATTTTGTAGTTTCCAGTTTGTTTATTCTGCATAAATTTTGGAGTAAGTACATTGTGCATAGAGAGAAATGATTTTTCAGAACACACTTAAGCACAGGTTTAAGACCCAATATCTAGTGCAGCTCCCTAGAAGACCATTTCTGCGCTAGTGTGTCTGTGCTGCTTTGACAAGTTAAGCTCCTAATTAGGTGGGATTGCTTGAGGATATTTTTGTATAGAAGGTAGAATACACTCCACTTTTATTTAAAAATTATATAAGCTTTGTAGGACTTGAATCCTAATTTGAGTTTCACTCCAGCCTTTCTGTAGGGAGGAGAAAAGGAATGCTAAGATAACAATTTCTGGTGATAGACAGTCCACCAATATCCATTACAAGCCTACTGACTCCCACAGCCACCTTGACTACAGCTCCTCACACCCCGCTTCCTGTAAGGACTCCATCCCATTCTCTCAGTTCCTTCGCCTCCGTCGCATCTGTTCTGATGATGCCACTTTCGAAAACAGTTCCTCTGACATGTCCTCCTTCTTCCTTAACCGAGGTTTGCCACCCACGGTGGTTGACAGGGCCCTCAATCGTGTCCGGGCCAATCTCCCGCGCATCCACCCTCACACCTTCTTCTCCCTCCCAGAAACATGATAGGGTCCCCCTTATCCTCACTTATCACCCCACCAGCCTCTGCATTCAAAGGATCACCCTCCGCCATTTCTGCCAACTCCAGCATGATGCCACCACCAAACACATCTTCCCTTCACCCCCCATGGCGGCATTCCGCAGGGCTCATTCCCTCTGGGACACTCTGGTCCACTCCTCCATCACCCCCTACACCTCAAACCCCTCCCAAGGCACCTTCCCATGCAACCGCAAAAGGTGCAACACCTGCCCCTTTACTTCCCCTCTCCTCACCGTCCAAGGGCCCAAACACTCCTTTCAAGTGAAGCAGCATTTCACTTGCACTTCCCTCTTAGTCTACTGCATTCGTTGCTCCCAATGTGGTTTCCTCTACATTGGAGAGACCAAGCGCAGACTGGGTGACCGCTTTGCAGAACGCTTTTGGTCTGTCCGTGAGCATTACCCAGACCTTCCTGTCACTTGCCTTTTCAATATTCCACCCTGCTCTCATGCCCATATGTCCGTCCTTGGCTTGCTGCATTGTTCCAGTGAAGCTCAACGCAAACTGGAGGAACAGCACCTCATCTTCCGACTAGGCACTTTACAGCCTTCCGGACTGAATATTGAGTTCAACAATTTTAGAACATGAACTCTGTCCTCCATCCCCACCCCCTTTCTGATTTTCCCCTCCTTTTTGTTTTCTCCAATAATTTATATAGATTTTTCTTTTCCCACCTACTTCCATTATTTTTAGGTGTATTTCCATCCATTGTTTTATGTCTACCTTTCAGCCTAGTTCGATCCCTTACCCCCACCCCACCCCCACTAGGGCTATCTGTACCTTGCTCGTCCTGCTTTCTACCCTTAATTAGCACATTCCTTTAGATAATATCACCACCTTCAACACCTCTTTGTCCTTTTGTCTGTGACATCTTTTGGTTATCTCCACCTATCACTGGCCCTCTATCCAGCTCTTCTTGTCACACCACCCCTCCACTTAAACCAGTTTATATTTCACCTCTTCTATTTTTACTTAGTTCTGTTGAAGAGTCACTCGGACTAGAAACGTTAACTGTGCTCCTCTCCGCAGATGCTGCCAGACCTGCTGAGTTTTTCCAGGTATTTTTGTTTTTGTTTTGGAAGAGGAATGCTTTTGTTTTGTAAAATGGAACCTTTTTCCCTTTTGAAAGGTGCAAAAATGCAACATTCACTGGCTTAAAACCAAATCTGCTCACAGCTCAAAGAAAAGTCTTGAGCACATGGACGAGTAGCCAGATACCTTTTGTTGATGGAATAAGTTTATCACTGTTCTGGGCCCTTGCACAGGAGGAAGGGAGAAAATGTTGAGAAAATCAGCAAAACTGTTCAATAGTTAATCTTCCAGTATTGTGTAGTGTACCCTATAATTTTATTGCATGCAGCAATATTATCGTATAAATAATCCAGCAATTTGTGGCAAGGAAGAGATACAGTGCGAGTTGAGAATTGCGACGAATTGTTGCACACTCTGTGCTGCTCTACTGTTAACCTTGTAACTTGATGAACTCTTCCCTCAACTTCCTCAAGAGTTTCAAGAAATTTCTGCAGTTGTCACGTTGAAACAGATTACGTTCCCTGCAAAAAGTTAGAGCTGGTATTTAATGGCTTGAGGATCTTTCTTGTGAGCAGGTTTATATTCCTACTATGTCCCTCAACATCTACGCACTAGACAGGGGACAACTCAAGTGTGGCGCCTCAGTCCTGCAGGTGGTAAACTGTTCCTAGAGGTTTCAAATTTTTTAAAGAATTCATTGCCTTGTCCCTTCCTTCTTTTTCTCTAAATCTATTCTTTCTTTCCCTCTCTTTATTTCTTTTTCCTAATGTGACTTATAATTCACTCTATTTCCTTCTCCATTGTTCCTCAATTTCTTTCTGTATCTTTAAATTTCATTGGTTAAGCGGATGAGCTCTTGGTCCATTTGCCTGCCAAGGTCCTAGACCTTGCTCTCACTCTGCCATTATCCGCTTGCACTTGTAACAACTTGCAGCACGAAAAGCTTTCAGAACTGATGGGTGAGGAAAGTAAGATAACAAACAGGCCACACAGTGAAATGACCCACTCCAGCAAAACCTGAGTTGGGGTAGTGCATGACTTGGAAAGTCACAAAGGCTAAGGAAGAAATATTTATTTACAGAGTGAAGTGGAGAAAAAGGTGAAACAGGCAGAGTAATCCTATTATTTTCATGTTGAGTAAATGGTTTTGGCAACTTCCTCCACAAATTTTAACATTTCCAGTTTGTGTGATTATTAACCCTCTGGGAACCTTTTTCCAAAGTTACGAAGATATGTTTTCTGCCCTAAAACAATACCAAAAGGGAAGAGCAATAATCACCTGTCGAGGCGAGCGGCACCTTAATCACTGTACTTCATATACCATAGAAATTAAAGATATAATAAACTATTATATGTTTAATATACCAAATATTCTATTTTCCTTCACTTAGTCTCCCCTTGGACTTTGTGCGACCTGCAGACCCACTACAATAGGAAGACGAATAGGTAAGCTTGCTAAAGTGACATGACTGATTTCTTGCTGGATCATTTTCGTTTTGTGCTATTTCTCCCCATTTTAGGCCAGGAGACACCCTCCTATACACATAGATGCAATGAGTCTCGCTTTCTACCTATTATCACCTTGTGGCAAGGTTTCTTTTTTTTTACATAGAATGTACAGCACCGGGCCATTTGGCCCAGCAGGTCTATGTTAGTGTTTATACTCCATAAGGTTTCCTCCCACACTTATTCAATGCACCAGAAAGAAAACAGTTTAAGTATTGAGACTCAGTCCAGCATATCCTTCTATTTTCTTTCTCTCTCATGAACTTATCTAGCTCCCCCTTAAATGCATTTGTGCTATTCATCTCACTACTTCTGGTAAAAAGTTCCACATTCTTATCAAACTGTAGGTAAAAAAATTTCTCCTGAAATTCCCATTAGATTCATTTAGTGACTCTCATATATTTAGGGTTTCTAGTTTTGGTTACCCCACAAGTGGAAACATCTCTGTGTCTTAATCTTAAAGACCTCTATCAGTTCATCTTGATTGTAAACCTCAACATTGAACTGCAGGTAGAGTGTATCAAAACTGATAAAGCAGCAACTTCCCAAACAAGCCAGTAAGTTTTTTTCACTCATCTAATTGTTGCATGGCCTGCTTATATAAAAAATGTCTGGTTTTCAAATAGCTGGATTTAAAGTTCTGTACCTGTACAAAGGCTTCCCCATTCATGTGAATTATATAGTTCACCTTTCTGCCTTCTCTGTTCTAGAGAATAGAGCCCCAGCCTGTTCAACTTTCCCGTTGAGATAACCTCTCAGTTCTGGAATTATCCTTGTGAATATTTTTCACACCTTCTCCGTGCCTTGATGATCTTTATATAATATGGAGACCAGAACTATGCAAAGTGCTCCAAGTGTGGTCTAATCAGGATGCTATGTTAACATTAACTTTAACATTACTTCTTTGCTTTTCAGTCCTGATCCACTTCTTAGAAATTTGTCCCAGTGTTTTGTTTGCACATTTCAATGGCCATGTTAACCTGTCTTGCTACTTTTAGTGATTTTTAAAAAATCTGTTCCCCTAGATCCCTTTGCTTAGACTCCTGGTTACTTCATTGACAGCACTCTGTTTTTCTATTCACAATGCTGCCTGACCTGCTGAGTATTCAGAACATTTTCTATTTTTATGTTGAGTGAACCCGTATCATCTGTTCACGCTTCCATTTCACCTATTGACTATCCTTAAAAAGCAAGAATGTACCTGTTGAATATCTTGGTTGGCTTAGTGTGAAAGAATATACAACCGGAATTAATGTTTGCGAGGTTCAAACTGCTGCTGATTTTCTACAACAAATACAAGTCGAATTGGAGAATGGGGTGTGTGGGCGAAGACACCACTGGAGGGGGGTGAATAAGGAAGACCTTTCAGTGTAAAGCTGTAAAGTTTCATCGCTGCCCCCCACCAACAAAAAAAGATCTTTGAAAGCACTATCTGAGACAAAAAAATTGAATTGGTTCCTGTCAGAAAGCAGTCAGGTAGCATTCAGGTTTGGTCTTTTTATTCAGAAAACGCTTGCTCAATCTATGCATTTGGATCTGATTCCAAATGACTGTTAGTTGTGAGCAAATAAGACTTGCCCCTTTCAGAGGAGGTGCTGAAACTTTCCACACACAAGACTTTATATTGAGTGGCTTTTCACCAATAAATGTTAAAGTAAATGGGAGCTTCAAAGTAAAGCCTTCTCACAAATTTGGTATGCAGCATCCGATTCAAAACTGAAACAAGGCATTCATTCATTCATTTCTCAGATGTTTATCATGTTCTAATCAGACTTCTCTGTCATGCCTGTTTTTGTTTTTGAACTTACAAGAGAAAAAAGCTCTATAATATAATCTAATTTGTTCTTTAAATACCATTTTATGTTCGGTCATTGTTTGTCCCAGGCACCCCTACACATCATTTCCCACCAGTAAAGGCTGTAACCCAATCAAAAAAGAAAAATGCCAAGCACTGCTTTCTTTGTGGGAAGAAAACTGGATTGGCTACCAGCTATGAGTGCAGGCAAGTAATACATTCACAATTGTTAAATGCTCTGTCCCAAGTGGATGTGTTTCCCTGGTACACATTTTGTTTTGGTATGCTATTCCAAGTCGGAAACCTAGCACTCATTCCACGACAGACTTGGGCAGTGCTGTGCAAAGAATGTTGGAATCTTGTTAAGTTGCCATTGATACCACATTGACACTGAAGTTAAAATGCGGAACATGCTGGAAATGCACAGCAGACCAGTCGGCATGTATAAAGCGAAGATACTGGTTATGACATTTCAAATGTTTGCCCTTCATTCAAAATATTACAACATTTTCTTTCCTTACACCTGCTATGTGTGCCCAGCATTTTCGGTTTTATTTCAGGCTTACAGCATTTATAATTTTTCTTTTACACATTTAACAATGAACAATGTGAGTTGTGAACTAAAAAAACCGGGAGGATGTTCATGTCATTGGTTGTTAGCATGTTACTGACAACACTGATGACTTTGATTTAATGTTGTAATACTTATATGTGAAAAACCTTGAACTTGCTTCATGATTTATTACGAATTTGTTGGGGCTGTGCAAGCCGCAATTACTAAGCATTTAAAATGCTGGGCACAATGCACTGGGGAGAGATTAAAGGTAATAGTAGCTGCTTTGCAGTCCCCATATTCATCAATTACACTTCAGTTTGCCTGTTTTATTGTTTTAAATAATGTAGCTTGTGTGCACTAGATGCCACAAAAATAACAAAGACAAAACCAAAGGCTTTGTATCTGAATGCGCATAGCATTGATAACAAAGTAAATGAATTGATGGCTCAGTAAATAAATATGATCTGATAGCTATTATGGAGACATGGCTGCAGGATGACAAGGATTGGGTCTTGAATATTGAGGGGTAAATGACCTTCATGAAGAATAGGAAGCTAGGTAAAGGTGGTGGGGTAGCATTGTTAATCACGGATAGCATTTGTGCAATAGTTAGAGATGACCTTGGTTCAGGTGATCAGGATGTAGAATTGGTTTGGGTGGTGATGAGGAATAGTAGGAGAAAGAACTCAGGATCAACCTACAGGCTCCCTAATAGTAAAAAGCATACAAGAAGAAATATTGGGTGCTTGTGATAAAGGGATGGCAATAATCATGAGTGACTTTAATCTACCTATAAACTGGAAAAAACAGATTGGCAGCCATAGCCTGGATGAGGAGTTCATAGAATGCTTTTGAGAGAGTTTCTTAGAGCAGCATGTTCTGGAACCAACCAGAGAGCAGGTTATATTAGCCTTGGTATTGTGTAATCTGACAGGATTAATTTATGGCCTCATGGTAAAGGCACCCCTAGGTGGCAGTGACCACAATATGATTGAATTTTGCATCCAGTTGGAAAGGGAGAAGAGTGAGTCTGAGACTAGTATTTTAAACTTAAATAAGGACAACTATGTGGGCATAAAAGCTGAGCTAACTGAAGTTAATTGGGATATTAGGCTAGGGGATAGATCAATAGAGAAGTAGTGGCAGACATTTATGGGGATTTTTCAGAATACTCAGAATAAGTATATTCCTACTAAAAAGAAAAATTCTGAAGGGAGGATCCCCCGTCCATGGTTAACTAAAGAAGTTAGGGAAAGCATCAAACTTAAGGAAAAAGCATATAACTGCGCAAAGATGAGTGGCAGGTCAGATGATTGGTTAGAATATAAAGAATGACAGAGAATGACTAAAAGGTTAATCAGGAGAAAGAAATTAGAGTACGAGGAAACTAGCTAGAAATGTAAAAATGATTAGCAAGAGTTTCTACAAGCATTTAGACAAGAAAAGAGGTAAAGTGAGTGTCGGTCCTCGAGAGAGAGAGAATGGGGAGTTAATAGTAGATAATAAGGAAATGGCGGATGAAATGAGCAAATATTTTGCTTCTGTTTTCACTACAGAGGATACAAAAACATTCCAGTAATAGCTGTAAATCAGGAGGTGGAAGGGAGAGGGGAACTTGGTGACATTACAATCACTGGGGAAGCAATACTGAGCAAACCAATGGAGCTGACAAGTCTCCGGGTCCTGATGGACTTCATCCTGGGGTCTTAAAAGAGGTGACTAATGAGGTTGTAGATGCATTGATTTTAATTTTCCAAAACTCCCTAGGTTCTGGAAAGTTTCCATCAGACTGGAAAGTAGCAAGTATATAATATATTCAAGAAGGGGAGGGAGGCAGAAAACATGAAACTGTAGGCCAAGTTAGCTTGATTTCTGTCTTGGGGAAGATGTTAGACTCAATCATTGAAGAGGTTGTAGCTGGGCACTTAGAAAAACATGAGGTAATTGGGAAGAATCAGCATGGTTTTGTGACAGTGAAATCACGTTTAACTAATTTATTAAGAGTTCTTTGAAGAAATTTAAATGATCTTAAATAATCCACTCCTTATCCCAAGACTGTGTCCTCATGTTCTAGACTCTTCAGCCAGTGGAAACAGTGACTCAATTCTATCCAATCAAGTCCTCTCAGAACCTTACATAGTCAATGAGATCACCTCTAATTCTTCTAAACTCCAGAGACTATGGTCCCAATTTACTCAGCCTCTCATTATAGGACAACCCTCTCACCCCAGGAACCAATCTAGTGAGCCTTAGTTACTTTGCCTGCAGGCAAGTATATCCTTCCTTCGAAAAGGACACCAAAACCATGCACAGTATTCCAGGCATTGTCTCATCAAATGCCTGTACAGTTGTAGCAAGACTTAACGATTGTAAATAGCTGAAGTCTGAACACTGATTTACTATTTACAGCATGCAAACTTGACAATGCTCTGTTTATCCCTACTCTGTTTCCTGCCCTTTATACAATCCTGTGTCCATGCTAATACATTACCACCAACTCCATGAGCCCTCATCTGTTTTTCCATTTCAGATACCGTGCCTACCATTTAGAATGCGCATGTTTAAAATGGGAAGTTGCTTATACTGGCCAAAAATTGTTGACCAAGATTGATTTACATTAGCATTAATTTTAAAGTTGCCGTTTGTAGAGTCTTAAATGTTCTGTTTATTTTGGGCACTATTTTGCATCTTGTTAGAGTGCACTGAGTACAAGAGGGGCTGTAAGTGAGCAAATATCACCTGGCCAAGTTCTGTCTATTACCTTTTGTATATTTCAAACTTTCTAATTCCCTCTGAGTTATACCAACCATTGTGTACAGTGAGCAAATCACATTGGTGCAAATCCGCCCACTATAAACTATTCAGAATCGCCATGAAGCTTTCCAGCATTTTCAAATACAGTACAGCCAATTGTAGACTGGCACTCCCTCCAGCTGAGGGCCAAGGCTTGTTTTTTAGCGCAATTTGTGCAGCATGCTGTTTCTATTCGCTGTACCAGGCAGCCTTGTGGTCTCTGCATGCCCTTACTAAGAGCAGTTTTGTGCTGTGTCCTTGGGCTCACTTACAAACTGGGCTGATATTAATGAAACTAACAGGGTCCCCGAAATCACAGAAAGAGGAGGCTTTCACACAGTCCATCTGGACTGGATTGATGCCTGCATTCTCGCTGCTAAAGGACCACAAGCTTGCTTAGTGCACCACAGATTTCATTTGTTAAGATCCCCCGGATTTTAGTTGTTTTTGTGACACTGCTACACTATGGTGGGTGCCCGAAATGATCAGTGGATTCCAGTTTCAAAAGTGGCCTGTTCTGTGATGTGGGCCTGAAGTGGCCCATCATTAAAGACCTATATCATGTTCATCAAATTGCAGGTGTGGAAACAACTTCTGTGCAACACATCGCTATGCCGAGACTCATGAATGCACATATGACTACAAGACAGCAGGAAGGAGATACTTGCAGGAGACCAACCCTGTTGTTAGTGCACCAAAGCTTCCGAAAATTTGACCCAATTAGTGCTACTTGCAAATCTTCCTGTCAAACTGTGCTAAAAGAACAATAAGAAGTATTTAACTGTCTTGCTTAATTTTGACATTGGTCTGGAAAGACAAAATTGCCAATCAAAAGCACATAATTGATGCTCGGTATTTATGTATTATGTAAACACTATTGTGGGTTTTTAGTTTGCATCTTAATTCTTTTTAGTAAATTGTCAGTGTGGAAAAACAAAATGAATTTCCTGAAGATTTATGCTGTGATGAACTTGGTTTCTAATGAATGCAGATGTTTTGTTAACTTTATATTTGGTGCAGACAATGCTTCACTAGCAAATCTTTCAAGAATGCACTTTAAAAACTTGTCACTACTGTTTGACTAAAACCCCAAGGAAGGGAGGACCTTTTTTGAAGAAGGAGGCATGTGCATTACGTCTTTGTAGTATAACGTTTTAAGTACTTGTCTATTTTAACATTGCAAGTTCTTGTTATAAGTATATTTATTTCACAGTGAAAAGTTTGCCTTTCTGCTGCTTTTACAGATGTTGACACCATTGATGACAGGATTCAGTGACAACTGCACTTAGCTCCCACACTGGGTTGGTTGTGCAATATCTCTGTAGTTTTTTTTAAAAAATTCCTTCAAGTTTTATGCACTGTATCAAGTTTATCAGCCACCTCATCGAAACATTTTGTGAGGTGATTTTAAAGCTCATTTGTCTATCTCTTTGATCGATCCTCAAAAATGATCCGCTACGTAATTCTTTGCTTCCGTTGCCATATCAAACACATTTTGGCAAAGTGAATCTTTTTTGTATCCTCTCAGTTTTTTAACGTAAGACTCTACACAGTGCTGTTGATTTGTTTTTGGCAAATAAAAATTAGAGTGCTGTTAACAAGATTTGAATAAAAATTGATTTTATTTGCACGTATAATTTTTCTAAAGTTTGCAGGCAACACCTAGCCGATATTAAACTAATTTATATTAAAAACAATAATGGCATTTTTGAGTTTGTACTTTGCTTTAATATCAAAGCCCATCCCGTTCATTACAGGACTCTATGGTTTAGGAAAATGATAAAATCCAATGATGCAAATGCTTTGGTTTGTAACTGAAACAAAATTAGCTGGAAATCCATAACTGGTATGCAAGGAGGAAGGCAAGTTAGCATGTCAAATGAAGACTCTTAGTCAGACTCTCTGCCTCTCAAAATGAGGTTTAACAGATACAGTCCCAAAGAAGAGGAGAAAGGGACAACACAGATGGTCAACAGGATTGAAAGATACCAACAAAAGACAGAACTTTGAAGGCTGACATGACTAGAAACGGCAGAGAATCAAACAATGGAATAAATAGAAGGACATTTCTCTCTATAGAGGTTCATGCAAACTGACTTCTGACCTGTTTTGATAAGCTGTTAAAAGACCTGCTGGCCCACAGTTTAACAAGGTGAGACAATGAGGGCTGTGCATGTGGATGGTGGGATTGCTACTTTGAGATCGGGTGCGATGATAGTAATGTTCGTCACTGTTTTGTTTGTACTCATGTAAATATAGTTGAACTCTATTTTCTTCAAAAAGACTTTGTTGTCAACTGCAGTAAGGTATACTTGTGAATTGCAAGTGGCAGTATTATGTGTGACACAGGAGATGTATTAAATGTTTGCGTTGAATTGCATCATTTGATGTCCTGTAACAGCAGGCCACAGCTTGTTAACCGTGTCTGTTCTTAATATACTAAGGTCTAACCTACGACTCATTCTACTCCAGGAATGGCTACCTGTTACTTTCTCTTCCCATCTCTCTCTTTCCTCCCCACATACGAGCCTTCATGTCGGATGTTCGCTGTTCCTGTGGTGTGGTTAGTGTAAGGCATTCATTGTACAGGTAATTGCTGGTATGATTCACATCATACTATGCTGCTTATTTTTTTTTTCCTTCTGTTTCCTTTAACTATTGGTAGTGGATATGGCAGCATCTGTGGAGAGAGAAATGGTTAACATTTCAGGTCAATGATCAGATCCGTTTTTATTTAATGTGACTTTAAAAAGCATGAACAAGACTGCTGGAACTCCATAGCATTTGTTAGGATGCCTGGTAGGAGGAGTTCTGATGGAAGATCAATTAGCTGAAACATTAATTCTGTTTCTCTCTCCACAGATGCTGCCTGGCCTGCTGAGTATTTTTCAGCATTTTCTGTTACTGCACATGCTGGAAATATGCAATATTTTGATTTTATACTACCTTTTTGGTTCCTTCAGTCTCTGGACTTCACACTCTGATTCTAGGAGGCAACAGCTGTTTTGGGGGTAGTTGTTCCTGGAAAGATTGATTAACCTATGATATTTGTACTGCCGTGGATCCTCCACCCAGGCTTCACTTGATGCATTTGAACTCAACAAGGGTCAGTATTTGATACTGGGTTTCTGCAGTCCAAATTTGTATAATCCAAACACCACTGCTCAGAGAGAGATTTGTCTCCATTGTTTTAGTCCCAAGAAAGTATTTTAATTTGACACATCCACATTTTATTAAACATTTTTATTCCTGAGTATTTGTTTGTTTTTAGAACATTGTAGTCAAAAGCACTTTTTCTTTGCTTCCCTTTTTGTTTTTCGAAATTTAAAGCCAAGTAAGAACCAGCAAGCCGCAAATAATAAACTGGTTTTCAAAAATGCGGTTTAATTTTGAACATTTGTTCCAAAAATAGCATACTATTGTGCAGTGTGCATATAACCCTACAAATAATTTTAATTTTAGTACGTCTCATTGATTCTGTCTTAAAAAAGTTCACGGAAAAGAATTTTTCTTGGATTATTTTCCTCACTTTTGTTGGCCCAAACACACACGGCTCCATGTTGTCTTATTACTGGGGCAGAGTTTGAAATTGTCTACCACTCAAGTGCTTTTGTGCCACTGTTGCCTTCACACTGTGGTTATGCTAAACCTTTACCAAACACTGATTAGGCCTCAGCTAGGGTATTGTGCTCAGTTCTGGGCACCACACTTTAGGGAAGGTGTTAAACCTTGGAGAGGGTACGGAAGAGATTTACTAGAATGGTACCAGGGATGAGGAATATTACTTATGTGAAGAGACTCTGGCTGTTCTCCTTACGAACAGAGAAATTTACGGGGAGATTTAATCGAAGCACTCAAAATTATTAGGAAATTTGATGGAGTAAGTGAGATACAGTTTCTGGTGACAGAAGGGGCAGTAACTAGAGGGGAAAAAATATTGCCGTTATTGTGATTCCAATTGCAATGACAATCCAATTGTAATTTTCAAAAGAGATTTGCATAAATATTTGAAGGGAAAGGGTTCCCAGGATAATGAAGAGTCTAGCAGTGGATAAGGAGCTGATACATGATGAGCTGGATGGCTCCTCTCTCTGCTGTGTCATTCTATGATTCAAAATGGGGGTGGGGGAGATGGGCTTTGATAGAACAAATAGGGACAACCTGTTACCTCTGGCAAATGGGTTGGTAACCAGAGGTCAGATATAAAATAATTAGCAAAAAAAAAAATTGATGGAAAAATTTATTTTTTTTCTTGCAGCCTTTGCTAACACCCTACCTCAGGGTGGTAGAAGCAGATTCCATAAGATTTAAAAAGGCAATTGGAAATGTACTTCAGGATTCATTTTCATGGTTATGCGGAAAAAGCTGGGAGCGGCACTAAATTGGATTGCTCTTTCAAAGAGCTGGCACAGGTGGAATCATTTCCTGCACTGTAAGATTCTATAATTTCTAAATGAAGGATTTGTAGATTAAATCTACTAAACTGCTTCATGTAGGATCTTGCAACTTTCATTCTTCCCATTGGGACTGGATTCCAACCCTGGTCTCTGAAAGGGAGGGGGTCGAAGTCTGCTAACCCACTGCCTCACCAAACTGGTATCTTGGTTAGGAAAATAACTTACTGGCTCAGGAATTTGATCTTTTAGCATTGGCACTGATTATCGTTATGCCAGATTTGAGTAGGTGCACATACAGTTCTGGTCACCGCATTACAGGAAAGATTGATTGCACTGGTGGGAGTGCAGAAGATATTGCCAGGTTGGGAAAATTTTAGCTGGGAGGAAAAAGCTGGGGCTGTCTCTTGGAATAGAGGAGGCTGGGTGTTGACTTAATTGAGGTGTATATAATTCTTTATTCTTCCATGGGATTTGGGTGTTGCTGGCAAGGTCAGCTTTCCAGCTCTGAAGAAGGGTCATATGGACTTGAAACATCAACTCTGTTTCTCTCTCCACAGATATTGTCAGACCTGCTAAGTTTTTCCAGCATTTTCTGTTTTTGTTTGAGGCCAGCATTTCTTGTCCATCCCTCACTGCCCTTGAACTGAGTGGCTTGTTAGGCCATTTCAGAGGGAAGTTAAGAATCAAACATTTCTGTATCTGGAGTCACATGTAGACCAGGCCAGATAAGGATGGCAGATTTCCTTCCTTAAAGGACCAGATGGGTTTTTGTGACAATCAATTGTTTCATGGTTACCATTACTGAGATAAAAACAAAAAAACTGCGGATGCTGGAAATCCAAAACAAAAACAGAATTACCTGGAAAAACTCAGCAGGTCCGGCAGCATCGGCGGAGAAGAAAAGAGTTGACGTTTCGAGTCCTCATGACCCTTCGACAGAACTTGAGTTCGAGTCCAGGAAAGAGCTGAAATATAAGCTGGTTTAAGGTGTGTGTGTGGGGGGCGGAGAGATAGAGAGACAGAGAGGTGGAGGGGGTTGGTGTGGTTGTAGCGACAAACAAGCAGTGATAGAAGCAGATCATGGCACTGAGAGTGGATTTCAGAATGTGACGGGAACAGCAGTCCGAGAAACGTTTTATGTCCCGGAGATACCTGTAATCCTGGGTGGGTTCGAAACATGAGGGGTGGAATTTCAGTTGAAATCCATGTGGGGTAAGTCGGAGACGGAGACAGTCACTGAGAAAGGAGATATGGCTGTGAAAGCGGGTTTTAGTAAACACCTTGTGGCAACAGAGAAATCCGGAAATCTTGTCGCAGAGAGGAACAGAACTTCTTCAAGGAGGTAGGCATTTCTTGAAGAGCAGTGGCAGTCAATTAAACACAGAGATAAAAACAAAAAAACTGCGGATGCTGGAAATCCAAAACAAAAACAGAATTACCTGGAAAAACTCAGCAGGTCCGGCAGCATCGGCGGAGAAGAAAAGAGTTGACGTTTCGAGTCCTCATGACCCTTCGACAGAACTTGAGTTCGAGTCCAGGAAAGAGCTGAAATATAAGCTGGTTTAAGGTGTGTGTGTGGGGGGCGGAGAGATAGAGAGACAGAGAGGTGGAGGGGGTTGGTGTGGTTGTAGCGACAAACATTACTGAGACTAGCTTTATATGCCAGATTTATTAATTGAATTCAAATTCTACCAGCTGCCTTGGTGCAATTTGAACCCTTGTTCTCAAGAACATTAACTGGGCTTCTGGATTGCTCATCCACTGGATTTCTACTGCACCACCGTCTCCCCTTCATATAATTATGAAGGGCTTAGAGTTAATAGGGATGATCTATGTATCTTAGTAGAGGGGGGTAGAAAACCAGGGTGCATAGATTTAAGTAATTGGTAGGAGGATTAGAGGGGAGATGAGGAAATGCTTTTTCACCTAGAGGGTGGTAGTGACTGGGAAAACTCTGCCTGAAAAGGTGGTAGAGGCAGGAACGCTCACCGTCTTTAAAAAGCATTTGGATGTCTACTTGGAAGAGCTGTGAACTGCAGGGCTTTGTACCAAGCGCAAGAAATTGAGATTAGCCCAGGTAGCTTTATGTTGACCAACACAGATGGTCTGAATGGACTGAAGTTTCTGGTATTTCTGATTTCTAATGACTTTAAGCAGCTCTTGTAGATATCGGATGGGAGTGTTGTGCGGGATTGCTGCTCTCACCTCAGGACAATCATTTCCGAGAAACTTCAAACCATTGGTGAGGCTTGAAGAGACGTGCCCTCCAAACAGAGTTCATGAACCGGATATACAAATAGATTTGGGAATTTTACAGATGAACATGAACGCACTCTGTTAAATAATAAATGTGTTTGCTTTAGGGTTTGACCTAGTTTCTATTTTAACCCAACATGTACTTGCATTGGCTGCTGTGTCATTGTTGCCCCCAGAATTTGTATTGCAAGTCGAGATTGCACACGTTCGGTCCGTTTCAGCCTGCACACCTTTAGGTACAGGGTCCTCTGTATCAGGAGAAGAAAATAATAACCAGGGCTGCAAAATTTTACCCGTGAGGAAAGACTGAATTGGCTGGAGTTGTTTTCCTTGAAATGGAGGAAACCGAGGAGTGGCTTAATTGAGGTGTAATTGGCACACTTGGGACTGAATTTTATGTCCTGCGGGCACGTGCCCGACCTGATCAGGCATAAAAATCGTGCGAGAGGATGTCAGGCAAGCGTCCCAACGTCATTGTGCACGCGTGTGATATTTCACTCGGTGGGCGCAAGCAAAAGTTGGAAGCGCGCCCGCTGACAATTAAGAGGGCAATTAAGCCCATTAACGGTGCAATTAAGAGGGCGATTAAGCCCATTAACGGTGCAATTAAGAGGGCGATTAATCCCATTAACGGTGCAATTGCCTCCAATTTGTTTTCCTGGCGAATTGGCCAAGCGGCCTTTACATTTCATCCGAGGGCGGGATTAAGTTTCCATCATGGAGTAAAATAAAAATCAGTATCTGTGGACAGCGTTTTTATCGACTATATTTTCAGGTGATTGTGATGCATGGTTTTGTTTTTTTTTTGGCAACTTTTTAAAAACTTTTATTTGAGCTTTTTCAGGTCTGCAGCGGTTTGCCTTCAGGGAAGCTCTCTGGCAGCGCTCACCCGCACTCGTGTTAACGTCAATGCCCGCCCCGGCAGCGCTGAACTTTTCAGGCCGTGTTTCACGCTGGCTGGCCAATTGACGGGCGGCCAGCGTGAAATTGCGTTTGGGGGCGGTGGGGCCGTTTCCTGACTGCTCCTCGGCCCCCTCCATGCCCGCTAAAGGTCAAATTCAGACCTTGGTGACTCCCTTGTAGGGGTTTTCACCTTGAGTTGCTGCTGGAGCTGCGCTTGCTTTCTGTCCAGTTTCAAAGTGTGTCCTTACTTCCAAGTACTCTACCTGAGTAAGTGGCATGGTTTCAAACCAGCGATTAGCTGCAGGGTATGATGTCTTGGATTTATATAGCGTCTGTAGAAAAGATGTGGAAAGGCTTTGCAGGATGCTTCCCAGAGGCGTAATCACTCAAAAACGGATGCTAAGCCAAAGAAGGATGTGTTAGGTGGAGTGGCAGGGAGCTTTAACAAAGGAATTCAAGCCTTAAAAGACTGAAGGCACAGTACCTAAGGTGAGACTAGCCATGCCTGAGAGGTGGAGGGGTGGCGGTAAGGAGGAATGCACGAGGCTATCGTCTCTTCTGCTCCTCAATGTTGCTGATGTTACAGCCTCTGGGTGCCTCCTGTTAACTTGCTGATGCAGCCACCTTCTCCATTCACACAAATTTACCAAAGGGCCATGCCTGACATGGTCCGAATTACACACGCTATTTGATCCTTCCTTCCTCAGCAACATGGTCTCCTGGAAATGCTTCTTCCCCTTCCAGATACGTCCATAACCTGTTTCTATTCCCTTTCTGCTTCACTGTTTCTGGGCTCGCTGCCCTTTACCTCCAAATTCCTGATGCTCGCTGGTGACTTGCAAAGCTCTGCAACCTGGAGTATTAATTCATTAAACCCACCCCTACATTTAATGTTAAGAACGGTGTGTGAATGAGTTGGGAACAAGCATGGGGGTCAACGTTTATAAAAAAAAATAAAATATTTACTTCCAACAAAACAGGATGTCTTCACCCTTGGCTTTCCTGGTTCTGTTTTGGATCCTGCTGTCTCCACAGTCCATCATCAGTAACGGAAGAGGATTCATTTAAAGGAGAAATTTCCAGGCCAATAAAGAAAGTAAGACTTGCATTTATATAGTTCTTTTCACAAGCACTGGACATTTCAAATAATTTTTTTTGACGTAGTCACGGTTGTGGGAGTGGCTACTTTGCATTCTAATGGTTACGTTATAATGCCCAGATGATCCATTTTTTGTGATGTTAATTGAGGGTAAACATTGGTCGAGACACTGAGGATACCTCCCCTGCTTCTCTTCGAAATAGTGCCATGCGATCTTCTACACCCATCCAACTCAGGTAGATGGAGCCTTGGTTTATCGTCTCCTCCAACAGTGCAGTGCACTCTTAGTACTGCATGGTGGAGTGTCAGCCTTGAATTTTGTGCTCAAACCTAGAACCTTGTGATTCACAGGTGAGCATGCTACTAACTTAAGCCACGAAGAGCGAAACCGGTTGAATAAAAACAGAAAATGTTGGAAAAACAGCTCGAAGAAGAGTCACATGGACTTGAAATGTTAACTGTTTGTCTTTCCACAGATGCTGCCAGACCTGCTGAGTTTTGCCAGCATTTTCTATTTTTATTTCAGATTTCCAGCATCTGCAGTATTTTGCTTTTTTTTGTGTAACGAATTGAATAGCTCCTTGAAAGAGCCAGCACTGACCTGGTGGGGTGAATGACCACCTCGGGTGCTGTATGACAGGATGATTTGTGGATCTTGTAAAAGCTGGTGTTTCAATATAAACTTAGACAAAGCCACATTGATTTAATAGGAAAAATATGAGGGGAAAGAACACTTGGAAGTGCTTTCTTATTGCTGGATGGTATTCAAAGATATTCTAACATGGGCAGTTTAAATAACTTTTGATTGTGTGTGTTCTCTATATCAATGCCCATGGGCTCCCCTTTTCGGTGACTAGGGCTATAATGTCATGCATCTAGCTTGCACTGAAACATTTACGAACATAAGAAATAGGAGCAATAGTAGGCCATTCAGCCCTTCAGCCCGCTTCTCCATTTGGCGAGATCATGGTGGATCTTCTACTTCAACACCATTTTCCTGCACTAGCCTCGTTTTTAATTTGCAGAAATCTATCGATCTCTGTCTGGAACTTACTCAATGACTGAGCCTCCACAGCTCTCTGGGGCAGAGAATTCCAAAGGTTCGCCACTCAGGAAATTCCTCCTCACCTCAGTCATAAGTGGCCTGCTATAACAAGTATTGGGTCAAGTTTATTTGCCTGTTTTCTGAGTTAACAACCGTTTAGGGCTAGTACTGTTATGTATTTGTGATAAAGACCAGCACAGGATCTGTTGAGTCCCAATAATTACAGAGAAAGAGGTATCTAATCCAGCCTAAGAGGGTGGCTAGTTTTTGTGACCTAAAGAGAGACAGATTTGCAGCAAGATAAAAGCGACATACTGCGAATGCTGGAAAATCTGAAATAAGAACAGAAAATAGCTGGCAAAACTCAGCAGGTCTAACAGCATCTGTGGAAAGAGAATCGAGCCCGTATGACTCTTCTTCAGAAACCTGATGAGTTATACGCACTCTAAACATTAACTCAGCATCTGTGGAGAGAGAAACAGCCGGACCTGTTGAGTTTTGCCATTTTCTGTTTTTATTTCAGATTTGCAATAATATGCCTTTCAGGACCTCAGGATGTCTCAGGCTGCTTTGCAGCCAATGAAGTACATGTGAAGGGTGGTCATTGTTGTAATTCAGCTGGAAAGCAAGTAAATAAAGTTCTATTCTTGAAGTACTCTGTATCTGAGCTTGTGCCAGTGGCTAAAAGTCAGTAGAGGGACACAGGTTTAACCCTCCACTAATAACGTTATGGTCAGCCAAATTTGTAAGTTAAGACCTAGCCAAGACTGACCGCAGAAATTTATTGTCTTTTAAATACTGACTGTTTTGATTCTAAGACAAGTGGCAGTGGAACACTGAAGGAAGTCATCATGATTGTGCTGTGCCTGGCCTAGCCTTCCAAATCCTGACTTTGTTTTTGTGGTCTCCCCCACACCCACGCATCAACCTTCGACTTCTGCTCTGCTTCTTGAAGACACATGTGCAACTTTGAGCAATAATGGTCAATATTTGTACTTATCATCGTTCTTTACTGACACTTTGGTAGCAGCTCTGGTTGGAGGGGATGGACGGGGTGGGGGGGAAGAGTATTACTGACACCACGAATCAAAACTGTAATATGGGTCAGCATCTTCGAGAGAATATGGAAAAGAAATACTTTACTCACACTTGGATCTTACTTAAGCACTTAAACTTCGGATGTATACTGTTTTCTGTTGGAATTTCAGCTGAGATGCTGACACTCCAGTGCATTACTGAGAGAGTGCTGCACTGTCTTCCAGATGAGGTTTTAAATCGAGGCCCCATCTGCCTTGAAGTGGGGCGGCCATAAAAGATCCTGTGGCACTATTTTGAAGACTAGCAAGGGAATTATCTGGGGCGTCCTGGCCAAGATTTATTCTTCAATTAACATTACAAAATGGTTAATTTACTGTTTGTGGGAGCTTGCTGTACGCAAAGTGTTTCCTACGTTGCGACAGTGACTACACTTTAAAAAGTACTTAAATGACTGTGAAGCACTTTTAGACATCCAGTAGACTTGAGAGATGCTCTAAAAATGTAAATCTTTCTTGATGCCAACAGAAGTGTGAGACCTTTCTGAATGAGTTTGTGAAAGGAACCACCTTTTGATAAAATGAGGGATATATAATTAACACACGAACATCATAAACTGCACCCTCCAACCCCCACCTCTGTCACTGATAGAGGGATAGGTAGTTATGCAGTGACAAGTTTTTACTTTCTCATTGTTTGTAAATGCCATAGATAATTTACGATGTTTATGTTGATGTGAACTGCTTTGTGTATAGTATCTAAAGAGTGCTGACACTAATAGGAAGCTGCATCAAGCTAAAAGCAGCAGAGATTAAGTCTGTCATTAACTGTGCTGAAGCTGTGATCAGGTTGTACCTCGAGCACTCTGCTCAATCTCATTGTCAAGGCACAAGGCACCATTCAAACTTGGGAGCATGGGCAGACCCTGTGACTGATCCCTGAGTGGCGAGTCCCCAATTGACTGGCCAAACTCCAGCAGCCTCAGCGTTAGGGCCACTTCTTCAGAAGTTCTGCCAAATTATTGTGGACAAAGCACGTGAATATTTGGCCCCATTGGGACAGGACAGGTTCGACAACCTTGGAATCTGTATCTTCGAAAACTAAGTGAACAAGTGGTGATCTATTAGGGATAGATAACATACTGGTTCACAAAGGAACGGGTTAGGACCAGAGAGCTTCAAACTCATTTACATCTCCAGTGAAACAGATTACAGGAGAGGGGAGTGATGCCTTAGGTTTGAACATGGTTAACCACACCAATAAATAGATTTCCTTAAACAATTCATTGTTCATTTAAGCATCGGATTTCGCCACATGCATAGATCTCACTAGGGGGGCTTAGTTCAGTAAAACTGCAGGCATGTTATCAGAGCAGCATAACAGCAATGTGGCCAATAAATATGTAAGCTCACACACAATCAGCCTATTGTCCGCTAAGTAGGCAGCTACAGATAATCTGCCAAGTTTTCTCTGCTCTGCAATGGACAATTCATCAGCTACGGGTTCATCCCCCTTGGGCTGTGGTTTACATCCCCTTCTAATTGACAGCTAAGTCCCTCCTCCTACAATGCCCCTTCATTGTCACATTCGCCTGCCTTCTTTCTAATTAAGCTGACATTTTCTTCCCCATCCGTCGTGCCTGCTTCCTTATAAGTCACTTCCCCTTGTGCTTAGTCTGTCCTATGGCTTAATTAAGCAGGAAGGGGCCCCATTCTTCAGTAACAGTAGGAGGAGTATCCTGGAAGAGGTGACCCTGCAAAGCCCTCTTCAAGATACATAACTCACTATGGAAATGTAGTTTTATTTGCTCCCTGGCTCTTTTTGCCAATTATCTTAACTCTCTGTGTCCTTTATTTACCCTCCTGCCAGTGGAAGCAGTTTATCTTTATGCACTCTTAACGAGACCCCTATAATTTTGAACAACTCTTTCTAATCTCCCTGTAATCGTCTCTGCTCTTCACTCCTCATTCTTACCTTCATTTCGCCACAGCTCAACAATTCCACACACTTCTAGCTGGTCACCCACATTTTACCCTGTGTAAATTTGAGGTCATCCCATCCAAAAATCTGCCTGCATCTTAATCTGCAGCAAGTCCCATTCCCCCATCACCCCTCTGTTTGCTGATCTACTATGGCTGGGGTTGCCAACTGTGATTAAATGTAGTCCTGGAAGTTTCATCACATGACTAACCCCCACGCATCAGCCATTAGTCGGCCAACACATCCATCCTTCTGATGTGCTGCCTTCCTACACCAATTGGAAAGCAAAAAGACTACCTAATTGGATGATGCTTGACTGTCAGCCAAACAGCCTTTTTTTTCTATTTTCAATGCCTTTATACTTGGTAAAGAGAAATGTTCAAAGAAAATACCAAAAAAATCTTAATGCTCTGATAATTTTTCTCCAGGGTTGTACACAGCAGAGCTCTGGAAATTGATCTTCAGCTCCTGGAGATCCAGGCCAATCCTGGAGGGCGAGCAATCCTAATGTTGGCTCCTGGTGAAGCAAAGTCTTGATTTTAAAATTCTCATCCTTGTTTTCAAAATCCTCCATGGCCCCTCACCTCTCTGTAATCTCCTCCAGCCTCTCAATCCTCTGAGATATCTGTGCTCCTCTAATTTTGGCCTATTGAACATTTCCAATATTTAGTTGCTGCACCATTGGTGGCTGTGCCTTCAGTTAATTGCCTATGTCCCAAGTTCTGGAATTTTCTTCCTACATCTCTCCACCTCTCTCTCCTTTTTAAGACTCCCTTAAAACCTATCTCTTTGACCAAACATTTGGTCATCTGTCCTAATATCTCCTTACTGTCATACTTTGTTTTAAAATGCTCCTGTGAAGCAACTTGGGAGTGTTTTATTATGTTAAAGGTGCTATATAAATATAAGTTGTTGTTGATCTAAGGAGAACAACCCCAATTTCTTCAGTCTTTCCACAAGCATCAATCTAATAAATCTTCTCTGCAGCCTCTGCAACGCCTTGGCATCCATCCTAATGTGAGGTGCTGTACGGCTTAGTCAACCCATGTCCTTTAAAGTTCTTTTTATAATCCCATGTTTTCCTTTAATCTAATTTTTACTAATGCTTGCAGATTAAGTTGCTTTAGATATGATCGTCATACTTGTAAATGGCACTTGGCAGTCCTGGATGCAGAGATGAACAAAGGGTGGTGAAAGAAAGGAAAACTCCTTAACTGAATCACAGAATCACAGTGCAGAAGAGGCCCTTCGGCCCATTGAGTCTGCACTGACATGTGAGAAACACCTGATCTACCTACCTAATCTCATTTACCAGCACTTGGCCCATATGAATGTTATGACGTGCCAAGTGCTCATCCAGGTACTTTTTAAAGGATGTGAGGCAACCCGCCTCCACCACCCTCCCAGGCAGCGCATTCTAAACCGTCACCACCCTCTGGGTAAAAAGGTTTTACCTAACATTCCCTCATAAACCTCCTGCCCCTCACCTTGAACTTGTGTCCCCTCATGGCTGACCCTTGAACTAAGGGGAACAGCTGCTCCCTATCCACTCTGTCCATGCCCCTCATAATATTGTACACCTCAGTCTTCCCTGCTCCAATGAAAACAACCCAAGTCTATCCAATCTCTCTTCATAACTTAAATGTTTCATCCCAGGCAACATTCTGGTTAATCTCCTCTGCACCCCTTCCAGTGCAATCATATCCTTCCTATAATGTGGCGACCAGAACTGCACACAGTACTCCAGCTGTGGCCTCACCAAGGTTCTATGCAACTCCAACATGACCTCTCTACCTTTGTAATCTATGCCTCGATTGATAAAGGCAAGTGTCCAATATGCCTTTTTCACCACCCCATTAACATGCCCCTCTGCCTTCAGAGATCTATGGACACACATGCCAAGGTCCCTTTGTTCCTCAGAACTTCCTAGTGTCATGCCATTCATTGAATACTTCCTTGTCAAATTACTCCTTCCAAAGTGTATCACCTCACACTTTTCAGGGTTAAGTTCCATCTGCCACTTATCTGCCCATTTGACCATCCCGTCTATATCTTCCTGTACCCCAAGATACTCAACCTTACTGTTAACCACCCGGCCAATCTTTGTGTCATCCGCAAACTTACTAATCCTACTCCCCACAGTCATCTATGTTGTTTACAGAAATGACGTATAATAGGGGACCGAGCACAGATCCCTGTGGTATGCCACTGGACACTGGCTTCCAGTCACTAAAGCATTCTTCTGTCATCACCCTCTAAAGAAATGGAGGAAAAAAACATGATTGCTTAGTTGGACAGTGGAGAAAAAATGTTTTTCTGCTTTTTGCTTAATGGGCAAAAGAGCCCACAAGCAAACACCCTGCGCCGGATAAGATAAGAACTGAGACTGTTTACCCTCTAAAAGATCCTGCAGACTAGGGAGTATAAGCGCTGAAGTTGTTTATTTAGCTCAAGGTTGAACTTCTATGAATGTGAACAGGGATTATGTGCCACCGCCATCTGACATCCCAGATGTGCTTCACATTGTAAACAGCAGGAGCCCAAGAGTCTCAATGCAATAGGCTGGAAGTAGTGGCCTGGTCAGCCACTGAAGACGTGAAGAGGACTTGTTCAGCAGGTTGACCATCCGGGGACGGACTCTTGCACACAGGCAGGCCAATAACCAGTTTTGTGAGCATACCTGTAGTGATTTGTATTCCTCAATAACAAAAAGCTTGATTAAGCCACAGGGTTGTCCTGTGTCATTGTGTACCCAGAGTAAGACTAGAATCCAGGCAGAATATAGACCCAGGTGAGGGAGGGGCTTTACAGCGCACAGAATTGGATGCAACACTCCAGCTGGGGCTTAACATAAAGATAACTTATTTACTTTTGTCCTGCACTCCTCAGTGAATTAAGCCAAGGATCTTGTATGGATCCCGGTTATGTAACTTTTACCTCGCAATCTTACACTTAACAGGGGTGGGTTGGAGTGTGCCAGGTGCAGGCCACAGGGGGGCAACGCCACCCAATTCTGAGCCAAATCCAGCCCTTCAAATGTCCAACCTGAGACACCGAATCAGTCATCAGAAGATGTGATTGTTAACAGTAGTGGACATGAGTTGTGTGTGTAACTAACACACCCTCGTGTTACAACACTGCAGCCTTGGGGTGATTGGGAAGGAGCAACATTTCAAACAAGGCGCTGGTGACTTAGATCAGGCCTGACCCCCACCCCGAGACCCCTCCAGGTGGCCTCCCCCTCCACCACCACCCCCGGGAGGGAATGGAGCAATCTGGAGCAATCCCTATTTTCATTTCCAGCTTCGTCACTGACATCAACAGCTCTTTGTGTTGTACTCTTGTTGCTTTCTATGGTGCATTTCCAGTTTACTAAATCGGTACCTGTGCTTCAGCCTGGGCTCCTCGGTCATGTTGGTCTCTGTTCTGTTCCCTGTGTATCCAGCAGAGTGGAAACACGCCAAACAAAATATGGAAAACAAAAGAATGGTTTGTGGAATGGGCACCATCAATTGCAAAACACCCCACATGACACATTTGCCTCCTGTGAACAATCTATTTTGCAACTAGAATGCTGGGCTATTGGCTGCAATGAAGCAGAGGTGGATATGGGCTGGGAACGATTGGCGTTGCGGTGTTAGTATTTCACTAGTAATGCAAACTTTCAAATCTTAAACAGTGTAATTCAATATGTATTGTGATGAATATAATTTTAAGTGGCTAAAGGAATCTTTGAAAAGCAACCTTGAATTATACTTGACAACTGGGCTATTGCTCCTTTGTTCAAGTTGAGATTTCTGTTGGTGAAAGTTATCCAACCAGGATGAATGCGATTGTTAATTTACAGACCCCACGTGAACTGTAAACTAAGCCTTGCTTTCTAGTTTTCCTTTCAGTATGTACACTACTGAAAGTGAAGGTGGATTAAGGCAGCCCACACTCTGTAAAGAACAGGCCGTTAAAGCAGAAAGATCACTCAATGTGCACCAGCCAAGCCCACCCCCATATACGCTGCAGAGACAGAGGTAAAAAAGTTGATACAGTGAGGATACAAAACTTTGCCGTTGTCCATAAAGTGATCCGCCTTCGAAGGGGGAAGTGGAGGTCAGAGATCTGTTGTAGACCTATCTCTGTTCCCCACATGCATCAAGTGCAGTCTTCTGTTGGCTATAGGGTTGCCAACTGCCAACTGCGGCCATTCGTCAGCCAACACATCCATCCTTGTGACGCAGTGCCTTCCTACGCCAATTGGAAAGTGAAAAGACTCATTGCCCAATTGGATGATGCTTGCGTGTCAATCAAACAGCCTGTTTTCCCATTTTCTATATTATTGTATCTGGTAAAGAGAAATGTTCAAAGAAAACGAAAGAAAAACACATCTTTTTTAATGTCCTGATGATCTTTCTACAGGGTTGCACACAGTAGTGTCCTGGAGACTGATCTTTGATTCCTGGAGACTCCAGGCAAATCCTGGAGAGTTGGCAATGCTAGTTGGGCATGTGGGATTGCTGTGATCTGTTGGGAGTGTCTGTCATTCGGAGCAATGCACGAAGCAAACTTAAGGGAAAGAAAACACAATGCACTTTAAAAGGTTTCTCATTCAAACACAAGTGTCAGAAGCAACTGGTGTATATTACAAATGATACTTTTGACAGTAAAAATGATGTTGAAAATCAAAATATACGTCTTGACTGAAAGGCACAGGTTAGCTGACGGAAATCCAATAGCAAACCCAGGATACCTGTCCCACTGAGGGAGAAAGACTTGTCTGAGGAGTTTCACTACCAATGTATACATTCTTAAAACACAGAGGGGGTTAAGATAAGGTTGCCAAATCTGGTTGGGTATATTCCTGGAGGTTTCATCGCATGATCTTTGGCCTCCAATCCCCCTCCCCCCTCCCCCCTCCGCCCCCACCAGACTCCCACCGTTAGCCCATCCTCCAGATTCACTGCCTTCCCAACACCAACTGGGTAAGGAAAATACTCACTGTTACCCAATTGGATTAATTTTCACTGTCAAACAGCCTTAACGTTCCCCATCTCCAATATTTTTTGCAACTAAATACATGAAAATGTTTGAAGAAAATGGGGGGAAAAAAATTATCTTATTGGCAGCGTTCAGAAGATTATTCATCAGTTCTTGGAAACTCCGGGACCCTCCTGGAGAGTTGGCAGCCCTGTGGTGTAAATCATTTGAGTCTGACCTAATTGCAAGGCTTTTGAACGCATAAAGCTGTAGATCATGTCTTTTAAATATAAGAACATAAGAAATCGGAGCAAGCTTAGACCACATGGCCCATCGAGCCTGCTCCATCATTCCATGCGATCATGGCTGATCTTGGGCTTTAACTCTAATTTCCCGCCTGCTTCCCAAATCCCTTAATTCCCTGAGAGGCCAAAAATCTGTCTATCCCAGCCTTAAATATATTCAACGATGGAGCATCCGCAACCCTCTGGGGTAGAGACTTCCAAAGATTCACAAACCTTTGAATGAAGAAATTTCTCCTCAGCCCAGCATGAAATGATCGGCCCCTTATCCTGAGGCCCCACCCCAATGTTTTAGACTCCCCGACCAATGGAAACAGTCTCTCAGCCTCCATCCTATCAAACCCCTTCAGAATCTTGTAGGTTTCAATGAGATCGCCTTTCATTCTTCTAAACTCCAGAGAATGTAAGCCCAATTTACTCAGCCCCTCATCATAGGGCAACCCCCTCATCTCGGGAACCAATTTAGTGAACCTTCACTATACCATCTCCAGTGCAAGTATATCTTTTCTTAAATGTGGGGACAAAAAACACGCCACAGTGTTCCTGATGCGGCTTCACCAAAACCCTGTACAATGGTAGCAAGACTGCTATAGTCATGTACTCCAAACCCTTTGAATGGAACTTGAGCCGCTTTTCAAAATCTCATGGGTTTACCCCCACCTTCTCCTCACCTTGGAGATGTACATGTACATTTAATCATTCAGAAAGCTGATCTACCCCACTGCTGTCACCTGCTACAGTTATGGACCACTGTTGTCGATATTACGTTACCCATCACTGAAGCTTCTGGCTTCATCCAGGTCTGGTAATGTGCTTCATGTCAAGGCTGTTCCACTGCCAAGCACTTTATCTCTCTTGTGCACCCTTGGAACACTCTTTTTCTGTACTTCTGTGATTCATTTAGGACCTCAGGAATAGGAGGCAGTGGCTCAACCCCAAGGACCTACTTTCACTGAACATGTCTATTTGCCTCACAGAGTCAGTCAAGTTGATCACCATGGTTCATTGCTGGGCCTGGAGAGCTGAAGAATTTTGTTAAGCTTGGTCTGTGTAGCATATTTTTGGACACCATCTTCTCACCCCAGGAGTCTGGGTTTGAATCAGCCTAGATTGGTCAGCTAGTCACCTTGTGTATATGTTATAATGAGAATATTACCAAGTTGTTTTATGCTAACAAAGGCAGAAGACTCCCACGGGTGACTTGCATCCATGGCTCATGAGATTGCACACTTGCCTCTGAGTCAGAAGGTTGTGGGTTAAAGCCCTACTTGGGGATTTGAGCACATTAAGGACAGACAGTGGTGTAGTGGTAAAGTGACTCGGCTAGTAATCCAGAGGCCCAGACTAATCCTCTGGTGGGATATGGGTTCAATTCCCAACATGGCAGCTGGTGGAATTTATTTATTGAAAGCTAGTCTCAGTAATGGTGAGTATGACAACTATCATTGTCACAAAAATCCATCTGGTTTCCTTTAGGGAAGACCTGGTCTGGTCTACATGTGACTCCAGACCCGCAGCAATGTGGTTAATGCGGTGTATCACACTGCTACAACTGAACCAGACAGACCACCCAGCCTCAACCAAGGCACCAGAAATGACAACGGTAAACTCAGTCCTGTTGACCCTGTAAAGTCCTCCTTACTAACAGCTGGGGGCCTGTGTTAAAATTGGGAGAGCTGTCTCGCAGACTAGTCCACCAACAGCCTGACATAGTCATACTCACGGAATCATACCTTATGGATAATGTCCCCGACATCACCATCCTTGGTTGTGTCCTGTCCCATCGGCAGGACAGACCCAACAGAGGTGGCAACACAATGGTATACAGTCGGGAGGGAGTTGCCCGAGGCGTCCTCGACATCGACTCTGGACCCCATGAAGTCTCATGGCCTCAGGTGAAACATGGGCAAGGGAACCTCCTGTTGATTACCATGTACCTCCCTCCCTCAGCTAATGAACCAGTGCTCCTCCATGTTGAACACCACTTGGAGGAAGCACTGAGAGTGGCAAGGGTGCAGAATGTACTCTGGGTGGGGGTCTTCAAATGTCCATCACCAAGAGTGACTTGGTAGCACCACCACTGACCGAACTGGCTGATTCCTAAAGGACATAGCTGCTAGACTGGGTCTGTGGCAAGTGGTGAGTGAGCCAACAAGAGGGAAAAATATACTTGACCTCATCCTCACCAACCTGTCTGCTGCAGATGTCTCTGTCCATGACAGTATTCGTAGAAGTGACCACTCTCAGTCCTTGTGTGGATGAAGTCCCATCTTCACATTGAGGAAACCCTCCATCGTGCTAAATGGGATAGATTTCAAACAGATCTAGCAACTTGAGACTGGGCAACCATGAGGTGCTGTGGGCCATCATCAGCAGCAGAATGGTACTCAAACACAATCTGTAACCTCATGGCCCGGCATATTCCCCCTTGCAAGCAGGGGATCAACCCGGGTTCAATGAAGAGTGCAGGAGGGCATGCCAGGAGCAGCACCAGACATTCCTGAAAATGAGGTGTCAATCTGGTGAAGCTACAACACAGGACTACTTAAGAAATTCCACAACCAATGGATCGGATCTAAGCTCTGCAATCCTGCCACATCCAGTCATAAATGGTGGGGGACAATTAAACAACTCACTGGTGGAGGAGGCTCCACAAGTATCCCCATCCTCAATGATGGGGTGCCCAGCACATCAGTGTAATAGATAAGGCTGAAGCATTTGCAACAATCTTCAGCCAGAAGTGCCGATTGGATGATCCATTTTGACTTCCTCTGGAAGTCCCCAGCATCACAGATGCCAGTCTTCTGTTATTTCGATTCACTCCACGTGATATCAAGAAACAGTTGAAGGCACGATACTGCAAAGGCTCTGGGCCCTAACAACATTCTAGCAATAGTACTGAAGGCTTGTGCTCTAGAACTTGTCACGCCCCTAGCCAAGCTGTTCCAGTACAGCTACAACACTGGCATCTACCCGGCTATGTGGGAAAACTGTACACAAAAAGCAGGACAAATCCAACCTGGCCAATCACTGCCCCATCAATCATTTTTTTTTCATTCATGGGATGTGGGCTTTGCTGGCTTGTCCAGCATTTATTGCCATCCCTAGTTCCCTTGAGAAGGTGGTGGTGAGCTGCCTTCTTAAACTGCTGCAATCCATGTGGTGCTGGTACACCCACAGTGCTGTTAGGGAGTTCCAGGATTTTGACCCAGTGACTACGAAGAAATGGTGATATATTTCCAAGTCTACTCTTGATCATCAGTAAAGTGATGGAAGAGGTCATGAACAGTGCTAGCAAGCGGCACTTGCTTAGCAATAACCTGCTCATTCATGCTCAGTTTGGGTTCTGCCAGGATCACTCAGCTCCTGACCTCATTACCGCCTTGATTCAAACATAGACAAAAGAGCTGAACTGCTAAGATGAGGTGAGAGCTGCATTGACTCAAGGCAACATTTGACCAAGTGTAGCATCAAGGAGCCCTAGCAAAACTGGAGTCAATAGGAATCAGGGGGTAAACTCTCTGCTGGTCAGTGTCATACCTAGAACAAAGGAAGATGGTTGTGTTTGTTGGAGGTCAATCATCTCAGTTCCAGGATATCACTGCAGGAGTTCCTCAGGGTAGTGTCCTCAGCCCAATCATCTTCAGCTGCTTCATCAATGACCTTCCTTCCATTATAAGGTCAGAAGTAGGGATGTTCGCCGATGATTGCACTATGTTCAGCACCATTCTCAACTCCTCAGATACTGAAGCAGTCCAAGTCCAAATGCAGCAAGACCTGGACAATATCCAGGCTTGGGGCTGACAAGTGGCAAGTAACATTTGCACCATACAAGTGCCAGGCAATGATCATCTCCACCAAAAGAGAATCTAACCAGAGATGGATTTACAATAAAACAAATTGTGCTGCGGTACCCCCCCCCCACCCCCCCAAACAGCAGGGGAGCCCCAAAATGATGAGCAAGTGCTGAACTGTTGAAAGTGCCATTTTTCAGCTGAGATGTTAAACTCTCGGCCCATTGAGAGGGGATCGTTAGAGAGAGAGAGTGCTCAGGAAACATTTTGCCAGATCTAAGGTGATCAAGAGGACTTGTGAGGAGCATGTCAACCCCAAAGGCAAGGAACCCCTCTCCAGCAGGAGGAGCCGAGCTCTGCCCAGGAAAGCCAGCTCTCCACCAGCCACCACAACTCCCATCTTGAGCTCCTTATTGGAATCTCCGGTCAACATCCCCCAATAAGCGCCAATGGCGATCGACTATAAATGTGAACTGAAGGACACCAATGAGGGAGAATTCTTCCTGGAACTCATCAAAGACGTTTCCAATGACATGGACTTGACCAAAGCACCCCGTGATCTAGGTGGGAAAGTTGAATCTGATTGCACTTTTTGTGATGGCCATTTAGATAAGTTTTGTAATGTTCTTTCAGATATTTTATCAATAAAGTATAATTTTTTTTACCCCCCCCCCCCCCCATAAAAATGACTTGACCCTGACCAGCTTGAGCTGTATGATCCACATTTTTGTCTGTGTCCTCTGGTCGTTGCTCCTACTTTCTTGTGGAAGGAACTCCCAACAAATAGACTCCGGTATCCAAGTTCTTTGATGTGCACACAGGGGTCACAATGCTGCCTTTGTGTAGTCCGGAAAACTCCAACCAAGTGCAGGCGCCTTGGGGGGAAGGAATCGCTGGTTATGTGGCCGAACATGGGCTGACGTTCCATACCCCTGATGGTTCATCAGGTCAAATTTCCTTACGCCAAAGACACCGGAAGATTCGATTTATCTTAGACAGTTTACGACCCGAAGATAAAAGGCATCACCGAGAATGTACTAAAGAGGTCGAAGATGAAAATGCTATAAAATTACAAAAAACCCCACTAAATTAAAGAAAACTTTCTCCACCCCCCAACCCCTGCCCAGCCACTGTTGTGACGTCCATTAAGAACTTTACAGTGCGGTAAGGCAACGAATGTTTGATTTAAACGATGCAACTCAAATTATGTTTTTATTTTAAAAAATTCTTAAAATTTAAAATCGATTTTTTTTTCACGGTGCGTGTAAGGAAAATATCTTCATCGTGCAAAGGATCAGCGTACTTTTTCTTTGCTGATACAGTATTTAACTTGCCAGTCATCAGTCGGTCAGGTGTGAAGGGATGAAATACTGCACACTGGTTAAAAAAAATATCAGCGTTGGTACCACTTCTGCCTCACTTCATTCTCTGGGCCGACCCAATGTAGTAACAGACATGCCCGGAGTTTTAAAAGCCAAACTTTTTCTTGCCCCATATATGTAATGCATTATATGAAATTCTACCTTATTTAAATTGTGTTGGTGTTGAATAAAGACCAACATCAAAATTATTTCAAACTTAGTTATTTTAAGCTAAGAAATGCAACCTAAAGTCTGTGGGTTGATCTTTTGCGTGATAATATGATTCACACATAGTTCCCAGAAAGTGGTTGCTAAGAGTGGGAATTGGATTACGTTTAACGATGATTTATTTAGACATTTGCCGGCCCGTCTGCGCACAGCAATGTTAGCCGGAATTAATGCAATCGCTGAAAATAAAAGGAAGAGCGGTCATTTGTTGGAGAATTATTAGCACAGAGGACCAGTAAAATGCTATTATGAAGAAATGAAAGGGGATTTCCGCTTTGGAATATTATCAGCCGATCCAGCTGGAGAACTGCGGTAGAATTTCCCCATCAATATTTTGGAATAAAAGGTTAGAAAGTATAAATAATTTGCACAGCACACAGAATGCCGTAAACGTGATTTAAGTGCGCTTCAGTGAAATAGTTGACCTACTGTATTTGACGCAACTAACGTTGTGTGATGCTTGACATGGTTTCCTATTCCTGACCCAGGGTGCAATGGCCGAGCAGAACTTCTTCAAAACCTGGTTTATTTACCGTAATGATGATGACTGGAGCCAAAGCCCCACAACACCTTTGTTTGGCCGGTGACATAGTATCTGTGATTGCACCATGGATTCCAGTCCTGTTTATTAGCATGGCAATTTGACAATTCTGATACAAGGCAAAATGTAATCAAGAGGCACGAAGATTTTTTTTATCCCATTGAGTAGCGAGAACTGAGGCTCTATGATAGTGTGCAGAGGTAGTTACGTGACTATGAAAAAGCCGGCGAAATAACGTAGTTTTTGGGCTGTCTGTGGGGGTTGGGGAGAGGGGTGGGGGGTGAGTGGTCCCAGGGAGCTGCCCGGAGTGGGGTGGGGCCAAAAATGAAGCTGAGCACAGGGCCTCCACTAACTCTAAGTCTGCCACTGGCCCCTTGACGTTCAATGGCATTATCATCACTGAATCCCACACTGTCAACATCCTGGGGGTTATCATTGACCAGAAACTGAACTGCATGAACCATATAAATACTGTAGTTACAAGAACAGGTCAGAGGCTAGGGGGGAAAATGCAAAATACTGCGGATGCTGGAAATCTGAAACAGACAGAAAATGTTGGAAAAACTCAGCAGGTCTAACAGCATCTGTGGAGAGAATGACAGAAAGAAATTTCATCGCTTTTTTACTTCTCTTTAGCTCTGAAGAAGAGTCATAAGGATTTGAAACGTTAACTCTGTCTTTCTCTCCACAGATGCTGTCAGACCTGCTGAGTTTTTCCAGCATTTTCTGTTTTTGTTTCAGACGCTAGGGACCCTGCAATGAGTAACTCACCTCCTGACTCCCCAAATCCTGTCCACCATTTACAAGGTAAAAATCAGAAGTGTGATGGATCCACTTGCCTGGATGAGTGCAGCTCCAACAACATTCAAGAAGCTTGACACCATCCAGGACAAAACAGCCCCTCTTGACTGGCACCCCACCCACAAACAGTCACTCCCTCCACCGTGGACGCACAGTAGCAGCAGTGTGTACCATCTACAAGATGCACTGCAGAAACTCATCAAGGCTCCTTAGACCAGCGCCTGTCAAACCAACAACCATTATCATCTAGAAGGACAGCAGACACATGGGAACACCACCACCTGGAAGTTCCCCTCCAAGCCACGCACCATCCTGGCTTGGAAATATATCGCCGTTCCTTCACTGTCGCTGGGTCAAAATCCTGGAACTCCCTTCCTAACAGCACTGTGGGTGTACCTACACCACATGGACTGTAGCGGTTCAAGAAGGCAGCTCACCACCACCTCCTGACGAGTAATTAGGGATGGGCAACAAGTGCTGGCCTTTCCAGTGATGCCCACATCTCATGAAAGAATAAATTATCTTCGATGAGATGTTAACTAGTCTGCCCATTCAGGAGGAAGGAAAAATCCCATAGCATAATTCAAATAAAAACAAGAGAGTTATTCCTGGTGTCCTGGGTCAGTACTCATCCCTCAACCAGCACTGTTAAAACAGATTATCTGTTCATTTATCACATTGCTGGTCACAGTGGGTGAGTAGTTAGTTAACTGGTTATGGGTCTTGCGAAAGAGGTATAATGGGGACAAACTGAAACTGTAGTTATTGGGTGGGAGGTGCATGTTTGCAATGTACATTGTTTGTATAAAGTGCTTAAGCACAAAAATCAAGGCTGACACTTCAGTGCAATACTAAGGGAACAGTGCACTGTCAGAGGTGTCATCTTTCAGATGAGGTATTAAACTGAGGCCCTAACTGCCTGCTCAAGTGGGTGTAAAAGATCCAATAGCACTATTTTGAAAAACAGCAAGGGATTTTTATCACTGGTGTCCTGGCCAATATTTATCCCTCAATCAGCATCACTTAAAAAAAACATGGGGAGGCAGTGGCATTGTCACTGGACTAGTATTCTGGGAACCCAGGATAATGCCATAGGAACCCCGGTTCCTAGGAATCCCACCATGGCAGATGGTGACATTTGAATTCAATAGGAATCTGGAATTAAAGTTTAATGATGACCATGAAACCATTGCCGATTGTCATAAAACCCATATGTCCTTTAGGGAAGGAAACCTGCTGTCTTTACCTGGTCTGGCCTACATGTGACTCCAGACCCACAGCAGTGTGGTTGATTCTTAAATGCCCTCTGAACGTGGGCAATTATGCTGGCCTAGCCAGCGATGCCCCCATCCCATGAATGAATACAAAAAAGGATCATCGGGTCAGTATCACATTGCTGTTTGTGGGAGCATGCTGTGTGCAAATTGGCTGCTGTGTTTCCTGTATTACAACAGCGACTACACTTTAAAAGTACTTCATTGGCTGTGAAACTTTGAGATGTCTGTTGGTCATGAAAAATGCCTTGTAAGTGCACGTCTTTCTTTTATATCTGTAAATAAAAGTTTACAAAAGTGTATAAAGATTGGCTGCAGTTCTATCCTTCACTGTCTGGCTTTCTCTGGTATAACACTGAGAATTTTGCCAAAGTGCAGCTTGAGATATTATGGGGTGTTTAATGGTACAGGGTGACAGTGGAGTTGGCAAGGCAATAGGCACTTTTACACTTCCACAATTACACTCGCACTACCACCACATCTCTTCCCTGGCCCTTCTGTTCCATTTTTATACCCTGGCTGGGGAGCCCCATGGTTGTGTGAGAGCAAACACACTTCATTAGCACCCTACACCGATCGAACTGAGATCAGCTCTCTTATCCTGATAGCAGAGATCAGACAGCTACGATTCCACTGGTCTGCGATGTTGTGTACGTGCTGCCAGAGGAGTTCTAAAGTATTAAGGTATTTGATGTTTTGCCCATCTTACATCCCTGGCTTAGGGTGCTTTAGAATTTTTTAATTCATTCATGGGATGTGGGGTTAGCTGGCTGGGCCAGCATTTATTCCCTAGTTGTCCTTGAGGAAGCGGTGGTGAGCTGCCTTCTTGAACTGCTGCAGTCCATGTGGTGTAGGTACACCCGCAGTGCTGTTAGGGAGGGAATGACAGGATTTTGACCCAGTGACAGTGAAGGAACTGTGATATATTTCCAAGTCAGGTTGGTGAGTGGCTTGGAGGGGAACTTCCAGGTGGTGGTGTTCCCATCTATCTGCTGCCCTTGTCCTTCTAGGTGGTAGTGGTTGTGGGTTTGGCAGGCGTTGGTCTAAGGAGCCTTGGTGAATTCCTGCAATGCATCTTGTAGGTGGTACACACTGCTGCTACTGTGCCATGGTGGTGGAGGGAGTGAATGTTTTTGGATGTGGTGCCAATCAAGCGGACTGCTTTGTCCTGGGTGGTGTCAAGCTTCTTGAGTGTGGTGGGAGCTGCACTCATCCAGGCAAGTGGAGAGTACTCCATCACACTCCTGACTTGTGCCTTGTAGATGGTGGACAGACTTTGGGTAGTCAAGCGACGGTTTACTTGTTGCAGGATTCCCAGCCTCTGACCTGCTCTTGTAGCCACAGTATTTATATGGCTAGTCCAGTTCAGTTTCTGGTCAATGGTAACCCCCAGGATGTTGATAGGGGGGGATTCAGTGATGGTAATGCCATTGAACATCAAGGGGCGATGGTTGGATTCTATTTTGTTGGAGGTAGTCATTGCCTGACACTTATGTGGCACAAATGTTACTTGCCGCTTGTCAGCCCAAGCCTGGATATTGTCCAGGTCTTGCTGCATTTGGACATGGACTGCTTCAGTATCTGAGGAGTCATGAATGGTGCTGAACATCATGCAATCATCAGCAAACATCCCCATTTCTGACCTTATGATGGAGGAAGGTCATTGATGAAGCAGCTGAAGATGGCTGGGCTGAGGACACTACCCTGAGGAACTCCTGCAGTGATGCCCTGGAGCTGAGATGACTGACCTCCAAAAACCACAACCATCTTCCTTTCTGCTAGGTATGACTCGAACCAGTGGAGAGTTTTCCCCTGATTCCTATTGACTCCAGTTTTGCCAGGGCTCCTTGATGCCACACTCGGTCAAAAATGGCCCTGATGTCAAGAGCAGTCACTCTCATCTCACCTCGGGTATTCAACTTTTTTGTCCATGTTTGAACCAAGGCTGTAATGAGGTCAGGAGCTGAGTGGCCCTAGCGGAACCCAAACTGGGCGTCAGTGAGCAGGTTATTACTTGATAGCACTGTTGATGACCCCTTCCTTTACTTTACAGATGATGGAGAGTAAACTGATGGGACGGCAATTGGCCAGGTTGGATTTATCCTGCTTTTTGTGTACAGGAAATACTTGGGCAATTTTCTACATAGATGGGTAGATGCCAGAGTTGTAGCTGTACTGGAACAGCTTGGCTAGGGGCGTGGCAAGTTCTGGAGCACAAGTCTTCAGTACTATTGCTGGAATATTGTCAGGGCCCATAGCCTTTGCACTATCCAGTGCCTTCAGCTGTTTCTTGATATCATGTGCAGTGAATTGAATTGACTGAAGACTGGCAGCTGTGATGCTGGGGACCTCTGGAGGAGGCCGAGATGGATCATCCACTCGGCACTTCTGGCTGAAGATTGTAGCAAATGCTTCAGCCTTATCTTTTGCACTGATGTGCTGGGCTCCCCCATTACTGAGGATGGGAATATTAGTGGACCCTCCTCCTCCAATGATTTGTTTAATTGTCCACCACCATTCACAACTGGGTGTGACCGGGCTGCAGAGCTTAGATCTGATCTGTTGGTTGTGGGATTGCTTAGCTCTGTCTATCACTTGCTGCTTATGCTCTTTGGCACACAAGTAGTCCTGTGTTATAGCATCACCAGGTTGACACCTCATTTTTAGGTATGCCTGGTGCTGTCTCTGGCATTCCCTCCTGCACTCTTCATTGAACCAGGGTTGATCCCCTGGCTTGATAGTACTGGTAGAGTGGGGGATATGCTGGGCCATGAGGTTGCAGATTGTGTTTGAGTGTAATTCTGCTGCTGCTGATGGCCCACAGTGCCTCATGGATGCCCAGTCTTGAGTTCATAGATCTGTTTGAAATCTATCCTATTTAGCACAGTGGTAGTGCCACACAACACGATGGAGGGAATCCTCAATGTGAAGGCGGGACTTCATCTCCACAATGACTGTGCGGTGGTCACTCCTACCGATACTGTCATGGGCAGATGCATCTGTGGCAGGCAGGTTGGTGAAGATGAGGTCAAGTATGTTTTTCCCTCTTGTTGGTTCCCTCACCACCTGCCGCAGATCCAGTCTAGCAGCTATGTCATTTAGGACTCGGCCAGCTCGGTCAGTAGTGGTGCTACCAAGCTACTCTTGGTGATGAACATTGAAGACCCCCACCCACGACCTTGCCACCCTCATTGCTTCCTCCAAGTGGTGTTCAACATTGAGGGGCACTGATTCATCAACTGAGGGAGGGCGGTAAGTGGTATTCAGCAGGAGGCTTCCTTGCCCATGTTTGACCTGATGCAATAAGACTTCATGGGATCCAGAGTCGATGTTGAGGACTCCCAGGGCAACTCCCTCCTGACTGTACACCGCTGTGCCACCACCTCTGTTGGGCCTGTCCTGCTGGTGATAGTGGTGTCTGGTATCTTAAAGATATGATTCTATGAGGATGGTTATGGCAGGCTGTTGCTTGACTAGTCTGTGAGACTAGTGAGACAGCTCTCCCAATTTTGGTACTCGTCCCAAGATGTTAATAAGGAGGACTTTGCAGGGTTGACAGGGCTGAGTTTCTATTGTCATTTCCGGTGCCTAGGTTGATGCCGGGTGGTCAGTCCAGTTTCGTTCCTTTTTTGACACTTTGTGCCTTGCTTGGTCATTTCAGTGTTACATGTAGGAAATGCCTAAAGGACATTACTGAACCGAATGGGTTTTTACAACAATCGACAATGGTTTCAAGATCATCGTCAGACTTTTAATTCCAGATCTTTATTGAATTCAAATTCCACAATCTAGTAAAATTCAAACCCAGGCCCCCAGAGCATTACCCTGGGTCTCTGGAATACTAGTCCAGTGACAGTACCACTATGCCATCGCCTCCAGTTGGCAGAAGTAGCAGTTCAAGTCAGCAGTTAAAGTTTGCATGTGTTATTAACACAGCAGAAAATGCACCCCACTCTTCTACTGACTCAACTTATCCAATAGGCATTTGAGTGACATTCGGTGGGATAACATGAGTGACACTTGGAAAGTTAACTTGTGTGGCACTCGGAGAGTTAACCTATATGGCATTTGGAAGGTTAGTGCAAGCAGTATTCAAGCTGGTTGCCACTATCTGAAGCTAATGCCTTAGGAGAGTTCCACTACCGACTGATCCTTTTGCTGACTTGATATCCCAGATCTGGGCCTCTGTGGATCCTGAGGGTTTTTTGGCCTTAACCGCAGCGACATCTTGGTTTGTGAGCACGGTCTAGCTGATGATACCTGCATTGTCAGGTCATTCCAAGATAGCAGTGCCTCAGTGGCTCAAAGTGCTCCTAAACCAAGCAGTCTGGGCTTGTGTCGCCTGGTACAAGCCGAGTTGGAGCTTCTGTTACTGGGGAACTCAGGTTAGAAACTCAGCTGGGTTTCCTGCTTTGGATCACCGTCCATCCTTGGATGTCCGAGGAGAACAGCTATGATGTGGAATAGTTTGCCAGTGTTCATTGCTTAAGTTAACAGGTGAAGAACTGCCTCTTTGTGAGAGCTGTTAGCCCTCCCTGTTGAGTCAGCTTTTTCAGTGGGGTGACAGGAAGGCAGGGATGTGGGGGAGTGTGGGGAGAGAGGCGTGGGGGAGTGTGCGGAGAGGGATGTGGGGAGAAGGATGTGAGAAAGTGTGGGGATAGGGATTTGGGGAGTGTGGGTTGTTAGTGAACAACAAAATGACTCAACACAAGATGAAACAATACCACTTTGTAATAGTTAGTCATTGGCAATAAAATCAGGATAGGTGATTAATACTGACAATCAAGGGTTAGTACAGACAATTTAGGTTAATGCAGACAATTTAGGTTAATGCAGACAATCGAGGGTAAATACAGACAATCGAGGGTAAGTACAGACAACCGAGGGTAAGTACAAACAATCGAGGGTTAATGCAGAAAATCGAGGGTTAACGTAAACAATCATGGGATAATGTAGACAATTGAGGGTTAATACAGACAACCGAGGGTAAATACAATTGACGGTGAATGCAGATAACTGAGGGTTAATATAGACAATCGCGGGTTAATGCAGACAATCGAGGGTTAATGCAGACAATTGAGAATTAATGCAGACAATCGAGGGTTAACACAGGCAACTGAGGGTTAACGCATGCAATCGAAGTTTAATACAGACAATCGAGGGTTAACACAGACAATCGAAAATTAACGCAGACAACCAAGGGTTAATACAAGAATTGCGGGTTAATACAGACAATCGAGGGTTAATGCCAACAACTGAAGGTTAACACAGACAATCGAAGGTTAATACAGACAATCGAGGGTTAACACAGACAATCGAAAAGTAACGCAGACAACCAAAGGTTAATACAAGAATTGCGGGTTAATGCAGACAATTGAGGATTAATGCCAACAACTGAAGGTTAACACAGACAATCGAAGGTTAATACAGACGATGGAGGGTTAATGCAGACGACCGAGGGTTAATGCAGGCAATTGAGGGTTAACACAGGCAGTCGAGGGTTAACACAGACAACTGAGGGTTAACATAAACAATCGAGGATTAATGCAGGCAACCGTGGGTTAAGACACACAATCGTGGGTTAACACAGACAGCCGCGGGTTAATTCAGATAATCAAGGGTTAATACAAACAACCAAAAGATAATGTGGACAAATGAGAAGTAATGCAGACAATCAAGGGTTAATACAGACGGTCAAGGGTTAAGCATGCAACAGCTGATGGTGGGGATCCAATGGAGACAGTGGATGGTTAATTGAGGCAACTGAAATTCATTTATCATGTCTGCTGTGAATCAGCCTAACCACAGCACAGACAGAAAGCGCTGTTTCAGACTGGATGCAGATTCATTTCTATGTGAGGAGCACTGGAGTGAGTAGGCTCTACTCAAAATTCTCCAGTTGGCAGAAGATGAGACCAACAGGTGTTCTGAATGAATCATGTCACTCGGGCATCATAAGCAAATTAAAATGTGATCTGTGCTTTACAGCCGTGTAATCCCGAATGAGACAATGTCACTTCATTAGAATTTGGTTTGGTAAATGAATGTGCTGACAGACCTGGACTTTCAGGTTGGAGTGTGCTTGTCTCCACTGCCACCCTGGTGCTCAGAGCTCCAACTCTGGTTATTTGTATCAACCATGGAGTTAACTGAACTGGGAACTGTTTCCTAGTGTGTATAAGAGTCAGGTGTCTATTCTGGGTGCTCTTATTTAGTGTGTGACAGCAGAGGTTCACAAAGAGGTGGTGTGAGAAAGAGGTGTGCATGTGTGCATGATATGCAAATGAGTGTGTGTGCATGTGTATGTATGCTCATATGTGTGGGGGCTGGTGAGCTGAGATTATGCCCATGTAGTAATCAATTGCTCAAATGTTCAGTGTTTGATTATGTATGTCTGTTGCCTCTTCTTTGTTCTGTGTGCTGTTAGTCAAGCCTGGCTGTGGTGACTGAGAAACAGAAATCAAACTGAAAGCAAGAAGTGTAGGCATGAGAGAGCAGACATTTTATAAACACTTGTAAATAAAGCTCATGCACGCATAGAAACTGGTGTGTCATCTCTGCATATCTTTAAAGCATAAAACACAACAGTTGGTGGCAAGATGGAGAATAGTTTAAATTTATAGGCTCCTGCACCTTTCCTTGTCAAGGACAGACAAGCATGCTGTGGGATTGATGGATTTTGGGGTTCAAGACCCACATGCTCGCTATGGGGACAGACAATCCAGATGTAGCAGTGACTCACAAGAAGGCAGTACTCATACATTGTCTTGGAGCAGAAGACCAGTGAATCTTTGAGCATCTATGTTTGATGCGACATTATGAGCTCGAAAAATACTTCAGGCCAAAGTAAAGTGCAATGATTGAGCGATGTACATTCTGCCAGAGAGCCCATCCTGGTCAGATATCCTCAAAAATATCCCCAAATTGTGGAAGTATTCACCAATGGAGAATGCCATGTGCAGCTCGAGGGAAAAATGTAACTCGTGCTTAAAGCGGATTAACTTTGCAAAGGTATGCAGGTTGTCAAAGACGAGGAATTTCATCGGTTTGACAGGGGCAGGGATCCATCCGTGAGAGTGAGATGTGGCATGTGTGCACCATCGTGGATGGTAAAGCACCAGGTTATTTTAAGGAAGGATCAGTCAAGATTGTGAGCACTCCTGTGTTGCTTCTCATAGATGTTGGTACAAAAGATCTATATTGAGCGGCAAACTCTACCACCATTTCTCGCAACTTCCTCTCACTCCAATGTCAGACACTTTTAATGAAGGCCCCATCATTCCGATTTTGGGAACGACCGCAGTTTCACAAAAATGTCACCATAGCCAGGTTCACGTTCTACATAGCCAAAGGCCGAAGACTGGTCAGGGGTAAACCTAACCTGTTTGATAAGCTTGGCTTCAAAATTGAAGACCCTGCCAGAGCAAACACTGATGTGATCAATGACGCAGACTACACACAATGGTATCCTTCCTTAAGTACTGGATTCGGGGAGTTTAAGAGATACTATCATGCTTCTTGCATTGACGCAACAATTCTGCCAGTTTTGTGGAATTTGAGATGGTTGCCCTTTGTGACCTGTGGTGAAGAATCACAAAACCTGAGATGTCTTGAAGCAGAAGGAATGATTGAGCAAATTGACTCGGCACCATGCATATCAAACCTAGTCATTGCACCACATAAAAATGGTGAATTTAGGCTATTTACTGACCTTAAGGTGGTCAACATAGCTATAGTTCCAGGTAAGTATCCATTTCCTATGCTCCAAGAACTATTGGCCTCAACCCATGACTCCACGAAACTCGACACGTGATGAAGGTATCTTCAGATACCATTAGTGGAGCAAAGCTGATACCTTATAGCTTTTATTACCCACAAAGTTATGTTTCAGTGCCGCAGAATACCCCACGGACTACATTTAGCACCTATAGTGCCTTCCAGAGGATCATTTCTTCAGTCTTGCTAGAAGTTGAGCAGATATTTAACCTACTTGTCAACATTGTTGTCCCTGGGAGGGCCAAAGCAGAACACGATCCACAATCAATGATTATCAGAGATGCTCACTCAACTCACACAACACAATTTAATAACCAACAAGGACAAATGCACATTTTGTGGAATCTGAGATTGACTTTCTAGGATGCAGAGTGACAGCAGCTGGAGCAGAGCCTACACGTGGCAACATCAAAGCTATTCATGCACTTTTGACCCTGTCTAATGTGAAAATTGGTGTCGCTCCTCAATATTACCAACGTCTATCACACCCGTTCCTATGTACACAGAGATCATGGGCCCACTTGAAAAGCTACTGCACAATGATGCACAATGGGACTGGACAGTCGCATAGCAAACAGTATTTGACATGTTAAAAGTGAAGATACCATCTCCGCCAGTGCTTGTGCATCTCAATCCACATGTGGAAACGTATGTCACAATAGATGCATCAGGAAATGCGAATGGAGCTGTACTCTGAAGGACTGAATGACCAATCGCTTATGCGCTTATCCGTTGTCAGAAACTAAACACAAATACTCTGCTGGAGAGCGGGATGCACTAGTCTGAATCTACACTTATGAACATTCGCACTTGTATCTCCATACATGCAGCGGTTCAAGAACACGGCTTAGCACCACCTTCTCAAGGGCAATTAGGGATGGGCAATAAATGCTGGCCCAGCCAGCGACACCCACACAATTTAAAAAACCTCCCTCGTGCAGGACTGAGGCAGTGCTGCACTGTCAGAAGTGCCGTCTTTCTGATGAAATTCCAAGAGGGAGGGTGAAGGTGGTGCGTTCAATGCTCCATCAGCGGCGCACATTGATACCTGGGATGTTCTCATTATTGGAAGTTCCCTTAAATTCCATTAGTCCACCGATTCCTCAAAGAATTCTAAATTTGTCAGGCATAATGTCCCCTTCATGAAGCCATGCTGACTCTGCTTGATTATATTATGCATTTCTAAATGCTCTGCTTATTACATCCTTTATAATAGACTCTAACATTTTCCCAATGACAGATGTTAAGCTAACTGGCCTATAGTTATCTGTTTTTTGTCTCCCTCCCTTTTTGAATAAGGGTGTTACATTGTCAGTTTTCTAATCCTCTGGGACTTTTCCAGAATCTGAGGATTCTTGGAAGATTACTACCAGTGCATCCACTATCTCTGTAGCTATTTCCTTTAATATCCCAGGATGCAACCCATCAGGTCCAGAGGACTTATCGGCCTTTAGCCCCATTAGTTTCCCTAGTACTTTTTCTCTAGTGATAGTTATTGTATTTATTTCCTCCCTGCCTTTTGCCCCTTGATTATTTAGTATTTTTGGAATACTATTAATATTAGTGTCTTCTACCGTGAACACTGATGTAAAGTAATTATTCAACTCCTCTGCCATTTCCTGGTTCCACATTATTATTTTCCCAGCCTCATTCTCTAAGGGGCCTATGTTCACTTTGACCTCTCTCTTCCTTGTTATATATCTAAAGAAACTCTTAATCTCCATTTTTATATTATCTGCTAGTTTACCCTCAAAGTTTATTTTCTCCCTCTTTGTTTTGTTATTTTAAAAAAATTTCCCAGTCCTCTGGTTTACCACTAATCTTTGCCACATGGTATGTATTTTCTTTCGATTTGCTACATCCCCAACTTCCTTGGTTAACCATGGTTGGTTTATCCCCTCCCTAGAATCCTCCTTTCTCACTGGGATGTATCTTTGTTGTGAGTCATGAATTATTTTCTTAAATGTTTGCCATTGTTCATCAACCGTCTTTTCTGCTAAACTCCTTCCCCAGTCCAATCCAGCCGACTCTGCCCTCATTCCTTTATAATTACCCTTATGTAAGTTTAGTACAGTTGTTTCTGACCCAAGTTTCTCACTCTCAAACTGAATGCTAAATTCTGCCATGTTATGGTCACTGTTTCCTAGGGGGATCTTTTACTCTGAGATCATTTATTAAATCTAATAAATGTTGCTGCTGCAGCATGTAGGGGCTGCTGGACACCAAGGTGATCCAGAGTGAACGCATATGTAGCAAGTCTTTGCAGCTTGAGGAGCTTCAGATATAAGTTGAGGAGCTGGAGACTGAGCTGCAGACATTGTGCCACATCAGAGAGGGGGAAAGTTACCTGGACATGTTGCTCCAAGAGGTGGTCACACCCCTCAGATTAGGTCATTCAAATTTGATCTATGATCAGGGACAGGAGGGTGTGACTGCGGGTGAAGCAGGTATGGGGGCCCAGAGGATAGTGCTCAAGGACCCTTGGCCCCTGCAATTGTCCAACAGTTACGAGGTGCTTGCAAGCTGCGTGGGCGAGAGTGGCGACTGCAGGGAGGATGAATGAACTGAGCAGGGCACCGTGGTACATTCAAGTGGGGGGAGGAAATAGGAAACAGGAGATTATGAAACCTGCCTCATTACACATTGCCAGATCCAAATAGCCTGATCACTGGTTGGATCCACAACATATGGTTCTAGGAAACTGTTCCGAATACACTCTATGAATTCTTGCTTGTGGCTACCTGCCAGTTTCATTTTCCCAGTCTACATGAAGGTTAAAGTCACATGATTAATGTACTTAATTTTTTACATGCTCTCATTATCTCTTGATTTATTCTCTGTCCTACAGTATAGCTACTGTTAGTGGGCCTATAGACTCCTCCCACCAGTGTCATCTTCCCCTTGTTATTTCTTACCTCCGTCCATATGGATTCTACATCTTCCGATCCAAGATCCTTTCTTGCTATCATATTTTTTCAATCTTGCACCAACAAAGTTACCCCACCTTTCCTTCCTGTCTGTCCTTTTGAATTTTCTTATCAGGAGAGGTTGAGTAGGTTGGGCCTGTACTCATTGGAGTTTAGAAGAATGAGAGGCGACCTTATTGAAACATATAAGATTCTTAGGGGGCTTGACAGGGTAGATGCTGAGAGGTTGTTTCCCCTTGTGGGAGAGTCTAGGACCAGAAGCCTTAATCTCAGAGTTAGGGGTCACTCATTTAAGACAGAGATGAGGAGGAATTTCTTCTCTCAGAGGGTAGTCAATCTGTGGAATTCTTTACCGCAGAGGGCTGTAGAGGCTGGGTCATTAAGTATATTCAAGGCTGAGAGAGATTTTTAATCAGTAAGGGAATCAAGGCAGGAAAGTGGAGTTGAGGATTATCAGATCAGCCATGATCTCATTAAATGGCAGAGCAGACTCAATGGGCCAAATGGCCTACTTCTGCTCCTATGCCTTAGGTCTTATGGACAACTGGATCCCTCCCCTCCCACTCCAAGTTCCTCTCCAGCCCTGAAGAGATGTCCTTAACCTTGGCACTGGGCAGGCAACACAGCATTAGGGACTCACACTCACGGCTGCAGAGAACAGTATCTATCCTCCCCTAAATATACCGTCTCCGACCACTACTACGTTCCTATTTCCTCCCCCCACTTGAATGTCTCCCTGTACCACGGTGCACTGGTCAGTTTGCTCATCCTCCCTGCAGTCCCCATTCTTGTCCACACAGCTTGCAAGCACTTTGTAACTGTTGGACAATTGTAGAGGCCAAGGCTCCTCGAACACTATCCCCTGGTTCCCCAAACCTGCCTCGCCTGCAGTCACACCCTCCTGTCCCTGGTCACATGACTAAATTTGAATGACCTAATCTGAGGGGTGTGGCCAAAGCGGCCAGGTAACTTTCCCCCTCCCAGATGTGGTGCAATGCCTTCAGTTTGGTCTCCAGCTCCTCAACTCAGATCGGAAGTTCCTCCAGCTGCAAACACTTACCACAGATGTGTTCGCTCTGGATCACCTTGGTGTTCAACAGCCCCTACATGGTGCAGCAGCAATATTTATTAGATTTAATAAATGATCTCAGAGGACAAGATCCCATCTTGCCATCACTATCGTATTTAATTTAATTTGTTAATTAATTACTCTAGTATCCCTGCTCTTTACACTTGAAGAATCCCCCACTCTTTACACTTTATTGTAATTAATTTTTTTTACACCAGTATCGATCTCATACTTTACAAGCTATTTTTAAGAAAAAGAGAGCAGTTCACTCGACTCATTCCTGGGATGAGGGGCTTATCTTATGAAGAAAGGTTGAACAGTTTGGGCCTGTACCCTGTGGAATTTAGAAGAACGAGGGGTGATTTTATTGAAACATAAAGGATCCAGCGGGGACTTGCCAGGATAGTTACTGGGAGGACGTTTCCCCTTGTCAGGGAGACTAGAACCAGGGAACATTAAGAATAAGAGGTCTTCCTTTTAAGATGGAGATGAGGAAGAAATTGTTTCTCTCAGAGGGTGGTTAGTTTGTGGAACTCTCCTCCCACAGAGAAGTGGAGGCTGAGTCACTGAATTTATTCGAGGCTGAGTTAGACAGATTTTTGGTAGACAAGGGGGTCAAGGGTTATGGAGGGCAGACAGGAAAGTGGAGCTGAGACCCCAGTCAGTTCAGCCATGATCTTATTGAATGGTGGAACAGGCTCGAAAGGTCACATGGCCCATTTCTGCTCCTAAGTCCTATATTCTTAAGTCTAGGCTAATGCCTAGGACATGGGTTCAAATCCCACCATGGCAGCTGGTGGAATTTGCATTCAGTTAATAAATCTGGAACGTAAAGCTAGTCTCAGTAATGGTGACCATGACAACTACCACTGATTTTTGTGAAAGCCTATCTGGTTCACTAATGTCCTTTAGGGAAGGGAATCTGCCACCCTTACCTGGTCTGGCCTACATATGACTCCAGACCCACAAAGTGCGGTTGACTTTTAACTGCCCTCTGAAATGGCCAAGCAAGCCACTTAGTTCAAGGGCAATTAGGGATGGGCAACAAATGCTGGCCTTGCCAGCGACACCCACATCCCATGAAAGAATAAAGCAAAACGTGAGTCTGTGTATGGGATGGTGTGCATGTGAGATGGTGCATTGTTCACTGAGCTTGTGATGTGACTAATTTTTTAAGCGCGCTGGTTCATAGCACTGCATTAAACACAGTACCTAGGCTGCGTCATTGAGTGCTGGGCTGGATGCACCGGCTTAAACTGTACCTCTTCATGCTGAATCAGGATGTGCTTACACTTGTCATAAAGAGTGACGGATTGAACTGATTGGGATGGTTAAGGCAGAGACAGAGTGTGTCTGATCATCAAGGCTCGGGGATTTACACTTGGCAGATGGAGCTTAAGATCGTCACTGATGTGAAGTAGCTACTGAAGGGATGATCTTGTGGGCAGATGGAGTGGGGGAGGAGCCAATCAGTGAGGAACCAGTAATCCAGCATGGCAGTGATTGCAATGGCTCAGATTTGCACACTGCTGACTGAATTCTACAGCAGACTCCTATCATCAGAGACTCTGCCTTTGACAAACTACTGTGTGTGTTCTCGTGTTCATCCTGACACACTCCCTGGGACCCCTGTATATACTGACACACTCCCTGGGGACCCCATGTAAATACTGACACACTCCCTGGGACCCCTGTAAGTACTGACACACTCCCAGGGACCCCCTGTATATACTGACACACTCCCTGGGGACCCCATGTAAATACTGACACACTCCCTGGGACCCCTGTAAATACTGACACACTCCCTGGGGACCCCATGTAAATACTGACACACTCCTTGGGACCCCTGTAAATACTGATACACTCCCTGGGACCCCTGTAAATACTGACACACTCCCAGGGACCCCCTGTAAATACTAACACACTCCCTGAGGACACCTGTAAATACTGACACACTCCCCGGGGATACCCTATAAATACTGACACACTCCCTGGGGACACCCTATAAATACTGACACACTCCCCAGGGACCCCCCCCTGTAAATACTGACACACTCCCCGGGGACCCCATGTAAATACTGACACACTCCCTGGGGACACCCTATAAATACTGACACACTCCCCAGGGACCACTTTGTAAACACTGACACACTCCCTGGGGCCTCCCTATATATACTGACACACTCCCCGAGGACACCCTGTAACTACTGACACACTCCCCGGGGACCCCATGTAAATACTGACACACTCCCCGGGGACCCCATGTAAATACTGAGACACTCCCCGGGGACCCCACTGTAGATACTGACACACACCTCGGGACCCCCTGTAAATACTGACACAATCCCTGGGGACCTCCTGTAAATACTGACACACTCCCTGGCGCCTCCCTGTAAATACTGACACAATCCCTGGGGACCTCCTGTAAATACTGACACACACCATGGGGACCCCCCTGTAACTACTGACACACTCCCCGGGGACCCCATGTAAATACTGAGACACTCCCCGGGGACCCCACTGTAAATACTGACACACACCTCGGGACCCCCTGTAAATACTGACACACTCCCCGGGGACCCCCTGTAAATACTGACACACACCCTGGGGCCTCCCTGTAAATACTGACACACACCCTGGGGACCCCCCTGTAAATACTGACACACATCCTGCGGTCCCCCTGTAAATACTGACACACTCACTAGGGCCTCCCTGTAAATACTGACACACTCACTAGGGCCTCCCTGTAAATACTGACACACTCTCCCCGGGGACGCCCCTGTAAATACTGACATACTCCCTGGGGCCTCCCTGTAAATACTGACACACACCCTGGGGCCTCCCTGTAAATACTGACACACTCCCCAGAGACCCCCTGTAAATACTGACACAGTCCCCGGGGACCCCCTGTAAATACTGACACGCTCCCTGGGGACCCCCCGTAAGTACTGACACACTCCCCGGGGACTCCCTGTAAATACTGACACACTCCCCGGGGACCCCCTGTAAATACTGACACACTCCCCGGGCACTCCCTGTAAATACTGACACACTCCCCGGGGACCCCCTGTAAATACTGACACACTCCCCGGGGACTCCCTGTAGATACTGACACACTCCCTGGGGCCTCCCTGTAAATACTGACACACACCCTGGGGCCTGCCTGTAAATACTGACACACACCCTGGGGCCTGCCTGTAAATACTGACACACTCCCTGGGACCTGCCTGTAAATACTGACACACTCCCTGGGGACTCCCTGTAAATACTGACACAATTCCTGGGGACTCCTGTAAATACTGACACAATTCCTGGGGACCCCTGTAAATACTGACACGCTCCCCGGGGACCCCTTGTAAATACTGACACACTCCCTGGGGACCCCCTGTAAATACTGACACACTCCCTGGTGATCCCCTGTAAATACTGACACACTCCCCGGGGACCCCCTGTAAATACTGACACACTGCCCGGGGACCTCCTGTAAAACTGACACACTCCCTGAGGACCCCCTGTAAATGCTGACACACTCCCTGGGGACCCCCTGTAAATGCTGACACACTCCCTGGGGACCCCCTGTAAATACTGACACACTCCCCGGGGACCTCCTGTAAATGCTGACACACTCCCTGGGGACCCCCTCTAAATACTGACACACTCCCCGGGGACCTCCTGTAAAACTGACACACTCCCTGGGGACCCCCTGTAAATACTGATGCACTCCCCTGGGACTACCAGTCAATACTGACACACTCCCCGGGGACCCCCTGTAAATACTGACATACTCCCCGGGGACCCCCCTTTAAATACTGACACACACCCGGGGAACCCCTCTAAATACTGACACACTCCCTGGGGTCCCCCCTGTAAATATTGACACACTCCCCTGGGAACCCCCTGGAAATACTGACACACTCCCCGGGGACACTCTGTAAATACTGACACTCTCGCCGAGACCCCCTGTAAATACTGATACACTCCCTGGTGATCCCCTGTAAATATTGACACACTCCCCAGGGACCCCCTGTAAATGCTGACACACTGCCAGAGACCCCCATGTAAATAATGTCACACACTCTGAGGACCCTTTGTAAATTCTGACACACTCCCACAGACCCCCTGTAAATGCTGACCCACACCTGGGACCCCCTTTAATTACTGACCCACTCCTTGGGGAGCCCAGTAAATCTATTATGTTGTCAGGTGAAATGGGAGTTGTGGGTGCAATGTGAATGATGTGGATTGTGGTGGCAGTGACATTTAGTATTTATATGGTGTTTATAATATAGTATTTATTTATATTTACAGTATGTATTTATATTTATCGTATTGTATAGCACCTTCATGGTAGTAAAGCGCTCCAAGGCGCCTCTTACGATGGTTATCAACTATGACACTGAGCCACATAAGGTGATTTTGGGACAGGTGTCCAAAAGCTGATGGACAAAGAGTTAAGTTTTAACAAGCGTCTTAAAGACGATAGAGGTAGAGATTTGGAGAGAGTTTTAGAGAAGGAATTCCAGAGCTTAGGGCAGCTGAAGGCGTGGCTGCCAATGATCGAGTTAATAAAAATTGAGGTTGCTGATGAGGCTGGAATTGGAGAAGAGCAGATATTTCTGAGGACAGGGTTTCCCATTGAAACCCCAGAGCCTTCCTTCAGAGGCAGCACTTACCCCAGTGGGTATGAGGTGGACATTGGCAGCTCTCACCATTGGATGATACTTATTGTCAGGTGGACAGCCACTGTCAATTTGAAAAAGACACACAATTCCTTTCAGGGCCCAGTGATTTTTCTCTTGGGTGTTGCTGGCAACCGCTTCTAAGGGCTTAATCTTCAATCCCTGGAGACTCCAGGCCATTCCTGGAGTGCTGCCGACTACTGTGTGGGACGATAAGCTGGTTACTCCACACTGCATGTGTAGTCACATTCCATTCATACTTGTACCAGTTCATTGAATCCAGCATAAACAGAGGGAGGGTGAATTTGGAACTTCTACTGTGAAACCACATCCATGGCAGAAGACTGGGGACTGGGTTCTGTGTCTTGTGGGTAGATTGTGGCTGTGTGTGTGTGTGGAAAGAGGAAATGCCTGGTCTGTAGCCGGAACTAGTTTGATGTTTGGGGCCTGATGTGAATAATATGCAATCGTTCTAACAGTCAGTCACTGGGAGGGTCACAGAAAGCAAAAAGAATCCTGTTGCATCTGGTAACTGAACATCGTTAGCTCGTGTGTGTTAAAAGAAAAATCACTCTTTACCTCCCCAAACACAGCCTTCCTTCTCTTGCTGACTGGCATTGAACGAGATAGCCACTGACTCCGCCCCCATCCAATGAACAGATCACCAAGCTTCATCACCAGCTTGTTCCAGGCTGGCTCGGTTACCCGGGCAACGCCATAGCCAGATGGACAAGGAAACCTCCCCAACAGGATGCGGTATGGAATCAGGCAGGGAGGATGTGGGATTGACTGGGATAGGCCTGAGCTTCTGTGACACTTTCCAAACATAAAATGAAACGTTTGCCTTTAAAATGAGTGCCTTGGTGGGAAATGAGGAGGTGGGAGATAAGGGAAGAGTTCTTAACAGCTGCTGTTAATGCCTCAGTTGGTAATAAATGGACAGACCAGTGCAGCACTGAGTCAGTGAGGACAGTAGGATCCCAGGTTAGTGCTACAATAGCAGCTCACAGATGGGGTAGTACGTAGAACCATATCAATAGCCTCAGTGCTTCGAGCTGGACTTGATCAATAAAAATATGCCAAGTTCCTAGTCCTGACTGGCAGTCTTCATGGCTTCTGTTGGAATGATGTGCATGTTGGTAGACATTGGGTGAGCCACAAGGTTAGGCTGGGATGTGATATCTTTCTCGAGCACATCTCACAGTAAATCCGCCCATGGTCTGGTCTCATGCTTGAGTAATTGGCACTTGTCCAAGTTAGCGAAGGGTTTCAACATACACAAGGCAAAGAAAAGAGCTTTGCATTAATTAGGCACCTTACACAATCTTAGGACAGCCGATAAGGTGAAGTGTGGTCACTGCTGCAATGTAAGGAACAATTGTGAGATACAATTTGTGCACAGCAATGTGAAAATGATCAGATAATCCCTGTTTTGAAATGCTGCTGGCTGAGGGATAAATATTGGGCAGGATATTGGGGAGAACGTCCTTGCTCTACTGTGAAAATTGCGTCGTGAAATCGTTTACATCTGTCTGAATGGGCAGATATAGCCCCGATTTAACACCTTGACCAAAAGATGGCATGTCCAACACTGCCTCGGTACTGCACTGGAAATGGGCCTGACCATCCTCGGAGTGGCAGCCAGAGTCAGATTGCCACTCCACTCCAATATTGTTTTTTTAGCTTAAACTTTTATTCCATCCTGTCTCGCCTGACCTTCCGACTCAGGCTGGGCAAGATCCGGGCAGTGCAGTGCGTCCCTGGGGCCTAGTGTTGAGTGCAGCTCTGTCGGATGGAAAGGGGCCATGCCCCCTTTTTTGTAGCCCTAGCTGCTGTCAACCAGGTGAGTTAAAGGTCCAGCCAAGTATAAAGGTCCCTGACAGGCCAGGGAGAAGGTAAGTGTATAAGGGGAGTCGGTAGGATTTGAGGTTTTGGGGGTGTGGGGTGGGGGGTTGTGTGAGGTTCAGGTCGGGCCAGGTCTTGGGGTGCGGGGGTGGTGTTGGGACGGCTCGAGCCTTGAAGGGTGGTGGATCAGGTCCGGGCCTTGGGGGGAAGGGTATTGGGCCTTAGGGAGGGGAGGGGTCGAGTCAGGTGTCAAGCGGCGTGGGTGGATCGGGTTGGGCCTTGGGGGGAAGGCTCATCAGGACTTGGCAGGAGGGGGGGGGTCTGGTCTCGGGTGCGGGGTCGTGTCGGGCCTTTGAGGGGGTTGGATAAGGTCGGGCCTTGTGGGGGTCTTGACTCTTGGTGGGGGGGAATGAATCTGGTCTGTTTGGGCTTTGCGGGGGCGGCCGGGATGGGGGGGTGGGTGGTGGGTGGTGTCGGGTTGGGTCAGGCCCTGGGGTGGGGGTTTGTCGGGTCAGTTTGGGCCTTGGGAGTGTGGGGGTGAGAGTCGGGCCTGGGTGGAGAGTGGGGAGTGGGGGCGGGGGGGGAGGGTATGAAGAGTCCAATGGTGGTGGGGGGGGGGGGGAACCTTGTGAGTTGGGGAGTTGCCATCGGGGGAGGGGTTGTAGTCCCTCGGGGTTGATCCTTGGGGGTGGAGGGTCCGTACAATAGTTCCCCAGAAGTTCGAAGAGTTTTTAACCCAGTCGGAACCACCTGAAAGTTACGAATTGAATTACATTTTCGGATGGTTTCCAGTACAGGGCAATTGCCCAGGGAAAGTTTGCACATCTGGGCAGTTGCTGTACAAATGTTAATTGGGAACTTTAGTTGGGCAGGGAGGGGGGAGGTTTCTTTTGTACACCTTTGGGGTACCTACCCCAAAACAACCACCTGGAGCTTGTTTGCTTGACCTGATCCACCCCCCTTCAAAGGCTCGAGCCATCCCAACATCACCCCCACCCCCCTCCACCACCCTAAGACCTGGCCCAACCTGAACCCCACACAACGCCCCCCCCACCCCACACCCCCAAAATCTCAAATCGTACCCACTCCCCTTATACACTTACCTTCTCCCTGACCTGCCAGGGACCTTTAAACTTGGCTGGACCTTTAACTCACCTGGTTGTCAGCAGCTAGGGCTACAAAAAAGGGGGCATGGCCCCTTTCCATCCAACAGAGCTGCACTCCAAACTAGGCCCCAGGGACGCCCATTATCTCTGTGTTAAAATGAATAAAACATGACAACTGCACAGTCTTGTGCTGCCTGTAAGTCCCTTAGCTTCCAGTTGCTTTCATCTAGTCATAGTTGCTGTGGCTAAAATTGGATCGCTGTGTCCCTGGATACACACTGTAAGAGTCTAGATATGTTTTTATATTGTTCTAATACAGCAAAACACTGCAGACAGAATTGGTCCTTGCAAATGCTGTATTTTCCCCCTCAGTGACCACTGAATAGAGACGGAATGGATTTCAGGGGCAAATTCATTGGACTGACAATATGAAGAAAGACTTGCATTTATTTAGCACCTTTCACAGGACATCCCAAAGCACTTTACAGCAAAGGAAGTGTAGCCACGGTGACATGCGGCTGCACGAATAGGCACTTAGGGACGATTAAATAAATAAAATAAATAAGCTAATGGGATAATATTGAGCTCAAAGTGTTGTTTGCATTAAAATACTTCGGGGGTTTGTGGTGCGGGGGGGGTGATATTTGAGTATCCTTGAGGCGCTAAAGAGCCTCCGAGGTGCTCAAAATGGCACCCTGGAGCTGGAGGGTCGGTTTAGGCCGTGTTTAGTGCAAGGTGACATCTTGGTAAAGAAGCTGATGCATGCTGGGAATGGCCACCCTGATAGTTGTTCAGGCGTGGCTGCCCGCTTCTGCTCACTATCGAGGCTTGCACGGCTTGGTAGTGCTTCGGTTCAGGTCCTCTCGTATCAGCGACCAACTTGATTGGGAGTAAAGATTTTGAGCAATACTTCGCCTTTCACTATTCGCTTACCGCTGGAAGTTCAAAGAGGACTTCTGCAAATGCATCGGGATACTTTTTGGGTCAGTTTGTCAACACTTGACCAACGTTCTCTTGGCCTTTATTCTGCAAATTCTCTGAGGATTTCACCTAAAAAGAGGAAAGGTTGCTGTCACTCTGCCTTATGCAAGACCCCAGGAGTGCAGGGGTCATGGGGTTGTTGCTGGGGGCTGCCTTGCTCTTGGGGGAGGACATATGCAGGCAGAGCAGCACCAACTGCTGCAGGATAGATTGACAGGAGGGCCGGAGTGGACCCCTTGTCTATCTGCGGGTCCAGGACATCCCTCCTCCACTGGACCTGCTCCATCAAACTCTCCAATGCAGCGTCTGAGAACCCATGCGCTCTCTCTCCCTTCGGTCCCTGAGCGTACTCAATACCTTTAGTGGACGTGGGTACATCGTGCCCACATATGCAGTTGTACCAAAATTGAAACTAATCAGCGCTTAAGAGCTGACCCTGGAAGACTCTGTTTTCACACCTCCAGGCAAGTTCAAATTATAGTAATCAGCAATTAGCACTAAAATTGTGCTAAAATCAGAATTTCAAACAGACGTGCCTTATTAGCACAGCACCCACTTAACACCTGTTTCCGTCCTTTCACCAAAATAACCCCCATAGATTATTAAAGCACAGGCCTTTGATCACTCGAATGCAAGATTAAAAGGTAATTAAATGGCAATAGGGTTGCTACAGAGCGTACATCAGAGGTTTTGTACAATAAAGCTTGTGAAAAGCAGTGAAAGGGAGTAACTGTACGTCATAAAGTAATGAGAGACCCTTTGTCCTGATCTGGAGATGTGTTAAAACAACTGGGGGAGGGGTGGTGTTTGGCGGGGAGGGGGTAGATGGGCGGGTCATAGAATGCCCCAATAGGACTGCATCCCGGAGGACATAGAGAATGTTAGGAAAGAGGAATTCAACATTTGGCTCAGTCAGAACGTTGCTTATTCAACCTTCAAGGCCAAGTATATGAATAGACTTAGATAAACAAGATTCAAGTGTAACTCCTCGGAGTTCCCCTCACAGATGGAATATTCTGTATGAAATATTAAACAATGAATGTTTTGGAGCAGATGAATTTAATTCTCAGACATATTACTGCCTCTAAGTTTATATATCTGTTATTATTTCTATTTGTTCCTGGGCCCTGAGTTTCGCTGGCTGGGCCAGCATTTATTGCCCATCCCTAATTGCCCTTGAGAAGGTGGTGGTGAGCTGCCTTCTTGAACCGCTGCAGTCCATGCGATGTAGGTAAACCCACAGTGCTGTTAGGGAGGGAGTTCCAGGATTTTGACCCAGCGACAGTGAAGGAATGGTGATATATTTCCAAGTCAGGATGGTGAGTGACTTGGAGGGGAACTTCCAGGTGGTGGTGTTTCCATGTATCTGCTGCCCTTGTCCTTCTAGATGGTAGAGTTTGTGGGTTTGGAAGGTGCTGCCGAAGGAGCCTGGGTCAGTTGCTGCAGTGCATCTTGTAGATGGTACATACTGCTGCTACTGTGGGTCGGTGGTGGAGGGAGTGAATGCTTAAGGTTGAAAGGATGAGGAGGGAATAATCCCAATACAGGCTAAATTCAGAAGTTCCAAGTGTCATTAAGACTGGCAGTACTGGAAGATCTGCTAAAATTACTGTGATGAGTGGAAGGTTACAGATTCAATATGCTTTTGGTGCTCAATTGCCTGGCCTTGGGCAACAGTGAGGAGGGTAGTGGGGGAGTGGGGAGGAGAGGGTGGGGTTGGGGGTTTGGGTGGGTGGGAGTGGTATGGTGGAGGTTCAGGGGGGTTGCAACGGGCCTACATGTCAGTGGTCCCCATCACGATCCACCAGCGACTGGTGAAAGGGAGTGCCCGTGGACTGAAACTGCCTTGGGATCAGTAATGAAGCCATCCGCAGCCGAACAGCCTGCCTAACTGTTGGTAAGTCAACAGTGACCAATGGGGTGAGGCGCCGAGGGTGACTGCGGCCTGTGGAACTCTAGGCCGACACAGGTCATCGTCAACAGGAGGATAAGAAATTATGAGGGACTAAGCTGTGATAATGAATGTTCATGTTGAACTGTGTGGGTGCAGCAGCCTGGAAGGTACAGCCCCAGTGTGATAAATCATGCATGTACTATGAAAAGAAGGTAAAGGCAATGCACACTGACAACACCAGCCGAGCACAACGGTTAAACTTTAAAGGGAACATGCTCATAATAGGTAAGGAAATTAAGCACTGGCGTATCAAAATAGACCTGAAGGTAACCCTGAGTTAAGCTGCTTAGTAAGAATCTGCAGCTGCAATCCAGACTTGTGGAATAAAAAGGAAAGACGTGCATTTATATAACACCTCTCACAATCTCAGGATGTCCCACCCATTTCACGACCAACCCCTGAAGTGCAGTCACTGCTGTTGTGTAGCAAACACGGTAGGGCGATTTGTTTTGCACAGGAAGATCTCACAAATGGCACCGTTTTTCCTCATGCTGATCAAGGGGTAGATATTGGCCAGGACACCAGGGAGAACTCCCTCGTTCTTCTTCAACAACAGTGCCTTTTGGGTCTTTTGCAATGACCTGAGAGGGCAGACTGGGCTCCGGCACTTCCGATTGTGCAGCATTTCCTGAGCACTGGCACCACTGGGCGAGATTGTACGCTCATGTCTCTGGAGAGGGAACCGCTGACTCAGATTAAAAATGCTACACACTTATCCAGGGTTAAGAGTGTTTATATTTTGCCATTAGCTTGCTGGCTCCAGGAAGTCCAGTATCTACCATGTGCCCAGAAGGAAAAAAAACAGTTTGGACCAGTAATCGTTTTCTCCCCCCAAATAAGCACTTTTATATACAAGGACAAAGTATTACTTTAGCACACTTATTTCCCAGTTTTTACTGTTTTTTCCTCCTGGGTGAGCTAACTGTTAAACTCTCTGAAGTAAAGTTGGGTCAGTCTGGATTTTGCGTTTAAATCAAGGGGCCCACCTGTTTGTGTCTTTAGCGAACACAGTCTCAGCTACTTTCACCACGTGGTACAGGATGTGCAAACTATTGACAAACTGACAGTTCCTTCACTGCCTACGGAAATAACTAGTTGCATAAGTTGGACAAAGCCATCTTTTTACATTATCTGAAGTTTTCACCAGCCTCTCGCCGTAACGCAACGGTAGAAATCCTGGACACAAGAACAGTTCTCCCAGTTTGGAACTTTATGCATGTGGTGACCTTGCTGGGTCGTTGTTCTGAGCACTCCAATGAATATTCAGTTCTCAATTCCTGCTAGCAGTTGCAGCAAAGACTTCACGGTGACTCCAGTGCCCATTTAAGTGAAGGGTAGTAACACTGAGCCCTATTTTCTGAGTTTCAGGGTCAGGCCACACACACACACACACACACACACACACACACACACAGGATCAGGAGGAGGCCATTTGGCCCCTTGAGCCTATCCTGCCATTCAATGAGATCATGGCTGATCTGTGATCATAGCCCCTTAAGTAGCGGTGATATCACTGGACTAGTAATCTAGGGACCTTTGGGGATAAAAACAAAATGCTGCGGATGCTGGAAATCTGAAATAAAAAATCAGAAAATGCTAGAAAAATCTCAGCAGGTTTGACAGCATCTGTGCAGAGGGAAACGGAGTTAACGTTTCGAGTCCGTAAGATTCTTCTTCAGCACTCTTATGAAAGAACAACAGAGATGAAGCCAAACGCAAACTGGAGGAACAACACCTTATCTTCTGATTAGACACTTTATAGCCTTCTGGACTTAACATTGGGTTCAACAACTGCAGACCATTAACTCTCTCGTCCATCCTCACCACTTTTTAAAACCCTTTTTAAAATTTATTTTTTATTTACTTATTTTCATTTTTATTCATTTATTCATTGCTTTATTCCATCCTCTTTTTTAATCCTTTTTTTTTACCCTTTATCTCCAAATCCAGCCCCCAAACAATAGGGCCATCTGTTACATGTTCTCTGTTGCTCTTTCACAGAGCGCTGACCCTTGTTCTGCTATTCACACATTCTGCTTTCTTACCTTTCTGCCACTATCAGCACCTTCTTTAGTCTTCACCACTACCATTAACACTCCCTTTGTCTTGTGTTTATGACATCTTTGTCAATCTCTCCTTAGCCCCACCTATCGCTGACATCTTCTTTCCAGCTCTACCTGCTCCACCACCCCCCCACCTCTTAAACAGTATAAATATCATCACATTTCTACTTCTCTTTAGCTCTGAAGAAGAGTCTGACTCAAAACGTTAACTCTGTTTCTCTCTCCACAGATGCTGCTAAACCTGCTGAGTTTTCCCGGCATTTCTGTTTTTATAAGGCTTTGGGGACATGGGTTCAGCAGCAGCTGGTGGAATTTAAACTCAATTAATAAAAGCTGGAATACGAAGATAGCCTCAGTAATGGTGACCATGATTGATTGTTGTAAAAAAAAAAACTCCATTTTGTTTTAATAATGTCCTTCAGGGAAGGAAATCTGCCATCCATTCTTGGTCTGGCCTCTGTGACTCCAGATCCACAGCAATGTGGTCACCTCATAACTGCCCTTTGAAATGGCCCTAGCAAGCCACTCAGTTCAAGGGTAATTAGGGATGGGCAACAAATGCTGGCCCTGCCAACGACACCCACATCCCATGAAAGAATAAAAGAAAATGAAAATCTATCAATTTCAGATTTAATATTTGATTGGGTGTGAAAAGCAAGCCACATGTGTACACATGGTCAAAGTCGCAGGGATACAGCTCTTTACTTTAACGGCACCAATTTTACATTAAATTTGAGGCTCTTTTCAATTGCTTGATGATGAATAAAACAACAAAATAAGATTGTATACCCCTACCCTGTCATATTATTAAGGAACTCTCGCGGTGCATATTCTGGATCCCTGTACATGCATCATGCAGTTGGCTTGCATAAGGACAGTTTATATGGGGCTGTTTTGGGTTAAATATTGTAAGTTGCAACTTGAAAGTGAAGCATAACTACATATGATTAGTAATGAATGAGTTGTGCTTTTGTCTATATGCTTTGTTTGGGGGAAGAGGTTTGACTGGGCATCCCTTTTGTGGAATATATCCTTGCACCATTCCCACTGCCATCTTCTGAGTCTGTTGGCAAGTTCTGCAAGTGCTAGAGCCAATTCTGATGCTGGCTGTTCCTTCTCCTTAGCTTTCGCCTCTGGAATCGGAGCCCTAGAATGACAAATGGGGAATTCCCCTCCTGACATACACCTCATGCACCAACATTTCCTCTTGGCCCCCTGTAAAGCTTTGATTCCTGTCTAACTCCAACAATGACTCCATATCCTCGCTGATTCCCACCCCCGCCCCCCCCCACCCCACCTCTCCTAGGGCCGCTCAGAAACAGAAAATTTATGGTACAGCAGGAGCTCATTCAGCCTGTCATATCTGCACTGGTCAAAAAAGAGCTCTCTCAACTGATCCCCTTTCCCAGCTCTTGGTCCATAGCTCTGTAGGTTACAGAACTTCAAGTGCATATTCAGGTGGTTTTAAGGGCGATGAGGGTTTCTGCATCTATCACCCTTTCAGGCACTGAGTTCCAGATCTCTACCACCCTCTGGATGAAGAAATGACTCCTCAACTCGTCTCTAATCATTCTGCCCATTACTTTAAATCTCTGCCCCCTGGTTATTGACCTCTCTGCTAAGGGAATTAGCCCTTCCTATAGGTGTCTCATAGCTTTATACACCTCAGTTAAATGTCCCCTCAGACACTAAGATTACGGGGCTGTTTCCCTTTAATTATCTACCTGATCCAAGCTGACCATTCTCATCTGTGCCTACAATCTTAGCTCTCTCTGAGCAGTCAACTAATTTTCCCCTTTTATTCCCCTCTCCCAGAGATAGGGTTTTGCAAATGTACTGTCCAACCTGCTCCCCCAACTACTTTCCCTGAAAAGCTGGTGGCTGGCCTTCTTCTTGACCTCTGAGCAGAGTTTTGATACAACTGAGTGGTGATTTTGTGTATGTATCCATTTGCCTCAATGTACCATTTCTTCAGGATGTTGAGGCCTTCTCAGTTAAGGTGTTACTGCTGGACTTGGCAAAAGAGGGACCAGCTTTTAGGCTTCAAGGAAAGGAAGCCCATGAGGTGCATGATCTATCCCAATTAAGGATAGTCCATGCTAAGGATATTCCAGGGGCCGGGATTTTATTGGGAAGGTTGAGTTGGAAAACTTTCTGACCTGTTTCTTTTAAAAAGGCCCCTATCTCCCATATTTTTGTGCTGGGGAGGCAAGGGTGAGATAGAGTCCGGCCTAGATAGACTTGGGTTGTTTTTGTTGGAGCAGAGAAGACTGAGGGGCGACCTGATCGAGGTGTACAAGATTATGAGGGGCATGGACAGGGTGGATAGGGAGCAGCTGTTCCCCTTAGTTGAAAAGTCAATCACAAGGGGACATAAGTTCAAGGTGAGGGGCAGGTGGTTTAGGGGGCATGTGAGGAAGAACTTTTCTACCCAGAGGGTGGTGACGGTCTGGAATGCGCTGCCTGGGAGGGTGGTGGAGGCGGGTTGCCTCACATCCTTTAAAAAGTACCTGGATGAGCACCTGGCACATCATAACATTCAAGGCTATGGGCCAAGTGCTGGTAAATGGGGTTAGGCAGGTAGGACAGGTGTTTCTCATGTGTCGGTGTAGACTTGATGGGCCAAAGGGCCTCTTCTGCACTGTGATTCTGTGAACTCTGGAGGTAGGCCCAAGGCAGCAATGGTGGATGACAAGGCCGGCAGGCTGGAATGCCCAAATCTGTTCACTGGGACATCGTTTTTAATGATGAATTTCAGGCCCTCAAACCCTCACCACCACCCCCCTGCCTTTTCACTCCCGCCCACCCCACATTATCTCCTATAAGAAACTGCGAAGCATGTCTACCGACTAAAGTGATCCATCTCCGCTAATTTTTAAAATATTTGTTCCTGAGATGTGGGCATCGCTGGCAAGACAAGCATTTGTTGCCCATCTCTAGTTGCCCTTGAACTGAATGGCTTGCTCGGCCATCTCAGAGGGCAGTTAAGAGTCAACCACATTGCTGTGGGTCTGGAGTCACATGTAGGTCAGACCAGGTAAGGATGGCAGATTTCCTTCCCTAAAGGACGTTAATGAACCAGATGGGTTTTTACAACAATCAATAATCACTTCATGGTCACCATTACTGAGACTAGCCTTCAATTCCAGGTTTTATTAATTGAACTTAAATGCCACCAGCTGTCATGGTGGGATTTGAACCCATGACCACAGAGTATTCGCCTGGGCCTTTGGATTACTAGTCCAGTGACAATACCAATACACCACCATCTCCCCACAAGTTATTGGGTTTTAAGCTGCCCATCCCAGCAACGGAGCCAGCAAGGGTGGGGAATGCTGTGGGCGAGCTGCCTTCACCCTTATCGCACACTGGGGAAGATTGCCGGATACGGGAATGGGGGTGGAAATCCTGGAATCGGGTCCCACCCACCATTTTTAAAGGTTGCCTCGACTTGGTAAAAATCCGGGCCTAGGACAGACAAACTGGGCCGTTTCTGTCCTCTAATTCCTACCCAATTTGATGGGGAAACGAACTTACCTCTTTTCTAAACTTATTGGCCCCCTCCCACTTTCATTCTAGGTTGTGCCTCACCCCCCCTCACTTCAACTCAGGTGAAGCTCAAACAAGTTACTTGAAACTCTTTTGGCTGCTCAAGCCATAAATTGGTTGGTCTAATCCATTTCCCACTAACGGGCCTAGTACGTAGGAAAGAGGAACAGAAGGCCATTCAGCCCCTCAAGCCTACTCCGCAATTCAACCATTTTCACGCACTATCCCCATATCCCTTGATACCTTTAATATCTAGAGAACTATCCATTTCAGTCTTGAACACACTCAATGACTGAGCTTCCACAGACCTCTGAGGTAGAGGATTCCAAAGATTCACCAGCCTCTGAGTGAAGAAATTCCCCCTCATCTCAGTCCTAAATGGCCTGCCCCTTATTCTGAGACTGTGTGCCCCCTGGTCCTGGACCCCAACCCCTTGGCCAGGGGGAAACATTCACCCTGCATCCACCCTGTCTCACCCCGTGAGAATTTTGTATGCTTCCTCTGGCAGTGCAATAGCTGCCGATGGTGATTGGGAAGAATCACCAAAGCTGCATGAACTTTAAATTCAGAAGCGTTACCAAATTGATGGTGGGATTTTCTGTGCCCGCTGGCATTGGGCATGTTCGGAGCCGTGAGCGGACAATGTGGCGAGAGGGCCCAACATCGGTCTTGCTGCGTTGTGAAACCAGTTTGCGATTGGCCGCTCAGCCCATCGATGGCAGGCCACGTTTCCCGCTTCTAGACGTTGGGAACCTTGTTGCGATACATCTGCTGGAATCGTCCCCTCGCGCTGGACCGCACGCCGATGTGTTTCACAACAGCATGTATAAGGCATGCACTGTCTGAGAGGAACTCGGAGGTGGGTGCACAGTAACGTTGTGGAGTGCTCGCCCGGGTCGCCTGTTGGGACTTCAAGGTTGAGACACGTTGTGGGGGGGAGGGGGATGGGGGGGTGGGGGCGGCAGGGGGCAAAGGCTGCCCTGCATTGAAGGTAGCGCACAAGCACGTGCAGGGTAGGGGGATGGGTGAGAGAAGCGGCCATGCAGTAGGGTCACCTTGTATAAAGTGACCATTCCTCTGCAGCTGAGACAGTTCAGGCGCAGCCACGTTGATTGGAGTCAGGACTCTAGCCCACTCAAGTAATGCAGAGGCATAAAAATGCCAGCAAGTGAGCTTTTCACCCCTCGGGCACAGACTGCAAACTAATGAGCATTTTAGTGGACTGCAAAACAGTTGGACGACTGGGTACGTTGTACAATCTCCTTGATAAAGCTGGCCATGGAGCAGTCACTGGTGGAGACACTCACAGCCCCTTGTAATGTCAGCATCCTGGTTTGGACCAGTCTCTCCCATGGTTCAAGCTAACAGGGCAGCCTTGCAGTGGGGGTTAGGAGAATGTCTGTGTCTGAGCTGAGAGCACAGCCTGCAGTCCAATGGGCAAAGCTGCTGCCAATCGGTCAGGTGGAGAGGGGGCGGAGGTGGGTGGGGTTTCGGGCAGCCAAGCAGCGCACTAAACTCTGACCATCCAAGTGATGGCCAGCACTTTCCAGGGTGCGTTCACACTTAACCAGGAGAGGTTCCTAGTACACCCCTTGCTAACCCACACATCTCTATATTTCACCCTGCAGGAGTACATCAGGATCACGGAGTGTGGTGAGCTAGCTGTATGCCTCGTGGTGTACAGAGAGTGAAGACGATGGAGAAGAGTGCGACTGGGGTGCCTGGCTACACAGAGGGAGAAGCAGCACCCTCAGGAAGAAGAGGTGGCTGGGACTCCCGCACACACCACCGAAGGGAGACAGCAAACCTGCAAATGACTGAGACCCAGTGCAGCCGAAGACTGCGCATGTCTAGGGAACTGGTTGGTCATGTCTGCCTGCGACTGCAGGATTTGGTGCCACTGGGACATGGAGGGCATCCACTGCCAGTGGCCGTGAAAGTGACAGCGGTGCTCAATTTCGACGGCAGTGGTTCCTTTCAGGGCTCCACAGGTGTCTTCTGCGAGATATCACAAGCCTCCACCCACAAATGCATCCGTGAGGTCACGGATGCCATCTTTGTGAGGGTAACACAACTTTCGCCCAGGACCAGGAGAGCCAGGAAGCAGGAACGATTGGATTTGCCCAGATCTTAGGTATCCCACAGGTGCAGGGTACAACTGACTGCACTCATTTAGCGCTCTGATCTCCGTCGGAACACGTGGTCAACTGTGTCACCTGCAAGGGTTTCCATTCGCTGGACGTGCAGCTGGTGTGTGACCACCAGAAACACATCCTGCAGGTCTGTGCATGGTTTCCAGGGAATTTCCATGACTCCTACATTCTCAGTCGGTCACAGATCCCTGCAGTCTTCCAGGGTCCACAGAGGCTGCAGGGTTGGCTCCTGGGGACAAGGATTACCCACAGAGGCCGTGGGTGATGATACCTGTGTGACGGCCTCAGACTGAAGCAGAATGACGGTATAACGAGGCTCCTGCTGCAACTCGCAACTTGGTGGAGCAAACCATCTGGATGCTGAAGATGAGGTTCCGGTGCCTGGGCCAGGCTGGTGGAGCCCTGCAATACAGTCCGCAGAGGGTGTCACACATTGTCATCGCCTGCTGCATCCTTTACAACCTGGCGCTGCAGCGGGGAGAGGAGCTGGCTGAGGAGAAGATGCAGGAGCTGGAGGTCTCCTCCGATGAGGAGGATATCAATGGAGATGAGGGTGAGGAGGTCCTCAAGGGCGACTATGACAGCGATGAGGCCCTCGTACTGGCCAGATGAGGCAGATGCGCTTGGGAGGCCCTCACAGCTGCTAGATTTGTGGAGGTTGGTGACGACATGTAGTGAGGAGACACCATAAGATGCTCACATTGCACCTATGAATGTTTGACTCCAGTCTGGCTTATGGCTGCGCACATACCCTCTGTGAGAATGCTCCTGTCATGGAGACGCATCGGAGGCCCTAATAGTCGCTCGATTGCAGGAGGATGATGATGACGTGCAGTGAGGACACTCCATAGAACTTCACACAGACCTCTGTCTGGCCGATATTAAATATTTATAGTTTCTTGTACGTCAATTATTCATTTACAAAAATTTTCAGAACTCAAATGTATGGAATGTCTGCTCAGGATGACAAAATTGGCCAGAATCCAAACCGTCGGGATGTGAGTAGAAATGTATCATTAACTCACATCCCACAGTAACATGCAGCCCACAGAAAATCATCGGTATTAATCTGCCTTTTCCCCTGTTAGCACAGAGTACTCCAGAATCTGTTCCCAACTGATTTGGAGCAAGGAAAATTAATTTAGAGGAAGACTGAAGCTGCAGCTCTCAGTTCAATTATATCCCAGAGTCTGATAGCTCGACAGTATTCAACGTGAGGCTGGGGAACCACTTGCAGCCCATCGCCCCTTCCTTTCATCCCCTCATGACTCAGAGCCTGGGCCTTGGCTCATACTATGCGATGGGATAAGACAGCGGAATACTGCCAGGAGTGAGGGATATCTCTGTCACACGCAGCCAGTTAACAGAACCAGGGAAGGATCTGACTGCTCTCCAATGAGCAACTCCCAGCCGAGCCGCGGTTGGAAACAGCAATAATTTGTATTTATATAGTGCCCTTAATGTCGTAAAAGTCTCTGAAGTGCATTATAAATGCAAACACGTATTCTCTTGGGGGGGGGGTCACTGGTTTCCCATCAGTCTGTGGTGCAGTGGATTGTATTGAGCCTGACACAGGGACATCCAAGCAAAGCAATAAACTAAATAAACGCAATAAGAACAATATGATCTAATGGGCACAAATCCAAAGGGGGTGCAGGAACAGCGAAATCTGGGAGTATATGAACGCAAAACGTTGAAGTTAACGGCCATATTGAGAAAGGAGGTCTGAAGGACCCACCGAGCACCAAAGGAAGGAAATTATGACAAGCATTTATAAAACAGCGGTTAGTCCTCATCTGGAGTATTGCGTCCAATTCTGGGCACCGCACTTTGGGAAGGATTTGAAAGCTTTCGAGAGGGCGTGGAATAGATTTTTGATATGGTTCCTGGGATGAGAGACTTCAGTTAGGCGCATAGGTTGGAGAAGTTGGGGCTGTTCCCTTTTGAGACAAGGTTGAGTAGACATTTGACAGAGGGGTTCAAAATCATGAGGGGTCCAGACAGAGTAAATAGAGAGAAACTGTTCCCTTTGGCGGAAGGGTTGAGAAACAGAGGGCACAGATTGGCAAAAGAACCATCAGCCGTCAGAGGAAAAACCTATAGAGACATAGGAGTAGGAGTAGGCCATTCAGCCCATCAAGCCTGCTCCATCATTCAGTATGATTAGGGCTGAGCATCCGCTTCAATGCCTTTCCCCCACACTATCCCCATATCCCTTTATGTCATTGCCATTTAGAAATCTGTTGATCTCTGCTATAAACATACTCAATGATTGAGCTTCCATGGCCCTCTGGGGTAGACAATCCCAAAGATTCACAACCCTCTGAGTAAAAAAAAATCTCTCCTCATCTCGGTCCTAAGCGGCTTACCCCCAGTTTGAAATTATATCCCCTGGCCCTAGACTCCCCAACCAGGGGAAACATCCTACTTGCATCTGTCCTGGTCTATCCCTTTAAGTATTTTGCAGGTTTCAATAAGATCACCTCTCATTCTTCAAAACTCTAGAGAATACAGGGCCTGTTTCCCCAATCTCTCTTCATAGGACAGTCCCACCGTCCCGGGAACAAGTCTGTTGAACCTTTGCTGCACTCCCTCTATGGCAATAATATCCTTCCTAAGGTAGGGGGACCAAAAGTGCACACAGTACTCCAGGTGCGGCCTAACCAAGGTTCTATACAAATGAAGCAAGACTTTGCTACTCCTGTACTCAAATCATCTTATGATAAAGGCTAACGTACCATTAGCCTTCCTAACTGCTTGCTGCACCTGTATGTTAGCTTTCAGTGACTTATTGACGAGGACACCCAGGTCCTTTTGTACATCTACACTTTCTAATCTCTCACCATTTAGGAAATACCCTGCACATCTGTTCCTCATACCAAAGTGGATAATCTCATATTTTCCACCTTATATTCCATCTATCATGTTCTTACCCACTCACTGATGCCGTACATAACGCCATGGGCCCGGGGCGGGGGTGGGAGTGGGGGTAGTTATATTGTATAAACTTACCCTGCCCACTCAAGGTTCTGCTGTTTGATGCAGGTGCTTGCCCTGGTGATGGATATGCATGTGCGCCGCAGGGTTGACTGGAGTTCCCTGAAGTGGCTCGGAAGGAGCCAGAGGCCTACGTGGTGCAGTGCCTGTGCAGCTACCTTATTGCTATGGTCAGAGCTGTTTGCAGGTGGGACTCTGGCAGTCGACATGGATTCCTTAGTTGCCCATCAGATGGACGGGGGTTGGGGGGGGGGTGGGGGGGGGGGGGGGTCACGTGCCCTCAGACATTCCAATCTGAGCCGTACATGTGGTTGCAAAAGGCTAAGGCCGCTCCACCTGCTGGTCCTCAGGCCTACAGTGTTCCTTGCAGGCCCAAACTGGGCCTAAAGGAATTCCCGTCCTGAACTTTCCGGATTTGACTTGTAGGGACCAGGATTTTATGGCCCAGCCGAGGGTGAGGAGCGGAGGCAAACCAGGATCAAAAATACCACCTGGCGCCACCTGGCATGTCCCCGACTCTGTTCTTGGCAACAGTCAGTTTGGCTGAGGTGGGTTGGGGCCTGGCAAGGTCCCTCCCCCGGCATAAGTTGAGGCTCATTAAGACTCCTGTTAAAGGCAGTTATAGGAGACTGACTGGGGGTTTTCAGTTGGCCTCAAGTTTCCTGACATAACGGCGGCAATTTAACTGCCAGGAAGCGGCCACTCAGCGGCAGGCCAGGGTGTCAACACTCCAGACAGGCCTACAAGCCCCCCCTGCCTGGGTGTGGGGAACTTCTGTTGAGAAATTCCACACCCCACTCCCCACAGATGCGGCCTGTCTGCTTTTTCTAATCCTAATCTGAATTTTTTAAGAAGTTGCTGAGGGGGCATCTTCATGTTGAAGGCACCCCCTCCCAGTTACTTACCCTTTCCTGAAACTGGCTGCTTCTCTGCAGCTGGGAGACCTCCGATTGGCTCCCAGCTTCAAGCACCCACCTGCCCATCCCCTCCAATCAGACAGGGAAACTGTCTCCATGCTGGTTAAGCTCGCGCCCTGATCAAATCCCAGATCAATGTTATGTCTTGTTCTTTGAAGTCTGAGATGTAAGCACACTTTTTCCACAAACACTGGCGCTTTCATCAAACACGTTTCTCACATCTCACTATGCGAGGTGAAACAATATATTGTTGCTTTGGTACACTGACTGTAGTTGAGTACTGAGTGATGCAGCATCCTGGATAATTATGATATATATATGCAAAATAATATAGTTCCTAACTCTTTTTGAATAATGTAACAATATTACATGCCTCTTGCTTTTAAAAAAATATAGGGTCTCTATATAACAATATAACCATCCCAGCGTCCCAATCATTAACTTCTTTAAAATATTATGTTTAAAGAAGATTAACAACAACTTTTAGAATTAAACTGAACTCTTTAAGAGTCTTTCTTTGCGTATTTCCCTTTCTCAAAAACATTATTCATGGTAATTGCTTAGTTGGTAGGGTGTTGTACCTCTGTCTTGTTGATTTGGTATTCATCACTCTCTGTCCTTTTGTAGAAGCATCCACCTGTCAAATGACAGGTTTCTCTCTGTATGACAAGACTTATCTCCTTGCTTACTATTTCTTTGAGTTTGTTGAAACTCCTTTCATGTGACTCTGATTACTGGCACTCAATATCTTCTCTCATTGGACCTGGTAGGTTTGCTGTATGTTTGTACATGTGAGGTATGAAAGAACTCATGTACTGGACTAAGCCAAGGAAACTTCTCAACTCTTTCTTGTCTCTTGGATAGCTGTGAGAATTTCAGGACTTGGCTTGACTCCGTCAAGGGTGTACACCATTCCGAAGAAGTGGCATTCTATCACCTTCACAATCTATTGGTCCATATTTAGCTTGATCCCAACTTTCCTGGTTCCCTCCGTTGCTTCATGTAGAAGATGGTTTAAAAAAATCATCTACACCATAGATCTGGATATCATCAGCTCCTTTGCATCTGCTGTATATCTCATCTACTTTCTGCTGGAACATATCCTGGCCAAAAGGTAGACACAGGAATTTGTACCATCCAAAGTGATTGTTGAGTGTTGTCACTAGCGAAGATTCCTCATCAAGCTTCATGTCCCAATAGCCATTTCTGGCTGAAAACTTTTGCCCCTGCCAGTGCTGACATGATTTCTTCCGGTGTTGGAATGGGGTAGTGATCCCTCTTCATTGCTTGAATAAGATCTTTGGGATTCAGGCAAATTAGTAGCTGTCCAATTGGCTTCTCTCTCACCCACAATGGAATTGCACAATCTGTAGGCTCTATGACTCAGGTGATCACTTTCTTTCCTGCCATCCATTGGAGCTCTTTTTCAAGCTTTTACTTTTAGGTGTATTGGCACTTTATGTGAGGGATAGATCACTGGTTTCCTCACTGGATCAACAGTGATTTAACACTCAAAATCTTGGTAACCCCCAGGATGTTGATAGTGCGAGATTCAGCGATGGTAATGCCGCTGAATGTCAAAGGGCGATGGTTAGATTCTCTCTTGTTGGAGATGGTCATTGCCTGGCGCTTGTGTGGCGCAAATGTTACTCGCCACTTGTCAGCGCAAGCCTGGATATTGTCCAGGTCTTGCTGCATTTGGACATGGACTGCTTCAGTGTCTGAGGAGTTCGGAATGGTGCTGAACATTGTGCAATCATCAGTGAACATCCCCACTTCTGACCTTATGATAGAAGGAAGGTCATAATGAAGCAGCTGAAGGTGGTTGGGTCAAGGACACTACCCTGAAGAACTCCTGCAGTGATGTCCTGGAGCTGAGATGACTGACCTTCAACAACCACAACCATCTTCCTTTGTGCTAGGTATGACTCCAACCAGCTGAGAGTTCTCCCCCTGATTCCCATTGACTCCAGTTTTGCCAGGGCTCCTTGATGCCACACTTGGTCAAATGCTGCCTTGGTGTCAAGGGCAGTCACTCTCACCTCACCTCAGGAGTGCAGCTCTTTTGTCCATGTTTGAACCAAGGCTGTAACGAGGTCAGGAGCTGTGTGACCCTGGCGGAACCCAAACTGAGCATCAGTGAGCAGGTTATTGCTAAGCAAGTGCTGCTTGTTAGCCCTGTAGATGTCTCCTTCCATCACTTTACTGATGATCGAGAATAGACTGATGGGGCAGTAATCGGCCAGGTTGGATTTGTCCTGATTTTTGTGTACAGGACATACCTGGGCAATTTTCCACAATGCTGGATAGATGCTAGGATTATAGCTGTACTGGAACAGATTGGCTAGGGTATTATTGGGTACTATTACCAGAATATTGTCATGGCCCATAACCTTTGCAGTATCCAGTGCCTTCAGCTGTTTCTTTATATTACGTGGACTGAGTCGAATTGGCTGAAATGCTGAAGACTGGCATCTGTGATGCTGGGGACCTCCGGAGGAGGCCAAGATGGATCATCGACTCTGCACTTCTGGGTGAAGATTGTTGCAAATGCTTCAGCCTTAACTTTTGCACTGATGTGCTGGTCTCCCCCACCATTGAGGATGGGGATATTTGTGGAGCTTCCTCCTCCAGTGAGTTGTTTAATTGTCCACCACCATTCACAACTGGATGTGGCAGGAGAGCAGAGCTTAGATATGATCCATTGGTTGTGGAATTACTTAGCTCTGTCTATCACTTGCTGCTTATGCCATGTGGCATGCAAGTAGTCCTGTGTTATAGCTTCACCAGGTTGACACTTCATTTTTAGGTATCACTAGTGCTGCTCCTGGCATGCCCTTCTGCACTCTTCATAGAACCAGGGTTGATCCCCTGGCTTGGTGGAATGGTAGTGTGGGGGATAGGCCAGGCCATGAGGTTACAGATTGTGTTCAAGTACAATTCTGCTGCTGCCGATGGCCCACAGCACCTCATGGATGCTCAGGCTCAACTTGAGATCTGTTTGAAATCAATCCAATTTAGCACAGTGGTAGTGCCACACAACGCGATGGAGGGTATCCTCAATGTGAAGATGGGATTTTGTTTCTACAATCATTGTGCGGTGGTCACTCCTACCAATACTGTCATGGACAGATGCATCTGCGGCAGGCAGGTTGGTGAGGATGAGGTCAAGTTTTTCCCTCTTGTTGGTTCCCTCACCACCTGCCGCAGACCCAGTTGAGCAGCTGTGTCCTTTAGGACTCAGCCAGCTTGGTCAGTTGTTGTGCTACCTAGTCACTCTTGGTGATGGACATTGAAGACCCCCACCCAGAGTATATTCTGTGCCCTTGCCGCCCTCAGTGCTTCCTCCAAGTGGTGTTCAACATGGAGGAGCACTGATTCATCAGCTGAGGGAGGTAATCAGAGGGCTGGTAATCAGCAGGAGGTTTCCTTGCCCATGTTTGACCTGATGCTATGAGACCTCATGGGGTCCAGAATTGATGTTGAGGACCCCCCAGGGCAACTCCCTCCCGACCGTATACCACTGTGCCACCACCTCTGCTGGGCCTGTCCTGTCGGTGGGACAGGACATACCCAGGGATGGCGATGGTGATGTTTGGGACATTATCTGTAAGGTATGATTCCGTGAGTATGACAATGTCAGGCTGTTCTTGACTAGTCTGTGAGACAGTTCCCCCAATTTTGGCACAAGCACCCAGATTTCAGTAAGGAGGACTTTGCAGGGTCACCAGGGCTGAGATTGCTGTTGTCGTTTTTGGTGCCTAGGTCGATGCTGGGTGGTCCCTCTGGTTTCATTCCTTATCCAGTTTTCTGTAGCAGTTTGACACAACTGAGTGGCTTGCTAGGTCATTTCAGAGGGCAGGTAAGAGTGAACCAAATTGTTGTGGGTCTGGAGTCACATGTAGGCCAGAAAATTTCCTTCCCTGAAGGACATCAGTGAACCAGATGGGTTTTTACAACAATTGACAATGGTTTCATGGTCACCATTAGACTTTTTAGTTCCAGATTTTTATTGAATTCAAATTCATAGTGGGTTTTGGACCCAGGTTCCCCAGAGCATTATGCTGGGTTGCTGGATTACTAGTCAAGTGACAATACCACTACGCAAATGCCTTCCTCAAGCTCTTTCTAACTGCTCAACCCATGGGTAGCAGGACCATCTGTCTCAGTGACATGAACATGCAGTTAATGTTTTTTCCTTTGTGTGTCCCTCTGATTTGGGTCACTCCTGGGTGTCAAATCTCAGTTCCACCACATGCCCCTAGCATCACCTTGCTTACATCTCTCTTCCATTTTTTTTTTCAAATTTTCAGGAAAGACCTTCTGGTATACACTGAGTGGGATGATGTTACTCTGTGCTCCGGTATCAAGCTTCAGGTTTATAGTTGTGGGCTTAATTTCTCACTCTCTTCCTGATCTCAATGGTTGTGTGAATTTTGGGGAAATGTTGCACCCAGACATTTCATGAGGTTGTATGGTTCCTGTGCCTATTGTGTTGTCAAACTCATCATCATGTTCCAGGGTGTGGATGCTTTGGTTTCTTTTCTTTCTCATTCGCCCTTCTGCTCGACATCTGGTAACTCCTTTACTATCTTCTTTCTTGGTTCTGCACACCTTCTCCCAGTGATTGGGCTTGGGACAAGCTCTGCAGTTTGAACCATAAATGGGCCATTTCCTTCTGTCTGTGAACTCATGTGGTCACCCAAAGCTCTTGCACATCTTTCCCTCTGTCTGGCCTGCATTCTTTTGTTGCAGTTTCACTGCATCAACCTGACTGCGTTTCCATTGATTTAAGTGAAAGTTAGCCGTTTGGGTGGTCAGCATCTTCATCTGTCTACTTGTGGCTTCATGTGCCCTGGCAGTGACCACAGCTTGTGATATTGTGAACTTATCCTGTCCAATCAGAGCTTTTCCGTACATCAGACTGTGCAGAGCCCCAAATGAGCTGATCTACCACCCTTTCATCTATTTCTTTGAATGTATATTTTGTTGGCTACCATTGTCAATCTTATTAAGAAACTGTCAACAGGCTTACATGGTTCCTGCCTCAGACTTTGAAATTCATATCGGTGGATCAGGTGGTTTGACTCTGGTTGGTGATGTATGCTGAATTTCTCAAAAGCTTTGACTGGGATTTTACAAATGAATCATCCTCACTCATTTTCCAGCTATTGGAAGTCTAAACCCGCCTCTCCTACCCACAAAAGGATGTAACTGACTCTTTTCTTTTCACTGGAATGTCTTTTAAAAAGCTATTGAATGTCAGTCTGCACTTTTGTTTAAACTTCTCAAATGCCTCTACCACATGATCGGCCTCCCAACTCATCCTGAGCTGGAGCTGCGCATTGATTGCTGTTGGGTGGCCATTTTGTTTTCACACCATTCACCCCATTTTTTCTCTGGCACTAATTCAGCTTAACATTTCTCAATCTAATTCAACATTTATTTGCTTTATAATGCTTGGGTTTTACTGACAAACACCTGCTGTCACCATGTTATGCCATGTGGCTCTCAGTCGTGACTGATGTGGCATCCTGGATATTTATGCATATATGCGCATAACAATATAGTTCCTAACTGTTTTCAAATAATACTACAAATAATAGTGTCTTTTTCCCCTCCGGAGGCTGATTTGAGGCCAGGAAGCAGACCCGATTCTTGTTTCCTGCCCCCCAGAAGTGAAAAGTCATCTCAAGGGACCTGGTCCTTTCCTGTAGGTACAGTCACCGTATCCTGATTTTAACCCTATGGTGTGAGTTCAGTCAGCGGGGCAGCCAAGGGAGATGTCGAACTCTGGCTATCCTCAGTGCAGAGCCTGAGACACTTTAACCCTTGGGCTTGATCTGCGTAGGCCCTGTCGCTCTCCTGTTCTAACCTCTGCTATCTGGCTGGTTGGGTGGGAGCAAGATTTTGTGGTGTTGTGCATTCAGGTAAATGATCGAGAGGGGAGGGATTTGGGAAGACGGTCTGGACTCAAGGGGCACAGCAACTGGGGGGGTGGGGGGGAGAAAATTACCCTACCTTTCTGGTCGCAACTCCTCATGTCCTTAGAACCTGATATGCTTATTGGTGTGGTCGTGGTAATGTCATTGGCCTCGTAATCTGGAAGCTCTGGGGACAGGGGTTCAAATCCAACCACAGCAGCTGGTGGAATTTAAATTCAATTATTAAATCTGGAATATAAAACCGGCCTCAGGAATGAAACTATCATCGATTGTTGTCAAAACCCATCCATCCACTAATGCCCTTTAAGGAAGGAAATCTGCTGTCCTTACCTGGTCTGACCTACAGACCCAAAGCAATGCAGTTGACTCTTAACTGCCCTGTGAAATGGCCTAGCAAACCACTCAGTCCAAGGGCAATTAGGGATGGGCAACAAATGTTGACCTTGCCAGCGGCACCCACATCCCGTGAAAGATTAAATAATATTTAACTACAGATTACATCGACCTCACTCACTCACTGAAGGGATTAAAGTCACAACCCACAGGGAAGCTACAGGCAGCAGACGGGAATCAGTTGAGTGACCGATCTTGCCTGAATTTCCATTGGGCATAGGGTTACCAACTATGGTGGGATGAAATCCTGCAGATTTGATCACATGACTTCCCACATCCTCTTGCCATTGGCCACCTGACACGTCCATCTTTGCGGTGGCCTGCCAATTGGAAAGCCAATTTGTATCTTAGTAACCTGCTTGGCTTTCAGTCCTTTATACCCTGTGTGGGAATACTTTTATAATTAATAATCCACAGTGTTCAAAAAAAGGAAAAACAGTTTTCTTTGCCCCTCCATGGTGTTTTTCTCCTGGGACTGTTGCTTGCAGCAGACCGCTGGAAAGGAATTGTCAATTCCTGGAGACTCCAGGCCAATCCTGGAGAGCTGGCAACCGCTAATCAGTCGGTCAGGGTTAAAATCTGGCCTGCATCCAGCTCAATCTGTAGCAGGCTGGAAGGGAGAGAGAGAGGAGAACTGGGTGTTGTTGCTTGTTAACAGTGCTGACTTTCCTCTGTTGAGAGACTGGAAGTTGTTTTTTTTTAAATTAAAATCTGTTCTCCAAGTGGAGAGACAACAGGACAAGTCCTGGGTTTGTCAGGGGCAGGAGGAGGAGAGGGAGGGAGAGAGAGAGAGAGAGAGGGAGGGAGGGAAGGCGTTGGAGGCTCATGAATAATTCACGACACTCGTCTGGCAATCAGCTGGAGGAAGTAGATGTGTCCTGTGTGGTGATGACAAGGCTGGCCATGGCTTTGTGAAACATGTTCAGGCAGCTTCTCCCCTCGACAGCCCGGCTGCAGACAAATGTAGAGTAGTCGGTAGTGTCTCTGCCTCTCCCCCCCCCCACTAACACATCATTGAAGCATGTGATTACTGAAAGGTAGGGGGTGGGGGGAGAGAAACAACTATCGAGTCTCCCTCAACATCAGGACGCAGATGCAGCCTTGTTGGAAAATGAAACTGCAGGTAATGCAATTTCTCTTTGTCTGTGGGAGTTCCTCGTGTACAATATTCATGGCCCCGGCTAGCCACAAAGCGGGGTAGCCGAGGGGAGGGGAAAACAGCCCCTTACAGTGCGGTGCTGTAGAATTACCCTGTCAATCCCTGTCGCCGCACAAAGAGAGAGACTGACGTGCAAGCTTCGCATCTTTATAATTTAGTGTTTTGTGTGTGTGTAATTTTGCTTTGATGAAGTTCCAGCCTCTTCTTCCTGTTACTGACCTAGTCTGATCTTGCTTCGGTTCTATTCTGGCTGGGCTTTTCAGATGTGCTTGTTTTTTTTTTTAACTGAACTATGAGTCGAATGCATTATTAATCTGCTGCCTGTATTATCACACGCAGTCCTAATCTTATTTTTAAAGCCCGAGTTTGCGGTGTGTCAGATGCTGAGCTCTCCCTTGAACGCAATTCATTCGTTTGGCGTTTTTCACCCCCACAACCACCACCCCCTCTCCTTTCTCTCTCCCCCCCTCTCTCTCTCTCTCTCTCTGAAAAATGCAGCTACTGTGGCTTGCACCTGGGTGGGGTGGGAGCTGTATTACCCCACACTCCCCAGGGTTTCATCCGAAGAGGGGAGGGATTCCCGAGCCTTAATCAAACCTGGATGCTGGGGCTATTGGTGGGGGTGTGGGGGGTGTTGAAGGTTTAGACTTGAGGCTGCTTCCAGTTCCTTCAACATGGACGTGGGCGCTGATCTGTCATTTGAATCTTGGCTGAGTGAATCTTCAGGGGAAATCCTGACCTTGAGCCTGGTTTAGCTGTTGTGTGTGTGTGTGTGTTTTTTCTTTCCCTCAAAAGCCTTTTTTTGTTTTGAATGCTGCATATTTGGCTTCAACAGAGGCTGTGTGGAGCTCCTACGCTTTGTGACTGGGTTCTTCAGCAGATGAGCGACCCTGGGTTTCAATGTACAAGACACCTTCTGTCTGTAACCCATTGAAACCTAGGCTACTGACAGTGGCGTGGGAGAGAGAGAGAGAGAGAGAGAGAGAGGTGAAACCTCCACTCCTCCATTATTCATGGTTGTGCTACCAAGAGGGTAATTCAAGGCACAACAATTTCAGGCGAATTTCCGAGGTGTTTGCCACAAACTCAGCATTTAATGAGACCATTTTAGGATCTGGAGTTCTGCTTTCTTTTCTGGAAGTGGGTTGTAAATCTTCCTTCAGGTCGAACAGCCTCTTTACTCTTACCCCCCCCCACCCACCCCATCCCCAGCAGTGAAATCCAATACAGGATGGAGAAGGATAAATGGAAATACTTGCATTTATATAGCGCCTACAGCCAGCCACTTTTCCAATGCAGCTGTCAAAACGTTGCATGACAAGCTCCCACAAGCAGCGGAGATAATGAGTGGATAATTAGTGATTTACTTTGGCTACTCCTGACAGGGTATGGGACAGCAGGAAGAGCTCTGAGCTAGTCCTCCAGGGATTCCCTTAGGTTTGCCTGCGGGATAGGGCCCACATAATCTTCAGCTCATCCAAAGCTCTGCCGCCTGTGTCCTTACTCGCACCAAGTGCCCTTCCCTTCACACCCCATGTGCTTGCTGACCTACATTGCCTCCAGGTCAGGCAATTCCAATCCCTCCCCAGCCTCGGCCCTCCCCGACTCTTGTGATCCCCTTCGGTCCCTCAATGCCCCCCCCCCCACCCCCCTCCCCCCGAGGTATCCGTGCTCATCCAATTCGCAAAGCCAAACGCTGCGGATGCTGGAGATCTGAAATAAAAACAGAAAGGGCTGGAAAAACTCAGGCCTAGCAGCATCTGTGGAGAGGGAAAGAGTTAATGGTTTGAGTCGAACAGGACTCTGTTCTGAAGAAGTCATTTTGGATTTGAAATGTTAACTCTGTCTTTCTCTCTGGAGATGCTGCCAGACCTGCTGAGTTTTTCCAGTGCTTTCTGTTCTCATCTGACCCTGGCTTCTTGAGCATCCCTGATTTTAATCGCTTCACCATTGGTGGCCACGCCATCAGCTGCCCAGGCCCTAAGCTCTGGAATTTCCTTTCTAAGCCTTTTTCCCCCTTTTAAGACGCTCCTTAAACCTAAGCTCTTTAATTAAGCTTTTGTCTACCAGTGCCTTATATGGCTTGGTATCCAATTTTATTTCATAATGCTCCAGTTAAGTGCTGCGCAACAGTTTATGATGTTAAAGGCACTATATAAATTCAAGTTATTGTTGCCACGAGCAGCACTTGAATCAGTTTTGCCACCTGGACTTAGGCTGAGCCTACCCATGAAGGCCTACTTGTTCGGACCCCCTCCCTCCCTCTTCCACCCTCCAATGCCAACTTTAAAGCACTCGCTTTCTGGGTTATTGCCACTGTGCAGCTGGGGTAGATTGGACAGACCCGCACCACAAAATCACCTCCATCTTTCTAACTGCTTAAATCTGGACCCTGGGATGCTTCCTCATCTCAGCAAGGTTACACTCCAGAGCTGTCAAAACCTAACAGGGATGTGGAGTCAGGCAGCTGGTGTTTTATGTGATGTCAGTGTTTAATCTGCACTCTTGTTTATTCTTGGTAACCTTACCAATCATTGCACTGTTACCAGCTAAGCCTTAACTAGCTAGCCGAGAGAGAGGGGGAAATAAAGAGAACCTTCCCTAGATATTTCTAACCAGAGTTGTTGTAAAAGTTTAGGAATTACAGTTATAAAATTGAAAATATATATTAAATTCATGACTGTAGATATCCTTTGGAACTAGCTGGGGCCTAATGGGAACTGTTTATTCTCTAATATGCTTCAAAATAGAGAGTGGAGCTTAACTGTTTGCAGGTAATGCAATAACTAACCTGGAGTACAGTTACTAGTGCAGCATTAACTAAACTGTACTTGTACAGCATGAACCTAATCTGTACAATTGTTACTTTGAGCTAATTCATAACATAGGTTATGTAGTGCTGTACCAGTGACTGTATTATAGTGTCCGGTAGAGCATTAACTAATCATTGCACAGCTTTAATTTGGAAAGGGCTGCAGGAATAGAGATACCTGGGGGTATATGTACACAAATCTTTGAAGGTGGCAGGGCAGATTGAGAAAGCAGTTAAAAAACACTCAGGATCTTGGGCTTTATAAATAGAGGCATAGGTGTGGATAAAGGGGAACCTGTGGATGTGGGTTTCCAGAAGGCATTTGACCTGGTGCCACATCGAAGGTTACTATGCAAAAATAAGAGCTCACATTGTAGGGGGTAACACACATTAACATGGATAGAGGATTAATTAGCTAACAAGACATGGAGAGTAGGCATAAATGGGTCATTTTCAAGTTGGCAAGAGGTGACTAGTGGAGTGTCACAGGGATCTGTGTTGAGGCCTCAACTGTTTTATAATTTATATCAATGACTTGGAAGAAGGGACCGAAGGAATGGTTGCTAAATTTGCTGATGATACAAAGACAGGTGGAAAAGTAAGTTTGGAAAAGCATGTAAGGAGTCTGCAAAGGGACATAGATTGAGTGAGTGGGCAGAAATTTGGCTGATGGTGTATAACGTGGGAAAATGTGAACTTGTCCACTTTGGCAGGAAGAATAGAAAAGCAGCAAATTATCTAAATAGAGAGAGATTGCAGAACTCTGAGGTATAGAGGGACCTGGGTGTCCTGGTACATGAATCACAAAAAAATCAGTCTGCAAGGTCAGCAAGTGATTAGGAAGACAAATGGAATGTAGTCATTTATTGCAAGGAGAATGAAATATAAAAGTAGGGCTGTTTTGCTACAGTTTTATAGGACATTGGTGAGACTGTGTACAGTTTTGGTCTTAGTTAAGAAAGGATACAAATGTGTTTGAAGCAATTCAGAGAAGGTTCACGTGACTGATACCTGGGATGGCGGGGGGGGGGGGGGGGGGTGGGGTGGGGTGGGTTGGGGGGGCGGTGGGGGGGTTGGGGGGGCAGGTGGGGGGGCGGTGGGGGGGGTGGGGGGCAGTGGGGGGGGTGGGGGGTGGGGGGGGTGGGGGGGTGGTGTGGGGGGGTGGGGGGGGTTGTGGGGGTGGTGTGGGGGGTTGGGGGGGTTGTGGGGGTTGGTGGGGTGGGTGGGTGGGGGGGGTTGGGGGGGTGGTGGGGGGGTGGTGGGGTGGGTGGGTGTTGGGGGGGTGGGTGGGTGGGGGTGGTGGGGGGGTGGTGGGGTGGGTGGGGGTTGGGGGGGTGTTGGGGTGGGTGGGGGTTGGGGGGGGTGGGGTGTGTGTGGTTGGGGGGGGGTGGGGTGTGGGTGGTTGGGGGGGTGGGTGGGGGGGGGGGGGTGTGGGTGGTTGGGGGGGGTGGGTGGGGGGGGTGGGGTGTGGGTGGTTGGGGGGGTGGGGTGTGGGTGGTTGGGGGGGGTGGGTGGGGGGGGTGGGGTGTGGGTGGTTTGGGGGGGGTGGGGTGTGGGTGGGGTGGGTGGGGGTGGGGGGGGTGGGTGGGGGTTGGGGGGGTGGTGGGGTGGGTGGGGGTTGGGGGTGGTGGGGTGGGGGGGTGGGGTGGGTGGGGGGGGGTTGTGGGGTGGGGGGTTGGGGGGGTGGGGGGGGTGGGGTGTGGGTGGGGAGGCGGGGGTGGGGGGGGGGGGGCGTGTTATCTTATGAGGAAAAGTTGGACAGGTTTGTACCCATTGGAGTTTGGAAGATTGAGAGGTGATCTTATTGAAACATATAAGATCCTGAGGGGACTTGACAGGCTGGATGCTGAAAGGATATTTCCCCTTGCAGGACAGGCACAGTTTAAAAATAAAGGGTCTCCCAATTAAGACAGAAATGAGGTGAAATTTTTTCTGAGGTTTGTGACTGTGGAACTCTTTCCCAGAGAGCAGTGGAGGCAGGGTCATTGAATATTTTAAGTCCAGAGTTAGACAGGTTCTTGACTAACAAGGAAGTCAGTTTATCGGGTGTAGGTGGGAATGTGGAGTAGAGGCCATAATCAGATCAGCCATGGTCTGATGAGTGGCAGAGCAGGTTCAAGGGTGTTGGTGCAGACTCGATGGGCCGAAGGGCCTCTTCTGCTCTGTGATTCTGTGAAGGGACCGAGTGGCCTACTCCTGCTCCAGATTCGTATGTTCATCTCACAGAAAGCAGGGAAGTTACGATGAATCTTCATAAAACACTGGATCAGCCTCAGCTGGAGTATTGTGTCTGATTTCAGGCACCGCACTTTAGGAAGTATGTGATAGCTTTTGGGAGGGTGCAGAAAAGATTGGTGTCAGGCATGAGGAACTTCAGTTATGTGAATAGATTGGAGAGGTTGGGGCCGTTCCCCTTGGACATGGGAAGGTTGAGGGGAGGTATTAGAGGCGTTCAAAATCATGAGGGGTCTGGACAGGCCTGAGAGAGAGAGAAAGAGTTGCCATTGACAGGGTGGAGAACCAGAGGATGCACGTTTGTGGTGATTGTCTAAAGAACCAAAGGTGACGTGAGGATAAACCTTTTTATGCAGTGAGTGGCTAGGCTGCTGAAGGCACTGCCTGAGAGGGTGGTGGACGCAGACTCAATCTGCCCAATTGAATCTTCAATCAATAGGGAATTGGGTAAGCACCTGAAGGAAAAAAAATGGCAAGGCTACAGGGAAAGGATGGGAATGGGATTAGTTACATTGCTCTGAAAGAGCCAACATGGGTGCAGTGGGCCAAATGGTTACAACACAGATGTAGACCATTCTATATGATTCTACTTGTACAAGACTAGCTAACCTATAATGTAGTTACTAAACCCCCCCACCCCCCCGCCCCCCTCCACCCCCCCCCCCCCCCCCCCCCCCCCCCGGTAACTAATGGGTACTATAGTTACTCATGGGCCTTCATTAATTGTAATTGCATTTCTATGCTGGTAACCTGCTTTGGTGAGGTCTCTGAGTTCAGTCTCCAAAATGGTTATTTTTTTTTTCTGTTTTCTGGCAAATGTAAGGGTCTATTGTCTTAATGAAGAGGAGGCAGGTTTAAGTAAGCAGGGACCTGTGGCACAGCTTAACAACAGGAGTTCAAACCGTAGGAGGGATGAAGGGCAGTAACAGCACAAGCTTAGTTGTATACTGGTGATTGGTATGTACATCTATATGTTGGAGGCGGTTCAGAAGATTGATATCTGGAATGAGGAAAGGTTAAACAGACTGGGCTTGTTTCCACTGGAGTTTAGAAGAGTGAGGGGTGACCTGATTGAAGTATACAAGATCCTGAATGGTCTCGACAAATTGGACGTGGAAAGAATGTTTCCTCTGGTGAGTGAGTCCAGAACCAGGGGGCACTGTTTTAAAATTAGGGGTCACCCTTTTAGGACAGAGATGAGGAGAAATGTTTTCTCAGAGGGCTGTGCGACTTTGGAACTCTCTGCCTCAGAAGGCGGTGGAGGTGGGGGTCACTGAATATTTTTAAGGCAGAGGTAGATAGATTCTAGTTAGGCAAGGGAATCAAAGGTCATCGGGGGGGGGGGTAGATGGGAATGTGGAACTTGACACACACAGATCAGCCATGATCTTATTGAATGGTGGAGCAGGCTCGAGGGGCCGAGTGGCCTACTCCTGCTCCTATTTCGTATGTTGGTATGTGTGTCAGCTGTGGCTCAGTCAGTAGCAGCCTTGCCTCTGAGTTACAATGTTCTGGGTTCAAATCCCATTCCAGGACTTGCAGGTGGTGCAGTGCAGCATGGAGGGAGTGCTGCACTGTTGGAGGTGCTGTCTCTCGAGCACGATGTTAAACTGAGGCCCCATCTGCCCACTCTGATTAAAAGATCCCATGGCATTATTTTGGAGAGGAGCAGGGTATTCTCTCTGGTATCCTGGCCAATATCAATCAACATCACAGAAAACAGATTATTGGCTCATTATCAAGTGGCTGTTTGTGGGTGCTTGCTGTGCAAAACTTAGCTGCGCCATTTCCTACATTACAACAGTGATTAGGCTTTCTTGGCTGCGAAGCACTTTGGGATGTCTTGAGGTTGTAATGTAATATGGCTGATAATTTGCGCACAGCAAGCTGCCAAAACAGCATGAAATAAATGACCAGAGAATCTGTTTTTAAAGTTCTGCTGAAAGGTCATCGACCTGAAACATTAATTCTGTTTCTCTCTCTGCAAATGGTGCCAGACCTGCTGAGTGTTTCTAGCATTTTCCGCTTTCAGCATCTGTTCTAAGGTATTGCACGAGGGATAAGTGTTGGCCAGGGTACAAAAAGAGAGCAGGGGGAGGTCTTCCAGAAAAGATCCTTGGGATTTTTTTTATATATCCACCTCAGAGACCAGACCGGGCTTCAGTTTAACGTCTCATCCAAGAGATGGCACCTCTGACAGTGCAGCTCTCCCCTTAGCACTCCACTGGAGCGTCAGCCTGGATTATTTGCTTGAGTCCCTGGAGTGTGGTTTGAACCTACAGCCATCTGAATCTGAAGCACGAGTGCTCCCCACTGATCCACAGCCAACCCTGTTAGGCTATTGTGAGTTTGTGCTGATGTCAGTAATCTGCAGATTTTTCCGTTGCTAATTCTGAGCTGTCCCTTGATGTGCACGTTGGTTCTGGGGTGTTGGAGATGGACTTTGTCAAGCTGCCTAAAGTCATGACAGCAACAGGATTAATTGTTACTTTCCTGAGCTTTTCAGCATCACCATGGCTGAATTGGTAGCAGTCTCAACTCTGAGTCACACGTTTACATTCTGCTCTAGCCTGACACTCCAATGCAGTACTGAGGGAGTGCTACACTGTCTGAGGTGCCGTCTTTCTGATACAATGTTAAACAGATGCCCCACTGCCCCCTCCTACAGCACCATTCGCAGAAGATCATGCGCTAATGTTTGTCCCCACCCAAACAGCACCACAAAAGCAACTTATTTGGTCATTCCTCACAATGGTATTTGTCGTGTGCAAATTGATTGCCGTGTTTCCTTACATTACAACAGTGACTACACATCAAAAAGCACTTCTTTGGCTGTAAAGTGCTTTTTGGAAGGCCTGAAGTCAGGAAAGGCGCTTTCTAAACCGTTGTGTGTGTTAAGTGCTGTGGGTCAAAACCATGTCTCCACGTGGTTCTGAAGAGTCTGTGGGGCTGTCAGTGAGGACTCTAGAGCCACAGTTGTTAACCTCTGCAGGGATCCTACCTGGATCTATGAGCATTACTGCTCTTTTCTGTCTGGATGGCTTTACTTACTTCTGCAGTCATGGGCACCTTATCCGTTTAATTTTGTTGTGTCTGTTGTGTGACTATTGAAGGCTTTGTCCATAAAGATAGCATGATCACAGCCATTGAGTAGGGCATCAAGGTAGGCACATTTGCATGTAGTGTGTATGCTAGTGGCTATTATCTCTTGCTGCGTATGATAGGAGTGCCCTGTCCACTCTGGCCTGCCTGGGAATTTGATTTCACCAGTGGCGATCCTAAATCACACAAGTCCCATTTACCCATCATCCTTGTGATTGTTGCCTTACATTGGCTCCTGGTCTTGTGGAGTTATTGGAGGGGGTGATGAAAGGGGCCAGAACTGGAGGAGGTTGCAGAGATAGGGAGGGGGTGAGGCCATGGAGAGATTTGAACACCAGGATGAGAATTTTCAGTGTGTGTTATAAAACTTAAGGTACTTTTCCTTCTATATAATTAAGTCAGTGCCTAATGCTTGTTCAAAGGACGTCACACCTCATAAATTCAGTTTGAGACAAAATATCATTCTTGGTTCCAATCCCCTGTGGACCAAAACACACACTGTGAGAGAAATCATGGCATCAAACAATGCATTACTCAGGAACTACAAGAACTACTGCAAACAATGGAAAAGCTACCAATTATAGGACAACAAAAAGCAACTAAGCAAATTGTTAAACCATTTTTCCTGACCATGATCATCCATTTTGATGATCTGCAAGCTAACCTGTACCCACTTATTACATGAAACCAAAAATATATCAAACACCCAGAAACTTAAATCATTCGCACAACAATCTGTAAGATTGTTCAGGTCCTGTGGTTTCTGTCAAGTTGTACTCCCACAGGCCTAACACTTACAAGGGGCCTGTGGTTTGACTTTGCACCTGGAGCCTGGCTTTGTTCAGATGACCTTTTTTTTAGGTCTCTTCTCAGGAGTGTCATTGCCCTGCCAATAACAGAGTGTAAAGGGAAGTGGCCAGTGGAGGGGAAAGACAAAGAGAAATAGTGAAACAGGTGTTAAAACAGATTGTCGGCTGAGCAAGAAGCTTGAAATGAACCTCGGCCCATTCGAGTGTTAAAAATATGAAAACAATGGGAGCTTCTTCACCATTTCAGGTTCAAGAACGACAGGCTTGTGGCTTCAAACTGAGGACAACAGAAGAAAATGGTCAATGCAGGCAGGTTTTATAATAAATGTTAAGGAACATGCAGAGCAGCAAGGGTGGGGAAGTAGAACTGGGGTTGCCAGTTTTGATTGGATGTAGTCCTGGAAGTTTCATCACATGACCTCTAGCCATTCTGTCCCCGCACTCTGGTATTGTCCGTCAGATGTGTCCACCCTCCTGGTGCCCCATTGTCATCCAAACAGACTCTTTGTCACGGGTTGGATGAACCTTGGCTACCAGCCAAATGGCCGTTTTCCCATTGCCAGTATGTTTAGTGTTTGAGAGATTAATCTTTAGTTAAACTCCAGGACCAGCTAGGAGGGTTGGCAACCCGAGGGAGAATGGGGCTCGAAGTCGAGGGTCAGACAGAGATTGGACAAGTTCCTGGAGTTCTTGGTCCTGGCCCTAAACCATTTGGTTCCCTGCACCCACCAATCCAGTAAAACACAGACTCGGGCTAAAATGCACAAAGAAGTCAGCCTCTGGAATGTCTACACGCTTCATTAATAATGAAGGAAGCCATATCACAGAGATTCATATTACCTTTGCTCCAGAGCTTTATCACCGCTCAACAAACCCAGTGTTTTGGAAAAGTGGAACACTGCGGGTGCTGGAAACCTGAAATAAAAACAGAAAAATCAGGAAATGCTCAGCAGGTCTTTCAGCAGCTGCAGAGAGAGAAACCCAAGTTATCGTGACGAGTCAATGCCCTTTCAAGGGAACCTTAAAACTGGTGATCTGGTCGTTTACTTCATGCTGCTTCTGGGAGCTTGCTGCCTGCAAATTGGCTGCTGTGTTTTCTACACTGTACAGTGACTGCGCTTCAAATGACAAAACTTAATGGAACCTGTGAACTGCCAGGCAAGTGTCAGCATTTATATTGTAAACAATCGATGATTCAATCCCTTTTTACAGTACTTTTAAAGGCTGGAATATTTTGTTGTCAAAATTTTATGTGCTGTTTCTGTGTTATGAGTTTTACAGGGAGGGGGGCTTTGTATCCTGCTTGGGGCCCCAGACCCTCTAGGCTCGTAAACTAATCCCCTTCCCAGCAGGTTCCTGGGCTGTTAGATTTAGAAAGGCATGCGGGTGATTTTGAGCAAGGTTGGATGGAGAGGGACGAATGGCCTCCTCCTGCCTGAACCTGTGTGAGGCTAAAATGGCGTTTCTCTATGAGTGAGAAACAGTGGGGACGGCTTGTAAAAAAAATGGGACTTTTAATCTTTTAATGACCCGTTCAGTGTTTGAGCTTATTTAAAAAATTTTCGAATTGTCATTAGTTATTGCAAGTCATTGGTCTGGTGAAGTGTACAAATGATGAAGAAGAGAAAGACAGACTTGACTTTGTAAAACACCTTTTACGACTTCTGGTGGCCCCAAAGTCTTCTGAAGTCTCTGTTGTAATGCAGGAAATGCGGTAGCCATTTTGCGCACAGTAAGCTCCCACTAATGACCAGTGAGAAAATGACCAGTTGATCTATTTTAGGTGTTGGTTGAGGGCTGAATGTTGGTCAGGACACCGAATGAATGACATAGCAGTAGTGGCAGAATTCACACTCCTGCCATTCATAGTGGGCATGGGAAGGTTTGTCCCAGTGTGGGGAAGTGGTGATCAGGCAAGAGGTTAGTTTGACTGAAACATAGGAAGTTTATCAATGTACTTGATGAACATAAATTCCCCTTAGCAATGGGAACAACAACTTTTGGCTTAGAATTTTAATCTAATATCTTAAACAATAACATTTAAGATTATGCTGGAAATAATCCCTCCCCACCCCCGCCCTGCATTTGTAAATTTTCTGCCTGATTCTCATCTGTGTCACAGTACGGTCTGGTAGTTCTTAGGGAGTGTGAAAATTAAAGCATTTTTTTTCCCCTATATTCTTTAGTGGGATGTGGGCATCGCTGGCAAGGTCAGTGTTTATTGCCCATCCCTAATTGCCCTTTAACTGAGTGGTTTGTTAGGTCATTTCAGAGGGCAGTTCAGAGACACCCATGTTGCTGTGGGCCTGAAATCACAGGTAAAGACAGCAGGTTTCCTTCCCTAAAGGACGTTAGTGACCCAGATTTAGGTTTTTACAACAATCGATAATAGTTTAATGGTCACCATTACTAAGAACAGCTTTCAATCCTAGACTTTATTAATTGAATGCCTTGGTGGGATTTGAACCCATGTCTCCCAGGGTATCAGTCTGGGCTTCTAGACTACTAGGCCTGTGCCATTACCACTACTCCACCATCCCCCTTTGACTGGTACGTTGAGCTTGTCTGCTCCTCAATAGGAGCAGAAGTTTCCACATAAATGGTTGAAGTGGATCCAAAGCCCTTGAGAATGAGGACCAGGTCCTTTGGAGTGGGTGGGGTTCGAGGGTGGTGTGAGGGGCATTTCTAAAGTTAAGGGAGTCACTTTATCTGTATGTTTATCACTTTCAACATGTAATCCTGAATGTCTTTTTTTTTCAGTTGTGATTCTGCGCTAATTCATTTGAGGGCGGGCACCATTAGATAATGGAACAGATCTCCCTTCAGAGGTGCCAGGTTTGCACCAAGCATTCCCAGGGAAGGGTTAACTCCCAAATAAAGCATTGTCTACCCCACTCCAACAAGAAATGCTCCAATCTCGTGAGAGAGACCTCCTCACCAGCCAATTTTAGGAACTTTCTAAATGAAAAAGCTAACATAGGGTAGGTTTTGGTTTCACAGAGGCCTGTTTATTTTCCTCTTCCTTTTTTTGGTAGCCAGTTGACTCATATTAAAAGTGTCTCTAAAGCAAAAGTTCAGAGAAGTTTCTACGAGCTACAACCTGCCCTGATACTACCTCCCACCTGCTCCAAGGAACGCACCCCTTGTTCCAGTTTGACAAGAGGTGGTCAGCTAGTTGAAGTCTCCTGTGCCTAGTGCTACATGAGACATTGGACACTGCTGCTTGTCCAGAACTTGGATTGGAATACCCTCTAACCTCACATCTTCATGTATATGGGTGGTTCCCCAGAGTTGATACTTACATTTGCCAGTCTGTAACCAACATGACTTGACTTGGCGTTGTCACTGTAACCAAGGGAATGTATTTATTCACCCGATTTACAATCCCCACTCCCTCAGCTAAAAGCACACCATTTACCAGGATGGAGAACTGGGAATGTCCTAGACCTTATCCAGCCAGAATCACCCTGAAGAAAGAAAGACTTGCATCTCTATAACATCCTTCAAAATGGAATAACGCACTTTACAGCCAGTGAAGTTCTTTGGGGAGTGTTGTCATTATTGTAATGTAGGAAAGGTGGCAACCAATTTGTGCACAGCAAGCTCCCACCAACAGCAATGTGATCATGACTGGATAACCTGTTTTTGGTGCCAGTTGAAGGGCAAAATGTTTGCCAGGGCACTAGGAAGGTTTCCACTGTTCTTCAAAATAGTACCAGGGGCTCTTTCAACACCCACTTGAGAGGGCTGATGGGGCATTCAGTTTAACATTTCATCCAACAGTCAGCGCCTCTGACTGTGTAGCACTCTCTCAGTACTGGCAATGGCAGTGTACACCCAGGTTTTGTGCTGAAGTCTCTGGAGTGAGACTTGAGGCTATGTTGGCCTGATGACCTCCTGGCTTGGAGACGAGATCACTAAAGGCTAACACCTCATGGTCAAGCCTGCGTGGTTATCAGGAGCTGAGTGGGAAAGATCTCCGCCTCCATAACAAGTCTACCAGTCCAAGGCCGACTAATGAACCAGGTTGACTAGCCTTTTATGAGCTGCGACTACGGACCTAGCTGCCATAGCTCACTGAGACTGTCCCAGAGGTCACACTCCACTCCAGGCTTCCATCACCACACATACCACCTTGGAGCCATCTCTTCATTCCCTGTCACAGAGGAGACCTATTATGTGGTGATCAGACAACTGAGAATTGTGTGCTTGAACCTTTGTTGTTAAACAGGGAGCCTGGAGCTCCTGGCACGTGGCATGGCAGTAGGGTAACTTTCATGAAGTATCCAAGGCCGTTGGTACCATCATCAATGCAACACAACAGACCACAGCTTAATGATCTCACCATTGGATTTATGGAGCTTCAACAGTGGTTGCTTATCTCTGTGAACCAGACTTGATGGACACCAAACCTTGGATAAACGGATATGTGTTTTCACACAAAACCCTTTGTTCATAACTTCCAGCAACTTTTCCAAGCCTTTGTTTTCTCATCAGTGACATCTATCTACAGTGCTACTTTGACAGGTACCAGACACCATTATATTGCAGACATCTGAGTTGAATACAATAAGCAAAGATCAATTGCACATCATCACTAACAAGACCCACACCACAAGGGCTGCAGCTGTTAAAGAAGATGGCTTCTGTGCCTAAGGATGGGCAATAAATGTTGACTTTGCTGGTGACATCACATCTGAAGAACAAATTAAAAAATAAAAAGAGTTTAACTGCCTTCCTTAACATTTAGAATTCTGCAAAGGAGGACCAAGACATTGATTAAGAGGCTAAAAATAGAGTAGGAGAGTAAACTCGCAGGGGACATAAAAGTGGACTGCAAAAGCTTCTATAAGTATGTAAAAATAAAAAGAATTGGTGAAGACAAATGTAGGTCCCTTATAGTCTGAAACAGGAGAATTTATAATAGAGAACAAGGAAATGGCAGAGCAATTAAACAACTACTTTAGCTCTGTCTTCACAGAGCAAGACACAAATAAATTCCCAGAAATGCTAAGGAACCAAGGGTCTAGTGAGAAGGAGGAATTGAAGGAAATTAGTATTACTAAAACAATAATGTTGGAGAAATTAGTGAGACTGAAAGCCAATAAATCCCCAGGGCCTGATAATCTGCATCCCAGGGTACTAAAGGAGGTGGCCATGGAAATAGTGGATGCATTGGTTGTCATCTTCCAAAATTCTGTAGATTCTGGAACAATCCCGGCAGATTGGAGGGTGGCAAGTGTAACCCTGATATTTGAAAAAGGAGGGAGAAAACAACGAAGTACAGACCGGTTAGCCTAATGTCAGTAGTAGGGCAAATGCTAGAATCTGTTTATAAAGGATGAGAGAACAGGACAAACAGGGGAGGATTTTCGGGTCATTGGGTGGAAGCGGTGAGCGGGTCTGGGAGCTGCCTCGGGGAGCTGAAGAATTTCAAAATCAAAAATAAAGAATATGAAATGCGGAAGTAAATATCCACATGTCGCACTCACTCGTCTAAACATAAGCATTATAAAAATTCCGCCCAAACATTATTTTGTAATTAATCTCGGAAACCTCATCCCACCCATGGGTGAGGTTTCCTCAAAAATCCCAAGGCCACCTGGGATTCGCCCAAAAAAAATCGCTCGTTCTTAATACATTAATGGCCTTAATAGGCCTCTTCATTGTCGGTGGGCGCGCTGCCAACTCTTGCACGTGCCCACCGACCGAAATATTATGCGAGCGCGTGATGACATCGCCTGACATCATTATGGGCTATTTTACGCCCGCTCGGGGTGGGTTTGCGTCTGCCCAGGGGGTGTTGTAAAATTCTGCCCTTAGAAAGTATCAACAGGATTAGGCAAAGTCAACATGGATTTACGAAGGAGAAATCATGTTTGACAAACCTCCTGGAAATTTTGAGGACAGACCTAGTAGAATAGACGAGGGAGAACCAGTGGATATGGCGTATTTGGATTTTCAGAACGCTTTTGATAAAGTCCCACATAAGAGGTTGGTGCGCAAAATTAAAGCACATGGGATTGGGGGTAATATACTGGCATGGATTGAGAATTTGTTTCCTAGTTCAGTAACTGAGTAAGAATAAATGAGTCTGTTTCGGAGTGGCAGGTGGTGACTAGTTGAGGTACCGCAGGGGTCAGTGCTTGGGCCCCAGCTATTCACAATATATATCAATGATTCGGGTGAGGAAGCCAAATGTAATATTTTCAAGTTTGCTGACGACACAAAATTAAGTGGGAATGTGAGCGGTGAGGAGAATATTAAGAGGCTTCAAGGCGATTTAGACAAGTTGAGTGAGTGGGCAAATACATGGCAGATGCAGTATAACGTGGATAGGTGTGAAGTTATCCATTTCCTAGGAAAAACAGAATGGCAGAGTATTAGTTAAATGATGATAGATTGGGAAATGATGCATAAAGGGATCTGGATGTCCTTGTACAATCATTGAAAGCAAGCATGCAGGTGCAGCAAGCAGTCAGGAAGGCAAATGTTGGCCTATGTTGCAAGAGGATTTGAGTACAGGAGCAATGATGTCTTACTGCAGCTGTACAGTGCCTTGGTGAGACCACAACTGGAGTTTTGCGTGCAGTTTAGGTTTCCTTACCTAAGAAAGGATATATTTGCCATAGAGGGAGTGCAGCAAAGGTTCACCAGACTCATTCCTGGGGTGGCAGGATTGTTGTAAGAGGAGAGATTGGGTTGACTGGAGTTGGAGTTTAGAAGAATGAGAGGGGATCTCATTAACACATATAAAATTCTGACAGAGCTGGACAGACTGGATGCAGGGCTGATGTTTCCTCTGGCTGGGGGGGTCTAGAACAAGGGGTCGTGAACTCAGGATACAGGATCGGCCATTTAAGGTTGAGATGAGGAGAAACCAGTATGGTGAAACTGTGGAATTCTCTACCACAGAAGGATGTGGAGGCCAAGTCACTGAATATATTTAAGAAGGAAATAGATTTCTGGATCTAAAGGTGTCAAGGGGTATGGGGGGAGAGAACGGGAGTAAGGCGTTGAGATAGAGGGTCAGCCATGACCATATTGAATGGCAGAGCAGGTTCGAAGGGACTAATGATCTACTCATGCTCTATTTTTTATGTTCACTGTCATTACCATCACTGAATCCCCTACCAGCAACATCCTGGGGTTACCATTGACCAGAAGCTTAGTTAAACCAACCCGTTATAAATGCTGTGGCTACAAGAGCAGGTCAGAGGTTGGGAATTCTGTAACGAGTAACTCGCCTATTGAGCCCCAAAACCTATCCACCATCTGCAAGGCACAAGTTAAGAGTGTTGCCAGGGTGAAGATGCAACAACACACGGAGTTTAACGCCATCCAGTGAAAAGCTCTCTGCTTGATCAGCAGCCCATCTATCAGTTTAAATGTCCATTCCCTCCACCACCGCCATCACACCATGGCTGTACTGTGTACTATCCCCAGGGATGCACTGCAACATTTAGCCATGGCTTCTTTGACTGTACTTTCTAAATCTGCATCCTCTACCACCTTGAAGGACAAGGGCTGCAGGTGCCTGGGATCACCACCGCCTGCAGGTTCTACACGATCCTCACATAGAAATCTATTGCTTTTTTTTTCATTGTCACTTGGTCAAAATCCTGGAACTCCCATAAACTATGTTGGAGCTGTACCTTCACCATATGGGCTGTGGCTCACCAGAATCTTCTCAAAGGACTATTGGGATGGGCTATAAATATCAACCTTGTTAGCATGCAGGTACTGCACGTAATTAGGAAGGCAAGTGGAATGTTGGCCTTCATTGCAAGCAGGATAGAGAAGTCTTGCTGCAACTGTATTGGGCATTGGTGTGTTTACACCTGGAGTAGTTTTGATCTCCCCATTGAAGAAAGGATATACTTTCATTGGAGACAGTACAGAGAAGGTTCACTAGACTGATTTCCTGGGATGAAGGGTTTGTCTTATGAGGAAAGGTTGAGCAGGCTGGGCCTATACCCATTGGAGTTTAGAAGAATGAGAGACGATTTTGTTTAAACATATACAATTCTGAGGGGTCTTGACAGGGTAGATGCAGAGAGGATGTTTCCCCTCATGGGGGAACCAGCCTCTGCATTCAAAGGATCATCGTCCGCCAACTCCAGCATGATGCCAGCACCAAACACATCTTCCCCTCACCCTGTCGGCATTCCATAGGGACTGTTCCCTCCGGGACACCCTGGACCACTACTCCATCACCCCCAGCCCCTCATCCGCTCCCCACAACACCTTCACGTGCAATCGCAGAAGGTGCAACACCTGCCCCTTTACCTCCTTCCTCCTCACTGTCCAAGGGTCCAAACACTCCTTCCAGGTGAAGAAACACTTCACTTGCATCTCCTTCAATTTGGTCTACTGCATTCGCTACTCCCAATGTGATGATCACTACGTTGGGGCGACCAAACGCAGACTGGGTGATCGTTTTGTGGAACACCTTTGGTTTGTCTGCAAGCATGACCCAGACCTCCCTGCCACTTGCCATTTCAACACACCACCCTGCTCTCATGCCCACATGTCCGTCCTTGGCCTGCTGCATTGTTCCAGTGAAGCTCAACGCAAACTGGAGGAACAGCACCTCATCTTCTGACCAGGCACTTTATAGCCTTCAGGACTTAACTTTGAGTTCAACAACTTCAGACCATGAACTCTCTTCATCTTCACCCCTTTTTTTTTTACACCTTTTTAAAAAAATTCTTTTTTTATTTGTTTATTTTTATTTTTATTCATTATTTTATCCCTTTTTCTATCCTCCCCCCACCCCCCCCAAAGGGCGATCTGTCACTTGTTCTATGTTGTTCTTTCCTTATGGTCTTATCAGGGAGAAGGTGGGAGAATGGGGTTGAGAAACTTATCAGCCATGATTGAATGGCGGAGCAGACTCGATGGGCCGAAGGGCCTAATTTCTGCTCCTATGTCTTATGGTCTTCACAGAATGCTGACCCTTGTTCTGCTATTCACACATTCTGCTTTCTTGCCTTTATACCACCATCAGCATCTTTTTTAGTCTTCACCACTACCATTCACACTCCCTTTGTCTTGTGCCCATGACTTCTTTGACTCTCCTTAGCCCCCACCTCTCGCTGACCTTCTATCCTGTATTACCTGCTCCATCCTCCTTAAACAGTATAAATTTCATCACATTTCTACTTCTCTTTAGCTCTGAAGAATAGTCATACGGACTCAAAACGCTAACTCTGTTTCTTCACAGATCAGCTGAGTTTTTCCAGCATTTTCTGTTTTTATCATTGAAAGGTACTCAGTTGCTTGTAAAGAGCTTTGGAACCACCCTGAGGTCACGAAAGGCGCTGTACAAATGCAAATCTTTCTGAAGTGCAGAGGCTCGATGGGCAACTGTTCCACGTGATGTGAGAATGAATTGTATGAATGAGGAAGATCCCAGCTTTCTGTTCCTCGTCATTGTTGTATCAAATTGTCTACACTGGGATGGAGTTTGGTAGCTAAAACTGGTGGATGTTGGGCAGGAAGGAAGTGGCTTAACTACGCAGTGACCCATGGTCGAACAGCTTGTCTAGGCACGTACACAAAGCCTGAGCAATTAGACCACGTGTAGAAGGTGTCTAACTCTCCTTGAAAGCTCCCCCGTACAGGTCAGAACTGACGAGAGGCCAGATGGGAGAGATTTGTAGGCAAAAACGGTGTTTGTGTTGGCTCGCAATGAGTCTTGGGTTTCATTTTACTTGCAAAGGTAACTTCAAAACCTGTAATCAGCTTTGTGGTATGCAGTGATCACTCATACATGCTCCTGGGATGTATGGTTGCCTAGCAACTGTTGCACAGGTGATTTCCTTTGTGACTTGTTCCAGATTCAGATTGCCAAACTAGAGAAACCCAGTGTTCACATTGAACATGCTGAACGTTAAGGGCTCAGCTCCTTCATGTCAAATATCTGCCTGTATGCTGTACACAGTACAGCCTTAGTAGCCAAATCATTGTCTTTGCCTGGAATGTTGGGCTACCTGGTTTAGGCACTGTTAGAGACACTATAGGGTGTAGATATCCACAAATATAACCACCTGCAATACCTTCCCAGTAAGGGAGCCATGTGTATCTCACCCTAAGAAAAAACTTGCATTTCTATAAGCACCTTTTTCATGATCTCAGGCTCTCCCAACACGTTTTACATTCAATGAAGCAGCTTTTGAATTATAGCCACTGTTGTAGTGTGGAGAGCGTAGCAGCCAAGTTGTGCACAGCAAGCTCCCACAAACAACAATACAACAACAACATCTTGCATTTATGTAGCACCTTTTTAAAAAATGCAGATAAACATCCCAAGATGCTTTACATGAGTGCCATCAAACAAAATTTGATGCTGAGCCACTTGAGATATTCAGACAGGTGACTAAAAGCTTGGTCAATGAGATGTGTCTCTGAAAGTGGAGTCACAGGTAGACAAGGTTTTAAAGAAAGCTTTTGGCATACTGGCCTTCATAAATCAAAGTATTGAGTATAGGAGTTGGAATGTTATGGTGAGGTTGTATAGGACATTGGTGAGGCCAACTTTGGAGTATTGCGTGCAGTTCTGGTGGCCTAACTACAGGAAGGATATCAGTAAGATTGAGAGAGTGCAGAGAAGATTTACTAGGATGTTGCCGGGTCTTAAGGAGTTGAGTTACAGGGTAAGATTAAACAGGTTAGGACTTTATTCCTTGGAGCGTAGAAGAATGAGGGGAGAAATGATAGAAGTTTACAAAATTATGAGGGGTATAGACAGAGTAAATGCGAGTAGGCTCTTTCCACTTAGATTAGGAGAAATAAACATGAGAGGACATGGCTTTAGGGTGAAAAGGGAAAGGTTTAGGGGGAACATTGGGGGGAACTTCTTCACTCAGAGAGTGGTGAGAGTGTGGAATGAGCTGCCATCTGACGTGGTAAATGCGGGCTCACTCTTAGATAGATGCATAGATGGGAGAGGTCTGGAGGGTTATGGATTAGGTGCAGGTCAATGGGATTAGCGGAATAATATTTCGGCACAGACTAGAAGGGCCGAATGGCCTGTTTTCTGTGCTGTAGTGTTCTATGAGTGTCTTTGGTTCTTTGAGTGTCTTACAGGAAGGGACAGAGAGAGAGAGAGAGAGTGAGAGGGAAAGAGATGGAGGGAGGGACAGAGAGAGACAAAGGGGTTTAGGGAGGGGGCTTCGGACCCATGCAACTGAAAGTAATATTACAATAACCAGGTAATCTGCTTTTGTAATGTTGGGTGAGAGGTGAACGTTGTCTAGAGCTCTGGAGAGATCTCCCCTGCTCCTCTTCAAAGTAGTGCCATGGATTTTTAAAGTCCACTTCAGAGCCATAATTACGTCCTCTGTCAGTAATGTGCTGAAGTGTCAGGCTGGTTTACGTGCAACCCACTGACTCCAAGGCAAGAGCGCTACCCACGGAGACAGGAAGCTGTATAGATTTTTCTACGTATGGGCTTTTCTGTATATGGATGGCTGACTCTGGCTTGTGTGAATTTGCTAACTTTGGAAGGACTTGCTGAATGTGATGCTGTGCTTCCTGATATTGGGGCAGGATATTGCCTTCAGTCAATGCCTTTCCCCATTATTGAGGGGTGGATTTCACGCCAGTTGCCAACCATCAACTAACTTTTTTAGAAGTTGGCCTTTCTGAACTTGTTCAACCATGTTTCTTAGTCCTTCCCTCCACCAGCCATGCCCTCACCCCACCACCTCCTGTTCAACCTCCGGGGTCCGTTGCCCTTATTCCTACTTGTTAAGTGCCCTGGGGTAGTGTTTGCATCAAAAACACGACAAGGAAAGCAAGTTGTTAATTCCTTTGAAGAAAATGGTTGAAGGCAGCAGGGCAGGCTGAGAAAATGGTTGTAAAGTCGTACAGGGCCCTGGGTCTTATAAATAGAGGCATAGAGTACAAAACCAAGGAGGTTATGGTGAACCTTTATAAAACCCTGGTCCAGCCTCAACTGGAGTATTGTGTCCAATCCTGGGCACCGCACTTTAGGGAGGATTTGAAGGCATTGGAAAGGGTGTAGAAAAGATTTACAACAATGGTTCCAGGCCTGAGGGACTTCAGTTGCACGGATAGATTGGCCAAGCTGGGGCTGTTCTCCTTAGACAAGAGAAAGCTGAGAGGAGATTTTGATAGCGGTGCTTAGAACCATGAGGGATCGGGACAGAGTAGATGAGGAAAAAAAATTTCCATTGATAGAAGGGTTGAGAACCAGAGGACACCGATTTAAGGTGATTGGCAAAACAACTAAATGCAGCGTGAGAACTTTTTTTTTAACACAGTGGTTAGGACCTGGAATGCACTGTCTGAGAGTGTGGTGGAGGCAGAGTCAATTGTGGCTTTTAAAAGAGAATTGGATAATTATCTGATGTTTTTTAAAAAAAACAAATTGCAGGATCATGGTGGGGGAGTGGGACCAGCTGTGGCGCTCTTGCTGCCACAAACCCGATGGGCCAAATGGCCCCTTCTGTGCTGTAATTATTCTATGATTCTAAGCTCGGAGGAATCATTAAATCAGAACTATTAGATCGGGAAGGATTTGACCGAGAGGGACCCTAACGGAAGTGCACAAGTGCAAAAATGCCAAATGTCAAACGACCACAACAATTTTATGCTATAGGTGTTGCCATGGAGAAATCAATGGGAAACTATAGGTGAACAATCCTGAATGTGCTAATAGCTACACTAACAACTAATTAAAGATAATCAGTTGAGCTCCTTACATGGCTCATTTATGCTTGCTATATATATTCAAATACACAGACCTATTCTCTGCAAACAAAAGCAATACGTTCAAGCTTCGTGCCTTTTTGAATTGCTGGATCTTGAGGAGCCTGTAGTTCCCCGATGCTTTCTCCATGGCAAAATCTCAGCCAATCAGTGTCGACTTGCCAACCAATCAGCACATTTTTCTTCTGTAGTATAAATTGTTGTGATAGTTTGAAATTTGCCATTCTTGTGTTTGTCCTGATGAGTGCAAGTGCAAGCTTCGGCAACATGTCTCTCATTTCAGCAAGCTTCAAGCGACTAAGTGTACAAGTATAGGTAATGGTTATCTAAAGCACCGCGTCAAATTCAATCAACAACGACAACAGCTTGCATTTATATAACGCCTTTAACATAGTTAAACATTCCAAGGAGCTTTACTAAACAACACAGAGTCACGTAAAGGGATACTAGGACTGGTGACTAAAAAACTTGCCCGAAGAGGTTAGTTTTAAGGAGCATCTTAAAGGTGGAGAGATGGGCAGAGAAGTTCAGGCTAGGAATTCCAGAGCTGAAGACACAGTGGCTAATGGCAGAGTGATGAAAACCTGGGATGTGCAAGAGACAAATTTTAAAAATATTTAAAGCAGGAAGCATGGCTAAAACACCTAAAAGACCAATTTGGCACAAATCGCAGGGAAGGTTTCACACACGGTGCTTGACACGGGAGTGATTTTCAAGGCAAACAGTGGGAAGTGCCAATCCTCAAGGATTGGTGCTGGGACCATTTACCCGACTTGGGAATCGGGAATTACAATTTCAAAATTTGCAGATGACACCAAATTGTGGGGCGTGGTTAATGCGATGGAGGACTGCGAGACCAAATAAGGAGAATGGGCATGTGATTGATAAATCACCTTCAGTGTAGGTGAGTGCGAAGTGATATATCAGGGACGCCACATAATCATTGGAAAATGGGGTCTAAATGGGTAGGGGAGCAGAAGGATCTGGGGGTGCCAGTACATAAATCATTAAAGTAGTATTGCAGGTTAATAATGTCAGAAACAAAGCACTGGGGTTTGTTTCTGGAGGGAGAGGCTTGAAAACAGGGAAGTTATGTTAGACTTTTTGTAGAACCTTGGTTAGCCCACACTTTGAATACTGGACAGTCTAATCTCCATATTATAGAAAGGACACAGAGACACTGAATAAGGTGAAAAAAAAACTCCATATCAGAACTGAAAGCTTTATATTCAGCAGGAAAGATTGTACAGGCCGGGCCTTTCCTCCCTTGAAAAGAGAAGACTGAGGGCTGCCCTGTTAGAGGTCTTTACATCTACCCCGTCAAACTCCTTCATAACCTTAGAGATGATGTCGGTGAGACCAGAACTAGGGGGACATAAATATAAGATAGTCACTAATAAATCCAATAAGGAATTTAGGAGAAACTTCTTTCTCTACGCAGAGTTTGGTGCTCTTCGAAAGGGCTGGCACAGATGTGATGGGCTGAATGACTTCCTTTTATGCTGTACCAACCTATGCTTTCCTGAATGCAGAACTTGCTACCACAAGGAGTAGTTGAGGTCAATGGCATTGTAAGGGGAAGCTAGATAAACACATGAGGAAGAAAGGAATAGAAGGATATGCTAATAAGGTGAGATGAAGTGGAGTGGGAGGAGTCTCGTGTGGAGCATAAACACCAGCAGAGACCTGTTGGGCTTGTTATTGTGGTAAATGCTATGTAAGGTTGAATCATGGAGGAATAAACCTTAGTCAATGGACACGAGGGGAGGAGCTGCCTCTAAATTTGTTTTTTTTCTGGATGGCTCTATAATTCCCTTTGTGAGCTTGGGAGAAGATTCCTGTTTTTCTTTATTCTTTCATGGGATGTGGGTGTTATGGGCAAGGCCAGCATTTGTTGCCCATCCCTAGTTGCCCTTGAACTGAGTGGCTTGGTAGGCCATTTCAGAGCGTAGTTAAGAATCAAGTACATAGCTGTGGGTCAGGAGAGACATGTAGGTCAGACCAGGTAAGGATGGCAGATTTCCTTCCCTAGAGGGGCAATAATGAACCAGATAGGTTTTTAACAATCGATGATAGTTGTCATGGTCACCATTAGCTTTCAGTTCCAGATTTATTAATTGATTAAATTCCACCAACTGCCACTTTGAGATTTGAATCCATGTTCCTTGGGCATTAACCTGGACCCCTGGATTACTAGTCCAGTGACATTACCACTACGCTACCATCTCCCTGATTTTATATTCGTGTCATGATGCCCTCATGCTAATGAGAAGGTTAACACACATTATGTGCAGTCTTTAGCAATTTTCACTCTTCCACCTCACACGCTTCTATTCACGTTAGGGTTGTCAACTCTGGTTGGACATATTCCTGCAGGTGTCATCACGTGACCTTGTCCCTACAACCACCCCACTCCCTGCACCCTCCCCCCCACCATTGGTCACCTGACAACCCGTCCCCTTGGTGCGCTGTTATCCAATTGGATGATCCCTCTGGGTCAAGCAGAATTTTACGCATTCAGTACTTTCATAATTAAAAATCAAATGTGTTCAAATAATTTTTTGTAAAAAAACAGAATATTTTTTAATGCTGCTAAACTTGTCCCCGATTTGCTCGCAGTTGTGTCCTGGAGATGATCTTTAGTTCCTGGAGACTCGGGGACAATCCTGGAGGGTTGACAATGATCCACGAACAAACTCCTTTATAAACAGTAACAGCGTTGGATGTGTTCGGCAGGTCTGGTGGAATCTCTGAAGAGAGAAACTGAGTTAGCGTTTCAAGTCGATGACCTTTCATCACACCTGCTGATTATTTCCAGCATTTTCTGTTTTGTTCAGATTTCTAGAATCTGTAGTACATTGCTTTGTAAACAATTCCTGAATGATTCTTTATTGGGAAAAGGGACTGTTTTACAAAGCAACACTCCTTCAGTACAGACACAACAAAGGACCAAGTATTTATAGAGTCATAGATCATAGTCACAGAGGTCTACAGCACAGAAAAAGGCCCATCGAGTCTGTGCCAGTCAAACAAGTCGCAGACTATTCTAATCCCATTTTCCAGCACCAGGCCCACAGCCTTGTATACCATGGCATCACAAGTGCTCATCCAAATAGTTCTTAAATGTTATGAGGATTTCTGCCTCTACCACCCTTTCAGGCAGTGAGTTCCAGATTCCCACCACCCTCTGGTTGAAAAAATTCTTCCTCACATTCCCTCTAAACCTCCTGCCCCTTACTTTAAATCTAAGCCCCCTGGTTATTGATCCCTCCACCAAGGGGAAAAGTACCTTGGATGAGATGAGCACTGGTAATGCCTTGGTATACAAGGCTATGGGCCTGGTGCTGGAAAATGGGATTAGAATAGTTCGGTACTTGTTTGACTGGCACAGACTCAATGGGCCGAAAGGCCTTTTTCTGTGCTGTAGATCTCTGTGACTATGATCTATGACTCTATAAATACTTGGTCCTTTGTTGTGTCTGTACTGAAGCAGTGTTACTTTGTAAAACAGTCCCATCCATGCCCCTCATAATTTTATACACCTCAATTGTGTCTCCCCTCATCTGCACTGCTCCAGGGAAAATAACCCCAGTCTATCCAATCTCTCTTCATAACTAAAGCTCCCCAGCCCAGGCAACATCCTGGTAAATCTCTTCTGCACTCTCTCTAGTGCAATTACATCCTTCCTATAATGTGGATTCCAGAACTGCATGCAATACTCTAGCTGTGGCCTAACCAGCGTTTTCTACAGTTCCGGCATAACCTCTCTGCTCTTATATTTTATGCCTCGGCTAATAAAGGCGAGTATCCCATATGCCTTCCTAACCACCTTATCTACCTGTCCCGCTACCTTAAGGGACCGGTGGACTTGCACACCAAGGTCCCTCTGATTCTCGGTACTCCCTAGGGTCCTACCATTCATCGTGTATTCCCGTGCCTTGTTTGTCCTGCCCCAGTGCATCACTTCACACTTATCCGGATTAAATTCCATTTGCCACTGATCAGCCCATCTGACCAGCCCATCTATATCCTCCTGTAATCTAAGGCTATCCTCCCCACTATTTACCACCCCACCAAGTTTCGTGTCAATTTTGTTTATCCACACTCTCCCCTCCTGCCAATTGAAATGTAGGAGAACTTAGTTTTTTTACTATATGTTTTCTTTGAGACCACACTATCCACTCCCAGTTAGGGTTGCCAACTGTGATTGAATGTATTCCTGGAGATTTCGTCACGTGACCTGCCCCCACACTCAAGCCATTAGTCAGCCAACACATCTGTCCTTGTGAAGCATGGCCTTCCTACGCCAAATGGAAAACAAAAAGACTCATTACCCAAGTGGCTGATGCTTGACTGTCAGCCAAACGGCCTTTATTTCCCATTTTCAATATTTTATATCTGATAAAGAGAAATGTTCAGAGCAAATTAAAAGAAAAATCTTTTTAAATGTCCTGATGAATTTTCTCCAGGGCTGCATACTGTAATGTCCTGGAGATTGATCTTAAATTCTTGAAGACTCCAGGCCAGTCTTGGAGGATTGGCAATCCTACTCCCAGTTTTTCCCTTTCAACACCATAGTCCTCAAGTGCCGTCAGGCGCAAGTCTTTCTATATTAATATTTTCTTCAGCAGAAGGGTAGAACCACAGTTTTGGCTCTCCAACAATATTTAGCATTGGATGCTTTTCATGGTAAGTGTATGAGGGAGAAAGAGATTGGCTATGTTGGTAAGGTGGATTGAAGTGTGGTGAGAGGAGATTTGTGTAGCGCACAAATACAGCAATGACCAACGGCCTTTTCCGGTGTTGTACGTTCCCTTGCAATTGGTATTCGTCAGCAAGTGAATCCTGGACACATGAGAAAATCAGAGCAAGACATGGTTATAAAGTCGTGCATCGTGTGCCTGCACTTTAAATGGAGGCGATACAGAGTCAGTGTAAATGACCCCTTGTGTGAGTACCTCGGTATCGATTTCCCTAGCCGCTTGCTAATCCCCAAAGAAAGACTTGCAATCGCCTCATGATGTCCCAAACCGCTTTCAGCCAATGAAGTCATTTTGAGGTTTAGTCACTGTTGTGATTTAAGGAACGCAGCATCCAATTTGTGCACAAAAAGATCCCATAAACTGACAATCTGATAATGACAGTTTTTAGTGATTTTTTTTTGCTGGAGAGATAAAAATTGACCAGAACACCAGGGAGAACTTTCCTGCTCTTCAAAATTGTGTCTATTGCAGAGCCTCGATTTAATGTCTTGGTCAAAAAGACGACACCTCTGACAACATCACACTGCCTCAGCCCTGCATTGGGGTGTTTAGCCTAGATTTGGATGTAATGAGGTGTTGTATAAATGGAGTTCCATCAAGAGGTTCCCACTAACACTCTGCACCCTTCCCCTCCCTCTCACCAGATCTCTATGATCCTCAATCTCACTAGGACCCTCTGACCCACCCAATGGCCTTTTCAGGTGGGACGCTGATATTGCAGTTTGCCAACTTGTCACCACTTCCTCCCAAATCACACTGCTTTGTTCACCCCCAGTTGCTAAGTTGCTGTCAATCTCTAAGTAAGCAGTGAAGGGTTGTGAAACACTCACTGGCCATACTTGGACCTCGGGCCTTAATGTAACTCTACTCAAAAAAAAATTTCCAATGCTAATTCCATTTGTCTTCACTTCAGTCACTCAGCATGTTGTCACTGAGTAATCTGACACATGAAGCAAGTTGCCTGTGGTGTCATTAGTCATTGATGATATTACAATGGCTGTTGATATTATATAATATAAGGGTTAGTGGTCAGGGGTGAGGGTTGGGGGTTAATGATTAGGCACAGGGGTTAAGGTTAGGAGATGGTGGTTAATGTTAAATGTTATTGCCAACATCATTGACATTACTTGTGCTGGAACAGTAAGAGGATTGAAGCAATTGTGTCAGGTTTAGCTTCTGTGTTACTGGTGTTATGAAGATGTGTTATATAAAATATCACTTTATAGTGTTGTCGGTTGGACATATATATGTATTGAATTTTTTGAAAAGAACACTTTTCCTAATCAAAGGACACTGGCTACAACAGCTACTGTGTTGCATTTGCGAAGGATACTAGCTGCTTTATGGAAAGCCTACAGAGCTCTTGAGTTGTCACATGATCTAGCTCTTGGGTGTGTAAAAAAAAAATACTAGATTTAGAATAATGAGACTGCCAGAGGGGCAACAACCTTACCCCATCTCCCTCTCTCTTCTGAAACTCCTCTGGTCAAAGTTGAGTTGTTTATGGTTTGAGAAAACCACCAGAAGACCTCATTGCTGCAAACCGAGAGTTCTTAAAGTAGAATTCCAAATCTCTCAGCCACAGCTGCAGACCGACTGCTCCACTGTGGAGCTGTTAACAAGCCTCTGGGAAATCCATGAATTTTGTTTCTGATTTTATTTGTTATTTGGCCAAGTTTTTTAAAGTCTGATACACTGCATAGTTTTACATTATTTATATGCTTTGTGTGTATGTGTGTGTCTGTGTGTGTGTTGCTTTTGCATTAGTGGATAGTTGGACATATTTGTACATTCTAAATCCATTCTACATCTTTAGCTGAGTGAGTTTTAGTGATAAAACTCTTTACTTGTTCACTTAAGGAAACTAGCTCATTTCTTGAACCAAATATATATTAAATTGTCAATATCACCTCCCTGTAAAATTCAAAGTCTGTTACAACCAATTGAGGAGCGGGACAAAGAGAGGAGTCAGTTTACCCCTGTGAACCTGGATGTAACACTAGGCTAATCAGCCGAGGCTAGCATAGCTGATGTGGGTCACTATGGGCCCCGTTAGCATATCCTCTGCCTGTGATTTCATTCACTGGCAGTTGAATCCTCCTGAAAAATCAATAGTTAAATTTTCAACAGCCTCACCTGAGGTTTTCTCTCCTCAATTCATTAGACAAGCTAGGGACAGCCTCCAATTGCCTTTGGTGCACAATTAATTTTTAAAACTTGCAATTTTAACACATCAGCATTTTGAATTTGGGCACAAAATCAATGTTTTTTTTACATCCACATGTTATATTTTAGCTTGCTGGGATACAGCAATGTGCCTGGTGGTGGAACCTTAATTTGTAGCAACAACATTTATTCGTTTGGTGCACAGAACTTGTGTTGTTGAGAAAAAAGACGTGCTTTTGTCTTCCGCTAGCAAGACAAACAAACAGTAAAGGGATCAACAACTTATAGTGCATGAAAAGAGAGTGCTAATTGGTTGTCAAGTGGACTCTGATTGGTAGAGGCATTGCCATGGAGAATACAGAGTCCATTTGCCTATGAATCAGCACTATCTTCTCATGCAGTATAAATTGTTGTTCCCTTTACTAGTGGTTCAACTTGCCAGCTATCCTGATGAGTGCAAGATGAAAAGCTTCGATAGCACGGGCAGGATTTTCAGCTCGGTGTGTGGGCACATGCGCGATGATGTCGGGCGAGGGTTTCGACGCCATCGCGCACTCACGCGATATTTCGGTCAGCGGGCACGTGTGGGAGTCTGCAGCGCGCCCGCCGACAATTAAGTGGTCTGTTAAGCCCATTAATAAATTGATGAAAGTGAAATTTTCAGCAAGAAAATTCGCTTGGCGAATAGGCCAAGCGGCCTTTGCATTTTTTGCGAAACCTCATCCACAGGTGGGATGAGGTTTCGAACAGTGATTTTAAAAAAAAATATACATCTTTTAAAAACTCATTTTTAACAAGTGACTCTGTCACATGAACAGGGACATGAGGGGACATGTTTTCCTTATTATTGAAATCTTTGGTTTTAATGTTAAAAATCTTTAGGCTCCTGTGGCAGCTCCGTGCCTCCAGGGAGCTTTCACCTAGCGCATCCGCACACTTCAGCGCTCGCTCCCCTCTCGCCCCCCCAGCCGGGCAGAGCTGAGGTTACCAGTGCGCGTTTTGCGCTGTCTGGCCATTAATTAGCCAGATGGTATGAAATCGCAGTCGGTGCCCGATCGCAGGCGGCAGACTGTTGCACGCCCACCCGACGAGGTAAGAATTCTGCCCCATTCTGACTCTTTAATCAGCAACAGCTTTATTTTTAAAAAAAAATTAATTGTTTTTTCTTGGTGCCTTTGTAATATGTTAGAGTAGGGTATTCTATTAGTACTCGCTGAATATGGAGCTGTATCATACTTGAGGAATGTGGCAACATCAACTGATTTAAAACAGAAAATTTCAGGGAAAGAAAAGAACCAAGAGGAAGGTACAGATTGGGTCGCCACATCCTAGAATGTTTGGGAGCCTTCCGGAGTAGGAGATGACTCATTCAGGTATTGCTGTCAGCAACACAGGGCAAACGTAGAGCTTTGTGCCTGTGGATTTCCTTTGCTTCCCATTTCTCAGAACTCCTAGATCAAAACTGTGAAAAAAGGCGCTTGATTACTGGGAAACCTGGTAAATGTAACAACATTCGCACGCAGGTATCATGTGATCAGGCCTTCCAGGAATATGTCCAACAAAAGTTGGCAACCCTGGCTGGAATTAGGTGCAGGACTGGAACAGAAGGGACTCATGGAATTGAACGACATCCCCATGCCTAGTCCTGCCCGGGTTCTCGTGCTCTCTGTTGTTCACCTCCCACTCTCCTTTTGCCCCACCATCGGTGTCCACATCATCAGCTGTCTATGCCTTAAGCTCTGGAGTCCCATCCCTACACTTTGCTAGCTCTGTTCACTAATACTTAGGTCACTTACAACCGATGGGTGGAATTTAATGTCCTTGGGGAGCGGGGCTAAGGGGCATGGGAAGGCACAGTGGGGACAGCCAGTCATCTTCCTGACTCTCCCCCACACCCCCCAATTTGGTTCCTCCCATATGGAGACCTTTCAGTGGCCAATTATGGACCACTTAAAGGCCTTACCCTAGTGGGTGGGGTGCCATGCCTTGTGGGCCGACCACTAGGTATACGCTGGCAGCCTCCCTGCAGCTTTGGTGTTGTGGAGGGTGGGGGGAGGATGGGGGTCCTCGCCTGATTAGGCAACCCTTGGAGGGCACTGCCTGCAGTGAGAGTCCCCAATGTCCTCCACTTGACTGCAACACCCCGGCGCCCCCCCACCCCCTTCACCAGGGCCTGCTGAACTGACCTCAGCGAGGCTGCCCCACACTCCTGTGCTCCAGGCTTGGCTCCATTGTTGGTGGTGCAGAGACTGGCTGCGGTTCCAGCAGTGGCCACTGCCCTTGGCGGTGCTGCTGGGACTGAAGAAGTGCCGACTCTCCGATAGGCCTGCAGCTCTTAGAAGCTGGATACTCACCTTTTCAGGGCTCGGAAGCCCCGATGGGAGGCAGTTCACTGCCTATTAGGCATTTAATCCCATCGGAAATGGCAGTGGTGGGGTTGCTACTGGCTTTCTGGCCAGCGGGGTGGGGGGGGGGGGTGGGGCATTAAATTCAGCCCCACTTCTCTGACGAGAGTTTGGTGGCATGTTTAATGTCCCCTCCTTTGGCTCGGTGTTAAACTTTGAGGGATAATGCTCCTGGGGAGTGGGTTAGGATGTTTTGATATATTAAAGGTGCGATTATAAATTCCGGTTGTTCTTGGAGTAGTACCAAAAAGTAATAAATCCCATCTCTTAGACTGTCCTCTTCATTCCCTGTGGGTTGTCAAGCAGAATACCTCCATGTTTATCCATTGTCACCTCCTCTTGTCTCAGTCCACTGGACACCAGCCATCTGCTCTGCTGAGTATCAGACCCACCCTCAGCTATCAATGAATGAATGGGGGGGATTTGCTACATGGCTCAACTTCATAGGATTCCACTGGATGGTGGAGCTGAGGCTCATTTTAGTTTTCATCCTCTGATGAATACGCGATTGATTCATGCTCCCCAACCTTCCTGTCACATAGGGCTGGGCTCACCATTAGTGGGGATGAATGTTCCCAGGCTTAGCCTGACTTATCAGCCATAGTCCAGCGGATAGGAATCTTACCTCTTGGGCCAGAAGGTCGTGGGTTCAAGTCCCACCTCAGCACAGAACCTAAGCTGTTACCCCAGTGCCAGTACTGAGGGGGTGCTGCACTGCCAGAGGTGATGCCTTTCCAGCTGTGATGTTAAACTGAGACCTTGTATGTTCCCCTGAGTAGATGTAAAGGATACATGGTACTAATTTTTTTTAAAAAAAGGTAGGAGGGGATGGTTTCCCTTTGTGTTCTGGCCAATAGTTATGCCTCAAGCAAGATCACTAAACCAGGTTAAAAACAGAAACAGAAATACCTGGAAAAACTCAGCAGGTCTGGCAGGTCTTTCACCAGACCTGCTGAGTTTTTCTGGGTATTTCTGTTTCTGTTTTTGTTTTGGATTTCCAGCATCTGCAGTTCGTTGCTTTTATCACTAAACCAGGTTACCTGATCATTATCAAATTGCTGTTTGCTTTCACAAATTGACTGCTGCGTTTCTTGCATCACAAGTGACCTCATTTCAAAAGACCTTCCCTTGGCAATTAAATTGTTTTTGGGACATCCTGAGGTTCTGATAGGCACCACACAAATGCGGGTTCTCTTTCGTTTCACAAGCCGGGGAGATCATTGGCTTCACTGTGGCCATCAAGCCTTCATAAGTTCAGGTAATCTTGCCTTGAAGAGAGTGTCTGTGTCTGTTTCTGTTTCTGCCAGTGTTATTTTAGCTCGCGAGCGTTTTAAGAAGAATAATGTGGCTCACATTTCCCTTACAGAATGAGAAGCCTCTGGGCCATTCTGCCAGTCGCTCGAGCAACATCTCAAAGGTATGTCCAGAATTTCCGATGAAGTCTGGTCTTTGACTTGCTGTTGAAATGATAATTTTCTGGCTGCTAGACGATAGTTAAGGTCACTTTATTGTAAATCGTTGTTGCTGGTACAGCCTTGAGCTGCTTCGCTTGTGCTGGATTCCTGTTTGTTATTCCCTTGGATTAAAAGGCTCAATCCTCATCAGCATGGAAGCCATTCGTTAAAATTCCACTGATTAATTGACATGACACACAGACTGCAGCAGCCTTCCCAAGGATTAAAGATAATTGCTGATTAATACTGTCCGTGGCATTTAAAACAATTAAGACAGGGCCATTTAATCACTGCTGTCACAAGTGGAAATGTGACACCAGAAAAGGTACGACTTCTGAAATTTGCATAAATTACAGTTCTCAGTTTTAGGTTTGACAGATCCAGCACTTTAAATCTAACTTGCGAAGCAGATTCTGGGATTTATTTCCAAAACCTCCACAGGGATATCAAAGAGCCTGTTCCAGTATTCAGTTCGATCATGCCTGACCTGTATCTGAGCTCCACTCACTTGCCTTGTTCTGAAATCCATTTAGTACCCTGATTCCTCAGGGCTCCCTATCATCCACTTGTTTAAAGTGGGTATTAACCATTGTGGAGACGCAGCTGCTTGTTCACTTGTCCTGACGCACTTGATCATTCTGTTCTGATCTTCTTTCCTTAAGGGGCAAAGCAGATTTGATGTTGATATTAACTTTTTTAATTCGCTCTTGGGACTTGGGTCTCACCAGCAAGGCCAGCATTTATTGCCCATGTCTAACTGTTCACTTCAGGCACAGTTGAGAGTCGGTGTGAGAGTGGAGTCGTGGATAGGGCAGACTGGCGAAGGATGGCAAGTTTGGAGGCCATTTGTGAACCAATCAGGTTCGCAACTATGCAACAGTGTCAACACCAGCTCCTTAAAAATAATTTCCAGATTTATCGTAAGCTGATGAACTCATGCTTATCAGCTGATGGTGACATTACCTCAACACTATTGTACACTGCTGGTTTTCTTATGTGCGTGGTGTGGAGTTTAACCATGCACAGCACGGAACCCACATCGAGGCCTGATGCCTGACTGCATCCTGGAGACTAGCCTTGCTTGGGGTCCTGACCACTTCCCTCACAGCCTAAAAACCCCAACCATTACATTCCCAGGCCCCCTAAATATCTGAAGATAAACTCACCAACTATTTGCCTAGAATTTCCTGGAAGCTGGGTAAATGATTCAGACGAGCTAAGGGAGTTAAACCGGCAGCCTCAGCAGTCCCTTCTGCGTCCCTTTTAAAGGTCATATTACTATTGTATTCAGTGAGAGAACCAACCGACTATTATAATTCATTAATAAAAGGTCTTGAAACCTGGTGAAAAATCTCTAGGGATTTGAGATTTGTATCTATGAATTGAGTCCAAGCATTGTTCAGCTCAAGGGCCTCGTATCCTCCACACATTCGAACCATAATCACTTTAAAAAGAATTTTGTTTTGAATGTCACGGAGAAATACGTCATAGCCTATTCTCTAACTGCCTTGTGTAGGTGGATCTTGAGCTTGCGCATCAATGGATCCGACTTTCAGATTGATTTGAAGCAGCGACTGCTCAGAATCTCTTATGCCCTGTGTCACACAGTCCCTGTAGCTAATGGGATTGGCCACGAACAGAATAGTGCCTACGTGGTTCAATCAGGAGTCTTACAATTGTAAGAGATATTTTCCTTTAGTTTGGTTTCCTTTACCATTTGCCACCCCCACTCCCATCCCCCAGTGTACACCCTGCCCCACTCTCTGCCTATGCACTCAGCTGCCTAGGCCCTAAAATATTCCCTTTCTAAACCTGTCCGTCTCTATCTCCTCCTTTTAAAGATGCTTCTTAAAACTCGTGTCAGACCAGTGTGGAAGCCTGCTCCTTAGTTCTGATTTTCTCCCATACTCAGATGTTCAAATCCCTGCAGCGAAATGCGCAGTATTTGAAGTGCATTGTGTTTTCTTTTTAATCCCAATGCTTCATTCTCCCGGTAGGAAACTGCAGGGAAGCAGTGAACTTTGAACCAATTGGGTTACACCACTAGCATGTTGTTGACTTCAAGCGGCAGTCATGAGAGAGAAGGGCAGAGGGGTGGAGATCTCTCCTCCTCCTCTCACAGGGTGTTGTGCCTATTCTTCCTTACGCTGTGAATCCCCATCTAAAGACTGCACAGTCTTCAAAGTGATGCCTTGCAGTCTGCCAATCCTTGCACCCTTCCCCCCACCCCAAAATCTCCATTCCTCTGACTCTGGCCTCTTGCGTGCATCCCCCACTTTGTTTGCCCCACCACTGGCAGTCACGTCATCACCTGCCCAGATCCCCCATGGCGTGGAATCCACTGCTCAAACCCCCTCCAACTCTTCATCCACTCTATCCTCCTTCAAAACCCACCACCAATTTGATTAAAAGCAAAATACTGCGGACACTGGAAATCTGAAACAAAAACACAAATAGCTGGAAAAACACAGCAGGTCTGACAGCATCTGCGGAGAGGAACACAGTTAAGGTTTCAAGTCCGTATGGCTTGTATGTTGAGTCATACAGATTCGAAACGTTAACTGTGTTCCTCTCCGCAGATGTTGTCAGATCTGCTGAGATTTTCCAGCTATTTGTGTGTTTGTAAACAATTTGATTAAGCTTTGCATAAAGCTAATATTCCCTTCTTCAGCTTGACCCCATTTCTGTGAAGTGTTTTGGGAAGTTTCCTTCATTATAAACATGCAATACAAATATATTTGAATTAACGATTAAACATGTAGGCTAATAATGATTAAACGTCAGTAATTGGGTTTCCCCAATTTTTTTCCCCCCCTGGTGCAGGGGTCTGTGTCCATTCAGATCAAGATGGGCAATGTGCAACATTTGTGTACCAGCCTCATCCGAATGATTGTGGTGCCAGCAGGTTCAACTCTGGCACTGCCCTCTGCCATTTAATGCTGCTGGTGAGCTCCACGTTCAGCAGGAGGTCCGGCTGTGTTGTTTGCAGACCACCTGGTACAGGTTACCTGCTCTTGAAGGCAGGCTGCCTCTTCAAGGGAAGTTGCACAAAAGGATTGCTGCAATGTCAGTTTTTGCAAACTGAACAACAAGGATCCAGAGTGATGGGATGTGCCGCTGGAGGCATTGCTGAGATGTTGCAGGTGGGCCGGAGGAGAGACACCAATGGGCCAAACAGGAAAATCCTCAAGGACATTCTCAAGAGAATTGGAGCGGTTGATGAACTTCTGGTGCCTGGTTCAGAGGACCTGGTAGCTGTGCCACAAGAATTCTAATGATGTTACAAGGCTGGTCAATATCAACGAATGCATCTTGACGTGATATCTCCTAGCCGCTGCTCTATCTGTTTATGTTGAAATTGTGCTGCAATAGAATACCCCTTTAAGTTGGTAATTAAGCACGGCTGTCCCCTGTTGGGGAATGATTAGGGAATCATTGCAAGAGTATATAAACCAGTTCACTAGGTATATAGGAGGATCTGGGAAAGTCTGTGACTTTTGCTTTGCTGTCTTGGAAATAAACCTAATTTAAGGTGCAGGCGAGCTTCGGACTCATTCTTCCCCAACATACAATTATTGGCAAGAACACTACCAACCTCTCGAGTTGCCCAGTGCACCTCATCCCCATCACCCACCCACCAGCATTCCCTGGCACTCGGGACTCATGCTTGACATCCAGATATTCCACCTCGCCCATACACTGATGCCAGCCTCACACTCACCTCTTGCTGCCTGTACTTGCCTGTAGTTATTCAGCCATGGCAGCACATCGCCCAGTGTTATCCAACCATTGCCCTTCTGCCCTCTTTCTCTCTTGCAGGACCAGGCTGCACGCAATAGAAGGGAGCAAAGCAGAACAGAACGAGCAGGGGCAAGGAAGTCTCTGTCTCCTGAACCTGACAGAGGAGATGATTCTCTATATAGTGGGACCAACTGAGATGGGGTCTGCAGCATCCAAGGTCACTACGAACATTGAGGATGATGGTATGAACCTGCCTTGTGCCCTTTCTCAACTCCCATCTCACCCTCATCCTGATATCTGGCAAAATGAGCCAGCTGCCAATGGTGTGACCATGGACCTCTTGTTTCCCATCCCATCCACCTTCCTTCACAACAACCTTCCCCTTCAGAGTTCCTGCCTTCAGACGCCCAGGAGCTGTCTCCTGTCCAGACACTGGAGGCTCCGGGTGAGGAGGGAGCGACAGCACAGCACTGCTGAAGAGACCCTGCACTCGACCTGACCCTCGCAGTCACCAGCTCAGACACTAGCAATGTTCTTACCTTGGACAGTTAGTATCAGCACATGGTGAATTACCAGGTATGAATCGGCCGCAGCCAGACCGGGGTTTACCCGTTTACCAGCTCACCAGAGGGCAAGGCTGCAAATGAGTTCTGTAGAGGACTCAGGTGAGGATCTTGATCGGGTGGTATACAGGAGAGCACTGATGAGCATACATAGCGAAATTCTGTGTGTATTGGCTGGCCTATCAGACAGCCTCCTGTCACTGACCAGGAGCATGGAAGAATCTGGCTCCAGAAGGTTTTGGGCAGAGCTTGTCCTCTCTACAGTCTCTGCTGCAAACACCGAGGCACAGCTACTGCTGCCCCCACAACCATTTCCACCTTTTGTTTGCACTGGTTACCTAGTCTTCTGCCATGCCTGTGAGGAAGAGGCAATGCTCACCATGCAAATGCAGAATGCACCAAAGCTCCTCCGAAGCACTCCCAAGAAATTTGCAATATCAAAAATGTAGCTTGCCAGGCCCTCAATTTGCCTGGTCCTTTAAGTAACGCGACTGCAGAATCCCCGATACAAATTCACGCTTTGGTTTTTGTTACTGAGCAGTGCCCAGTCGTTGCCCAAATTTGGGATCTTGGCGCCACATTGGCCAGTTGGGCAGTGCAATGTCAGAAGAGCAGCAAATTGACGTCTTTCAGCACGTGGAAGGGACTCTGGGTGCCGGTATCCTCCAGCAGCACTGTGTGGGTAGCACAGGAAGAGGCGTGCAGCGTGGCCTGCCCCAAGAAACTGATGTAGGCCCTTGTAATCCACCAGATATAACACTGCACGACTGAATTTCTCATCCAGTAAAATTATAACATGAACATGGCTCCCTTGTTTCCACAGCTTGACCCTGAATCCTGAGGCCTTTGACCTAACACATTAACAATTGCTGTAGTTTGGCAGACTTTGGGACTTCCTGGCTTCAAATATTTTCATTCGTGTTCAGGATGTGGGCATCATGGTCAAGGGTGCCATTTATTACCCATTGCTTGTGTCCTGAATGATTAGTAGGACCCTGTGGGGGAGGTAGCTATGATTCAGTCACATTGATGAGAGAATGGAGTCACACGTTGGCTGGACCGAGCAATCAGGTGGATTGGTCTTAATGATGACCTAACAGGTTTACCGCTACCTGGGCCTTTAAAATGTTTTTGCATTTATTTAACACTGAATTTGAATTCTCTCACTGGCATGGTGGGATTTGAACTCTTGCTCACTGGAATCATTCAGTTCCGAGTTACTAGACCAGTACTTACTCCCTAAACTACCACAATATCCCTATTAACGTGACCGTTACACTGCTCTACCCTATTACTCCATTAGGCCATGAGTATCTACACTTTCATCTCCATGGACCAGGGGGATTTTCTATGGAGATTTAGGTGGGAGGACTTATATCAAAGTTAAATCTTTGTTAATTTGCATAATCTCTCAACTCACTGCTTCTGATAACTCTTAGTGTCCTAAGAACATAGGAGCGGGAGTAGGCCATTCAGCCCATCGAGCCTGTTCCGCCATTCAGTATGATTAGGGCTGATCATCCACTTCAATGCCTTTCCCCCATAACTATCCCTTTATGTCAATGGTATTTAGAAATCTGTTGATCCCTACCTTAAACATACTCAATGATTGAGCTTCCACAGCCCTCTGGGGTAGAGAATCCCAAAGATTCACAATCCTCTGAGTAAAAAAAAAAATCTCTCCTCATCTCAGTCCTAAGTGGCTTTCCCCTGATTTTGGAAACGTGTCCCCTGGTTCTAGGCTCCCCAACCAGGGGAAACATCTTACCTGCATCTACCAGGTCTATCCCTTTATGTATTTTGTAGATTTCAATGAGATCTCCTCTCATTCTTCAAAACTCTAGAGAATACAGGCCCAGTTTCCCCAATCTCTCTTCATAGAACAGTCCTGCCATCCCTGGAACAAGTCTGGTGAAATGTCGTTGCGCTCCTCCTGTGACAATAATATCCTTCCTAGGGTAAGGGGACTGAAACGGCAACAACAAAAAAATCTCCATCAGAATTTTCTTTTTACCCACTGGTGGGAATAAATTCCACTAGGTCGGAATTTTACAGCCTTGTCGGGGTGGGGTCGAGGCCTGAAAATGCAGGAAGCTGTTCGAAAGTCCATTGGAATAAAAACAGAAAGTGCTGGAAAATCTCAGCAGACCTGACAGCATTTGTGGAGAGAGAGACAGAGTTAATGTTTCCAACCCGTATGACTTCTTCAGGGCGCACAGTCCATTGACTTTTGCGGGACTGTAAAATCCCACTTGTGTAAAATTCCGCTCCTAAGAGCAGTTCCAGGCTCCCAAAATTCAAACAGGATGAACCGAACGTTAAGAAATACTAGCTTATGGAGCTGTGTTGACTGGAGTAATAGGGGCTCTGGGTCAGTAAGTGGGATGCCTCTGTACTAGGCCAGTGCGCACTAGAGTTACCATCTGTAGTTGAATGTTTTTCAGGAGGTATCAACACGTGATCTCCAACTGCCCTGTTCTCCCACTCCTGCCATTGGCTGATCATGCTGATCTTTGTGGCGCGCAGCCAATGGCAGGAATGCGGACAATCTCTTCCTTAACTGATTGGATGATTCTTGCTGTCAGTCAAAATGGCCTCTTCCCTCCCCATCTCGTCCAACATTTTTATATTTCTAATTAACAACGTTCAAAGTAAACACGACGTTTATTGATGCCGCTGTGATTTTTCTCTCAGGGTTAGCTAGCCGTGGTGTTCTGCAGATTAACTTTCAATTCCTGGACACTCCAGGGCAATCCTGGGGGGAGGTTAGCAACTCTAATGTCCCCACCCTTCCCACATACAATATCAAAGTATCATCGATAGGGTCATCGCCCAATCGTCAGCTACTGGAAGGAAAGTTGGGTTCTGATCTATACGACATAATAGACTTCAACCCGAGGGCAGTACTTTGAAGTCAAGGCAGCACCTCATAATGCACCAATGTTCTCCCCTAATCATGCATGTTCCGGGAATGTGTTCAGCACAAAATCGGAGCAGAAATTCCAGTAGTAATGTTTCCAATATCAACTGTTCCAAAAATATTTTCTGTGCAGACACTGAATAAAAGGAAACTAAATGGGTGAGATTAGGTAATCAAGAGACTAATAAGAGTAAGGAACTTAAAAGTAATTAATATCAGCAGAGAAAAAGTATTGAACTCTAAAAGCCAACCAGTCCCCTTGGGCTGATGGTTTACACCCCAGCATTATAAAAGAGGTGGCTCCAGTGATAACGGGTGCACTGGCTTTAATCTCGCAAATTCTCTAGATTCTTGAATGGTCGGCAAATGTAACAAGAAGGGAGAGAGAAAACGGGGAACTACAGGCCAGGTAGCCTGACATCAGCTGTCGTGGGAAAATGCTGGGATCTGTTGTGAAGGAAGCCTTAATTTAGAAAAGCAGTGTGAGATCAGACAAAATAAGCATGGTTTTATGAAGGGCAAATAGTGCTTGACAAATGTATTAGAGACTTCTGAGGATGTAACATGTCAGATAGATAAAGGGGAACCAGTAGATATATTGCACTTGTATTTCCAGAAGACATTTTATAAGGTCCCACACAAAACCTTGAAATCCAAGGTAAGGGCTCATGGAGCTGGCGGTAATATATTAGCATGGGTAGAGGTTGGTTAATCAGCGGGAAGCAGAGAGCATGGGATAAACGTGACATTTCCAAGTTGGCAGGCTGTGACTAGTGGAGTGCTGCAAGGATCAGTGCTGGGGCCTCAGCTATTTACAACCTAGAAAGAGACCGAGAGTAATGCATCCAAGTTTGCTGATGATTCAAAGCTAGGTATGAGGAGGACACAAAGAGGCTGCAAAGAAATGTAGGCAAGTTAAGTGAGTGTGGAACAAGGCAGCAGGTGCTGTATAATGTAGGTGAGTGTGAGGTTATTCACTTTGGTCGTAAGAATAGCAAAGCAGGATATTTTTAAAAAGACATAAAACTTGTAAATGATATTCAGAGAAACTGGAATGTACTCATACAAGGAACACAAGTTAGCATGCAGGTACAACAAGCAATTAGGAGGGCAAGGGGCACGTTGACCTTTATTGCAAGGGGATTGGAGTATGGGAATAAAGAAGTCTTGCTACAGTTATACAGGGATTTGGTGAGACCACACCTAGAGCACTGTGTGCAGGTTTGCATATTTTTCTATATTTAAGGAAGGATATACCTGCCTTGGAGGCAGTAAGAGAACGATCACTAGATTGGCCTCTGCGATGAGAGGGTTGTTTAATGATGAGATGCTGCATAAATTGGGCTTATACTCTCTCAAGTTTAGATGAATGAGATCTCATTCAAGATTCTGAAGGGACTTGGTAGAATGAGAGAATGGTTACAGCACAGGAGGAGACTGTCTGGCCTGTCATGTTTCCGTCGGCTCGCCGCAAGAGCAACTCGCCTCATCCCGCTCTCCCATCACCCTGCAAGTTTTTCTCTTGAAGGCCTCGATTGAATCTGTCTCCACAATACTCTCAGCATAGACACTGAGAGTATATGGGGGGCACAGCCTCAGGAGAAGGGGTCGACCACTTAGGACTAAGATGAGGGGAAATGTCTTCACTCTGAGGGTTGTGAATCTTTGGAATGGTCTAGCCAGAGAGAGTTGTGAATGCTGCATTGAATATATTCAATGCCATCAAAGATTTTTGATCTTTCATGGAATCCAAGGATATGGGGCACGGGTGGGAAAAGTGGAATTGAAGCCCAAATCAGCCATGATCATATTGAATGGCGGAGCAGGTTTGAGGGGCCATATCATTTACTGCTGCCTTGTTATGTTCCCTCTGTCCCTCCTCCCTTTAAGGAGCCTGCAGTGGTGAATCTGGGTTTGTGTTGTGTTTGATATACTGATATTGCGAGTTGCTGACACTAACGGCTCTTGAGGTTGTGACAGAATCATCCCAAAAAACCGCCCTTTCCAAACCTCCTGGTATGCCTCAAGTTGCAGATAAGTTGCCCTATCCACCACCTTCAACATTCACTCCCTCCACCAGCGACTCACAGTGGCAGCAGTGTGTACCATCTACAAGATGCATTAGCAACTCAAGGCGCCTTCAACAGCACCATCCAAACACACAGCCTCTACCACCTAGAAGAACGATGTTTTCTCTCTCCACAAATGCTGCCAGAAGTGTTGAATATTTCCAGCATTTCCTGCTTCTATTTCAGATTTCCAGCATCTGCAGTATTTTGCTTATGTATAATTAAGGCTCAGACAGATGGGAACATCACCACCTTCAAGTTCCCCTCTAAGTCATTCACCATCCTGACTTGGAAATATATCGCCGTCCCTTCATTGTCGCTTGGTCAAAATCTGGAACTCCTTCCATTAACAGCACCTACACCGCATGGACTGCAGTGGTTCAAGAAGGCAGCTCACCACCACCTTCTCCAAGGCAATTAGGGATGGGCAATAAATACTGGCCTAACCAACGACACCCACATCCCGTGAACAAATAAAGTTAAAAGTAAATATGGCTGAATTTTGGATGGGGGGGAGGGGTGGTGTCAAGAGATATGAGGAGGTGGTATTGTAGTTATTCACTGCCCAATGGTGTAAAGCAGCCAGAACTGTTCCCCTGTTCCTGTCTCAATCAACGTGCTGTTTAAAAAGTGGAACTGTTTAGGTTAATAATTAGAATTTTAAAAAGGCAGCTTGTTGCCATAGAAGAACTTTGTACGTTGAACTAACATTGCAATGTGGTAGAAAGGGGCGTTGTATCATGGCTGTGTTACTTGGCTAGTAATCCAGAGAATTGGAGTTCAGATCTCTTCATGACTGTTGAGAATTTGAACTCAGTTCTACAGTACAGGCTGGAAATAGAAAGCTAGTATCAGTAAAAGCGACCATGAAGCTGTCATTAAAATCCAACTGGTTCACCAATATCCTTCGGAGAAGAAAAGCTGCAGCCCTTACCTAGTCTGGGTCTGTATGTGACTCCAGTCCCAGACTAATGTGGACTTAATTGCCTGTTGAAGCAAACCACTCAAATGTATCCCACTGCTGCACTGCATTACCATTGCTGAACACCCCACTATCAGCATCCCTGGGTTACCATTGACCAGAAACTGAACTGGTCCAGCCATATAAATACTGTGGCTACAACAGCAGGTCAGAGCCTGAGAATTCTGTGGCAAGTAACTCAACTCCAGACCCCTAAGGCTTGCCCACCATCTACAAGGCACAAGTCAGGAATACTCTCCACTTGCCTGGATGAGAGCAGCTCCAACAGAACGCGAGAAGCTTGACACCATCCAGGACAAAGCAGCATTCATAACCTTAAAACATTCAGTCCCACACCAGGTGGCAGCAGTGTGTACCGTCTACCAGATGCACTGCAGCAACTCACTAAGGCTCCTTCGACAGCACCTTCCAAACCCACGACCTCTACCAGCTAGAAGAATAAAGGCAGCAGATGCATGTGGAAAAATCAGTTGTCAATAGGTCCAGTTTTAAGTGGGAATTGGAACTGGTCCCAGTTGAGCTACTCCCAGTCACCACCACCTGAAAGTTCCCCTCCAAGCCACTCACCATCCTGACTTGGAAATATATCGGCCATTCCTTCACTGTCGCCAGGTCAAAATCCTGGAACTCCCTCCCTAACAGCACTGTGGGTGTACCTACACCATATGGACTGCAGTGGTTCAAGAAGGCAGCTCACCACCACCTTCTCAAAGTCAATGCTCACATCCCATGAATGAATATATTGAAAAAAAAACAAACTGCAACAGTCCAAGCAGAAGGTGACCAACCATCACCACCTTGGCACAATAGGGAAGGGCAACAAATATTAACCTGCCAGCGATGCCCGTATCCCGAGAATGAATAAATTTGATGGTGTGATGGAAACTTGAGAGTTGCGTGGTGAATGGGTGTTGTGCAGTGTGCGTGGTGCAGTGATTCCTACAGCACTAGAGCCACAGTAAGAAGTTTTTTTAAAAAAAATGTGGTTCATATTTTGGTGGGGTGCGAGTGTGCCAAGATCTCTGATGACTTGGGTGGGGGGGGCGGAGTCTACAAGAACTGGTGGATCATAAGTTGCCCCCTCTGCCCTGTGCAGGCTGGACCTTAAGGGATGCTGCCAAGCTGCTGGAACTGAGAAAGGTGGTTGCCAGTAAGAGGAGTCGTGTGCTGGGGAATTGTTTGGTGATGCCCATTTGATCCAAGGGCATCTGGCTACTGGGTTGAGGGCCTCTGCCAACAAGGGGTGAAATATTACTTAGGAGGGCATCTGAATCCTCCCTGAGTCTATATTTTCTCTGTTGACCCCACTGCTTGAAGCACATTGTTTAATCTCTATCTTGTTAAGAGTTGAACAGGAAGGAGTGTGTGTATGTGTGTGAGTATAATATAAGCTGGTCTGATTTGGAATGATATTTTGTAGAGATGGTTATGTGCTTATATATTAAGAGTATTAGATATTTCTGATTAAATGTAATTGAGGTTTTCTGATTACAAGCATTCGGCCCTATTTTTTTTTTGCCAGCATTTGCTCACATCTGCTTTCCACCCAGCTCATATTTTTAATTTTCCTGAACCAAGATTTGCGAGGCTTCTTGCTATCGTGTTTCAGGACTTCAAAGATTAATCTTCAGGACACAGCTGCAGGCAGCGCCCAGGAGAGAAAATCGGAGGGGTATTAAAAATGTTGTTTTCCTCGGGGTTTTTATAGAATCTTTACAACACAGAGGCCATTCAGCCCATTGTGCCCGTGCTGGCTCTTTGACAGAGCTATTCAATTAGTCCCATTCTCGACCTCCCCACCGCTGCCACACTGCATGGACCCGGCAAGTTGGGCCTTTTCAAATATTTGTCCAATTCCCCGTTGAAAATTACTTTTAAATTTGCTTGCTTTTTTTTAAATTCAAATTTTCTTCGAACATTTCCGTGATAAGAATACTGGAGATGGCCCAGAAAGTGGGGGGCGGGGGGGGGAGTTGCTGCTGGTAACAAAAAAGCCAGTTTGGCCCAGTATTCTAAATTCCCAGTTTTCACTGGTTACTTTTTCCCTTCTGGGTGGGTTAAGTGGCTGGTCGACCGAGTAGGCTGGAGGTGGAGGATTGTGATCGAACCATCAGCGATCCGTCCGTGGAGACTTGGCAACCAGGTTTTAATCCAGAACGCCGGGGTAGCTTGGGTACAGCTGGATGATCTCTGTTAACGGGGAGCTGGGCGATCGCCCTGTTGTGCGTCTTGACTGTGCTGCAGTGATGAGAGCGACTGCCTTAGCCCTTGGATAATGTGATTTGTGTGGTGTGATGACAGGTTGGCAGCCCGACCTCAGTGACGACTCCTCGCAGCTTCTCCCAGACCTCGGTCAGTCCCTCGGATCAGGACATCTGCAGGTAATACACGCGCGCGAGAAAACCCTTTTCCTATGAGACTTGCTCCTTCCTTCGTCAGGGGAACCCCGTTAATACTCTGGGGTCGTCTCCTGCCCCCTCCCCGGCCCCCACCACATCTGAGCTTCCACTGGATGAGTTACTGTTTGAAGTACACACTGACGCTGTGTAGGTCGTAATCATTCCAGACTCAGTACCTGACCTGGGTCTAATTAAACTCAGTCATGATATCATTAGGGGCTTTCCAACTGGGACTCAATCAGATTGGAAATGGGGGATGGGTGACTGGAAAACAATGTTCCTCTCTCTTTAATCCAGCCTGTGTTAGAAGTTATACCTGTGCGGATATCAGCACTGACTGGTGCTTCAACAGCTGAATAGTCTCAAAGCCCCAGCTCACCGGTAAGTAAGATGACAATCGCTCGTGCCCCAATGGCCTGAACTGTACCATAACGTGTCTCGGCACCCTCGTGAGAAGGGGGGAGTCAGTTGATGGGCGTACCAATTTTTTTTTGGGTAATCCCTTTCAAATTGTGTGTGTTTTATTTTTGCATAATGTATAATGGTGCTTTTCCCCATTCTTGTGTTGCCAACGGTTTATTAAAAGTTCCACCAGTGACTTTGGCACAGCTAGCCTCTTCAGTGTAAATGTGATATGTCCTGAGTTATCTTCATTTCTTCTTTTCCTACCTCTCCTATTTGTTCACGATCCCTGCTTTCCCTGCATGCAGTTCAGATGCAATTCCTTGCGGGCGTGTGGCACACAGTCCAGTGCAGACTGCAGTTGTCCTTCTGAATAGCCCCAAAAGCAGCTCCTCGCTGACTCACGGGGCCACCACCATATGTCAAGACACGACACCAAGACCAAGGAAGCGGAGCTCATTTGGAGAGGAATTGGCGCAAATCCTTTGGCCTGGGAGGCACACCACAGACAATGGAGAGGTGAAACACTCCAAGTCCCTCAACGACGTGCATGTGAAGCCTGACCGGTCAGGGAGCGGCCTGAGTTTTGTTGACAGGACGTGCTCTGATGGAAAGTTAACGCCGCTCCTAGGGAAGAGCTCCAGAACAAGGAAACTGCAGCCCAGTAAAAAGCGAGAGCATTATTACAAGCCGAGGAGATATAGCCTAAGTTCGCAGATGCTGCCCTTTTCCTCTGGTCCCTCAAACAGCCCTGGGACTAGAGATGGTCTCTGTGTTGTTGAGGTCGCGGTGAGTGAAGGTGAGCAAAGCAGTAGGATGTCATACCTGTATCGCTTGTTCTTCCCTTCATCGCATGCCTCAAGTGTTTGCACTCTAAAGACCCTTCATGAACCAGAGGAGAGCGGTGCTCGATTGCCTGTCACAAAATTATCTAGCGATTCCTTCTGTTCCGAGGACATTGGGGATGATGATGTCTTCGAAGAAGATTCTGCAACCAAAGCTCTTCACTTGGAAGTAAATGATGAAAACCAACGTGCTCCCCTTTGCTCATTTGAAGGAGACAGTGATCTTGAACAGCCTTCTTTAACGTCTTTAAAATGGTGCCCCTCGTCCCCTCTATCACCATCCTGGGAAGTGTGCAGGTTGGTTCTTCAAATAATAGCCCCTCCCATTGCCCCCTTGATTCTCTTAGTGTCTCCGTAAGTTGTAAACCCTCTGCGTCTCTCCCTGTGCTACCCTGTTCCTGTCAGTGATTGGCTGCACCGTTACGTATTGCTTTGTAGAAGTTTGCTTTTGCAAGTGCTGACTGACTGGTGCCCCTTTACTTCTGAAATTAAGACACTCTTCTAGATCTTTAAAAGTTTTAGATTTTACAAAGAAAGAAAGAAACCTGAGAATCAAATTAAGCACATATCCGGAATCCAACATGTAAATGCCTCAATATTTAAGGGAACTATCTTCAGGTGATTTGAGACTGCTGGCACATTGTTAATATCCCTTGCCGCGTCCCTACAGAAGGTGATAAAGGTTTAGTTGGTGGTTCTGTGCATCTTAAGAGAATGAAGATAATTGATCAGATGTAGCAGGAGTTTTGCCTCAATGAATTGAGATATTTTTGCATTTTAATACGACTATCCCTTTGTGCAACAATCACTGACTCCAATTTGAAGGTCAGGGTTTTCTGACCTTTGACTGTCAGTGTTTGTGAGTTGAGGCCTCCCTCTTTCTATTCCCTCCTGCACCTCAGGGGCCTGGAAGATCCAACAGTTTTGACCTACTTTTCTTTGGCTCTTTTCAGATTGTTTATTTCTGCTTCGGAGAGGGTGATGGGGTGGGGTGTGGAGGGGGATATGGGAAATGTCAACATGGTGCCAATGTGTTAAACAAGTGATTGTTAAGTGACGCCACCACTTTATATCTCCTGTGGATTTTTATTTCCTTTGCCTTCGAGATGTGTAATGGGCAGCTGCATCACTGGCCTGTTTCACTCTGGCACAATGTCAGGGTCAAGTCCGAGACCTTGTTCAATGAGGACAACATTCACCTCATCACCTGTGTTTGAGCCTGTTTGTTCAGCCTTTGATCAGTAGAAGCAGCAGTGTGACAAAGCGCTAATGACTCCCTGAAGAAAATAACTCACACAGGGCAAATGAGGCGGATAAGTGTTTACTAAATTTTCAGCACTGCTAGCATCAGAGCTGAGAGAAAAATGGAGACTTCACAAAGTCTATCAATCCCCTCCCCCCATGGCTCTTGTTTGGCCTGCGCTGCAACCGTACCCAACCTGAAATGAGCTCTTAGTTGATAGTTGATGAGGTAGAGCCAGATTGGGGGGAGGCTAAAACTAGGGGCCATAAATATTAAGACAGTCACCGATAAATCCAATAGAGAAGTCAAGAGGAGAAACCTCTTTACCCAGAGATTGGTGGGAATGTGGAACTCGCTAGCACAAGAAGTAGTTGAGCTGAGTGGCATCGAAGAATTTAAGGGTGATTTGGATAGAAACATGAAGGAGGGGGGACTAGGATACGCTGACAGGCTGTTGTGGAGCATAAGCACCCAGAATGGATCTGTTAGGTGGGATGGCCTGTTTCTGTGCTGTACACTCAATGCAGTTGTACGCAGGATTGCAAAAGCCCTGAGTCAGGTAAAGAGGATAAAGGTGAGGTCATAGTTCGACTCATATTTGCTTTGCTGGATAGAGTCGACATTGGCAGTAATAACCAAACAATCATCATGGTGTCTGCCGACCTCCTGTTTTGAAGAGGTCACACTTCTTGTCTTAGGTCTGGATCTTCCACACCAGTGGAATCACAGGATTTTTACGGTATAGAAAGAGGCCATTCGGCCCATCGTGTCTGCACCGGCTCTCTGAGCATTTTAACTTAGTCCCAAACTCCTGCCTTTTCCCCGTAGCCCTGCGCATTGTTTCTATTTAAATAATCATCCAAAGCTCTCTTAAATGCCTCGATTGAACCTGCCTCCACCACACCTCCAGACAGTGCATTCCAAATGCTAACTACTCGCTGTGTGAAAATGTTTTTTCTCACCTCGCATTTGGTTCTTTTGCAAAACACTTTAAAACTGTGCCCTCTGGTTCTCAATTTGTTTACGAGTGGGAACAGTTTCTCCCTAATTACTCTGTCCAGACCCCTCATGATTTTGAAAACTTCCATCAAGTCTCCTCTTAGCTTTCCCCTCTCCAAGGAAAACAATCCCAACTGCTCCAATCTTTCCTCATAACTGAAGTGTCTCATCCCTGGAACCATTCTCATAAACCTTTTCTGTAATCACTCCAATGGGTTCACATCCTTCCTATAGTGTGGCGCCCAGAACTGTACACAATACTCCAGCTGAGGTCTAACCAATGTCTTCTATAAATTCATCATAACCTCCCTGCTCTTATACTCTATGCCCCTATTAATGAAGCCTAGAATACTGTATGCTTTAGAAACACTCTCTCTACCTGTCCTGCCACCTTTAATGACTTATGTGCATACACACGCAAGTGTCTCTGCTCCTGCACACTCTTTAGAATAGTATCCTTTATTTTATACTGTCTCCCCAGTATCTTCTTTGTATCAAAGTGTATTGCCTCACACTTCTCTGCATTAAACTTCATCTGCTACCTATCTGCTGCTCCTCCAATGCGTCAATGTCCTTTTGAAGTTCTACACTGTCCTCCTCACTATTTACAATTCTCCCAAGTTTTGTGTCATCTGCAAACTTTGAAATTGTCTCCTGCACACCAAGGTCTATATCATATATTTATCAGGAAAAACACATGTCCCAATATTGACACCTGGTGAACTCCACTGCAAGCCTCCTTTCAGCTGGAAAAATAGCCATTACCTACCTGATGCCTGCTGTAAGCACACTTTTTCTTCTTTAACTTAATTTCTATCTCCTTTGTCATCCAGAGAGCTCTGGATTTGTTTGTCCTACCCTTCCCTTTTGAGGGAATATACCTTGACTGTGCCCAAACTATCTCCTGTTTTGAAGGTAGCCCATTGTTCAGCTACTGTTTTTCCCACTAGCCTTTGGTTCTGGCCCAGCTCCGTTCTTGCCCCATTGAAGTCCGGTCCGTGCTAGTTGTTTATTCTTGTTCTGGATTGACCAATGTCATTTTCCACCGTCATCCTAAACCTTATGATACAATGATCACTGCCCCCTAAATGTTCCCCACGGTTACTTGATCCACTTGGCCCACCTCATTCCCAAGAATCAGCTCTAGCAGTGCCTCCTTTCTTGTTGGACTGGACACCTACTGCTGTAGGAAATTCTCCTGAACATAATCTAGGAACACTTGTCCCTCACTGCCCCTTACACTACCACTATCCCAGTCTACATACAGGTAATTGAAGTCCCCTATTCTAATTACACTATGATGTTTACACCTGTCTGTAACTTCCTTGCAGATTTGTTCCTCTATATCTTTCACACTAGCTGGTGGTCTATATATTACACTGAGCAATGGAATTGCACCTTTCTTATTCCTTAGCTCTGGCCAAATACATTCTGTCCTTGACTCCTTCGACACATCCACTTTCCAGTACTGCGATAGTCTCCTTAACCAAAAATGCCACCCCTCCTTTTTTTTCCCTTTTCTGAACACCCTGTAACCAGGAATATTTAACAACCAGATCTGCCCTTCCTTAAGCCAGGCCTCTGTTAGTGCCCCAACATCATAATCCCATAAGGCAACCTGCGCCTGTAACTCCCCGGTTTTATTAACTATACTCCGTGCCTTCACATACATGCAGTGAGGCCCTGAGGTCCCATCAGAAGTTGGGGGGAGAGACAGGACTTGGCATCCTGCTGCTGGTAGTCCGATGCCACTGTCCCATTTGATGGGTTTTATGCACATAGTCTCACTGATGTTCCCAGTGCTGATGACCCCAAAAGCCTCTTCTTACCCCATAGTGCAGATTTGAAATTTCCAAAAGAACGCTGTACAGTTAGGTACAGAAGTTTGAATATTGTTATTGCACACGCGTCCTCATGTTTGAGTTTGTTTCTAATCCTGACCAAAGTTGTTGTTTATTTTTAATTCACAATTTTTGTTTCTGGGCTGGAGTCCAGTGTAAATATTTAAAAGGAGTGACCAGCTTAAGATTTTTAATACAGTTAAGTGTCCGTTTCAGGCCTCCCAGGCACTGTGTGTATGTGTGTGTCTTAACATTGGGTGCTCATCACTGGAATGGGGGGTATTGTGTGCCAGGGCAGCGTTTCACTCCGTGCAGTAACGGAGACATGTCCAAACGCCAAGTTCTGCTTCAGACAGTCCTTATAACAGGGAGGAGGAGCATTAGTAGAAACAATGAGGAGCCTGAAGAAAGTTTTGAACCGAACTGACTCCAACCGGCTAAAGCCTCCAGGCGATACAGGAATTGAGCTAGTTGGGTGAATGGCCCTGGGAAGCCTCGTCCTCCTCTTGCCACCTGTGCAGTCAGGCGTGTGGTGATGGATTGGATTGTTTTGTTGCCCAGAAGAATAGGGAGGGGCAAATGAGAGCCAGGAAGTACGTTTTAGGAGGACCGGGAGGTGCACTTTTGCCCTTAATTTTTTGAACTGCCTTCAAATCAAGGCATGGGTTGACTTTAGAAACCTCCTGACGTCAGGTCCCAAAACTCAGGCTGGAATGGGGCATCATGCCCCAACTTAAAGTGATCCCAGCATTTTCCAAGGGAATTGTGTCCAAGATGACCTGGGAAGGAAAATGCCAAGGCCATGGGCATCAGTTGGGAATCCTTGTAAGTCACGCTCCTTTTTATTTTGTCGATTTAAATGCAACTTTGCCCAGAAAGGAAGTCCTCTAGGGAAATCGGAACAGTGGGACAGGAAAACCGTGATGTAGCATGTGGTAGTCGAGGGCTGGCTGTGTGCTTTGAACCCCCCCGGCCTGCACTTTTGGGTGAGGCCATTTGATTTGTTCTGAGGGCAGCCCCCTTCCCCTTTCTCATACACCCCCCCTCCCTTTATTCTTCCCTCCCGATCTCAATCTCTTCCACTGTAGTTGCAACTACACCATATTCCTCAGTGAGTTCAGTTCCACAAAAACAATGGCTCAGCTCTTGCTTTAAGTCCATTTCCAAAACTTGTCCGAAACCAATTTGGAGACCATGTAACAAGACTATGGAATATTCATTTTGAAAAATTGACCACTTTTCCCAAAAACTCTTGTAGGCAAAGATTCCCCAATACTTGCCACTATGCTAGCCCTGCAAGTTATAGTTTGTGCTTCAGTTATAGCCGAGATAGATGAAGCTATGTTTAAGGGAAATCGATGTGTAGTGCTGGCCGACCTGAGAAGCTGCTACTTTGGTTAATTAGTAAAGCCAATTTTAATTCTGGTGCATCTTCGGATTGCTGCAGATTGTGACTAATTGGCTCTATTTTTATTCAGAATATGTCACTGTGAAGGAGATGATGAAGGCCCCCTCATTACGCCCTGTCACTGCACTGGGAGCCTCCGATATGTACACCAAACCTGCCTACAGCAGTGGATCAAGAGTTCAGATACCCGCTGTTGTGAGCTCTGCAAATATGAGTTCATCATGGAAACCAAATTAAAACCACTGAGGAAAGTATGTATGAAATGAAGCACATTGCTGAGTAAATGGGGGAGCTATCAGAGGTAGCTAGATCTCCACCATATCTTTCACTTGTAGTCCAAATATGGGGACCATTATCATAAGATAGTCAACAAGAAACTGAATAGGGAAATTCAGAAGATGCTTCTAAAAATTTACTCCTTCATGGGACGTGAGTGTCGCTGGCATTTGTTGCCCATCCCTAATTGTCCTTTGATCTGAGTGGGCCATTTTAAAGGGCAGTTAAGGGTCAACCCCCATTGCTGAGGGTCTGGAGTCACATGTAGGCCAGGCTGGGTAAGGATGGTGGATTTCCTTCTCTGAAGGACATTAATTAAGACAAAGATGGGTTTTTACAACAATTAACCATAGTTTCATGGTTACCATTACTGAAAGCAGCTTTCCGTTCCAGACTTCTTGTGAACTGAATTTAAATTCCATCAGCTGCCTTGGTGGGATTTGAACACTTGTTCCCAGAGGATTAGTCTGGGCCTCTGGATAGCTAGTCCTGTAATGTTACCACTACACCACCATCTCCCCCGAATTGGTGGAGTCAGTTAGCATAGACGTATTAAGGGGAAGCTAGATAAGTGAGAGAGAAAGGAGTAGAAGTAGATGCTGATAGGGTGAGATGAAGAGGGGTGGGAGAAGGTTCATTTAGAGCAAGGGTCTGTTGGGCCCAATGGCCTGTCCCAGGGTGTCTGTCAATTTGATGCAATCTCTTTATAAACCAAAAGTTTATCCCAGAATGTTAAATAGAGAAGATTAATATAAGTTTACTCAATAAAGGGCTGTCATTTGAAAAACCTCTCTGAAGATGGCAGATGCTGTCGAAGGTGTTTATCTAAATAGGGACTGAACCTACTTCATACTGGGGGCCTGATCACGGAGCGGGGTTTCTTCTCTGCTAACCTTCGAGCACTTGACCCTATCAGAGTTCATGGGGGTCAGGCCATAAATTCAGTAGGTGCTCAAGCCATTAAGACATTGGGGTGGGGGTAATGAGCAGGGGAGGGGCCTGTTGGATCAGGGAGGGGTGTGTGAAAATAGCAGCGTTAGACAGTCGATGTCTGTAGGTCTGGTCAGAGGCTGAAGGATGTTGGGGAAGAAAATGGGCCTTCTCCAGAAAGAAAGAGTCTTTTCCTCCCTAATTCTGCCCCCACCCCACCCCCACCACCCCTCCCCGCAGCCCCTCTCCCCAAACTCCCACATTAATGTATGTCTGCATGAAGCTGGGTGAATCAGAATGTGCACTCTCAGGAATTCTAGGGGGGGGCGTTGTCCTGCCAGCCTTACCTCTGTTTTCTGGCACCACCATGAAAGGGTGTGGGCACAAGAAACACCGGCCACTCTGGCTGGCACAGGACCAACAGGGTAGCGACCCACAGCAACTGGGCACTGCCCTAATCTCTGCCTTGGTTGGCCCTGGTAATGTCCTGAGCAGGGAAGGGCCCCCAGGCATTATTTTGAAGAAGAACAGGGGGAGTTTGGCCCTGTGGCAAGGCCAATATTCATCCCTCAATCAACACCTCTAAGACACAGATTCCCCGTACATTATCACATTGTGGGATCTTGCTGTGTGCAAATTGGCTGCATGCCCTTGCACCGCAGCAGTGGGCTGCCCTTCCAAAAGTACTGATTGGCCGTACAGCCCTTTAGGAAGCCCTGACGCTGCGGTTGGCGCTACACAAATGTAACTTCTTTCCTTTTGCCTTGGTTCACTTTTGTTCTTTTAGTTTTCTCCTGCACAGTGTGTGGGAGGAATCCCTGCCCTTGGAACAGGGAGAATGTCCTGGCTACAGGGACAGGCAAACCATGCGTCACGTACCTGTAAGTCCCTCCCACTTTCCGCAGTATGGATCCCGAACCGAGTGGGTCAAGGATCGGATCGACTTTTCCTCCATCCTCTGGTGGGAGGCCTAGGTATTCCTTGTAGGGTCCAAATGGAGAACAACTCCCCCCCTCTTCCAGGTCCTAATCAGGAGCCTCTTTGTTTTATGCTGCACCCCCTCTGCTTTGTACAGCCCAGAAGGAAGGTAACCTGCTTGGTTAAAATTGCAGTCAGCTGCCTGTTCAGGACTGTGCACAGCAGGATCCCACACACAACTGAGCCAAACGGCCAGATAATCTGTTTTGGTGGTGATGGTTGAAGGTTAAATATTGGCCAAGACACCTGGGATTCTAATAGTAGGGTGGGATCTTTTTGCATCGGCCTGAACAGATCAGTAGGGCCTGGATGTGAACCCCCCACTCCCACTGGTCCTGCCCCGCCCAGGCCAGCACTGAAGGGTCAGCCTAGGTTCTGTGTTCGAGTCCGGGAGCCGGGCTTGAACCCATGAGCTTCTAGGAGCAGGCGAGCGAGCCACCGACTGAGCCAGGCTGCCTGTCGGTGTCGGAGTGTGCACCATCTGGCCGTATCAAGGGGAAGAAATGTGAAGTTGGGTGGAGTGTGTGCTTTGAGGGCCAGTTAGTGTTAAAAGTCTAATGGATGTCACCTTCCTTACACAGTGGGAGAAGTTGCAGATGACATCGAGCGAGAGGAGAAAGATACTGTGCTCGGTGACATTCCATATCATTGCAATTACGTGTGTGGTGTGGTCACTATACGTCCTGATTGATAGGACAGCTGAGGAGATTAAACAAGGCCAGACCAGCGGTACGTCCACCTCTCTCCTCCTCCTCTTGTGCTGTACAACTGATTGTCTCACAGTCTCTTTTCTTTTTTTATATTTTTATACATTCAGAAACCTCTCTCTCCCCAGGCGTGAATTTAAAGTAATACCTCTCAGAAGAGCCACTTCCAACTCTGGGCCTGTTCCCAGTGGCTGAGCGAGGGGGTGCGGGGAAGAACCTCGCCTGCTGCCCCACAGATGTGGCCCAGGTTGTTTAAAATCCTGCGCCTCAACTAAATGTGTACCCCCCCGCCCCCCCCGCCAAGCACCCGCCTCTCCCCACTACCTCTCCCCGGCAACCAATGGACATCTTGCCCACTCTGGGCCGGGGCGAAGTGGGGGAGCTGCTGAGACCAGGAAGGAGGCAGAATCGGCTGCTCTAGATGTCTGGCCTGGGTCTGGCAGTCACCAAGAGACGAGTGTGGCATTCAACCAGTGGAGAGGGTCTTGAAGCGATCCGTGAGGGGTACAGTTGTAGAATTCCTCCTCTTCCAAGTCCTAATTGCAATGTTTTTTTTTGAAAAATGTATTTTTTTTTTGCTGCTTCTGGCCCTGATCCACTTCCTCTTCTTTCTGCACCTGGTGGAAATCTAACCTGCTGAGTTAAATTGCAGTTGGCTGCACTTGTGAGGAAGGACTCCGCTGGCTCTAGGTGGCTTTCTTGCTGCTTTCTCAGTTGAACTGCCAGAATTGGGAACTCCAGGGTAAATAAGAAACCTGGGTGATTACTGTATAACACTGGGGTACAGTGCTGGTGGGGACAGGTCTGTCACTGTATAACACTGGGGTACAGTGCTGGTGGGGACAGGTCTGTCACTGTATAACACTGGGGTACAGTACTGGTGGGGACAGGTCTGTCACTCTATAACACTGGGGTACAGTACTGGTGGGGACAGGTCTGTCACTGTATAACACTGGGGTACAGTACTGGTGGGGACAGGTCTGTCACTCTATAACACTGGGGTACAGTACTGGTGGGGACAGGTCTGTCACTGTATAACACTGGGGTACAGTACTGGTGGGGACAGGTCTGTCACTGTATAACACTGGGGTACAGTGCTGGTGGGGACAGGTCTGTCACTGTATAACACTGGGGTACAGTACTGGTGGGGACAGGTCTGTCACTGTATAACACTGGGGTACAGTACTGGTGGGGACGGGTCTGTCACTGTATAACACTGGGGTACAGTGCTGGTGGGGACGGGTCTGTCACTGTATAACACTACGGTACAGTACTGGTGGGGACAGGTCTGTCACTGTATAACTACTGGGGTACAGTACTGGTGGGGACGGGTCTGTCAATGTGTAACACTGGGGTACAGTACTGGTGGGGACGGGTCTGTCACTGTATAACACTGGGGTACAGTGCTGGTGGGGACAGGTCTGTCACTGTATAACACTGGGGTACAGTACTGGTGGGGACGGGTCTGTCACTGTATAACACTGGGGTACAGTGCTAGTGGGGACGGGTCTGTCACTGTATAACACTGGGGTACAGTGCTGATGGGGACAGGTCTGTCACTGTATAACACTACGGTACAGTACTGGTGGGGACAGGTCTGTCACTGTATAACTACTGGGGTACAGTAGTGGTGGGGACGGGTCTGTCAATGTATAACACTGGGGTACAGAGCTGGTGGGGATGAGTCTGTCACTGTATATCACTGGGGTACAGTGCTGATGGGGACAGGTCTGTCACTGTATAACACTGGGGTACAGTGCTGGTGGGGACAGGTCTGTCACTGTATAACACTGGGGTACAGTACTGGTGGGGACAGGTCTGTCACTGTATAACACGGGTACAGTACTGGTGGGGACAGGTCTGTCACTGTATAACACTGGGGTACAGTACTGGTGGGGACAGGTCTGTCACTGTATAACACTGGGGTACAGTACTGGTGGGGACAGGTCTGTCACTGTATAACACTGGGGTACAGTACTGGTGGGGACAGGTCTGTCAGTGTATAACACTGGGGCACAGTACTGGTGGGGACAGGTCTGTCACTGTATAACACTGGGGTACAGTACTGGTGGGGACAGGTCTGTCACTGTATAACACTGGTGTACAGTACTGGTGGGGACAGGTCTGTCACTGTATAACACTGGGGTACAGTACTGGTGGGGACAGGTCTGTCACTGTATAACACTGGTGTACAGTACTGGTGGGGACGGGTCTGTCACTGTATAACACTGGGGTACAGTACTGGTGGGGACAGGTCTGTCACTGTATAACACTGGGGTACAGTACTGGTGGGGACATGTCACTGTATAACACTGGGGTACAGTTCTGGTGGGGATATGTCTGTCTGTATAACACTGGGGTACAGTACTGGTGGGGACTGGTCTGTCACTGTATAACACTGGGGTACAGTACTGGTGGGGACAGGTCTGTCACTGTATAACACTGGGGTACAGTACTGGTGGGGACGGGTCTGTCACTGTATAACACTGGGGTACAGTGCTGGTGGGGACGGGTCTGTCACTGTATAACATTACGGTACAGTACTGGTGGGGACAGGTCTGTCACTGTATAACACTGGAGTACAGTACTGGTGGGGACGGGTCTGTCACTGTATAACACTGGGATACGGAGCTGGTGGGGACTGGTCTGTCACTGTATAACACTGGGGTACAGTGCTGATGGGGACAGGTCTGTCACTGTATAACACTGGGGTACAGTACTGGTGGGGACAGGTCTGTCACTGTATAACACTGGGGTACAGTGCTGATGGGGACAGGTCTGTCACTGTATAACACGTGTACAGTACTGGTGGGGACATGTCACTGTATAACACGGGGGTACAGTTCTGGTGGGGACAGTTCTGTCACTGTATAACACGGGTACAGTACTGGTGGGGACGGGTCTGTCACTGTATAACACTGGGGTACAGTACTGGTGGGGACAGGTCTGTCACTCTATAACACTGGGGTACAGTACTGGTGGGGACAGGTCTGTCACTGTATAACACTGGTGTACAGTACTGGTGGGGACAGGTCTGTCACTGTATAACACGTGTACAGTACTGGTGGGGACATGTCACTGTATAACACGGGGGTACAGTTCTGGTGGGGACAGTTCTGTCACTGTATAACACTGGGGTACAGTACTGGTGGGGACGGGTCTGTCACTGTATAACACTGGGGTACAGTACTGGTGGGGACAGGTCTGTCACTCTATAACACTGGGGTACAGTACTGGTGGGGACAGGTCTGTCACTGTATAACACTGGTGTACAGTACTGGTGGGGACAGGTCTGTCACTGTATAACACTGGGGTACAGTACTGGTGGGGACGGGTCTGTCACTGTATAACACTGGGGTACAGTACTGGTGGGGATGGGTCTGTCACTGTATAACACTGGGGTACAGTACTGGTGGGGATGGGTATGTCACTGTATAACACTGGGGTACAGTGCTGGTGGGGACGGGTCTGTCACTGTATAACACTGGGGTACAGTACTGGTGGGGACATTATTGTCACTGTATAACACTGGGGTACAGTACTGGTGGGGACATTATTGTCACTGTATAACACTGGGGTACAGTACTGGTGGGGACATTATTGTCACTGTATAACACTGGGGTACAGTACTGGTGGGGACATTATTGTCACTGTATAACACTGGGGTACAGTACTGGTGCGGCTGGGTCTGTCACTGTTTAACACTGGGGATTTGACAAAAGGGGTGGCCTGATAGGCAGGGGAGTGGTTATAATGGCGTGGGGACCGTCAGAGCTGGACTTCTTACTACTGATGGTGGATTGGAATAGAAGCAAGCCTGAAGTGGAGGAGTAAGGGGCTCAGAAGAGGACAGTAGGAGGTCCTGCAGGTAGGGTGGGCCTGAGGACCTACAGGAGTTCACGATTGGGGGTGCTCAGCGGGAGGAGGGAGATGGCCTTAGTTGCCCAGGTTTGGCTCCGAGTAAGTGGGACAAAGTGTCGGTTAGGGTAGGGGGCACCAGTGGGAGTCGAAGGGGGTAACATGGGGGTTGAGAAATTGGATATGGAGATGCCATCAACATAGCCAAGGCCTCCTGACTGCAGTGGCAATGAGGCAGGGGCTGAGAGACTGAGATATTGAGGTGAAGAATGTGGTATTAAAGAAGCATGTCGCATACCAGAAGGAATAATTTGATGTTTCCCCAACCCCCACATTTGCTTATCAACTCTAAGAAGCACAATGATGACTGGGTATTAATAAAGCATTTTTAATCTGTCTCTGCAGGTATTTTGGAGTGGCCGTTTTGGACTAAGCTGGTGGTTGTGGCCATCGGGTTCACTGGGGGACTTGTGTTCATGTACGTGCAGTGCAAAGTGTACGTGCAACTGTGGAAGAGACTGAAGGCGTACAACAGGGTCATTTACGTACAGAACTGCCCAGAGACCAGCAGGAAATGCGTAGCGGAGAAGCCACCACTGACCGAGCAGAATTTGGAAAACAAGGAGGCCCCTGCAGTTCAGCGGCTGGGGATTAGCTCTCTGCATTGCACCGAGTCTGAGGATCGTGGTGTGGGGATACTGAATGTCTAGAGTTTACACTACACGGACTCTCCTACAAGGGGGCAATTTTAACCAAACCTGCCCATTAGGAAACTGCTGAGATCACGCGCAACACTGGTTTTACACCTGGGCCCGATTTTTAACCTCCATTGGAAGTGTAGAAGAATATTGGGCAGAGTGCACAGTTCCAATCTGTACTTGGGGGCGTCTCTCCTGACATATTAGGTTAAAATTGTCCCCCACTCTCTCTCTCTCTCTCTCTCTCTCTCTCTTTGTCTCTGTCTCTCTTTCTCTCTTTTTTCTATGTGACCCCCGTAAAGTCTTGTTACTGCCAGAGGCACAGGGCGAGACGGGCTTCTGATATTTGTAAACACGTTCTTTAGATTGAGACTTCAAGAGAGCATGAACTACTGAGGTGGTTGCTTGATAGCAGCACTGCAAATCTCAGACAAAGACTCCATTTTGCCAGTGACTTCGCAAAACCCCCCCACCCCCACAACACCAGAAATACCAAGTTTAGTAGCAAATCAGCACTTTGAACAGGGTTTTTGTTTTGTTTCGAAGCTATGTGTTCTGTGACAGTAAAATATGTTTTAAATGTAAATCTGATTATACGAAAATTGCCGTCCCACTATTTTTATTTCACACTTGAAGAAATTTTAACAAAAGTTTTTGAAGAAAGCTGCAATATCTTCGGACCAGGGACAATTAAACCACAAGTCAGTCAGGATTTATTATTTTCAGTTATTCTTTCAGAGGGTCCTTGACAAAGATTTTACCAAGATAGTCTCACTGGCTATATCTCGAAGTGCAATTATTCCCTGTTTTTTGTTAAATTGTTTTCTTTTCCCCCTAACTTTCTGATGTTTCTGTTTTTAGAAACTAGCTTTTTTTTTCTTTCCTTTGTTTTTTGGATAATTATTTATTGGAAAAATAAATGTATAAAATGATGCACTTGGAAAGTCTGGGACCAGAGCCTTTCCTTTTATATGCAGGTTTGTTATTTAGTTATTGTTTAAGCAGCAGAGAAAGGGAAACAATTACTACTTCTATAAGTTATTAATATAAATTTTAAGATATCATTTATTTCTATTTGTTTACAAACGTAGGAGCTTTTTTGACCTAAAGTTTCTAAATTTGTATTCCTGCTCACTACCAATCTTTGAAATAGAGGGCACAGTATGGCCACTTACCACTGACCTTTGAACTCGAGGCACAGTACCTGTTGGGCAGGTCGTGCATCCAAAATGGCCAGGTTATCGCCAGGCCCACTTTGCTCTGGTGACGAAAGCCAAACTCCATTTTGTTGCCGGGGTTCCTGGAATTATGACCGGGTGTGGTTTATTATTATTTTTTTAAACCAGGGATTGGGTTTTGCCTTGACGACCCGTAAATTAGCGGCCTTGTGGATTAGCGAACCCCTTTTCTCACCACCACAAAAAAATTTACTTTTTAGAAGAAAACGATACGTTTTTAACAGCGCAAAAAAACAACCCGCTCTTGTTACAATGGAAAAAATACTCATCAAGAAAAAATATTCTTAACATTTTGTTTCGTTTTTGTTTTTAAGTATACTGTGACTATTGTCCAGAGACCAAACGACAATCTTGTCTTTTTGGGAACACCACGAATGGCGTTAGCCTGCACTTGGCATTCTGTGTTAATTTTTTTTTTCAAAAAAGATAAATTTGAGACTCCTTGTGAGCGGATACACCCCGGCTGTTCAAGGAGTGGTCAGTGCCATATAGGGATCAGAGACTCCCCCTAGTTAATTAGTTGGGTAAAAGGAATTTCTTGGTACAGTCACTCATACTGTATTTAAAATGTATAGTTTTGTATTTCATTGTGTTTTTTTTCACAGTACAGTATTAAATGTATAGCCTACTACATTGTTGCATAGTTTCCCAATAAACTTTGACTTTGTACGTGAGTGATTAATCCAAGGTCTTGGTTGGAGAATTCGAGTTGATGATCTGAATCGAGGTGGCTGAAGAAATCAGTGTGGAATAAGGAGGGGGCTGCCTTCATAGTTGGGGGGCATAGTGGCATCACCATCCTGTGCTCACCCTGACATCGATATGCTCACTTTCTGGTACAAGTCAGTGGATGGTGATTGGAAATTGGCTTCCATGTTCCTTCCCCCTCCCCACCCAGTGTAAGGGCCCATGAGGATAGTGCTACACTGCAGCTATGCTCCAGCTTCTACCTGTATCGCACTAGGTGGTCTATCCCTGTACCCACATTGGTTGGCCAATCGCTAATCAGTCCGATGGGACGATGAGAGATCATCATAGAATCATACAGCACAGAAAGAGGCAATTTGGCCCAGGATGCAGACTCCTTAGGCAGCACCTTCCAAACCAAGACTGCTACCATCTAGAAGGACAAGGGTAGCAGACACATGGGAACGCCACCGCCTCGAATTTCCCCTCCAAGTCACTCACCATCCTGAAGCTATATCGTTGTTCCTTCACAGTTGCTGGGCCAAAGCCCTGGAACTCCTTCCCTAACAGCACTGTGGGTGTACCTACACCACAGGGACTGCAGCTCACTACCACCTTCTCAAGGTCAATTAGGGATGTGTAATAAAAATGACACCCACATCCCATGAAAGAATAAAAGAAAATGTACTGACTCTTTGCTAAATCTATTCATTAATCCCACTACCCTGCTCTACCCCCGGAATTATTGCCCTTTCAAGAATTTGTCCAAGTCTCTTCTGAAAGTTATTATTGACTCTGCTTCCATCACCCTTTCAGGCAGTGCATTCCAGATCGCAACATTTTTAAGGGAAAAGGTTTCCTCATGATGCTTCTGGTTCTTTTGCCAATCACCTTAAATCTGTCCTCTGTGATTACTGATCTACTGGAAGCTCCTTATTGACTATCAAAACTGTTCAAAAGTTTGAACATCGCTACCAAATCTGCTCTAAGGAGAATAATCCCAATCTCTCCACGTAACTCGATCCCCCTCATTCCTGCTACCCCTCTAGTAAATCTCCTCTTCACCCTCTCCATAGCTTTGACATCCCCTCCTAGAGCGCAACGCTAAAAATTACACACGCCACCTGAAACCTATCCAGTGTTTTATTAAGGCTTGACACAACTTTGCCTTTGTGCTCTAGTACCTTTGCTATAAAAACCATACAGGGTTTATTCAGTTTTCTCAACTTGTCCTGCCACCTTGTTTATTTGTGTATGTACATCCTTGGGCCTCTCGTTGCAGCCTCATTAGAATTGTACCAATTGCTTTGGCCACATTTATGGTCAGGATGAGTGTAATTTGTTTACATGGGGGATGGGCTTGAAGGAGCTGCTCTTACACCCATGTCATTGACGATTTGCTGAAGGGGAACGGAGTTAGGTCTAGCATTTTGTACATGGGCTTTTGGTATTGGTACTGGAACTATTGTGGAGTGGATATTGTGGAGTGCATGTTATGCTACACACAGCCAGAGTAAGCGAGTGCCCTCTCCCCTTTTTTAGGATGTGGGCGTCACTGTCAAGACATTTATTGTCCATCCCAGGCTCCCTGTTTTTGTTAGGCCATTGCAGAGAGTAACTGAGAGCATGTTGGTGTGGGTCAGGATTCATAATAGGCATGATCGGCTATGGTTGGCAGGATTGCCTTTGCTAAAGACATTAAGGACCCACCTCTAGGAAACTTGCCCAGTGGTGGGACTGCGCTGGGATGCTGTCCCCACGCGGCTCCCAGCTATTTTCTTGGCCCGCCGCTTCCTAGTCTGCCACCCTGGAGCCATAAAATTCCTGCCCAAGGTGGTCGGACATATGGGCATATATGTCACAGGATCGGATGGCATGAGGACAGGTGTCTCCTGGAATAGATCCAATCAGAAATGGTGACCCTAGGCCAAACCCAGTGTGGGTGACTCTTAATTTGCCCTCTAAAATGGCCCAGTAATCCACTCAGTCATACAACCCACTATGAATGGTTCAAGAAGGCGGCCACCATCACCTTGTCAAAGCAATATGGGCAAAAAAAGCCAGGATGTAGGAGGTCTTGTTGATCAGTGATAGTTGATCAGAAGTTCCGGGTTCAAGTCCCACACCAGGACTTGTTGGCTGAGGAAGGAGCGTTCGTGACCAGGTTCAATGGGCTGATAATTGGCCCTAGAATCCTTCCAACACCCACCCCCCCTTCCCCACTATTCCCCAGAGGGAAAGAAGTGTATGTGAAGATACGCTAAAAGGAAATGCTGAGGTTTCCAGTAAAACCCACACCCTGAGAATGAGTAATGTAAAAAAACACAGACCAAAGAAATGAAATAAAAGTTTTAGAAATAGGAGTTCACCAAAAATTACTGGTATTTAAAAAAAATTTATTCTTTCATGGGATGTGAGCATCGCTGTCCAGACCAACACTTATTTCCCATCCCTCACTGCCCTTGAACTGAGTGGCTTGCTAGGCCATTTCAGAGGGCAGTTAAGAGTCAACCACATTGCGTGGATATGTAGGCCAGACCAGGATAGATGGCAGATTTCCTTACTTCCCTAAAGGGCATTGGAAAACCAGATGGATTTTACAGCAGTCGACAATGGTTCCATTGTTACCATTATTGAGGCTAGCTTTTAACCCCAGATTTTATTAATTAAATTTAAATTCCACCAACGGCTTTGGTGGGATTTGAACCCCTGTCCCCAGAACGTTAACTTGGCCCACTGGATTATTGCTGAAAAAATACATTTTGTTGAAGCTTTTTGTCTTGCACTCATCAGGACAACTGCAAGAGTACCAATGTCAGAGAAAGCAACAACTGTAAACTGTATGAGAAGAGAGTGCTGATTGGTTGGCAGGCGGTCTCTGATTGGTAGGGACATTGCCATGAAGAATGGCCCTACCAATTAGAGTCCACTTGCTCTGGCAGTTCTGCACGTCAACCGGAACCAAAAGGGATGCCACTCCATCAACTATGTGGCTATAGGCAGTGGGCCGTGTGGGTCAATGCCTGGTAACCTAGAAATCAGAATGCATTAATCCTGTGGTAGTTCACTGTTTCATCTGTTTTTCAGACACCACAGCAAAGGTGGTTAAAGGGCTACCTGCTGTTGATATGGCTCATTACGCACAAGGCAAACAACAGGCAGACAATGAGGACCACCCTGGTACACTAAAAGGTCTAACAGAGCAAGTCTTGGCATCTTGAAGCAACGCTTCCACTGCCTGGGCTACGCTGGAACAGGGGCCACAGCCAAGCGTGTCTCAGGGTTTCCGGTCCTATTATGCACACCGCACAAACAGTCCACTATGAGGGGACACTCCTTGCCACCACCTATCAGGTGAGAAACTGAGGTGCAGGAGTATGTGCGGAAGGAGGAAGATGAACCTAACCAGTCCCTTTCCTTCAGGCTGAATATGAGGGCTGCAATATCAGTGACCTCAACTCCAATTCCCCATTCCCCAATAGCCCCACACATCTTACCCTCGCTCTGTCACTGACCATCATATTGGCCACAGTGCATTAATTAAAATCAATACAAGACACACATTCCCAACCAAATTTATAAACTAAAACATTGGCCTCGATTTTCACAACCATATAGAGGCTCTCCATCATCGCAAAAATGGCAGAAGAGGTTGGAAATCAGAAGTGCCGCCCCCGAACACAGCACCACCCACCCCCCCCCCCCACCCCCAAATTTTTGCAGGGAGCTGGAATGGGCCTGGGTTGGGATGGGTGAATAAGAGTTTTGTGGTGACAGCTGCCCTATGGATCAGCAGCAACCTCCACTCATGTCTAAGTCTGGTGACCAAGGTGTGTGAAATATAAAGTGCACAGGTTAGATCTGCTCAGACCAGGCCTGAATTTTGTGGTGTCCTTTTGGAGAGGTGAAGCACCCCTTTGAATATGGTCACAGGACAACTTTGGGGGAGGTCAGGTGCCCTTTGAGTGAAGTCAGGTGGCCCTTGGGAGAAGTCAGATGCCCCTTGGGAATGGTAAGGTGCCCCTTGGGGCTGTTGAAAATAGGCATGAATGTATATAAAAAGTACATAACCTCATTAACTGTCAAGCTCATTGGTACCATCAAAGGTGTCAAAATGAACTGTCAAAGGTAAGTGTAAAGATGTCAAGGCATTTTAAACTCCTGCCCTTTAAATCTTTGAAAAAAAAATGTCTGGAGTGTTTAAAAAAACTCCCTGCTGTCTACTGACATAAGATTAGCCCCATTTGGTTGGGACTGAGTTCACAACCTTCACTTATCACAGTACGGTGCCTTCCATTTCACAGTTTGATTGACAGGTCCAAGCAAATATAGACTCTTTAAAGTGGGATTATGAATTTCAATGTTTGTTTTTATAAGAATGTAGTTGAAGGAATTTAAATATAGTGAATGGGTTTTATCTGTTTTTTTTAAAAATAAACTCTGCAATAGACACTTGAAGCTTTATCTTTAATCTCAGCATGGGTCCTGAGGTCTTCCCATGGTGAACACTGGGTGAGTTGGCATGGTAGATGTAAGGGCACACAGTGATGGGCGGGGGGAAGATGAGTTGGCACTAAGTTGGCATAGGGGCTAGAGAGGGCCATGGGGGTTGAGTAAAGGAGCATAGATTGGCACGGAGGGTGTGAGGGTCAATGGAGGGTGGGCATAGATTGGCATAGATGGTATGGGGGCCATGGGGTGATTAGAGGACAGGAGTTGGCATGAATGGGGAATGTGTGGGGGCAGGAGAGTGAGAGGGTTGAGGGCTGGAGGGCTGTTTTTTGTTTTATTACTTTTAACAAATCTTGGACCCAGTGCTGGAGCACAGAGGCTGGTCTTCCACCCAGCCTGCCTCTGCACCTGGCAGCCTCTACACCCATCCCGGGGGCAGCCGGCCTGACTCCCAGAGAAGCCTGTCACCCTGGAAAACCGAGATCCAGCTTTCCCGGGTACTTTCCCAATCCTGGAGCGAAAATCTAGGCCATTGAGTACAAGATGAAACTAATCGCCCTCATGCATTTCCTTTGTGTACGTTTTGTGGCTGATTGCTGCTGATTAACTTAATGATCTGCCGGCGCTGTGTAATTCTGGAGGTTGGTAAGTGCATCTGTGGTAATCGCTTTGCTAAGATGGGCCTGGCTGGCTTTGTTTTGGAAGTGTACACAGGGCTGTGGATGCCATTTTGGAATCTTAAGGGCATTCAGAGCACCCAAAGTACGGGGACTACCTAGACCAATTTCACCCCATCTTCCCTGTGTCTATCTCCTCAAATCCTTTCAAAATCTTAAAGACCTCGGTCTCAATCAGCTCGCCCGCCAGCCTTGTCTTTTCTGGAGGAAACAAACCCCGCCTGGTTTAATTTTTCCTGATTAGTATAATCTCTTAGCTCTAGTAACATCTTTGTGAATCTCGTTTGCAGATTCTTCAGTGTTGCTCCTTGGAGACCAGAACTGTGCTTAATACATCAACTGTGGCCTAACCGAGGTCATGTAGAAGTTTGATAACTTTTCTGCTTTTCTGTGCTATCCATTTTAGGGATTAACGTCAGTGCTTGGCTTGTTTCCTTTTGTAAATGACCTACTTAACCTGTTTCTATTTTTAGTGATCTGTGTATCTATATCCCTGTTTTTTTATCTCGCTTTCCTTATTTTGACACATTCTCTAAGCAGTATGTCCTGCCTACCAAAATGTGCCACCTCACATACACTTGCATTGAAATTTATTTGCCAATGAGATGTCCTTTCTGCAATGTCTTCCCATATTTACAAATAAAACCCAAGCTTCTCACCTGGATTTCCTCTTAGTTGAAGGGCTATTTGTGTGCATAAACCTCATGGTTGGGGTAAGAAAATGATAGAGAGATTGGTGGTGGTGATGGTGTGTTTACAGACCACACAGGAAGTCCTCGTTGCTGTGCATGATGCACTTTTACATTCGTTTTGTAGCCTGCTGTTATGGGTTGTGATGGTAAAGCAGTGATGGACAACTTAGGCTAATGAGTCGGCTGCTTGAGTGGCCCAAGCCCTTCACCTCAGTGGGCCGCAAGATTGAAATCGGGCATGTGCACTAACCATGACCCCATGAATAAGATTAAGTACATTTAATACATGCTGAATTTTTCATAAGGAGTTATAGAAAATGCTTAATCATTCATATATTAATAGGTAAAAACAAAGAAATATTTACGGTTCCCTTACATCATACTCAGTGTGACTTCTGGTTGGATCTGTCCTCCACAAGCTTTCTTGTGGGGTGTGTCAATTGAACCGTAGCAGTGCTTTGATTGGACACAGAGGCAGCGCACGGCTCTCACAGTCAATGTTGTGTGCAATCAGCACGCGTCTCACTTCACGTACCCTTGCTTTGTGTGCGTAACGCTTTAATAATACTGGTAGGGCAAAAACTATGCAAATGGAAACCAGCAGAATCTGGCAAACCTGCACATATGGGCCACAATCAATAACATGTCTCATAGGCTGCACTCAGAGCCCTGAAGGTGGTAGATGCTCCAAATTTCTTTCCATCACATGGCTGACCAGCTGAATCTCTCCTGATCTTATTGCCTGCCATTGGCTTGATTTTCAGGTTGATACTCAACCTGTTTGGCCACATTTGAGCAAGCCTTCTGTGCTCATCAAGCCTTGGTTGTCTTGACGCTGGAGCTTCTAGCTGAGAAGCTGAGAGTACTGCCCACTGCACCACAAGACCCCCATGGAAGGATTGATAGAGAAAGTTTATTAGCCCCAACAAGTCATCGTTTGTTGTGTTTCAACTCGATCTTTACATCTTCTCATACATAAGCGAACATATAAAACAGCTGTTCTATCAAAGATTCCTCACACTGTTAGCTGGGACATTGCAACTCCCTTCTCCTGAGGCCCTACCTCCCACCCACCTTCATGTCAATATAACTGTCTAGGAAAAGCTAACCCTTGTAAGAAACTAGTCAATTCTATAATCTCTTGTAGGGGATGGTGGCATGGTGGTAATGCTACTGGGTTAATAGCCCACAAGGCCTGAACTAATGTCCTGAAGCCATGAGTTCAAATCTCACCACAGCACTGTGGGAGTTTAAATTCAATTAATAAATCTGGAATACATACTGCTCTTGATTGTTATAATGACCTTTAGGGGAGGGAGTCTGCTATCCTTAACTGGTCTGGCCTACACATGATCTTCAGATCTATATGGTTGACTCTAGCAAGACATTCAATTGTATCAAACCATTAAAGGAATAAAAGACACTGGGTGTACCTATACCAAATGGACTGTAGTAGTTCAAGAAGGCAATTCACCATCATCACCTTCTCAAGGGCAATGAATGCTGGCCCAGCCAGAGACATGAATGAAGAAAAAAAAATATTTGCTTTTCTTGCATAAGTAGCTAGGTCCATTGAACCTGAATTCTCCTATTTCAACGATCGTCCTTAGTAACCCACTCCACAACTCAGCTGCCCTTTAGATGATGTGTCCCCCCACCCTTCTTCACTCCTGACATTTAACTTGACTGCAGGCTGATACAGTGGGTTTCCTCCTGGTTATTGGAGCTGGAGTAAGCTGTTGGAAGAGGCTGAGGGAATCGCTCAAATCCTGAGGCACTTTGTTGTGAGCAATTTCCCTTTAAAAGACGCAACTTGTCAGAAAGGGCAACATGTGAAGGGTAAATGTATTTAATTAAAGAATCAAACACTCAGTTTGAAAGCACATACACAGCCATTAATCACAGATGCACGCTGTAGCTACAGAAACAGAGCCATTCAGAATGGAAATATATTGTTGCTATGGCATTGTTACGTTGTTGTGCCCATGCCCCCTGCTTGCTTTGTGGAATCACCAGTGCAGTTTGTTCTCCAGATAGGAATGTGTTCCAGAGGATGTGAAAATGAGAGTGTCTTGTTACGTTCATGAACAAGTTATGAAGCTAATGTTCTGAATATTTAAGCCCTTGCATTATGGTGATAAGCCCTCAGGATGATGAGCATTTCAGGCCCAGTCACGAGGCTCCTCAGTTCTGCTTGATATGGGGAATTGATGCCGAGGCTGTGGAGACACTCCCTGGCCTGGAATCCGACACCAAGGGCCACGGGGAGCCCATCAAAGAGCTTTCAACCCAAGATCATTTGGGACCATCACAGGTCCCTCTCTGGTCTGTAATGAAGGTCAGCAGAATGCAGCCGCTTGACCAGCAGATCATGAAAGGAACGATGGAAGATTCCTACCAGGATCAGACTTGCTCTTCCACTGGACTGGGAGAGGCGATCATTTCACTACCACAACCGCCAATGTAAATGGGGAACTGGCAAGGGAGGGTGAAGCAGAATCCAGATAGACTAGTAGAAGAATATGGTTTAAGTTTTGGTTCTTGCTTTGCCGGCAATGTAGATTCATTAAAAAAATTTAACATTTCCATTTCAGGAGGTCCAAAGTGAGTGGGGAAATTCGATCTCAAGTTTGCCACCCTCTTTACACTTTTGAAGTTTCCAGGCCTTTACTCCATTGCTGGACAGATGTCCCCAGCAGCTAACCCTTGAGTAAACCTGGTGAAATATTGAATTGGTTACGATGGACAATTCTGAATTCATGTTCCCTCCCCCCGCAGTCCCTTGTAATGTCGGAAGATGAATCAAAAAACAGGGGAAGTAGGAAGTTCATGAGGGAAAAAAAAACGAATGGAAGGGTATGTGGATGGGGTGAGATGAAATAGGGGTGGGAGGAGAATCATGTGGAGCATAGATGTCCACACAGAGCCTTTAGAACGAGTTTAGCCCAGTTTCCGGGCTGCGAAGAGGGTGACCTATTTGTTCAAACAGTCCAATGATCAGATGTAACATGGAAAGCAGAATGGACAGGTCACCCAAGCCAATGGCAATTACGCTATGGGTTGAGAATAACAAACACAAACTGTTAAAGTGAGACTTGTTATTGCTTGCAAAGCATAGTGTTGAGTTAGGGATTAAGTTTGCAGTGTTATAAAAAAATAGAGATATATTGCTGACAGCGGTTGTGACACACACACGGTTTATTTGGAATGATATGTGAGCTTTCCTCTTGCTGATTTCCAAGTGCTCTCCACCTTAAATTCCAGGCAGCGGGATCATTGGGGGCCATAGCTTTGAGGGCACTTGCTTGCTCAAGCACTGCTTGCACTTTTGCAACAACTTCTTGAACCTTGGAGACTTTACTGCAAGAGAAGCAAGAGAGAGGTCAAGAAAGAAACTTTGCCCCCTGGGATGTTGCAGTCCTCCTCTACTCAAGACGGCGACTGAAGAATCTAACACAATAAAGAATAAAATAATTCGTTGCCTTTGAATTCTTATTTAACAGGGCTTCAGAACTGTTATTATTTCTTTCAGTCTGCTCTACCCCTGCAGTCCAGAGTTTAAATTCCAGTCCTTACTCCATGTCTTTGTTTTGGCTTCCCTCCTGCTCTTTTCAACCTTGGACCCACATAATATGAGCCTTGCCATATGGGTTCAGCAATGATCTTCCTCCAGTTGGCACAGCAGCCCTGATTTTCACCTACCCTGGACTCCTTTCTTACACCCTGTCCAATTTTACACACAACTGAAACATAAAGTTGGATCGGCTGTAGAATGGGCCTGGGACCTAAGCTTGAGCCTTCCCTGTACTGGGTGGCTTAGCTTGGAATCAAAGCTACTCTTACACACCCATCGCACCATTGAAACCAATGGGTGATGCAGCAATGATCACGTCTGCTGTCTTTGACTTCTTGCCACTGGTTGCATTGTTAACTCTGAAAAATAGGCCCCAAAATTGCTGGGGTGTGCGTGAAAGTGGCAAGGATTGGGAGGAGGGGGAAGGACACCCTTTTTGAGAATGGTTGTAAAGTTTGTTGCAAATTGACTGGCAGTGGATTCACCTGCCTTCATCCTCCCACTCACTCTGTCCCCGCTCAAAAGGGTATGAGGCTGCCTTAGGGTCGCAATCCCTGTTTGGGGGCTGCTAGTAACATTTTAAACAAAATTTCACACCCCTGCTCCCCCTCACCCAGTGCAGCTCAGACAAGAAGTCAAGGAGCTCAACACAATCCAGAAAAAAGCAGCCCCATTTGATTGACACCACATCCACCACCTTAAACATTCACTCCCTCCCACTGCCGGTGCAGTGCGACAGCAACGTATACCATCTGCAAGATGCACTGCAGAAACTCACCAAGCCTCCTTAGACTGCACCTTCCAACCCCGTGAGCTCTACCACCTAGAAGGACAAGGGCAGCAGACACATGGGAAAACCACCACCTGCAAGTTCCTCTCCAAGCCACTCACCATCCTGACTTGGAAATATATCGCCGTTCCTTCACTGTCACTGGATCAAAATCCTGGAGCTTCCAACCTAACAGCACTGTGGGTGTACCTACACCAAATGGACCTTGTCTCCATCCTAACCTCCAAGGTGGAGAGTTAAAAAAAATGCCAGTGACGTAGAAATCCACTTCCACCCGTCAGTGGCCGAACTAACTGGACTCGAACATTGTGACACCTATGATCTCCTGCTTGTAGCCTAGTACAGTTTTGTAGTGCATTCTGTACTTGCCAGCACTTGGATTTGACACAGCCTCGCTATAGCTCTGTGGCTCTATGCATCCTGCTGTTAACTAATATACAAACATATATCAGCTGTTGTATTTGTTCATTTTAACAGCACTTCAAACACAATTCAATCTGTGTAAAATGCCTTCCGACATTTCATTTAAGGACTCAGGTGTTAGTGTACTCAAATTGATTTTCCTTACAGTGTTTCAATGAAGTATTTTTGTCCATGTTTCGAACACAGACTGTTGAATAAAAACTTGCATTTATATATCACCTTTAACATATTCAAGCATCCCTGGACACTTCAGAGGAGCATTATCAGATATGAGTGGACACCGAACTAAAGATGGAGGTATTATGATACAGCTAGTTTTCAAGGAACAGGGATGAAAGAAGGAGATTGATGAGGTTGAGAGATTTAGGGATGGATTTCCAGCACTTAGGGTCCAGACTGCTGAAGGCATGGGATCAGGGGTGAAGGAAATTGGGGGATGGACAATGGCCAAAATTGGAGAGATGCTATAGAGGCCATCAGTATAAGATGCTCAAGAAATCCAACAAGGAATTCAGAAGAAACTGCTTTAGCCAAAGAGTGGTGAGAATGTATAACTCAATATAGTGTTCAAGTGTTTGGTGTTTGATTCTGTGTGTCTGTTGACTCTTATTTGCGCTGTGCATGATTATTTAAGACTGGTTGTGGCCACTTAGGAAAAGAAAATAAGATGAGGCAAGCAGCTGTAAACATGACAAGCAGACTTTGAAAGGCATTGAATAAAATCCCTGCACAAAGAGAAACCAGTGTATCATCTCTGCATATCTCCGAGGCGTAATAAAAAACTTGTTACTGCAGGGTGTCGTTGAAGTGAATAGTATGGATGCATTTAAGGGAAAGCTAGACAAGCAAGTGAGGGAGGAGGGAATAGAGGGTTACAATGACAGGTCTGGATGAGGAAAGATGGGAGGAGGCTTGAGTGGAACATAAACACTGACATGAACGGGTTGCGCTGAATGGTCTGTTTCTGTGCTATATATCCTACGTAACCCTATATAATATGTAAACACAGAGCTCTCAGAGGATTGGAAGCTGGAAAAAGGGATATGCAGAGAAAGGGAGTGGCGAAGCTATGGAGGGATTTAATCATGAGAGTGCGAATTTTAAAAGTGAGGGAAACAGACACCGGTTATTAAAACACCGAGGCTTTGGTGATTTTTTTAATTGTAGGCTTTTCAAATCATTCTTGGCTGCTTTTTTTAATATGTTGGTGACGTGGCCGCAATACTGAGGAGTGGCTGGTGGTGGTGCTGTTGAGTTGGAGCCAATGGTCTTTGTCAGTGGCACTAGGCTGGATCCAAGTGGCATCGCAAACATTCTTGATTCTATTTAGGAGCCAGGAAATGAGCCAAAGTGACAAGCACATAGGATTCACGGAGGCGGGGTGGGGGGGGGAGGGTGGGTGGCATCTTATCTCCTAATGTCCTGAGTGCTTTGTTATCCTTAAAAGCTTAATCTCCTTCATGTACTTAAATGAATGACTGCATATAAAATCAGACTCAATCGGGGGATTGCATTCGTGGGTGAAGAGTTTGCAAAGTGGTCCATCTACTGGCTTGGGTATAAACTGCAGGAATCAGCCAGTTGAGTTTGGACATCATTTCAGGGAAGATGTACGTCAATGCCTTGGGGAGGGTACAGGGGAGATTGACTCGAGTGGTACCAGGGATGAGGGGCTTCAGTAATGTGGAGAGGCTGGAGAAACCGGGGTTGTTCTCCTCAGGACACAGCAACCTTAACTGGAGATTTAATTGAGGCTTTTGAAATCATGTAGGGTTTCGATCGAATAAACATGAACATTTCCCCTGGGAGGAGAATTTTTTATACAGTCAGTTATTATAATCTGCTTGGAAGGCCACAGGCTCAGTGGTAAATTTGTAAAGGGAATTGGATAAATACTGCAAAAGGAAAAATCTGTAGGGTCAGGAGGAAAGGACAGGACGGTCTTGTGGGGCAGTGGGTAGTGTCCCTGCCTCTGGGCCAGAAGCGCTGGGTTCGAGTCCCACTCCAGGTATTGATGGCCATGGAAGGTACGTTCATAATGTGGCCAAACAGGTTAAGTATCGACTTATAAATCCTTCCAACACATGCCAGTGGCAGGTGGGAAGAGTGTGAAAGACTCCTGCTCAGACATGTGGAGGAAAGAAAATTAGAGCTATTCATAGCTACAGGCTACAACATGCATGTAAAAGAATGTTGCCACAGCATTTTGGGGGCCTGTTGGCTGGATGGTTGCTGTGGATCAGATCTGTGTGGGGTTTGATCTCTATTAAGGCTGGTGTGGACTCAGGACCTGCCTCCTTGCCCTAGTCTGTGGTGCTGTGGGTTGGACCTGCCCTCAAGCAGAGGAACTGAAGATGATGGGGAAAGAGCAGGGGAGTGGGGCTAATTGGATAGTTCTTCAAAGAGACAGCACTGGCTTGATGGGCTGAAAGGCCTCCTTCTGTGCTGTATCATTCTATGACTTTTGAGACCAGGTGGTCTGAATTTCAACCAGACAGGACTGATGTTGAGTAGAGAATGGAGAGTCTATATGCACTTGAACCTTTGGAATTTGATGGCCTCACAGAGACAGAAGAGGGAAACACTGGGTGCTTTAATTCCTCCTCTCTCCTCTGTAGAAGGTATTGACTGTAGCTGAGGAACATCCCTCAGTGCCAGCTACCCTCGACTCCCTCACCCAGGCAGCCATTGTTCCTATGAGAGTCTAGGCAGGGAGTGGGGGAGGGAGGGGGTAAAGCGGTGGTGTCAGTTAGCTGGCTGGAGAGCATCTCAGATCCTGTCCGAAAGTTGATGTCAATTAAAGGGATTGGGAGGGGGGGGGGGGGGGGCGGGGGGGGTGGGTGGGGGGGGGGTTGTGGGGGGGGGCGTTGGTTGTGGGGGGTGTGGGGTGTGGGGAAGGGGTGGAGAGGGGGGGTGAGTGCTGAAGGTTCTGGAGTGGCTGCTCCACCAGGTTAGTAATTCAACAATTAGGAGTTGGAATCCCAACTCTGCAAGAGATAGGCTTGAATTTGAAAAAGTCAGGTTACTCAACTGGCTCATTAACATCCTGCATTGGAGTGAAGCCTCTCCCTCTCTCTCTCTCTCTTACTATTTGGTTGGCTGGTTGTAAATCCAGACATCACTGCAGGAGTTCCTCAGGGTAGTGTCCTAGGCCCAACCATCTTCAGCTGCTTCATCAATGACCTTCCCTCCATCATAAGGTCAGAAGTGGGGATGTTCGCTGATGATTGCACAATGTTCAGCACCATTTGAGACTCCTCAGATACTGAAGCCATCCATGTCCAAATGCAGCAAGACCTGGACAATATCCAGGCTTGGGCTGACAAGTGGCAAGTAACATACACGTCATACAAGTGCCAGTCAATGACCACATCCAAGAAGAGAGAATCTAACCATTGCCACTTGATGTTCAATGGCATTACCATCACTGAATGCCCCATTATCAACATCATGGGGTGACCATTGACCAGAAACTGAACTGGACTAGCCATATAAATGCTGTGGCTACAAGAGCAGGTCAGAAGCTGGAAATTCTGTGGTGAGTAACTCATCTCTTGACTCCCCAAAGCCTGTCCACCATCTACGAGGCATAAGTCAGGTCTGTGATGGAATACTCCCCACTTACCTGGATGAGTACAGCTCCCACAACACTCAAGAAGCTTGACACCGTCCAGGTCAAAGCAGCCCACTTGATTGGCACCATACCCACAAACATTCACTCCCTCCACCACCGACACATGGTGACAGCAGTATGTACCATCCACAAGATGCACTGCAGGAATCATCAAGGCTCCTTAGGGTGCTGCTGGCCGGGCCATCATTTATTGCCCATCCCTAATTGCTTTTGAGAAGGTGCTGGTGAGCTGCCTTCTTGAACCGCTGCCGTCCATGTGGTGTAGGTACACCCACAGAGTTACTAGGGTGGGAGTTCCAGGATTTTGACCCAGCGACAGTGAAGGAATGGCGATATATTTCCAAGTCAGGATGGTGAGTGGCTTGGAGGGGAAATTCCAGGTGGTGGTGTTCCCATGTATCTGCTGCCCTTGTCCTTCTAGATGGTAATGGTTGTGGGTTTGGAAGTTGCTGTCTTAGGAGCCTTGGTGAGTTCCTGCAGTGCATCTTGTAAATGGTACACACTGCTGCATTATGCATTGGTGGTGGGGGGAGTGAATGTTTGTGGATGTAGTGCCAATCAAGTGGGCTGCTTTGTCCTGGATGGTGTCAAGCTTCTCAAGTGTTGATGGAGCTGCACTCATCCAGGCAAGTGGAGAGTATTCCATCACACTCCTGACTTGTGCCTTGTAGATGGTGACAGGCTTTGGGGACTCATGAAGTGAGTTACTCACTACAAGATTCCTAGCCTCTGACCTGCTCTTGTAGTCACAGTATTTATATGGCTAGTCCCGTTCAGTTTCTGGTCAATGGTAACCCTCAGGGTGTTGATAGTGGGGGATTCAGTGATGGTAATGCCATTGAATGCCAAGGGGTGATGATTGGATTCTTTTTTATTGGAGACGGTCATTGCCTGACAATTGTGCGGCATGAATGATACTTACCACTTGTCAGCCCAAGCCTGGCTATTGCTACAGTTGGACATGGATTCCTTCAGTATCTGAAGAGTTGCGAATGGTGCTGAACATTGTGCAATCATTAATGAACATCCCCAATTCTGATCTTACGATGAAAGGAAGGTCATTGATGAAGCAGCTGAAGATGGTTGGGCCGAGGACACTATCCTGAGGTGGTTCCTATTGGTTTTCACCATTACCTCCATTCTTCGGTGAGCTTGGGCATTGGAGGCAATGACCATGCTTCTTTCTGCAGCACAAGATTTTTCCATCTGAAACAAACAACAGACACCAAAGGAGGTAAATTCATTAACAGACGGACAGACCTTCCACCCTCTCCACAGCCTGCCCCTGGCCCACACTCCATGCCCTCCTGCTGCCCCCTCCTGCCCCTGGCCCACACTCCATGCCCTCCTGCTGCCCCCTCCTGCCCCTTGCCCACAATCCCTGCCTCACACACACCCCATTCCACCTGCTCAATGTTGTTCAGCATGGGGATCGGTCAGTTGGCCTGCCTTCATTTCACAGGGGGGGTTCTACAAGGTTCCGTACCGGGTCTTTTGCTTTCATGTTTTGTCTCAATGATTTAGACTAAAACGTGAGGGGCCTGATTTTTAAGTTTGCAGATGATACAAAAATTGGCCGTGTGGTTGATAATGGGGAAGGAAGCTGGAGACTGAAGAAAGGTATAATTGGACTGATCAGCCCAGCAGAAAAGTAGCCAATGGGATATCATCTGGACAAGTCTCAGATAATGCATTTGGAAGGGGCAAACATAGCAAGGGCACACAAAATAAGTGACTGTTCTCAAACAGAAACAGAAAATGCTGTAAAAACTCTGCAGGTCTGGCAGCATGTGTGAGGAGAGAAACCGAGTTAACGTTTCTAGTCCGTATGACCCTTCTTCAGAGGGAACAGAGTGACTTCTCCTTGGAGAAGAGAAGGCTGGGAGCAGGTTTGATGGAGAGGTTTCAAACCATCAGGGGTCGGGGCAGAGTATAGGGAGAAACTGTTCCCACTGGCGGAACGATCATGAACAAGAGGGCACAGATTTACAGCAATCGGTAAAAGAAGCATCGGCGACATGAGGAGAAATTGTGAGTGGTTTGGGTCGGGAATATGCTGCCTGAGAGTGTGGTGGAGGCAGATTCAATCCTGGCATTTAAGAGGGAGTTGGATTATTTTCTGAAAAGGAAGAATGGGCAGGGTTATGGGGACAAGGCAGGGGGAATGGCACTAGGTGAATTGCTCCTTTGGAGAGCCAGCACAGACTCAATGGGCTGAATGGCCTCCTACTTTGCTGGAATCATTCTGTGGTAGGATACTGGGAAGTATTGCTGAAAGGAGAGTCATGTTGAAGCTTTTCACTTGGCACTCATCAGGACACTTCGCAACAATTACCAATATACCTGATGAGTGCAAGATGGAAAGCTTCAACATGTCTCTTTTTTCAGCAATACTCAAGTTCTGTACTACCAAACAAGTATACTGCGAAGTGTAGAGGAACAGACAGACCTTGGAGTAAATGCCCACAGACCCCTGATTGTAACAGGACAGGTTGATAAGGTGGATAATTTCCTTTACATGCTGGGGCACTGAATATAAGAGCAGGGAGGTTATGCTGGAACTGTATAAAATACGAGTCAGGCACAGCTGGAGTACTGCGTACAGGTGTGGTCAAAGCATTACAAGAAGGATGTGATCACGCTAGAGAGGGTACAGAAGAGATTTACACAGGATGTTGGCAGGATTGGTGACTTTTAGTGATGAGGAAAGGTTGGAGAGGCTGGGGTGGGTTTATTTGGAACAGCGGAGGCTGGGGTGGTGGGGGGAGATTTAATTGTGGCATATAAAATTGTGAGGCGCCTAGATAGTGTGGATGAGGACCTATTTCCCTTAGAGGAGAGGTCAATACCCGGGTGACAGAGATTTAAAGTAATCACTGGAAGGATTAGAGGGGAGTTGAGGAGAAATCTTTTCACCCGGAGGGTGGTGGGGATCTGGAACTCCCTGCCTGAAGTAGAGGCAGAAACCCTCGTTGCATTTAAAAAATACTTGGATATGCGCTTGAGGTGCTGTAACCTACAGGGCTACGAATTAAGAGCTGGAAAATGGGCTAATAATGCTCCTTATTGACCAGCATGGACATGATGTGTGCCATTTGGCCTCCTTGACAATGTAAGCCTTACTATGGCTGGAATTTTGCGGCCACCACCCCCCCCCGCCCCCCCCCACCCCAACACCCATGGGTGAGAGGGCAGATGGGGATATTCTGTAAAACTGGGCACCAGGCCAGTGGTGCCATTGCCAGTCCTACTGCCCCTGCCGTTCCCCCCACTGTAATTTTACCAGCATCGGGGGAGATGTTGGGACAATTGAGAGCCTTAATTAATGCCCACTTAAGGGTCTTCTTCCACCACACCTGGGGTTTTACCTGTAGTGGGGGCAGCCGGTGCCAAGTGGTCAGGCAAGGGGCGGGTGTCTCCTTTTCAGGCCCTCCGCGCCAATCAGGGGCACCCTCCCCTGCAAGGTATCCCCAACAGCCATGAATTTCCCCTTCCCCCTATTCACCACGGCCCCATAGCCCCCTCACCAGGGCGGGTCAGCTCGGCTCTGGTGAGACCCGGGGATTACCTTCAAACCTGGCTCCATTGCAGCTTGCTTCCCTCTGGGACTTGCTGCAGTCCTGGCAGTGGCCACAGCTCCTGGTGGTGCTGCTGGGACCAGGGAGCTGCCGGCCATTTGATTAGCTGGCAGAATGTATGATGGGCTCGGAAGGCTCACCTCAAGTCAATTAAAGACCAGATGGCTGTTAAGTGGCTGAGGGGGTGAGCTGGCCAAGTGGGGAATGGGGCGGGGGTGGGGGTGTGGGGTGGGGGGGAGGGTTCAACCCCGACTTTTACACCAGGGGCTGGGAACCCCACACTAAATTCAGCCCAATATATTTCTGATTCGTTCTCACGTCCCTGTGTTCCAATCACAGTGCGCTTTCATTCGATACAAGGGCAATTTGATTGTTATGGGAGTTACATGGTTACTGTTAATGTAAAAATTGCTGTTTAATTTATAATTGGGTTAAGGAGTCATTGAGTGGATCATCAGTTTCAAGGTGTGGTTAAATATTGATCTCCATTTGAAGAATTTAATGAGATGTGTAACTGAAGAAGCATTACAGTCTGCAGAGCTGCCACAATGTTTATAAATTTTATAATGGGGCTATCTCTACCTTCTGGTGTCTCCCTTGTCCCTATTATCTTCAAGTAGATTTACTCCTGTGCAGCTGTTGCAAAGTGTAATTTCTATCTTTGCAATTTATGCTGTGAATTTCCTGACCCCACTCCCCCTCCCCTTCCCTTCCCTTGACCCGGCGCTGGTGAGCTAGGCACATCCTCACACAGCTTCAAGATAGATAAAACGATCCAAGTGCAGAGTTGATGCAGGAACATGAGGAGACCATTAAGCGGGCAAGCCTTCACCCTCAGTGACTGATCCCACAACTGAGCGATTCAGCAGAGCGCAACTAGCAACCAAACACTGAGCACAGACTGCAGTCATGTATATGACCAGCCCAGGTAGGGGGTACCTCTGAAGGAGGGTAGTGATGTCCACTACCACAATATGGCACCTTTCATTGGCTCACAAGTGACCAGATTTATTGAATTCAACTTCAATAGTTATCCTGGTATGATTTGAATTCTCAATCTCTGGATTGTTCACCCAGTACAACACACACCGCCCTATTATATCCTGGATTTAGCAGGCCCTGATTTTCACATGAAATTTTAGGAATTTACAGCATGGAATGAGGCCATTCAGCCCATCATGAAAGAACTGTCCAATTAGTAAAGAAAAACTTGCATTTATATAGCCCTTTTCTTAATCGCTAGACATCTCGAAGTACTTTACAGCCAATATATAGGAACATATGAATTAGGAGCAGGAGTAGACCACTCGGCCCCTCAAGCCTGCTCCACCATTCAATAAGATCTGATTGTAAACTCGACCCCACATTCCTGCCTACCCCCAATAACCTTGTTAAACAAAAAACTATCTAGCTCTGCCTTAAAAATATTCAAGCTCTGCTTCCACTGCCTTTTGAGGAAGAGAGTTCCAAAGACTCACCACCCTCTGTGAGAAAAACTTTCTCCTCATCTCTGTCTTAAATGAGCGACCCCTTATTTTTAAACAGTGACCCCCTAGTTCTAGATTCTCCCACAAGAGGAAACATCCTCTCCACATCCACCCTGTGAAGATCCCTCAGGATCTTAAAGGTTTCAATCAAGTCGCCTCTTACTCTTCTAAACTCCAGCAGATACAAGCCCAAACTATCTAACATTTCATCATAAGACAACCCGCCCATTCCTACTAATAGTCTAGTAAACATTCTCTGAGCTGCTTCTAACAGATTTACATCTTTCCTTAAATAAGGAGACCAGTACTGTACACAGTACTCCAGATGTGGTCTCACCAATGCCCTGTATAACTTAAACGTAACCTCCCGACTTTTGTAATCAATTCCCCTCACAATAAATTATAATCTAATAGCTCTCCTAATTACTTGCTGTACCTGCATACTAGCCTTTTGTGATTCATGCACTAGGACACCCAGATCCCTCTGCATCTCAGAGCTCTGCAATCTCTCACCATTTAGATAATAAGCTTCTTTTTTATTTTTCTGGCCAAAATGATCAATTTCACATTGGCCCCCTTATACTCCATTCCCCAGATCTTAACCTATCTATATCACTTTGTAGCCCCCATATAGCCTCTTCACAATTTACTTTCCTATATATCTTTGTGTCATCAGCAAATTTAGCAACCATTCCTTTGATACCTTCATCCAAGGGGCTGAAGGAATGAGTTGTAAAAAGTTGACACCCCAGCACTGATCCCTGGGGCACATCCTGCCAACCAGAAAAAGACCCATTTATGCCTACTCTCTGTTTCCTATTAGCTAGCCAATCTTCTATCCATGCCAAGATAATACACCCTACACCATGAGCTTTTATTTACCGCAATAACCTTTGATGTGGCACTTCATCAAATGCCTTCTGGAAATCTAAGTATAGTACATCCACCGGTTCCCCTTTATCCACAGGACATGTAAATCCTTCAAAGAACTCCAATAAATTGGTTAAATATGATTTCCCTTTCACAAAACCATGTTGACTCTGCCTGATTGCCTTGGATTTTTCGAAGTGCCCTGCCATAACATCTTTAATAATAGCTTCTAACATTTTCCCTATGACAAATATTAGGCTAGTTGGCCTTTAATTTCTTACTTTCTGTCTCCCTCCCTTTTTGAATAAAGACTTTGATTTTGATATTGATTTTGTTAAATCTAATGGAACTTTCCCTGAATGTAGACAAGTTTGGAAAATTAAAACCAATGCATCAACTACCTCACTAGCCACTTCTTTCAAAACTTTAGGGTGAAGTCCATCCGGACCTGGGGATTTGTCAGCCCACAGCCCTAACAATTTGTTCAGGACCACTTCCTGGTGATTGTAATTTTCCCGAGTCCCTCCCTCCAGTCCATTCCCTGATTTACAGCTATTTCCAGGATGTTACTTGTGTCCTCTATAGTGAAGACCGAAGCTAAATATCTGTTTAATTCATCTGCCATCTCCCTACGCTAAATTATCAATTCCCCAGACACACTTTCTATAGGACCAATGCTCACTTTGTTAACTCTTTTCTTAATTAAATATCCATAGAAACTCTTACTAACTGTCTTTATATTACTGGATAGCTTTCTCTCATACTCTAATTTTTCCATCCTTATTAATCTTTTTGTCATTCTTTGCTGTTGTTTATATTCTTTCCAATCTTCTGACCTGCCACCCGTCTTTGCTTTTTCTTTAAGTTTGATACTGTCTTTAACTTTTTTAGTTAGCCACAGATGGTCAGCCCTCCATTAGGAACTTTTCTTTCTCATTGGAATGTGTATATTCTGTGTATTCCGAAATATCCCTTTAAATGTCCACCACTGAACTTCAGTTAACATATCCCTTAACCTCATTTGCCAGTTCACTTCAGCTAGCTTTGCTTTCACGCCCTCACAACTGCCCTTATTTAAGTTTAAAATATTAGTCTTAGACACACTCGTTTCTCCCTCAAAATGAATGAAAAGTTCAATCATATTATGATTGCTGCTACCTAGGGCAACCTTCACTATGAGGTTATCAGTTAATCTTATCTTGTTGCTCAATACCAGGTCCAGCTCTCTGGTTGGCTCCAGAATGTGCTGTTTTAAGAAACTATCCTGAAAACATTCTATGAACTCCTCATCTGTACTACCTTTGCCCATCTGATTTTTCCAGTCTATATGTAGGTTAAAATCGTCCATGATTATTCCTGTACCTTTCTGACAAGCTCCCTTTATCTCTTCTTTTATACTCTGTCCGACTGTGTAGTTACAGTTAGGAGGGCTGTACACCTCTCCCACAAATGACTTCCTGCCTTTATCATTCCTCATCTCAATCCAAACCGCTTCTATCCTGGTTTCCTGAACTTAGCTCATCCCTCTCTAATGTGCTAATACCACCATTAGTTATCAGGGCCACCCCTCCACCTTTTTCTAACTTCCTGTCCTTTCTAAATGTCACATACCCTTCAATATTCAGGCCCCAATCTATGTCATCCTGTCGCCATATCTCTCTAATGGCTATCAGATCGTACTTATTTATTTCTGCCTTGTTTCGAATGCTACGTGAGTTTAGATACAGGTGAGTTTCTGGTAAGTGGGTAAGTTCTATTCTATCCCTAAGGTTTAAAATAGTACATAAATTTCTGCCTTGTTTCGAATGCTACGTGCGTTTAGATACAAGGTGAGTTTCTGGTAAGTGGGTAAGTTCTATTCTATCCCTAAGGTTTAAAATAGTACATAAATTGGTGGTCAAGTTAATAAAATATATAGGAAAGCAACATAAGTAAGTGATTAATATAAGTGAGCAATTATTTCAAACACATTAAGGATGGCAGGACAGGTGATGTGTTGAGGCTGCAGCATGTGGGAGCTCCTAGATAACATTGTGATCCAGGGCAAACACGTCTGCAGTAAGCGTTTACAGCTTGAGGAACTTCAGCTCAGAGTCATTAGTTTTGTCATTAGCCTTTAGTTTTGTCCTTTTATTATTTTTGTAGTTCCTAGCCTTACCTGCTGATTTACTCTTAGATTTGTTCTCTCTGTCCCTTCCTGTCATGGTCTGTTTATCATTTCCCATATTAATATCTTTCTCTCTTGTTTTGTCTCTACTCTTTTGTTTATCACCTTTTCCCAGATTTGATCCCTTTCCCCCCACTATTCAGTTTAAAACCCTCTTTACTTCCCTGGTTAGGCAGCTCATGAGGACACTAGCCCCAGCACAGTTCAGGTGTAGACCATCCCAACAGTACAGATCCCACTTTGCCCAATACTGGTGCTGGTGCCCCACAAACCAGAACCCACTTCTCCCACACCAGTCTTTGAGCCATGCATTCATTTCTCCGATCTTATTTGTCATGTCATTTTGCATGTGGCTCGGGTAGTAATCCAAAGATTATTACCTTTGAGGTTCTGCTTTGTAATTTGGTGCTTAGCTCCTCATATTGACTGTGCATAGCCTCCTTCCTCAGCCTGCCTATGTTGTTGGTACCTACATGGACCACGACCACTGGGTCCTCCCTCTCCCACTGCAAGTTCCTCTCCAGCCCTGAGCCAATGTCCCTGGCACCGGGCAGGCAACGCAGCCACCTGGACTCTTGCTCTTTGCTAAAGAGAACGGTGTCAATCCCCCTCACTATACTGTCCCCTACAATCACCACATTCCTTTTTCTCCCCCCACTTGGATGGCTTCCTGTACCACGGCGCCATGGTTAGCTTGCTCATCCACCCTGCAGCCCCCACTCTCACCCAAATAACCTGAGAGACCTTCAAAGCTATTGGACAATTGCAGAGGCTCACACTCCTGCCCTCTGGGTCCCCTTACCTGCCTCACTCGCAGTCACACCCACCTGTCCCTAACCACTGACCAAATCAGAAAACCCCATCCTAAGTGGTGTGACTGCCTCCTGGATAAAAGTGTCCAGATAGCTTTCCCCCTCCCTGATGTGTCACAGTGTCTGCAGCTCAGCCTCCAGTTCAATGACTCTGAGCTGAAGTTCCTCAAGCTGTAAACACTTACTGCAGACGGGTTTGCCTGGGATCACAATGTTATCCAGGAGCTCCCACATGCTGCAGCCTCGACACATCACCTGTCCTGCCATCCTTAATGTGTTTGAAATAATTGCTCACTTATATTAATCACTTATTTACGTTGCTTTCTTATATATTTTATTAACTTGACCACCAATTTATGTACTATTTTAAACCTTAGGGATAGAATAGAACTTACCCACTTACCAGAAACTCACCTGTACATACTTTCCCTGTAGTAGAGCAAGAAGCAATTCCTATAGGGTGAGAAAGATAGGAAAAGGAAACTGGCACCTCCTTCCCCCCCCCCACCTTCACTGAGCTCCCCCTCTCGCCAAACTCAAAGTCTTCACTCAGTTAGCCAGCTGCATTCTGTATGCCTTGGCTGCATTAAAGAACCCTGAATTTATGGTAAACTGGACTGCAGCTACAGTAACCAGGTTCAGCCAATGATGTACTTTTAAGGTGTAATCAATGTTGTATTGTAGGAAATGCAGTAGCCAATTTGTGCACAGCAAGCTCCAACAAACAGCAATGACCAGATAACCTGTTGTTGCGATGTTGATTGAGGGGTAAGCGTTAGCCAGGGGACCAGGGTTAACTCCCCTGCTCTTGTTCAGTGGAATGCCATGGGATTTTTTACATCCAACCAAATAGGATGTGATGGGTCTTTGTTAAAAATCTCATCTGAGAGACAACACCTTTCACAGTGCAGCACTCCCTCAGTACTGCACTGGATGGTCAACCAAGGCTGGTTATGATTTCAAGTGAGAAGGGTGGGGCTTGAACCTGGAACCTTCTGACTCAGAGGTCAGAGTGCTGCCAACTCAGGCACGATTGAACGTCCCTATTCTTCTGTCAAAGCCCGTTTTGATGTCACTATTAAATCTGCGTTCATCACCCTTTCTTGCACAGTAAGCCTATTTTATTAAAAAAAAGCAGAAGCTAAAACTGAATTGGTGAGTTTACTGTTCTGTTGCTGTAGAAGCGGAGCCTTTCATTATTCTGGGTGATTAAACAATGTTCAAAATGCATATCCCGTGTGCACTGTGTTACTTTGTACCTCTGCACTGCTAACGATGAACGTGCTAGATTTTAATCAACGTACAGCTTTATTGATGACGATAAGGTGGATGTTTAGGAGGTTAAAGGCTTGAATTAACTTTGGTGTTGTAATTCTGTTTACTGTGTACTCTACTCTGAGCCCTATGACCCTCAAATTAAACAAGATTGTGAATGATGCTGGTTTTCCAACCAGAGAGTTCGAATCTAATTCACAACGCTGGGATTAAGTTCTCCCATTTCATCTGACTGTAAGGACAGAGCAAAACTAATAACTACCAGACAATGAGCTGAGTCTTAACTCCCAAAAACAGATTTAAAAAGAATACAGTAAAATATTTATTACCCGGTATGTGCGGGGAATGAGTGGTGCCGGTTAATCAAAAATACCGGTTAACATTGACGTTCAATGGCATTACCATCTCTGAATCCCCCACTGTCAACATCCTGGGGGTTACCATTGACCAATCACTGAACTGGCCCAACCATATAAAGGCAGTGACTACAAGAGTAGGTCAGAGGCTGGGAATTCTGAAATGAGTAACTCCTGTCTTGACTCCCCAAAGCCTGTCCACCATCTACAAGGCATAAGTCAGGAGTGTGATGGAATATTCCCCTCTTGCCTGGATGAGTGCAGCTCCCACAATACTCAGGAAGATTGACGTCAATGAAGACCAAGCAGCCTGCTTGAGTGGCACCCCATCCAACACCTTCAACATCCACTCCCTCCACCACCGACACACAGTAGCCGCAGTGTGTACCATCTACAAGATGCACTGCAGCAACTTAGCAAGGCTCCTTCGACAGCACCTTCCAAACCCATGATCTCTAGCATCTAGAAGGATAAGGTCAGCAGACACATGGGAACACCACCACCTGGAAGTTCCCCTCCAAGACGCTGACCATCCTGACTTGGAAATATATCACCGTTCCTTCACTGTCGCTGGGTCAAAATCCTGGAACTCCCAGCACTGTGGGCGTACCTACACCACAGGGACTGCAGCGGTTCAAGAATGCGGCTCACCACCATCACCTTCTCAAGGGCAATTAGGGCAATCATTACCTAGCCAGTGATGTCCGCATCCTGTGATAGAATTTTTAAAAATGGTGGGCAGAATTTTAACCCCCCACCACATCGAAATAAAGAAATTAAAAACTTTTAAAACATGTCCCCTCATCTGACAGCGTCACGTGAGTTGGGACATGCGGATGAATTAAAAAAAAAAAAATTTTATTGAATTTTTCAACGCTTCGTGAAACCTCATCCCGCCCGTAGATGAGGATCCATGAAAAATGCGAAGGCCGCCTGGACTCCCCCCTTCACCCCCCCCCACCCCGCAAACCTACAGGTTGGATGGGCAGCTCGTTTTATTAATTCAATTAGTTTTTAACAGGCTTTAATAGGCCTTTGACAGTTTGGCGGGCGCGCAGGCAAGTTGGCTAAGTGCCCGCCGAGCTGCAAATCCACATGACGGGCGCTGACACCGGGATGCCCACCCGACATCACCCCGCGTCATTTTACACACTCGGAGGGCAGGCCCCGCCCCCGCTCACCAACCTGAAAGTTCTTCCCGGTGAGTTCCGTTTACCAGTGGAATGCAGCTCAATACTTGTAGCGTGAACGAACATGCAATTACTCAGGGAGTAAAGAACAGCATTATTTTTACTTCCAATCTTCAACCGCACATTGAAACATAAATTAAATTACACAAGTACAGGTTCCTGATAACTTTGGAATTGCTTCCAGTTTGTGAAGAATTAGGGGAGCCTCAGAAATTCCATCTAGTGGAGAAGTCTGGTTGGTAGAGTGCCAGGTAACACAAAGTTTACTGGGATTTGGGCATCACCGGGCAGGATCAGCATTTTTTTTATCCGTCCTTAATTGCCCTTGAGAAGATGATGGGGGAGCCAACCTTGTTAGGAGCAGCCAACCACATTGTTGTGGGTCTGGAGTCACATGTAGGCCTGACCAGGTCAGGACAGCAGGTTTCCTTCCCTTAGGAGCATTAGTGAAGCAGGTGGATTTTTATGAATCCAATCCAAATCCAACCTAACAAGAAAAGACGCACTGTTGGACCATAAGACCGTAAGGCACAGGAGCAGAAGTTAGGCCATTTGGCCCATCGAGTCTGCTCCGCCGTTCAATCATGGCTGATAAGTTTCTCAACCCCATTCTCCCTGGTTCTTGGTGGGCCAAGTAGGTCAAGTGTCAGTGGGGGAATATTTAGGAGACAGTGATCATTGTATTGTATGTTTTAAGATGATGATAGAAAAGGACGAAAGGCAATCCAGAGTAAGAATAATTAACCGGGCAAGCGCTGACTTTGATCGGGCAAGAACGGAGCTGGGCCAGATAGACTGGAATGCAAGATTGGCAGGAATGACTGTAGCTGAACAATGGGCTACCTTCAAAAAAGAATTGGTTCGTGCACACTCAAGGTACATTCCATTGAAAGGGAAAGGTAGGGCAAACAAATCCAGAACTCCCTGGATGAAAAAGGAGATTGAAGTTAAGATAAAGAAGAAAAAGTGTGCTTACAATAGGTGTAAGGTACAATTGAGAACCAAGAGATATACAGAAGGTTCAGAGGGGAGGTGAAAAAGCATATTAGAGAAGTGAAGAGGGATTATGAGAAAAGACAGGCAGCCAACATAAAAGGGAATCTCAAAGTCTTCTATAGACACATAAAAAGGTGGGAAAAGGGGGAGTAGGGCCGATTAGGGGCCTAAAAGGGATTTACAAATGGGCAAGGGGGCCATGGCTGAGGTATTAAGTGAATACTTTGCATCCGTCTTTACCAAGGAGGTAGATGCTGCCCAGGCTATGGTGACAGATGAGTAACTCCATCAAAATTGTTCAAAATTGATAAGGAGGAAGTGTTGAATAGACTGTCGTTACTTAAAGTTGACACCGGGACCGTACGAGGTGCATCCAAGGATAGCGAAGGAAGTGAGAATAGAAATTGCAGGGGTGCTGGCTATAATCTTCCCTAGACTTGGGGGTGGTGCCAGAGGACTGGATAATTGCAAACATTACGCCCTTGGCCAAACAAGATTATAAAGATAAGCTTGATAATTACAGATTAGTCAGTTTAACTTCAGTGATGGGCAAGATTCCAACAATTATTTGGGACAGAATTAGTAGTCACGTGAAAAATTATGGATTGATTAGGAAGAGCCAGCACAGATTTCTAAAGGGGAAATCGTGTTTAACTAACTTGCTGGAACTTTTTGAAGAGTTAACAGAAAAGGTTGAAGAGAGTAATGTTGCTGATGTGGTGTACATTGGCTTTCAAAAGGCATACAACAGACTTGTGAGAAAAGTTATTGTTCATGGAATAAAAGGGACAATAGCAACGTGGATACAAAATTGGCTGAAAAATAGGAAACAGAGTGTAATGGACAATTTCAAAGTTTGCAGATAATATGAAGCTTGGGAGTGTTGTGGACTGTGAGGAGGATGGTGTGGAACTTCAAGAGGACAGAGACAAGTTGGTGGAGTGAGTGGGCAGATAGGTGGCAGATGAAGTTCAATGTGGAGAAGTGTGAGGTGATGCATTTTGATAGAAAGGATATGGAGAGACAGTACAAAATAAGGAGTGAAATTTTGAAGGGTGTGCAGGAGCATAAAGATTTGGGTGTATATGTGCATTGATCATTGAAAGTGGCAGGAGAGGTGGAGAGCGCAGTGTTTGTACCCTGGGCTTTATTAACAGGGGCATAGAGTACAAGAGCAGGGAGGTTATACTGAATTTATATAAGACACTTGTTAGACCTCAACTGGAATATTGTGTACAGTTCTGGGTGCCACATCATAGGAAGAATGTGAACACATTGGAGAGAGTGCAGAAGAGGTTTACAAGAATGTTTCCAGGGATGAGAAACTTCAGCTGTGGATAGATTGGAGAGGTTGGGACTGTTCTCCTTGGAGAGGAGAAGGCTAAGAGGAGATTTGATAGAGATGTTCAAAATCATGAGGGTGCTGGACAGAGTAGATAGGGAAAAGCTGTTCCCACCTGTAAAAGGATCAAGAACGAGAGGGCACAGATTTGAAGCCATTTGCAAAAGAAACAAGTGTGACGTGAGAAAAAACTTTTCCACACGAGTGGTTTGGGTCTGGGATGCACTGCCTGGAAGTGTGGTGGAGGCAGGTTCAATCGAGGCATTCAAGAGAGCATTGGATGATTATTTGAATAGAGGCAATGTGCAGGGATACGGGGAAAAGGCAGGGCAATGGCACTAGGTCATAATGCTCATTTGGAGAGCTGGTGCAGACATGATGGGCCGAATGGCTTCGTTCTGTGCCTTTAAGATTCTGTGATACAATAAAATCCAGTAGTTTCATGGTCACCATTACTGAGGCTAGTGTTTTAATTCCAGGGTTATTTGATAGAAGTTAAATTCCTCCAGCTACTGTGGTGGGCGTTGAATCCATGGGCTGGATTTTCAGAGGCCCCTTCTCCCACGCTGACTAAAAGGTCAGCTGGGAGCAGGCCCACGACAAAGCTGGCTACGCTGCAGCTATTTCACGCTCAGCAGGGTGCTCCTTGGCTCAGGGATGAAGCTCCATCTCAAAGAACTGCTGGCCGGTGGTCACTGCTGGGACTGCAGCTGATCCCTTAGGGAGAGGAGGTTATGGAGGCTGGCGTGAAGGTAAGTCTGGGGTATAGACAGGATCTGGCTGGCAAACCCCAGAGAGCGGGGCCGGGGGGGGGGGGGGGGTGAGGAGGGTGGTGGTTGGGCAGGTTTTGAGAGGCCAGTGTATTGTAGGGGGGGTATGATCTTGGGGTAGGGTGCTTTCCATGGGCAGAGGGACCCCCAACAGAGGTGTCCACTCCCCCCTTGGCTGACACCAGCTAGCCCAGTAAAAGCAGCCAGGCTGCCCGTTTAGTGTGGACCTCCCCTGGTAAAATAGCAACGGGACAGGATGAGGCACTTAAGTGGCTAGTAATTGGCTACTTAAAGGCCTCAAATTACCCAAGGGCAGGTGGGCTGGCCAATGCATTAACCCGCCCCCCCCCCCCCCCCCCCACCCCCCTGCATGAAATGGGAGACAGGTCATGAGGTGGAAGGTGGTGGGCAGGTTACACCACACCTTTTACCCTCCCATCCTGGCCTCTCAAATCTGCACCCCCCCCACCCCTCTCGCCAGAAGCAGCATAGCCTCCTGCCATTCTCCACAGGGATTGACTTCGCTCCTGATGACGACCGGCCGGAGCTAGTTTCGGGGAATACAAACGAGACCCGAGAATCTTCATTTTTCTTAAAGCCAGCGGCTTGTTACGATCGGGAATGCGCTGCCTGAAAGGATGGTGGAAGCAGATCCAGTGGTAACTTTCAAAAGGGAATCGGCTAAGTAAAGCAAAAGTTAAAAAAACAAGCATGGCGATTGAGCAGGAGAGTGGGGCTAATTGGATTACACTTCTAAATGGGCTGAATGGCCTCATTCTGTGCTGCCTCAATCTATGATTCTATGACTGGTCACAGGCCTATGACATGGTGACAGGCCTCAAATCTGCTTGGCCTAGAGATCTGATTTCTGATCACTATGGTAACCACTTACAATAGTTAACTGACTAACTCGCTCATGGCCATAAGCACTAAAAATCAAATTGATTTATAAATATTATTTTAGTACAAAGGAAACAAGTTACAGCACCTTGTGGTTGATGCATTATTTGTAGAGAAAACTGCACCCAAAAACATCCTTTCCTATTTGTGGTTTCTACAAGGGCAGGTTTCCTTGAGGTGCAGCCAGATTTAATGAGCAAACTGTGGTGGGGCCTAGGCTTCCAATGGTGGCTGGATATTGACAGCCCCGCCCTCTTCAATACTGAGCTCCAAGGGCAGGAGTCCTGCACATGACCAGAGGGAAGAGATAAGGTCCAATCCTGAAAGCAGTTGATGTTTTCTTTGGCTGCATTCTTGTAAATCTGGCTACGTTGTGACCTTTTCTGTACTTGAACAGAAAGTTTGAAAGGGAAGGTGTTGGTTTGCTGGAGTGAACTTGCATTTCGATAGCGCCATTCCCAACCTCCAGGACATCTCAAAGCATTTGGCAGCCAATGAACGCACTTTTGAAGCGTAGTCTCTGCTGTAATGTGGGAAACCTGGCAGCCAACTTGCACACAGCAAGCTCCCACAAACAGCAATGAACAGATAATCTATTTTTTAGTGATGTTGTTTGTGGGGTAAATTTTGGCCAAGGCTCCAGGGAAAACCCCTGCTCTTTTTCAAAATAGTGCCTAGGGATCTTTTACATCCATCGGAGAGGCCAGCCAGAGCTCTGGTTTAATGTTTCCTTTAAAAACAGCATCTGCCACAGTGCAGCACTCCCTTAATGCTGCCCTGGAGTGAGTGGAAGGATTCAGGGACTGTTTAACAGGCTGACAGGCACCTTCCATGATTGTAATCAGCTGATGATGGATATAGAGGGAGGGTTTAGTGGGCTCTCACAAGCCATGAGAGTCAGCCAAAAATTCCAAGCTGGTGCTCTGATCTCCACTCACCGGAACTGTGTGGAGAGGGGTTCAAATCCCCATCCTTGGTTTCAACTCCGTCTGACCTCACCCCTCCTTATATCTGTAATCTCCTCCACCCCATAACTCACCAAGGTTTCTCTTACTCTGGTGCCTTTCGATTTTAAAAGCTCCAACATTGGCGGCCGTGCCTTCAGTTGCCTTAGGCCCGACGGTCTTGAATTCCATCCCTAACCCTCACTGCCTCTCTACCTCTGTCTCATGGTTCAAGAACTAGGGGACGCAGATTTAAAGTTTTTTGGGGGTTGGGGGGAGATGCAGGGGGGAATGTGAGGGAGAACGTTTTTAAGCAGCGATGAAAATGATCTGGAGCTCGCTGCCCACGAGGGTGGAGGACATGGGGACGATCAATGATTTCAGGAGGACTTGAGGGAAACACTTGCAGGGCTAAGGGGATAGAGAGTGGGGGAATGGTACAGACTGGATTGCTCTATAGGCAGCCAAGCGTGGACTTGATGGGCTGAATGGCCTCTGGTGCCATTGTGACTCTATGCCCAGCTAAAGAGCACACTCTTGGCTCAGGGAATTCTCTCCCCCGCCCTGTGAAGCACCTTGAGACACGTGTTAAAGGCGCTATAGCTCGGAAGTCGGATCATTAAGAGCCAGAACCTCACTCCATAAATGAGAGTATTGCCTGTGGAGATTCCCACTATTTCTCACTCATTCCCTCTTCACTGAAAGGCAACTCTCCGGCCTCAGCCAGTGCCTTTAGGACTTTAGCAGCGGTGTCACGAACATATGTGGTGAAGGGCAGGCATCAATTTGGTAAAGAATCCCACCATAGGAGGTACATGAGCTGCCTGGCAGAGCCGCACACTAAATACAAGTGGAGTCTTAAAAAAGTTGGAAACACCTATTGTATGGAAATCTAAATACATTCTCCAACACCCAAGTGCGCAGTCTAAGATTGAACTTGAGTAACTTTCAGTGCTGTACTTGTATAAGTGTCAGTAATTTAATCCCGTCACTCCCCTCAAAGACAACTCCAGACATACAAGTGCAATATTGCTCACCTTTCTTTTTTATAATCGAACTCTCACCCAGAATGGAAATGCAGACAACAATCAGTACCACGCAGCACAGGAGAGGGAGAGTCTTCATCTTGACAGTGTGAATCCTGATGGAGAAATGAGGCAGCAATCAAGGCGAGAGCACCTTTATATAAAGGATCCAAGCTAAAGGGCAGCTGCATTAGTCACCAACAGGGGGCGGAATTCCTCTCAAACCGAACAGGGAAATGGGCAATTTTCTGCCTGAGTGAATTTTTCCAGTTATTTACCTGTTTGAATTTGCACAGAGAGAAAGGATGGAAATAAAAACAGAAAATGCCGGAATTTTTTTTCCAGTCATTTGCAATTCAATTTGTGGAGGGACAAAGGATTGAAATAAGAGCAGAAAGTGCTGGAATTATTCAGCACGCCCAGCAGCATCTGCAGAGCGATAAACAGGGTTAATGATTCAGGTCAGTGACCTTCCATCAGAACTGGAAAGACAATAACTGATTTCACTTTTTTGTTCATGATCAATTCCAGAGAACAATAGTTTGAATGTTTGGGGATTGCTGAATGTTCCTGGAGACAGCCCTTCCCCCTTTTCATCAATTCTGCATCATGGTGTAAGAAATTGGGGTCTTTAAAACAGGTATTTTCTGCATTTTATGGGATTAGTGAAGTAGCATTGATTCTGTCTCTGGAAAGAGGATTTCTAAACACTCTGACCTCTAAACAGACTTAGTTCAGGCTGCCATGTTGACATTCCCAATTAGATAGAATGGCGTCTTATGTGTCCCCTTTTCTATGCAGGTATTTAGAAAGAGCCAGGATTTGACCCTCAGCAAGATGTAAACTAAAAAGCTGACCTCGAGCAGGGTGATGAACAGGGGGTAACCACCCTGACATTTTGGGTACATGTCCTGCGTTTATTGGACAGAAGGGTTTGGATAGGTGATTGACCCTGGGGAAGCAATCAGCCCCTAGACAAAGAGTATATTAACAAGTGCTCAGGCACAGGGGCCAGGTCCTGGTGGGGTCATATACTGGCGAGATTCTGGTGAAGGGTCGTGGTGAGGTTGCAGTGCCCGTTGGCAGCTGCCTTCCTTAGAATGGAGGAGGACGAGGAGGAGGAGGAGGAGGAGGAGGAAGGCGAGATCAATACACTCTGTGCCAACCATTTGTCCACCATCTGGGATCAGTAAACTACTTTCATCTGTCACAGGCCGAATACTTTTTCTGCCTAATTAGCTGATGTATCATATCTAAACTATTCACAGAATCACAGAAACACACAGTGCAGAAGAGGCCCTTCGGCCCATCGAGTCTGCACTGACACGTGAGAAACATCCGACCTACCTACCTAATCCCATTTACCAGCACTTGGCCCATAGCCTTGAATGTTATGAGGTGCCAAGTGCTCATCCAGGTACTTTTTTTTAAAGGATGTGAGGCAACCCGCTTCCTCCACCCTCCCAGGCAACGCATTCCAGACCGTCACCACCCTCTGGGTATAAAAGCTTTTCCTCACATTCCCCTAAACCTCCTGCCCCTCACCTTGAACTTATGCCCCCTTGTGACTGGCCCTTCAACTAAGGGGAACAGCTGCTCCCTATCCACCCTGTCCATGTCCCTCATAATCTTGTACACCTCGATCAGGTCACCCCTCAGTCTTCCCTGCTCCAACAAAAACAACGCAAGTCTATCCAATCTTTCTTTGTAACTTAAATGTTTCATCCCAGGCAACATCCTGGTGAATCTCCTCTGCACCCCCTCCAGTGCAATCACCTGTTGCACCTTAATAAACTTAATAAACCATCTTAAAGTTACTTGTGACTAGTCAACTGCCTATTTAGGTTTCTGTGACCCTGCCCCAGGAAATCTTGCAATTTAGTATCACTGATTTTACACCACTGGGGCAGGAGGAGGCCATTCAGCCCCTTGAACCCCTCCTACCATTCAATTGGATCAAGCCTCGTCTATAGCTCAACTCCATTGACCCTGCTTGTCTCCCCCATTTCCTTGGTCCCCTTATCCATAAGACCATAAGACATAGGAGCAGAAATTAGGCCCTTCGGCCCATCGAGTCTGCTCCGCCATTCAATCATGGCTGATAAGTTTCTCAACCCCATTCTCCTGCCTTCTCCCCGTAACCTTTGATCCCCTTACCAACAAAACATCTATCGATTCTGGCCTTGCCAATTGTGCCACAGCGTTTACAGCCTTTTGGGGGGAGAGAAATCCAGATATTCAGTTCCACTGAGCCAGGTTAAAAGGCTCACATGCCAGTGGTTGATTCAGAGCAGAACCTTCTGTTGTAAAGTTTTTACAGCTTTGGGGCTCTGAAATGAAGAGATAGCAGCTGGCCCGGAGCTGACCCTGCACTCCCCATAGCCTGATGATTAGACTGCAATAGAACGAAAGGTGAAGCTGCAGGAGATCTTTTGGCACAGACAGTGATCAGAATGCAAAGAGCTTTACTTGCAAAAACAAGAACAATATCTGGCATTTATGTAGCTGTTTTCCTATCGGAGAAGCAGCCCAAGGTGCTTCACATCAAATGAAAGCTAATGGAAATGGTGACGGGCCAAGTAAAGAAAGAGAAGTTAGGTGAGGAGGAGGTGTAAATGGAAGCAGTAGAATCATCATCAGCAATTGCTGCCCAAAAATATGGGAGCAGAGGTTATGATTTGAAATTATTGAACTCAACGGGGAAGATTGTAAAGTGCCTGAACGAAAGGAGAGACATGATTCCTCCAGCTTCCATTGAGTTTCATCTCACTTAAGTCCACCTTATGTTTCCTGACCTATCCCATTACCATCTTCTTTCTGCCTTGCACCATCATCCCTTTCATCATTGAACCTCTCCTGCCTTCCATCCTATCATGGACCTTCCCTTTTGTACTTCTCGCCCGCCCTGCATCCACCTGTTACACCTCAAACTTCATCCTTTCCGATGAAAAGCCATCGAACTCTGTATCCACAGGTGCTGCTTGGTCTCCTGAGTGTTTTCTTCTTGAGTTCTCTACCCGAAGGCAGGTCCCACCCACAACGCCACGACCTCCAACGCGGGTAGAGCAAGGAGGCAGGTCCCAAATCCACCCCAGCCAGAACAGGGATCGAGCCTTGTGCAGCAGGCACCATATTGGATCTACGCCAGCCATCCAGTCAACCAGCTGCTCGATGGGTTGCTGGGGCAACATGCACTTTTACATGCATGTTGTAGCCTGGAGCTATGGATGGTGATGATAAAGCCTCCAGTTTTGTTCAATCACATGGCTGACTGGGAATCTCACCCGGTCTTACCGCTTGTCATTGGCATGTGTTTGAATGATTTACAAGCTGATACTCGATCTGTTTTTGTTGCGTTACAAATGCCACCAGGTCCTGGCATGGAATCTTGTTGTGGTGTCAGGGGTCTCGCCTGTCGGCTGGAGAGTCAGCGATAGTCTCATGGTGCCTCTTTTCGGAGAGGCCCATCGAACCAATCAGGCAGTGGCAAAGCCACCGGCGGGCCATCCCATGATTCCGCTGGAATGAAGACCCCAGGGGTGGAAGTCCCACCTAGCTAGAGCTGCCGGCCAATCAAAGGAGGGCGGCTCTTGTGCTCAGCACTGCCATTGAGGAGGCTGTGCCTACTGCCAGAAGGGCACCCCCACCCCCCCGTGCCCCCAGATAGGTTAGTGAGGACGAGGTCAAGTATGTTTTTTCCTCTTGTTGGTTCCCTCACCACCTGCCGCAGACCCAGTCTAGCAGCTATGCCATTTAGTACTCGGCCAGCTCGGTCAGTACTGGTCAGTGGCTACCGAGCCACTCTTGGTCATGGACATTGAAGTCCCCCGCCCAGATACATTCTGTGCCCTTGCCATCCTCAGTGCTTTTTCCAAGTGATGTTCAACATGGAGGAGCACTGATTCATCAGCTGAGGGAGGGTGGTACGTGGTAATCAGCAGGAGGTTTCCTTGCCCATGGTTGACCTGATGCCATGAGACTTCATGGGGTCCAGAGTTAATGTTGAGGACTCTCAAGGCAACTCCCTCCTGACTGTATACCCCTGTGCCGCCAAACATACTGGCCCTGTCCTGCTGGTGGGACAGGGCACACCCAGGGATGGTGATCGTGGAGTCTGGGGCATTATCTATAATGTATCATTCCATGAGGATGACTATGTCAGGCTGTTTCTTGACTAGTCTGTGAGGCAGCTCTCCTGATTTTGGCACAAGCCCCTACATGTTAATAAGGAGGACTTTGCAGAGTCAACAGGGCTGAGTTTACAATTGTCATTTCCAGTGCTTAAGCCGATGCTGGGTGGTCCGTCTGATTTCATTCCTCATAGAATTTCTAGCGGTTTTGATACTACTGAGTGGCTTGCTAGGAGATTTTAGGGGGCAGTTAAGGGTCAACCACATTGGTGTGGGTCCGGAGTCACATGTAGGCCAGACCAGGTAAGGATGGCAGATTCCCTTCCCTAAAGGGCATTAGTGAAGCAGATGAATTTTTACAACAATCAATACCAATCGCGCCAGGGTGAAGCCTTTAAACGGCCACTAATTGGACACTTAAGGGCCTCAATTAATGGTGGGGCAGGAAGGTTCACCATGGACCATCTGCCCAAAACTTCATTCTGCTTGAGGTGGGAACGCAGCGGGGTTCTGGTTGGCACCATTCCACCTAATTAAATGTCCCTTCCTTCTCCAAGCTGGCCTTCAGTGAGAGCTGAAGATTCCACCCTCTGCTTCTAAAGCACTCCATTGACTGTAAAGAGCTTTGGTACTTCCTTAGAGACACACCCTGAATACAAGTTCTTTCTTCTTTGTTTCAAAGGTGCCTTAATGCTGGATTACTGGAGAGGAATATCCTTCTGGCATCGGCACGGAATAGTATCTTTGCTGAAAATCCTCTCACTGTGTTAGGCTTAAGCAAGCTCCCAGTTCACATATTTTTAATATTATTTGTAGGATGTTGGCATTGCTTAAGACTGGCATTTATTACCGATCCCTTGTTGTTCTTGAGAAGGTGGCATTGGAACTTTGCTCTCTGTGGGAAAGATACTCCTACAGTGCTGTTAGAGAGGGAGATCGAGGATTTTAACCCTGCGATGATAAATGACTGGAAGATGCTGTGTGACTGCATTCCGAAGGGTTACATGGGATATACAGCACAGAAACACGCCATTCGCCACATTCCACACACCAGTGTTCATGCTCCACTCGGGCCTTCTCCCATCGTTCATCATCTAAGTCTACCATCATAATCATCTCTATCCTCATGTGCGTGCCTAGCTTTTCCCTTAAATACATCTACACTATTTGCTTCAACCACTCCCTGTGGGAGCGAGATCCACATTCTCACCGCTCTCTGGGTGAAGAATTTCCTCCTGAGTTCCCGATTGGATTTCTTGGTGACTATCTTATATTGACGGCCTCTAGTTCTGCTCTTCTCCATAAGAGGAAGCATTCTTTCCGTATCCACTCTATCAAAACCTTTCATCCTATTAAAGACCTTTGATAGGTGACCCTCAGCCTTTTCCTTTTGAAGAAAAGAGACACAACCCTGTCAATCCTTTCCTGATATGTATATCCACACGTCTGATATCATCCCTTTAAATTCTCTCTGCAACCCTCTCCCGTGTCTCTACATCCTTTTTACAAAATGGTGACCAGAACTGCATCCAATACTCTATGGTTGCGAGTTCCCCTGCAGCCAATGCGGCCACTCAGATGTCCGTTGACTTCGGTGGGAGCAGAAGATCCTGCCAGTGGGAGTTTAGATAGAGCCATTACAGAGAGAAGGTTTCCTCTTGTGGGGAAAAGCATAACTAGAGGCCGTCAATATAAGATATTCACCAAGAAATCTAATGGGGCATTCAGAAGGAACTTCTTTACCCAGAGAGCGGTGAGAATGTGGAACCACAGGGAGTGGTGGAAGTGAATGGTATAGATATACTTAAGGGGAAGCCAAGCAAGCATATGAGGATAGAGATGATTAGGATGGTAGATTTAGGTGAGGAAAGATGGGAGGAAGCTTGAGTGGAACATGAACACTGGCATAGACTGGTAGGGCCGAATGGCCTGTTTCTGTGCCGTGTATCCTATGTAATCCTATCCAGTCACACAGCATCCTTAACTTTAAAGACAGCACTCACTCATAAGGGACTGGGTGAACATGTTGTGGGTTCATTATTAGTTTAGGCACATGGGAGCTGGTATACATGGATAGAAAGTTGAAGACATTGGAGCTGTGCTGTCTTCTTCCCACAGACAAAAATGAATCATAAACTGGATTGCATGACTCACTTCTCTTCCAGTGATGTCATGCTGCTGTCCCTTAACAGCATATAACAGTTGATTTCTCTCAGTGGGTGAAAGCTGCAACAACAGCTTGAATTTATATAGTGTCTTTAATGTAATAAAGTGGCTCAAGGTGCCTCACAGGATTCTGTTATCAAACAGAATTTGACGCTTTACCACATAAGGAGTTATTAAGGCAGATGATCAAAAGCTTGGTTAAAGAGTTAGGTTTTAAGGAGTTTAAAGGGAGAAGAGAGATGGAGAGGTGGAAAGGTTTAGGGAGGGCCTTGACAGCTGAAGGCACAACCTCCAATAGTGAAGAGATTAAAATCGGAGATTCTGAAGAGGCCGGAAGTAGAGGAGCACAGATACCTCAGAGGGTTGTGGGACTGGAAGAGATTACAGTTAGGGAGAGGTGAAGCCATGGAAAACAAGGATTCCTGTGGCACAGAAAGAGGTCATTTGGCCTGTTACACCAGTACTGGCTCATTGAAAGAGCTTTCCAATTAACCCTACTCCCCTGCTCTTTCCTCTGTAGCTCTGAAAAGTTTCCTTTCCAAGTACTTATCCAATTCCCCTTTGAAAGTTACTTCCCTCTCAGGCAGCACGTTCCAGATCACAACAACTCGCCCTCTTAAAACATTCTCCCTATTTCCCAACTGGCTCTTTTGCCAATTACTTTAGTTTCATATCCTGCTGGACTGAATCAATTGTCCAGATTCCAACTCTTTGAGCTGAGCTCCCTGGCAGATTTGAAGTTTACCCTAGATTACCCTGTATTTCTCTCCTGGGATGTGGGCATCACTGGCAAAACCAGCAGTCATTGCCCAGATCAGCCATTTCAGAGGGCAGTTAAGAGTCACCCTCATTGCTGTGGATCTGGGGTTACAGAAAGGCCAGACCAGGTAAATATGAGCAGATTCCCTTTCCTCTTGGATTAGCTTTCAATTCCAGATTGTTATTAATTGAGTTTAAATCCCACCAGATGCTATGGTGGGATTTGAACCCATGTCCATTAGCCTGGGTCCCTGCATTACTAGTCCAGCAACATTAGCACTACACCACCATCTCCCATTTCGCTAGCTCCACATGCCAGGAGCAGGAAGTCTCAGCACTTCACTGAGCCCAATGGAAATGCTGCTTCCCACTGAGAGCATTTAAGATTCACATGTTAGTGCCAAATACCCCAGTGTTAAAACCCAATTACCTCAGAATTTGGGGAGAAGTGATGCAGGTTTTTAGCTGGTAGGTTTTATCTCAGAATCACCGAATTGTTATGGTGCAGAAGGCGACCATTCAGCCCATCATGTCCGCACTGGCATCGTGCCTACGGTTAATAATCTTGCTCAGGGTTTGGGAAGCAGTGGGAAACTGTGTTTGGTGAAAGGGACTAAACCATTTTGCCCTACAGCCCCCACATTGGTTCAACTATTCCCAAAAACACTCTAGTGAATTGAGGCTTTCTTATGCCCCTCATCTACCCCCTTTTCGCTTTGGCCTCATGACCCTTACTTTGCTGCCCAAGAGAGGTGCCAGTCTGCCCAGTGCCTGGGTGTCTTTCAGAGCGGGTCAGGGGTCTCCTGGGCACAGCTCAGGGGAACACTGGATTTTAAAAATTCCCCAAACTTCTGCAGCGGCATTGCCCCTCTCCCCAATCCCCTTTCCCCCCAGGTCACCTCCCCACTCCCTGACATCACTGGCTGCTGCCGTATGGGAGCTGGCTCCCATCATCATAGGACTGGATGGCTGCTGCGATTCTGCAGGAGGAAGTGGGAGATGCGTGGGGCCGGAGTGAACAGGGAGTAAGAGGCAGGAGGCTGGGGCTCTGAGAGAGGGAAGTGGGAAAAGAGGGCCGTGGGAGGGAGAGAGGGGGACTAGAGAATGGGGGTCAGGGGGTGGAGAGGTCAGAGGGGAATAAAGGGCAGTGGGTCGGAGGAGGGGACCAGGGGAGAGAGGGAGACAGCAGACTAGGGTTTGGGAGGGTAGGTCAAAGAGGGGGAATGGGGTAAGGTGTGGGTCCAGCATTGCTAACAGAGCAGGTGGCAATAGCAGCAGCAAGGTGGTCAGAGGGAGGCTGTGTCAAGGAAGGAGCAGCCAGTAAGGGGATGTGTGAAACCTGGGTCACCTTCCTGTGGATAAACATTCCTGGGGAATGGAGACCAAGGATTCTCACAGGAAAGAATCCAAATAGACAGGAAGAAAGAAGATGATTGAAGTGAGGGCTACGAGTCCAGGAGAGGCTTCCCCACATGGCTATTGCTATTTTAAAAAGAACAAGGATAAGTATTTGAAAAGGAGTAATATAAAGAGATCTGGGGTGAATGAGGTTACATGAAAGAAAGCACCAACGTTAGAGGGCTGAATGGCCTCCTCCGGGGCTTAAATTCTATTGTTCCATGAAAATTCTGCTTGAGTCTGAGCGCAGGAGTTGGTTAGAGTGGGGCTGAGCTAAGCTGCACGATGTTTCCAATAAGAACTCTCCAGCCACTGAAGTCACTCTCCTTCAGCTGAGCTCTCAATTTGGTTCAGGACAGTCTGTCTTACCTCCTCCTGGCAGCAGCTCGATACCAAATCACCCAAGTTTCCAAAATGACAATGACCATGGCATGGGACTGCGACCCATGATGCTCCTGGACAGGGAGGTGACATCACTGCTTGGGGCAACTAAGCACCTGGCACATTTGGAAGTATCTCCAGACTTGTCGAGGGTCATTTTTTTTATAAGACTGTGTTGACTTGCGTTGGGAGTGGTCGAAAGATTTGATTTACTTTTGGCATTTCGCATTGTATTCGCATCTGCATTCCATTGGTTTCCGATTTCTTTCCTCTTGCGTTTTTCATCACTTGTTTCCTTCCACCCTTTTCACCCACAACCATCATGGGGAGTTTAAAGCTCTAGATTTACCTCTATCACACTTAGGGCAGGGCATATTCTCACTGAGGGGGTTCCCAACCGATGCCCAAGGACTTGAACTCGCCCCTATTTCCATGAACAGAGGGTTTGCACAGAGGGAGCCATGCCAAGTTGCCTGGAAGGAACATTTGCACTTATATAGCACATTTCATTGATGCCCCAAAGTGCTTTACAGCCAATGAAGTGCTTTTGACAAGCAATCACTATTGTAATGTGGGAAATGCAGCAACCAATTTGCACTCAGCAAAGCCCCACAGACAAGGAGATAGTGACCAGATAACCTGTATTTATGTGTTGGTTGAATGAGGAGCTTGACTTTGTAATATTGCTGTGGGATCATTTATGTCCACCTGAGAGGGCAGGCAGGGCTTTGGTTTAACATATATTGAAGGCAGGGTTCTGGCAGGCCAAGGGCAAACTGGTGGCAAGTGTACATTGGTGCGAACATTCTCGAGCGGTGTGCTGATGGCACATATTCCATCCATTCCTCTTCTTCTTTCCCAAAGGGACACAAATGGAACAGTGCTAATTTAGGGAAGGAAACCTGCCATCCTTACCCAGTGTGGCCTGTATATGACTCCAGGCTCTCACAATGTGGTTGACTCTGAACTGCCACTTTGTTGTTAAGTAGGTGACTCACCACTGCCTTCTCCAGGGCAATTGGGGATGGGCAACAAAGTTTGGCCAATGCAACGATGCCCACACCTGAAGAATGAATGAAAAGGGAGAATACCTCATGGTTGTTCCGTTCTCACCTCTTGAAAACAGGGGAAGGCTTGCACAAGGGAGCATCCCTGCAGGAGAAGCCATGAAGGCAAGGGGGTAACATCAAAACTTTTCTTTATTTGTTCTTTCCTGGGATGGGGGCATCACTGGCAAGACCAGCATTTGTTGCTCATCCCTAATTGCCCTTGAATTGCTAAGCCTTTTCAGAGGGCAGTTAAGAGTCAACCAGGTAAGGAGCTATTAGGGCAGGGTGACCAACACGTTTGGCCAAAGAGGTACGTTTTAAGGAGTGTCTTAAAGGAGGAATGAGAGAGGCAGAGAGGTGTAGGAAGGAAACTCCAGAACATTAGGGCCTTGGTAACTGAAGTCACAGCCACCAATAGTTAACCAATGGCGATTAAAACTGGGGATGTGCATTAGGAGTAAATGGACATTCCTTTTGCATTGAAAATAAGATAAAGTCTGAGTGTGAGAATGTCAAAGGGGCTGTGCCCTAATAGGTCCTTACCTGACTGACTCTTAACTGCTCTCTGAAAAGACCTGAGATCCCCTTCCTGCAGCGTTGGCACTCGGAGTCCTGTCTGTAATGTAGGATTGGTGTTTAAATTGGCAGACCTCATAGTGCTGGGTTTGGCCTATGTGTGTGAACTGAACTTGCTCCCATTGACCCTGCTGCAACCTGAATAAGCCCACAAGCTTTAGCCTTGTGGCTATCTAATGGGGAAAAGGGCGCAGAGCAACTCCCTACACCTCAACAACACGGGATAGTGCAGCACTCCGACTGAGTTCGTCAAGGCTAGATCACATGACAATCATTCATGTGATGTTTGATCATATGACATTTCATCACATGACAGTTGTCCACTGTTTTAGTTTTGAGTGTGTCAGTTGCACCAAGGAACAAAAACAACAGTGTCGTTTGCCTTGCATTAATGTTTCAGTGAGATGAATTATGACATAATTTTTAAATCAATACCTGTCATTTGCGGAGCTCTCTATCCTGTCTCTCTCTCTCCCACTCCTGTGGTTATAATGGGATTTCTTCCCTATTGGAGTTCACCTTCCATCTGTTCCTTAAATCCGCTGACCAGTTTTTCCTCTATTGAGAGAACGTCTTCCGCTATTCCAAACCCTTTCCCCCCCACACATTCCATCCATCACTGCTGCAGTTCTTTGCCTTTGGCTGTTTACCAGGCTCCCCACCACCACCATTTGCCTTCCTGTCAATCAGTTGCCCCCATGTGACCAATCTGCTCCAATCCCCTTGTCAGGGCTCTATGAGGGCAACTTGACTTGAGGGAGGTAAGGGACAGGGCCCAAGGTTAATTTTGCAGCTTTAAATTCATATGCCCTGCCCCTCCTGGGCATTTCCCACCAGCCCAGATATCAATGGAATTTTCCTGCCGATAATCCTGGGACAGCAGCAACTCTTAGTTTCAGGAGGTTCCTGAACAATCCGGGAAGGCTAACAACCCTAAATGCAGCCTGTAACCTTCACTGATGATTAAATTTACACTTCGGGGCATAGTTCTACATGACTGCATTTTCATCTGGGTCTAGATTGGATATTTTGCGATAACTGTATTAATTTTGTATGTAAACAGTGAGAAGACAAGGTGGGTGTGCCTTTATTTCTGGCAAATCTCCACTGCCCAGTTTAACCCACGCCTGTCAATTTATAACCATAAATATTTTTGCCAAGTATTGGCCCCTCAACATTCCCTTGGTTCACTTCCTTCATTGTCTGTGTTACTATGGTGACCTTCTAGTTATTCTCATCTATATCCCCCACCCGCCCTGCTGATCTTGACTTCACTCTATACCCTTGGTTACAGTTTATACGTAGTTGACCTCTCTATTTGCTGGGGATTATTTGGAATCTACTCAGGGTTTGCCTGTGACATGCACCCTGCCAACCTGTGGACTCATTTCCCAGAAACTAGCTTTTTATGAGAAATGCCTCACTCCTGGGCGTGGTCATTATTTTGCTCACTGATTTTAATTTACTGTTCTTTCCCTTTCTCCTGGGTGGGGTATGAAGTGCCTCGCCTATTTTGTGTTTCATTTATAGACCTGGGTGTGACTATGTTGCATTAGTGCTCCACTGCCTCTCTCTCACTGTCACTTTCCTTCATTTGTACTCTCAGGGTGGAATTTTAGGGATACGATTAGCGGCATGGGTGGACAATGTGGTGAAGAGGCTGAAAATTGGTTTCACAATGTCCGGGTTGCGATCGTCCGCTCAGCCCGTTAGATAATGGGCCGCGTGTTCCCCCTGTCGGGAAGCTTGTTGTAATACGTCTGCATATCATTATAAGGCCAGCCCGCTGGAATCATACCCCCCACCCCCCACCGCTGGATCGTCTTGACAAATGCGACGTGTGGAGGTCGGGACTCACCCGCCAGGGCCTTGCTCGCATCGCCGACGTCCGAGGGGCAGAAGATGCTGGAGCCCGACAGCAACGGGACCCTGAAGGAATGTCCATGGCATGCTGGGTGGATTCTCATGGACATGGCTCTGCCGCGAAGCAGCTCACGGTTGAGGGTCCGCTCACGATGGATGATGGTCGAGGGGGTGGGGAGGAAGGTCCAGCTGTGCTTGGGAGAGGAAGATGTGCTGGGGGGGTGGTGGGAGGGAAAGTCTAGGGTCGACTGGGAGAGGAAGAGGTGTCGGGAAGGGTGAGGTTGGGAGGGGGTGGAAAACGAATGTGTCGGGGGGGAAGGAGTACAGGGGAGGAGGGGGTAATGGGGGAGAAGACGGCAACTGGGAAGGTAGGTGTAAGGGGGAAGGGAGGTGTAGGGGAGAGGTTTGGAGGGGTGAAGGAGTATGGAGAGGCTAGGGGGTCTAGGGGGAGGGAGGAGTGTGGAGAGTTGGGGGCGGGGAGAGTCCAGGGGGAGGAAGGAGTGCAGAGAGGGGAGGGAGCATGGGTGGAGGGAGAAGTAAGAGTGGAGAAAGAAGTAAGGATGTCTGAAGGAGTCAGGAAGGGGGGAGGAGTAAGGCTGGAGGAAGAAGTAAAGGTGGCGAAGGAGTCAAGAAGGGAAAAGGACTAAGTGAACGGGGGGGAGGTCCGGGGTGGAGGACTAAGGGGGGGATTCTGGGGGGTGGAGGGATGGGGTTCCAAATGGGGGGGAATGGAATCCAAGGGAGGAAGGGGTCCAGAGGCGGGGTTGTCAGGCAAATGTGCAAGGGAGGGCTCTGATTCCATGACTGCCTCCTGAGGAGCGAACTGAGGGTGGTCGTGGTATGAGGGAATGACAAGAATGACCAAGGGCAGAGTGAGGTGGTAGGGTGGGAGGGTGAGGGTTTGATGGTAGCAGTAGAAGGGATGGCAAGGGTATTTGGTGGGGACTCGGAGATACGGAGACTGGGGGTGGGAAGGAGGAGGTCAGGGAGGTTAATGTGGATGGGGGTGAGATTTTGGGGAAGGAAGGGAATGTGCACATTCACCTGGACATCACTGAAGGAAAAGGGCTGTGGCTGGTAGGTCACAGAGGGGAGGTGGAAGGTGATGCCAGGGGGTCAACTGTGATGCGGGAGAGGGAATGGGTGACTGGGGGAGGGGAAAAGATGGGGGAGTGATTGAAATACTGTATCAACACCATGTTGTCTAAACTGAAAGTGAAATGACAGTCGTGGTTGGGGAGATCAGGTGCTGCATGGGAGTGAGATCAGTGGGTGGGCGGAGATACAGCTCAGCTCAGATGGACAACTGAAAGTGACCCCCAGCAGGCAGCATTCAAAATGCTCAGGGCAGTGAGATGAGTGTGATACGTGAAGGATCCGTGTGCGTGGAGAATGATTGCACGAGGCTCTGAAAGGCCCTGCCCCCCACACACACACCTCTCCCTCCAGAATCACTCATTGGCCAGCTGCTCCCTCTGCAGTGACAGAGGACGAGGTTGAGGGGGTCACAGGCAAAAGGGACTCGGAGGGAGAGGACAGCCTCTGAGATTCCTGAGTGGGTGACCCAGGGGTGTCCAGCTGCTGCTCCTCCTCCGGGTGCCCAAGGGCCCCGGCCTGACTCATTGAGGGGAAGGAGCACCTGGAGGGATGTCTAGGGTGCCCCGTTTCCCTCTTGCGTTGCCACTGCAGGAACTCACCCATGGCTCCCGCGATGGAGTGAAGGTCTGTGCACATCTCCGCGTTCTGCTGGACCAGGGTCTCCATGGCATCTGCCATTTTCCCCATGTGGCCAGCACTTCATCAGAGAGCAGGCGGACCCACTCCTCAGACTCCTGAGCCACTCTGCTGAGGGCTTCCAACAGCTCTGCGTGATGTTCTAACACCTTCTGCTGACTCTCCACGATGAGTTGGAAGACTGAATCCAGAGGTTCGACACCAGACTTGGGCCTCACAGATGCCACCTCCCCAGCAGTCCTCCGAGTTCCAGGACACGTGTCTGTGCAGTGACCACCAGATTGTGAACCCGAGCCTGCTCTAGGTCTAGGTCCCACCGAGGTGTGTGTCTCTGCGCTGGTGCAGGTTGTGGGTAAGCGCTGTGACGGGTCTTCCAGGCTGCTTATTTCCAGCTCTTCAATGGAGGAGGTGTCCTCTTGGCTGGAGGTGAGGACCTGGATGGAGCTGAGGGACTGGCTGGCTGAGGGTGTTGGTCACTTGGCAGAGCTCCCTGTGAACCAACGTGGAGATAATTAGTGCCTGGCAGCAGAGTCAAAAGCAGGAGAGAGAGGCACTCACAGTTACATTGAGAGAGGGATGATGTGGTGCCGGATCCTCATGAAGTCTTCACTGTCACCGCAGGCACGGTCCACATCCTCACCAGTCAGCACGATGGCACACTCCTCAAAGTGAGTGAGGGGCCTAATGTGGGCCACTACTTCCCTCCTCCCCCCCCACCCCCCACCCCCCAGGGTCTGGGACCTCTCCCTGCTGATGTGAGCCAGCTTCTCCTGCATGAAAACAGATGGAGAGAGTGTGAGCAGGACACATGGCACTGTGTGGGATGTTTGTGTGATGAGCGGAGACATGGACAGGATGAGGATGTGAGCTCCAGAGGGTATGAGCCTGATGGAGGTGTGAGGGTGTGTGTGAGAGTTAGTGGTGTTGTCCCTTGAGGTGTGAGATCCCTGTGGATGTGGGATGGGTTTGGGAGTGTGTGAGTTGAGAGTGATGGGAAGAGTGACTTACCCTGGGGGAATGGAGGAGACCAATCCCTCCTGTAGTGGCACTGGGTGCCTGTCCTCTTTTGCAGGGCATTGGCACTGACCACCGCTGCCACTGCCTCCCATGCTGGATTGGTGATGCCGCTGCCCCGTCTGTGGCCAGAGCGGGGGTGGAGGACACCATGGTGGGTATCCACGGTGCCTAAAAGGTGATGCATCACTAAGCTGGGGGGGGGGTGCTGCAGACGTTTTGCCTTTCTGTCTCCTGTGCAGCAGTCCTGGGCTGCGAGCGCTGAGATGTTTGCACGCGGCTGCACTTTAAATATGGTGCCTGATGTGATGGCATGGTGGGCGAATGAGAGCCCACGCGCTATCGAAATGATGTGTACCCCGATAATGATTAACGTGACGGGTTTGGGACAATACGGAGTGAAAACTCACCACTGCGCCCGGCAGGTTAAATGTCATTTTTTCCGCCCACTTAGTACAAATCTGAGACAAATCATCCTCAGTCTCCATACCTCTGCCTTTCTCTCACTCTCACTCCGTGTGTTGCTCTCTTTCTCTCGCACTTCTTCCTCTTTCTCCTTCCCTCTCTCTTTGGCCCCATCACTCTCTCGCTCAGTCTCTCTTCCTCCCTCTCCTTCTCTCTCTCCCCTTCTCCCCTCCCATTCTTGCCCTTTTTTGTCTCTTGTCCTCTCCCTCCTTTCTCTCCACCTCCCTCGCTATCCCATCTCACTCTCACTCCTGTGGTTATGATGAGAGTTTACCTTCCACCTGTGCCTTAAACATCCACAAGCGCCAATTGCCCTTTAGGAGCTCCGGAGAGCAGGGCAACAGCACTGATATCGTCAACAACAGATGGGGTCCAGACTTGGCTGACTTTTTATGGATAATAGGAGATATTCTTTATCCTAGTCCTACTTATCTCCTCACCGCCTCTTTTTCAAGCATGTTGATGGCTATAGCGAAGCCGCTTCCCACTCTTGTCCTGAAGGGGACAACATCATCAACTTTGCTTTCAATTTCCAGCCTTCCCTCACTTTCCCATGGTCCATCTTCCCTTCCTCAGCAAATCTATCTCCATTTCTGAATATTAATCAATATTCATTAGAAGCCCCACTGACTCCTGCAGCTACCTCGATCACACTTCATCAGAACCCACCTCCTGTAGGGTTCTATCCCATTCTCCCAGTTTCCCCATCTCTGTTGCATCTGTTCTGATGATGCACTTCAACACAGCTTCCTTTTTCTTCAACTAAGCTTTTATGTCTTGAGTCTATGAGTTCACTAGTTGAGTAAAATCGAATTGCGCGCCTTCATATACACTTGTTACTTGATGCTCGCTATCAATAATGGAGAGAGACCGACATAAGAACAAACTGCTTATTACAACCTAGGGCAGAGCGCTAAATCCTTGCATGCTCCCACAACCACCTCCAGCTCTGGACTACCGTTAACCAGCAGCCCACCCAGTGATTGGTCAGTACTGTCACATGGTTTGTCCACTTGCATTCTCTTAAAGGAACATGCTACTCCACTCCACCACACAAGCGTTCCCCTCTACCACGGTTGCCAGGACACTTGACCGTGTCTGTTCCATTTACTACACTTTGGCTGTCACCCTCCATCCCAAAGCCACAATTGGGTTCCCCATGTCCTCATTTTCCAGCCCCTCAGCCTCCTGGACTGTTCCAGTGAAGCTCTGCAGAAGGCTGGAGTTCAGTGACTCACCTTTCGATTTAGGTACTTTACAGGCATCCTGGACTCAATGTTGAGCTCAACAATTTCACATCGGAGCCACTGCTCCCACTTTCTCAGACGATAGGTACCTGACGATGATTCTGCTGTAATGAAAGCGAAATGCTGCAGATGCTGGAAATCTGAAATAAAAACAGAAAATGCTGGAAAAAGTCTGCGGGCCTGACAGCATCTGTGGAGAGGGGAACAGAGTTAACATTTCAAATCTGTATGAATCTTCCTCATAGCTGGAGAGGTAGAAATGTAATGGACTTTATACTGTTAGGGGTGGGGGTGGTGGGGGGGTGGGGCATGGTGTTGGAGCAGGTGGGGTAAAATAGACATCCAAGGATAAGTTGGAACTCAGTAGTGATTTAACACAGATGCTGTGGACACAAGATGAAGGGAGTGTTAATGGTAGTGTTAAAGACTAAAGAAGGTGCTAATAGTGGCGTAAAGGTAAGATAGCAGAATGTGTTAATAGCAGAACAAGGGTCAGCGCTCGGTGAAAGGAAGACATAAACACAAGTTACAGATGGTGCGGTGGGGGGAGGGGATTGTGAAAACATTAAATGATTCTGCTGTAGCCATTCACACCTCTCATTTCTTTTCTTGTACCATTACCGTCCCACATCTGCTTTGCACCATCATCCCATTTGCCATTTAATCTCTCCAGCTTCCCACCCTATTAGATCCCTTTAGATATTTCCTCCTCCTCCCCCACCCCCGCGCATCCACCCCTCCAACCCTTTCCTTGCCTCTCCACTTAAAACCTGTTCCATCTCTAACGCTTTCCAGTTCTGTCGAAAGGTCATCAATCTGAAATGCTGAGCGGAATCCTGTTGAAGCAATGGGCAGGATGGGCGGGGGGCAGTCTCGCCTGCCGACTGGAGAGCCGGCGAGAGACCTGTGCTGCCCCTTTTTTGGGAAAACCTGCCGAAACACATGGCAATCGGGCAGCGGGGGAGGGGCCTTCCACTTGAATCAAGAGCCCAGGGGGGTGGAATCTCGCCAACTGAGAGCTTCTGGCCAATCAGAGGCCGGCAGCTTCTGTCCACAGCAACGAATCAGGGGAGGCCGTGGCTGCTGCCGGAAGGATAGGCACTGGAGTCCCAGGATCGTGGAGTGACCCAGGCCACAGATAGGTTATTTGATGGGTGGGCGGGTTTTGTTGGGACAAGGGTACAGCGGAGTGGCCAGCAAGGTTGGTGGCCCTTAGCAGCACCGCCCCCCCCCCCCCCCCACCCCCCCCCCCCCCGCCCCATCCCAATGTTCAGTCCCTTGAACACACACCGATCCCTCCAGGGATGGCAAGATCGCCACATGGCTGGAGCTGCTGTGCACTTTGCATGGCGTCTTGCCTGTCGGTAGCTGGGTCAATACCAGTGGTGGCAGGGTGAGGCCCTTAAGTGGTCATCAATTGGCTAGTAGGAAGCGGGGCGGGATGGTCAACCTGTCGACCGTGGGCCTTCCCATGGTGGAGGTGGTAGAGTTCTGGCACGCCACTATCCCACCTAACTAACTTCCCTTCCTGCCTCTAAGCTCGCCACCCGCCAGAGCAGAAGATTCCACCCATTAACTCTGTGTCATTCTCCATCGCTGCAGTCTGACCTGCTGGTTATTTCCAGCTTTTCAGCTTTTGATACAAAATAGAGGCCCTGGGGAAGGTGGAGAAAAAGATTCAGAACGATGGCACCAGAAGTGAGAGATCACACTTAGCAAGGAAGATTGAAAGAAACTTGGACGGGAGGGGAAGGATCCAGTTGGCGTGGTCAACGTGGGACCCGACGACATCGGTCGAACCAGGAATGATGTTCTGCTAAGAAGATTTGAGGAGTTAGGCTCCAAATTAAAATGCAGGACATCAAAGATTATCATCTCTGAATCATTGCCCGAACCTTGTGCCAACTGGCATAGGGTCAAGCAGATTAGAGACTTAAATGCATGACTCAAAAAATGACGTGGAAAGAAGGGATTTCAATTTATGGTGAATTAGCAATTAGGGAGGAGTGAGAACTCAGGGAAGAGTGAGCAATTCCATTGGGATGGGCTTCACTTAAACTAGGGCTGTGGACTGGGCCTTATCTAACAAGGGAGGGTTCGGGTGAAGAAATTATTATAAGAGCATAAGGAGATAAGAACTAGGAGCAGGAGTGGGCAATTCAGCCCCTCAACCCTACCTCACCATTCAACACAATCATGGCTGATCTCATTTCGGCCTCAACTCCAATTTCCCGCCCTCTCCCCACAACCTTTCAACCCGTTACTAATTAAAAATCTGTCTATCTCCTCCTTAAATTTATTCAGCGTCCCGGCATCCACTGCACTCTGAGGTGGTGAATTCCACAGATTCATGACCCTTTGAGAAAAGTAATTCCTGCTCATCTCTGATTTAAATCTACCATCCCGTAGCCTAAAACTATAGCCTCTAGTTCTAGAATTCCCAAGAAGGGGAAACATCTGCCCCCCCGTCTACTTTGTTTATCCCATTTAGCATCTTATATACCTCAATTAGATCTCCTCTCATCCTTCTAAACTCTAGCGACTGTAGGCCTAAACTGCTCAATCTCTCCTCATAAGACCAGAGAGATTTAAAAATCCAAAGTGAAATTTCGAGACATCGGAACAGTGTGGTGATGTGGGTAAAGAAAAGCAGAACGAGACAGGAAGGGACAGAAAGTTTAACAAAAATTCTACATCAGCAAATAAGGTCATTGCAAGGAATAGAAGTGAAAAAATGAAATTTAAAGTTCTTTATCTGAATGCACAAAGCATCTGCAATAAGATGGATGAACTAGTGGCACAAATAAAGGTAAATGATTTAGATCTAATCACCATTACAGAAACATGGTTACAAGGTGATCAAGGAAGGGAAATAAATATTCCAACGTTCTGGAAAGACAGGCAGAATGGCAAAGGAAGAGAGGTGGCCCTGATGGTAAAGGATGACATAAGGATATTAATGAGAAGGGAACTGGTCTCAGAACATCATGAAGTAGAATCACTATGGGTGGAAATTAGAAATAGCAAGAGTCAGAAAACACTGGTGGGAGTAGTTTATAGACCTCTAACAGCAGTTAGATTAGTACCATTGGGCAGAGCATTAAACAAGAAATTATTGGAACTTGTAATGTCATAATGGGGGACTTTAATTTTCATATAGACTGGGACAATCAACTTGGCAAGGGTGGCCTAGAAAATTAGTTTGTAGAATATATTTGTGACAGTTTCATGAAGCAATACATTGAGGAACTGACTAGGTATAAAGCCATCTTAAATCTAGTATAGTGTAATGAAGCAGGGTTAATTAGTAACGTCATAGTAAAAGATCCATTGGAAAATAGTGATCGTAATATCATTCTGTTCCATCGGCGAGATTTTCTGTAGCCACCCACCACTTCTGGTCCTGGTGCAAATCAATGGACTTCTGGCTGCAGCCCCATCTCACCCATGGTGGGTCCCAACCAACCATGGGGGCTGGAAAATCCCGGCCCATGTTAAGTTTGAAAGTGACGTCCTCCAATCACAAACAAGAATATTAAATGTAAACAAAGTCAATTACATAGGTATGAGGGGAGAGCTGGCTAAGGTTAATTGGGTAAAGAGGCTAAAAGGTATGGAGGTTAATGAACGGTGGAAGACATTTAAAGAAACAATTCAAAATCTTCAACAAAAATGCATTCCTGTGGAAAACAAAAACTCACCATTTGCAGTTCACTCAGGAAGTTAAGGATCGTATTATATTAAAGGAAGAGGCTCACAATCTTGCAAAAAATAGTAGCAAGTCTGAGGATTGGGAATGTTAAAAAAAAGAGCCACCAACTAGCAAGAACAGGTTGTAAGAGCTTTTATAATATGTAAAAAGGAAGAGAGTAGCCAAAGTAAACATTGGTCCTTTAGGAGCACAGACAGGATAAATTATCAGGAGGAACAAGGAAATGGCAAAGAAATTGGACAAATATTTTGTGTCTGTCTTCAAAATAGAAGACACATGTTTCATAACAGAAATAGAGGGTAACCTGGGGGCTAAGAAGAGTGAAGAAATGCAGGAAATTAATATCAGCAGAAAAAAAGTATTGGCAAACTTTAGGGACTAAAATTTGACAAATCCCCAGCGCCTGATGTCCCACACCCTACGGTTCTAAAAGTGATAGCGGTAGAGGCAGTGGATGTGCTGGCTATGATTTTCCAAAATTCCTTAGTTTCGGGGGCGGACCCATCAGATTGGAAGTTGGCAAATGTTACATCACTTTTCAAAAAAAGAGGGAGAGAGAAAACAGAGAATTACAGGCCAGTTAGCCTAATATCAGTTGTTGGGGAAATGCTAAATCTATTTTTAAGTCTTAACTTAGCAAAGCATCGAATAATTAGAATAAGTCAACATTGTTTTATTAAAGGGAAATCCTGTTTGTCGAATTTATTAAAGTTTTTTGAGGATGTAACTAGTAGGGTAGAACCAGTAGATGTAATATACCTGAATTTCCAAAAGCCAGTTGATAAGGTGCCACACAAAAGGTTAATAGGCAAACTAAGGGCTCATCAGAGTTGTGTGTAATATATTAGCATGGATAGAAGGTTGGTAATGGATAGAAAGTAGAGAGTGGGTATAAACAGTGCTTTTTCAAGTTGGCAGGCAATGAATGGTGGAGTGCCGCAAGGACCAGTGCTGGGGCTTCAGCTACTTACAATCTATATTATTAACTAAGATGAAGAGGCAGAGAGTAATGTATCTAAGTTTGCTGATGATACAAAGTTAGATGGAAAAGTGAGCTGGAAGTTAGAATGCAGGTCCAGCAAACAATTAGGAAGGCAAATTAAGGGGAGGTGGTGGTGTATTGTCACTGGAGCAGTAATCCAGATACTCAGGGTAATGCTCTGGGGATCTGGGTTCAAATCCCACCACGGCAGATGGTGAAATTTGAATTCAATTGAAAAAAAAATCTGGAATTAACAGTCTAATGGTGACCATGAAGTCAATTGTTGTAAAAGTCCACCTGGGAACCCATAGGGAAGGAAATCTGCTGTCCTTACCTGGTCTGGCCTACATGTGACTCCAGACCCACAGCTATGTGGTTGACTCTTAACTGGCCTAGCAAGCCACTCAGTTCTCAAGGGCAATTAGAGATGGGCAATAAATGCTGGCCTAGCCAGCAAAGCCCACGTCCATGCATGAATAAAACAAAAAATGACAAGTTGGCCTTTATATCAAGGGGTTTGGAGTACAAAACTAAAGAAGTCCTGCTACAATTGTACAGGCTTTTACAGGTACATTATACAGGTTTCCACATCTCGAATACTGTGCAGTTTTTATCTCCACATTTAAAAAGTGATACTTGCATTGGAGGTGGTACAGCGAAGGTTCACTAAATTAGTCCCTGAGATGAGAAGCTGAGTAATTTGGGCCTATATTCTCTTGAGTTTAGAAGAATGAGAGGTGATCCCATTGAAACACAAAATTCTGAAGGGGCTTGATAGGGTGGACGCTGAGAGATTGTTTCCACTGGCCCAGAGAACCTAAAACACGGGGGTGGGGCGGGTGTAACACTTTCAGGATAAGGGGCCGATCATTTAGGACTGAGATGAGGAGAAATTACTTCACTCAAAGACTTGTGGAACTCTCCACCCCAGAGGGTTGTGGATGCTCCGTGTTGAATACATTTAAGGCTGGGATAAAGAGTTTTTTTCTCTTAGGGAATCAAGGGATATGGGGAGTGGGCAGGAAAGTGGAGTAGAAGCCCCAGATCAGCCATGATTATATTGAATGGTGGAACAGGCTTGACAGGCCATGTGGGCTACTCCTGCTCCTATTTTTTTGTGTTCTTAAGAAAGGCTAGAGCTCCTTTCTCTAGAAAAGAGAAGGGTGAGAGGTGACCTGATAGAGGTCTTTAAAACTATGAAAGAGTTTGATTTGGGTCAGATGTAGAGATGTTTCCATCTGTGGGACAGACTAAAACTAAGTCTCATGTAAATACGATAGCTACGAATAAATTAAATAAGAAATTCAGGAGAAACTTTGTTTTCAGAGAGAGTGGCTAGAATGGCGAACTCACTACCACAAGGAGCAGCTGAAGTGAATAGCATAGATGTGTTTAAGGGGAGGCTAGACATGAAGGAGGGAGGACATGTTGAGAGGGTGAGGTGAAGTGAGAGGGAGGAGGCGCATGTGGAGCACAGACATCCAAAATGCCTGTTGCTGTGCTGGAAATCCCATGTAATATTTTGCGGGGAATTATCACTGACAGTCACCCACCGAGCTTCGGGGTAACATGGCCAACAGTGAGGAAGCGATCTGCAACCCTTCTACCTTGATCTCTGGTTAGGATCATGCACCATCTGCTGGCCGAATGGGGCAAGAACTGCCATACCCACAGGAGTCCTGGGGCAGGTGAGACTGAATAAAAAGTTTAATTAAGTACAGCATTTGGTTGGAAGCAGTCAAACATACTATTGAAAAATACAAAAACCACTGAAAATAACTCACTGCCGGAGTTTTGTGCCTAAATCTAGACATCACAATAAGGACGTTAAGGCTTTGGAGAGGGTGCAGAGGAGATTTTCCAGAATAGTTCCAGGGTTATATAGTGAGACTAGAGAAAATGGCACTGTTCTCCTTGGATCAGAGAAGATTAAGGGGAAAAAAATATATATATATAAAAACAAAAAACTGCGGATGCTGGAAATCCAAAACAAAAACAGAATTACCTGGAAAAACTCAGCAGGTCTGGCAGCATCGGCGGAGAAGAGTTGACGTTTCGAGTTTCGAGTCCTTATATTTCACCCCTTTCTTGGACTCACTCAAGTTCTGTTGAAGGGTCATGAGGACTCTAAACGTCAACTCTTTTCTTCTCCGCCGATGCTGCCAGACCTGCTGAGTTTTTCCAGGTAATTCTGTTTTTGTTTAAGATTAAGGGGAAGTTTAATAGTGTTTAAAATTCCGTTGGGTTTTGACAATGTAGCAGTGATGCTAATCAAACCCTGTCATAAATTAAGAGACAGGCACTTAAATGTCAGTGATTTGGTATATAAATCATCAGTTGCTTTTTTTCCCCAAATATAAACCAATACTGAAAAAACATCTTAAAAAGACAGATAGGGAATTGTCAAAAAGATATGTCTCCTTGTAGTCTGCTGACAATTATTACTTGTATATGAACTAATGACTTCATTTGGCCTCTGGGAAAAATACCATAGTAATATATAAATTTAGGTAATACCCAACAAATTAACATGCTCTAAAAGGAAATGTTAACAAGTCCCTAGGTTCAGTGAGCCAGTGGATATTACACCAAACTGGAAAAAACAGAAGTCAATTAACTGGATGTTAAACGCAGTTATTTGCATAACCAGCTTCTCCATCGTGTACTGGTCCTCAGTTTAATGAAGTTTTAGTGTCTTGCTGAATTGTTTTGGAAGTGAGCACACAATAAGATTTATGAATCTTTCATTCTTCTTCTCTGTAAAACATGAACACTTCAGGCAAAGCTTTTAAAACTTGCCTGAAGATTCACAACTCCCATGCTGACCTGATCACTGGTGCAGCGCTTCTCAAACTGTTTAGGTAGAAGGGTCCTTTCTCAAATGAATTAGTAATCATTAGTATTCAACCACCTAAATTATAACACTATATAATACTCTCAGTACAGAAGTGCTGCATGTAAACAACGTTTTAAAAATGCTTTTACGAAAACCGGTAATTACTTAAGTGGCAGTGTGCGGACTAAACTGAGACAGATCAGAGAAACCAGGGATAAAAGGATAAGTGTGATTCCGCTAACAGTCGAGTGGATGCAAACTGAACTGCTTTTAAAGTGGTTTAAGATTGCCTGTTAATAGCATACTTAGTTCACAGGTCACATCTGTTACAGCTACTGATCAAAACAGTGTCAACAGCAGTCTCATCCTGGTTAGATGTTCAACACAGTCCTAGTTGGTTATTACTTTCATTTTGAACAGATTTGCATGAACATAAGTGTTTCCTTCCCCACAATTCTATTACAGGGCACTCACCTAAAGGTGACATTCTCAGGGAACACTGTATAGACCTATGCAACCCCAGCCAATTTCTCAGTGTTATTTAAACATTTAATGACTTTATGTTATTGCAACATATTGAAAGATTTGGATAAATCACAAGGATGGCTTTTCCACTGGTACAAGAATCAAACCAACAAGAGCTTAAAAAACAAAAATGGAAATACTCAAAGCCCAAGGAGTTTTTTAAAGTTATTTTTTCATGGTGTCACTGCCTAGGCCAGCATTTATTGCTCATCCCTAATTGCCCCTTGAGAAGGTGGTGGTGAGCCACCCTTTGAACCGTTGCAGTCCATGTGGTGTTAGGGATGGAGTTCTAGGATTTTGACCCAGCGACAGTGAAGGAACGGCGATATATTTCCAAGTCAGCTTGGTGAGTGGCTTGAAGGAGAGCTACCAGGTTGTTCCTATCTATCTGCTGCCCTTATCCTTCTAGGTGGTAGAGGTCGTGGGTTTGGAAGGTGATGTCGAAGGAACCTTGGTGAATTGCTGCAGTGCATCTTGTAGATGGTACACACACTGCCACTGTGTGTCAGCTGTGGAAGGAGTGAATGCTGAAGGCAGTGGATGGGGTGCCGACCAAGTGGGCTGCTTTCTCCTGGATGGTGTCAAGCTTCCTGAGTGTTGTTGGAGCTGCACTCATCCAGTGCCTTGTGCCTTGTAGATGATGGACAGGCTTTGGAGAGTCCGGAAGTGAGCTACCTGTTCTTGTAGCCATGGTATTTATATGGCCGGTCCAGTTCAGGTTTTGGTCAATGGTAGTCCCCAGGATATTGATAGTGATGGTAACATTGTTGAATGTTAAGGGGAGATGGTTGGATTCTCTCTCTCTGTAGAATTCTATGAAAAGAATGCAAGTCATCTCTTGATTCTAGTAACACACCGGCTGGCTTCATATTTCACAAATTAAAATCCACAGGGATAAGATTTTGCCTGAACTGTGTCCATCTCAATTAATATGTGCTTACTTGTCCCTTAAGAAAGAAATTAAATGTACACAACATTTTCCAGCTTTCCAGCAAACTATTTCACATGTGATGAGGTACCTTCAGCATGTAGTCGCTGTTGTAATGTAGGAAGGTAGTGTGTGTCACTGGTCTATAAGTCAGTCCAGTTGGTAGTTTAGTGATTTCATAAGCTGGTTATTGGTAATATTTGCCACATCTGTCTTGCTGATAAGAGAAGATGCCTAGGGCGAAATCGCCCCAGATTTGCACCAAGTGCAGTACTGGGTGAGTAAAACAATGTTTTATCCACCTGCCACAATGGCTGCTTCACACGCCGTATCATCCCAAACCCACCGCATGAATTTCCTGGGAAACATGCCATTTCCATGCCAGGCTGGCTCCATTTCGCCCGCTCGCCATCATCTCTCCACTTCATCACGCCGGGCACCATGTTTAAAGCACAGTTGGTGAGCATCATTCTCAGTGCTTCCAGCCCAGGATGGCTGCAAATAAGACATTGCCTCAAAAGGCAAGAAGACTGCAGACCCAGGTTTAGTGACGTGGCCCTCAAGCGCCTTTTGGACAATGTGGAGGCCAGCCGTGATGTCCTCTACCCCACGCTCTGGATGGGGGAGGGGCAGCAACATTACCACTCCGGCTTGGTAGGCAATGGCAGTGGAGGTCAGTGCCAAAGCCGCACAGAAGAGGTTGTCCATCCAATGCAGATAGAGGATGAATGATCTCATCTTTGCTGCCAGGGTAAAGCAACCATCCCATCACTCTAAACTCACACACTCACAAGCCCGTCACACATTCACTGGCAGCTCACTTATTGCCATGAGATGTAGGAGCAGAAGTAGGCCATTTGGCCCATCGAGTCCACTCCACCATTCAATGGGATCATGGCTGATCTGAAAACCCTCAACTCCACTTTCCTGTAACCCTTCATTCCCTTAATGATTAAAATAAGACCACTGCCAGCTCAAGGGACATCACCACTCACTCTTTCACCTATACCCTCAAATCTCCATCTGGCCTCATCTGGTCTGCCTCCTCAGCCCGCACCATCATGAGGCCACTTGCACAGACCAACTTGTGCCCCCACACACATCTTCAGTACTGCCCTCACCCTGCAGCCCCTTCCCTTGCCTGAGGCCACTTCTCCCTTTTCCCCAAGCAAGCCCTAGCCCTGCAGCCGTACAAAGCTACCCCAGTCTGCTGGCTGGTCTGATAGATCCAGACCTGCCCTTGAGTCCCTCTAAAAGTGCTGTGGTGCTGTCTGCGAAGCCTGGCGCCGATGACTGCGGGTACAGCCCGAAGCAGTATAGGCAAACAAACCTCGAATCCCCAAGCGAACTGCAGCTCACCAGGTGCACGTCCCTTATGTGCAGTTGTGAAACAGGTCGGCAGCAGTCACCCTGACATGGGTGGGTGATCCAGCGAGGTGGGGGGGCGATGAGTCTGGTGGGCTAGCCTCATAACGATAGGCAGATGAACTACAGTGAGGTTCCCGATGTCCGATGGTAGGAAACACAGCCCGTCATCGATGGGCTGAATGGACAATCGCAAGCTGGTTCACGTTGTTGTGAGATCGGTTTTTGGCCTGCTCGCCATATTGTCTGCCCATTCTGCCAAGCACGGCCGACACCGATTCTACTCTTATTGTCAATTTATCATCACAAAGCTCGGCAGAGGCTAAAAATGATTGATTATTGATGATAGTCTGGACGACAGTTATTAATGCTTTTTATGTAGGGTATATAAATCAGTGTTGATATGGTACATGTCAGTAATGAGACTTGGGACATTGGTTCAAGATCCTGGAACACCCTCCCTAACAGCACTGTGGGTGTACCTACACCACATAGACTGCAGCAGCTCAAGAAGTCAGCTCACCACCACCTTCTCAAGGGGCAATTGGGTATGGGCAATAAATGCTGGCCTAGCCAATGACGCCCACATCCTGGGAACAAATTAAAATAAAAAGCTTTTGGCCACCTGACCTCAGAGAGGAAATGGCTCCATTAGCAAGGGTTCAGAGACAAGCAACCAGAGGATAAGGAGGTCTTGGGGGATTGAATCATGAAGGAAGTTTTCAAATATTAAATACAACAAAAAACGAAAATGCTGGAAAAACTCAGCAGGTCTAACAGCATCTGTGGAGAGAAAGAATTAGAGTTTTGAGTCTGTATGACTCTTTGTCAGAGCAGTCATACTGACTTGAAAAGCTAACTGTCTTTCTCTCCACAGATGCTGTTAGACCTGCTGAGTTTTTCCAGCATTTTCTGTTTTTGTTTCAGATTTCCAGCATCTGCAGTATTTTGCTTTTATTTAAGTATTAAGTGTTTGCTGGAAGAGGAAAAGCTGCAGGGAGAACTGACACTGATCCTCACAATAATTAATGTGTAGATGAGACTGGTGTAAAGGCACTATTTAACTTGGACAACAAATAGAGGACTAGAAGGAGGAGGACCCTGGGAGAGGCAGTCAGCAGCACCTAGAGGAGAGTGAGAGAGGAGGACGCTGAGCCATGCAGTCAGCAGCACCTAGAGGAGAGTGCGAGAGGAGGACCCTGGGACAGTCAGTCAGCAGCACCTAGAGGAGAGTGTGAGAGGAGGACCCTGAGCCATGCAGTCAGCAGCACCTAGAGGAGAGTGCGAGAGGAGGACCCTGGGACAGGCAGTCAGCAGCACCTAGAGGAGAGTGCGAGAGGAGGACTCTAGGACAGGCAGTCAGCAGCACCTAGAGGAGAGTGCGAGAGGAGGACCCTGGGACAGTCAGCAGCACCTAGAGGAGAGTGTGAGAGGAGGACCCTGGGACAGGCAGTCAGCAGCACCTAGAGGAGAGTGCGAGAGGCAGACCCTGAGCCATGCAGTCAGCAGCACCTAGAGGAGAGTGTGAGAGGAGGACCGAGAGCCATGCAGTCAGCAGCACCTAGAGGAGAGTGCGAGAGGAGGACCCTGGGACAGGCAGTCAGCAGCACCTAGAGGAGAGTGTGAGAGGAGGACCCTGGGACAGTCAGCAGCACCTAGAGGAGAGTGTGAGAGGAGGACCCTGGGACAGTCAGCAGCACCTAGAGGAGAGTGTGAGAGGAGGACCCTGGGACAGTCAGCAGCACCTAGAGGAGAGTGTGAGAGGAGGACCCTGGGACAGGCAGTCAGCAGCACCTAGAGGAGAGTGTGAGAGGAGGACCCTGGGACAGGCAGTCAGCAGCACCTAGAGGAGAGTGTGAGAGGAGGACCCTGGGACAGTCAGCAGCACCTAGAGGAGAGTGTGAGAGGAGGACCCTGGGACAGTCAGCAGCACCTAGAGGAGAGTGTGAGAGGAGGACCCTGGGACAGGCAGTCAGCAGCACCTAGAGGAGAGTGTGAGAGGGGGGCCCTGGGACAGTCAGCAGCACCTAGAGGAGAGTGCGAGAGGAGGGCCCTGGGACAGGCAGTCAGCAGCACCTAGAGGAGAGTGCGAGAGGAGGACCCTGGGAGAGGCAGTCAGCAGCACCTAGAGGAGAGTGCGAGAGGAGGACCCTGGGACAGGCAGTCAGCAGCACCTAGAGGAGAGTGCGAGAGGAGGACCCTGGGACAGGCAGTCAGCAGCACCTAGAGGAGAGTGCGAGAGGAGGACCCTGGGAGAGGCAGTCAGCAGCACCTAGAGGAGAGTGCGAGAGGAGGACCCTGGGACAGGCAGTCAGCAGCACCTAGAGGAGAGTGCGAGAGGAGGACCCTGGGACAGGCAGTCAGCAGCACCTAGAGGAGAGTGCGAGAGGAGGACCCTGGGAGAGGCAGTCAGCAGCACCTAGAGGAGAGTGCGAGAGGCAGACCCTGAGCCATGCAGTCAGCAGCACCTAGAGGAGAGTGTGAGAGGAGGACCCTGGGACAGGCAGTCAACAGCACCTAGAGGAGAGTGTGAGAGGAGGATCCTGGGACAGTCAGCAGTACCTAGAGGACAGTGCGAGAGGAGGACCCTGGGACAGGCAGTCAGCAGCACCGAGAGGAGAGTGTGAGAGGAGGACCCTGGGACAGACAGTCAGCAGCACCTGGAGCAGAGTGAGAGAGGAGGACCTGTTTCTACCTGTCCGCTGAAGTAAAATGTCAAGGGAAAACAGGTAGGTGATTGGTGGATATCTCTTCCGTGTCTCTTTTGATTGGCAAAGAGGGATTATGAGAAAAGACTGGCAGCCAACATAAAGGGGAATCCAAAATCTTCTATAGACATATAAATAGTAAAAAGGTGGTAAAAGGAGGAGTAGGGCCGATTGGGGACATAAAAGGGAATTTACACATGGACGAAGGGGCCATGGCTGAGGTATTAAATGAATATTTTGCATCTGTCTTCACCAAGGAGGTAGATGCTACTCAGGCCATGGTGACAGACAAGGAAAGTCTGTCACTAGAATGGTTCAAAATTGATAAGTAGGAAGTGTTGAATTGACTGTCAGTACTTAAAGTTGACAAAGCACCAGGACCGGACGAGATGCATCCAAGGATATTGAAGGAAGTGAGAGTAGAAATTGCAGGGGCACTGGCCATAATCTTTCAGTCTTCCCAAGGCTCAGGGGAGTTGCCAGAGGACTGGAGAATTGCAAACATTATGCCCTTGTTCAAAAAAAGGTTGTAAGGATAAGCTCAATAATTACAGACCAGTCAGTTTAACTTCAGTGGTGGGCAAGATTCTAGAAACAATTATTTGGGACAGAATTAGTAATCACATGGAAAAATATGGTTTGATAAGGAAAAGCCAGCATGGATTTCTAAAGGGGAAATCGTGTTTAACTGACTTGCTGGAGTTTTTTGAAGAGGTAACAGAAAAGGTCGATAAGGGTAATACTGTTGATGTGGTGTACGTGGACTTTCAAAAGGCATTTGATGCAGTGTCACACAACAGACTTGTGAGAAAAGTTATTGCTCATAGAGTAAAAGGGACAATAGCAATGTGGTTACAAAATTGGCTAAAAATTAGAAAGCAGAGAGTAATAGTCAATGGATATTTTTCGGGCTGGAGGAAGGTTTGTAGTGGAGTTCCCCAGGGGTCAGTAATAGGACCCTTGCTTTTCCTGATATATATTAGTGATCTAGGTCTTGGTGTGTAGGGGACAATTTCAAAGTTTGCAGATGATATGAAGCTTGGGAGTGTTGTAAACTGTGAGGAGGATGGTGTGGAACTTCAAGAGGACATAGACAAGTTGGTGGAGTGGGCAGATAGGTGGCAGATGAAGTTCAATGTGGAGAAGTGTGAGGTGATGCATTTTGATAGAAAGGATATGGAGAGACAATATAAAATAAGGAGTGAAATTTTGAAGGGGGTGCAGGAGCATAAAGACATGGGTGTATATGTGCATGGAAGATTGAAGGTGGCAGGACAGGTGAAGACAGCAGTTAACAAAGCATAAAGTATTCTGGGTTTATTAATAGGGGCACAAGAGCAGGGAGGTTATGCTGAATTTATTTAAGACCCTTGTTAGACCTCAGCTGGAATATTGAGTACCGTTCTGGGCACAATGTTATAGGAAGGATGTGAACACATTGGAGAGGGTGCAGAAGAGGTTTACAAGAATGGTTCCAGGAGTGAGAAACCTCAGTTATGAGGATAGATTGGAGAGGTTTGGACTGTTCTCCTAGGAGAGAAGAAGGCTGAGAGGAGATTTGATAGAGATGTTCAAAATCATGAGGGGGCTGGACAGATTAGATAGGGAGAAGCTGTTCTTACTCGTAAAAAGGATCAAGAATGAGAAGACACAGATTTAAAGTGATTTGCAAATGAAGCAAATGTGATGTGAGAAAAAACTTTTTCACACGAGTGGTTCAGGTCTGGAATGCACTGCCTGGAAGTGTGGTGGAGGCAGGTTCAATCGAGGCATTCAAGAGGGCATTGGATGAGTATTTGAATAGAAACAATGTGCAGGGGTACAGGGAAAAGGCAGGGCATAGAATCTAGGTCTTAATGCTCATTTGGAGAGCTGGTGCAGACATGATGGGCCGAATGTCCTCCTTCTGAGCCATTAAAATTCTATAACTCTGTGATTCTGTGAAGTTACAGGTACAAGATTCATAATGTGTCAGCATGGTTAGCCTGCACAGGATAGGGGACTTCTGGTACTGCTGGACTGATCAGCATGGTTAGCCTGCACAGGATAGGGGACGTCTGGTACAGCTGGACTGATCAGGTGGGCAGAAAAGTGGCAAATGGAATTCAATCCATAGAAGTGTGAGGTGATGCATTTGAGGAGGTCAAACAAGGCAAAACAATACACAATAAATGGGAGGATAGTGAGAGGAGTAGAGGAAGTGAGGTACCTTGGAGTGAATGTCCACAGATTCCTGAAGGTAACAGGACAGGTCGATAAGGTGGTTAAGAAGGCATAATTTATTTTTTCATTTATTAGCCAAGGTATAGAATATAAGAGCAGGGAGGTTGTGCTGGAACTGAATAAAACATGAGTTAGGCCACAACTTGAGGACTGTGTGCAATTCTGGTCACCTCATTACAGAAAGGATGTAATTATATTAGAGAGGGAGCAGAGGAGATTTACAAGGATGTTGCCAGTTCTGGAGAATTGCAGCGATGAGGAAAGGTTGGATGGGCTGGAGTTGTTCTCCTTGGAACAGAGGAGGCTGAGAGGAGATTTGATTGAGATGTACAAAATTGTGAGGGGCCTGGATAGAGTGGGTAGGAAAGGCCTATTTACTTTAGTAGAGAGGTCAGTGACTAGGGGGCCTGGATTTAAAGTGATTGGTAGAAAGATTAGAGGGGAGATGAGGAAAAGCTTTTTCTCCAAGAGGGTTGTGGGGGTCTGGAACTCCCTGCCTGAAAGGGTGGTAGAGGCAGAAACCCTCAACTCATTTAAAAGGTGTGTGGATGTGCACCTGGAGTGCGGTAACCTTCAGGGCTACAGACCAAATGCTGGAAAGCGGGGTGAGGCTGGGGGTGGCTCGATTCTTGGCCAGCATAGACACAATGGGTCAAATGGCCTCTTTCTGCATCATAAACTTTCTAGGATTCGATCCTATTATCTCTGATTTGGTTGCTTAATATCTTTCAATGGCAAAGGAATTTAGTATTAGCGAGAAAGGGTTAATCTGGAATTCTACTTTAAATTGACGACAGCAGTAGGGTAAGGAGCTGCAGTAAAAGACAACACAATATTGTTGGGTTTACACGTAAATAATGGTGAGCGCTGTGAGCTATGAATGTTGGAGCATTTAAGAGACAATTGGGTGAAGTAATGGGGGGACTGTAGGGTTGTGGATGGGTGAGTTAAGATGGGCCGATTGACCCTCCCTCAGTCCGGAGGTACCCTGCGATCGTATCAGATGGGGATTAGGGCTGAATTCCCAGATCGGATTCTCTCAGCAAAGTACACTGGGTGGGAAATCATGGGCCTCAGTGTGTGGCTTCAATTGTAAGGACTGGGAATCAACGCTAGGGAGATATTGATATGCCATTGTAAGACTTAGGCCAGAGTTTTACCACCATTCCCGCCAGCGGGATCTTCTGACTCCGTTGTTGCATTTTCTGGAGCCACCCCCCACTGTGACAGGGCTGGAAAATTCCGCCCTTATTCTGGGGAGACAAGAGAAAGAACAAATGCTTCTTAAAGGAATGGATGAGGAGGTGGTGGAAGTGAGAGAAATCCAGGATTGAACAATTATAAATCTATTCTGGATGGAGCAAGCTCAATGAACAGCATGTTCATTTTGTCGGCCTAGACTGCATGTTCTTATAACAACAACTGCTGGTATCTATACGATATAATGTATTAAAACGTCCACCACTTCCTAATGCCCTGCTTCCCATAAAGACTCTAATCCATTGTTTCTCCGTCTCTCTCCCATACTAGCTTTTCCAATATGTTTCTTTCCTCAATCGAGGTTTCCCCCGTGCCCCCAATGTGGTTGAGAGGGCCTTCCACCATGCCTGATCTATTTCGCACACTTTTGCTCTCACCACTTGCCCATCCTCCCAGGAACCTTCACCTCACCAGCCTCAACAGTCAACCGATCATCTTCTACCATTTCTGCCACCTCCAAGGATGATGCCAGCAACAAACGCATCCTCCCCAGTCCTCCCCTTTCCACAATCCAAATGGATTGTTCCCTCCGTGACTCCTTGGTTCACTCCTCAATCATCCCCAACACCCCCTCCCTTCCCTTTGGTATCTTCCCATGCAAAATACAAGCCCTATTTTCTCCTCCCTTTGTCACTATCCAAGGCCTCAAAAATTCCTTCCAAGTGAATCAGTGAGTTACTTGTACTTCTTGCAATTTAATTTACAGTATTTGATGCTCATGATGTGGTCTCCTCAACATTGGGAGGACCAAACTCAGACTGGGTGACCACTTTGTGGAACACCTCCATTCAGTCTGCTAGCATGACCCCGAGTTTCCATTTGCTTGTCATTTTAATTCTTCACCTTGCCTCCAGTCTGACCTCTCTGTCCTTGGCCTGCTACGGTGTTCCAGTGAAGCTCAAAGCACGCCTGAGGAACAGCACCTCGTCTTTTGACTCTGCAGCCTTCTGGACTCAATATTGAGTTTCAACAGTTTAGACCATAGCCTCTCCCTCCATTTTGTTCCTTTTTTGTGCTGATTCATTTTTTTTCTAATTTCTTTCAAATGGCCTGCTATCCAGCCATTCACACCTCATCTGGACCCTTTTGTTTTTTTTCACGTTACCCATTACCACTCCCTTTGGCATTCACACCAGGAAACCTTTTGGTCGTTTAATCTCTCCTGCCCTTCATCCTATCACAGACCTTCATTTCTGACCTTCCTTTCCCCCCTCCCCCCTTTCGCTGACTCAAAACCTATTACATTTCTGTCTTTCCTCAGTTGTTTGTTGATCTGAAATGGTAACTCAACAGATGCTGCATTTATTTTTATGTATTTTTATTGTTTAATGCATTTCCGGCACTTTCTGCTTTTATGTCAGCGTCTGCACTACTTGACGTCCTACATCTGCCTAATTAGACAACCTGGAGAATTTGCTGCATGGTTAGTGGTAGCCATGTGATCTTAGCCCAGAATGTGTCAGTGCTTTTGGGAAGAAGGGGACAAAATGGATGGAAGGCAGGCAAACATTAGCCTGGATTTCTGCCAATCTTACTGCTGTGAGCATGCACGATTTCAGCTGCGATTATGAAAATTGACCTCCTGGTGTAACATTAGAATGGATAATATAATTCTTCGTCAAACATAACAGTAAAGTGAGTGTTAGAGAAAAAAAAAATCAAGTTTCTTTTCAAAGAAAACTACCTTAAGCAATGGGATGATCTTAGACCTGACTCCAGGCTAGGCAATCAATCGATGATATTCCTTCAATGTGATTGTCAGCAAGCGTTCCAATTGGCAGAAGGTACAAGGACATGTTTTTGAGTTTTTCCAAGTTCCTTATGGATACAAGCCCATTCTGGCTTTGATACAAGATAACTGCCAGAGATCAGCGTGATGAAGATAAACATCCCTAGGCAGTTGGCCATCTTGGCTGTTGGGTGGACAGGGATTTGTGAAATGGGACTGAGGTAACAATAGATAAATCATGACCTGCTATAAGTTCCAGCTTGCCTTGGCCCAGGGCATTGACTCATTCTGATGTTGGACTTCTCTGTAAAATGTAGAATGTACAATGACACTGTTGTTTGATGGAGTGATTCATAATAATGCTAAAGAAAGATCTTGCCTTTATTTAATGCTTTCATGACCTCAAGCTGTCCAGAAGTGCTTTAACAGCCAATAGCGATCTTTTGAAATGTAGTCACCACTGCTGGATTGGAAACACAGAACTTGCCCACTAACAATAACAAGGCAAAGGTCAGATAATCAATTTTAGATGATGCTTGTGTCATGACAATAGGAAATTGTGACAGAGTAATATCTACCTATAACTTCACCAGCTAACCAACAACATATTAAACTGTTTAAAGAAGGTGTACTTTTATTAAGAAATACAAGAAAAGACACTGATGAAAAATGGCTGCCATGAGTCACCTGATGTTTGGGATTGTAAATTGACCTTTTCTGGAAAGCAACGATATGGATTGCACTGCTAACATACTGCTTATGGAATTTCACACCTGGGGGCATGTGGTAGTGGGTGAGGGGGGGGGGGAATGCAGTGGTGGGGGTGGTGGAAAGGTAGGGGTAGGTGTCAAGGTCCGCTTCAAAAATAAGCTTTTGAAGGGAAGGCATTGGACATGCAAAGTGCTGGACATTAATCAATTGTAATTCTGTCAAGGCAATAGGAACTGCTAACCAGCCAATATCTAGCATACATTCAAAACCCGCTGTGGAGGGTGAAATAGCCTCATCACCTGTTGTTTTCTACTATTTTGATATGTGTCAAATGTTTCTGAGATGAAAGGTCAAAAATGTAATACTTGTTCTGTAGCAATGACTGCAAAACATGTTAACCAACTTTCTTCTTGGAATTTACAGATAGGAGTTTTAAGAATTGGCTTTGCCAAGCCAGAAACAGAATGAAAAATCACAGTCATCTGGAAATATTGATGAAGAGAGGAGTAAGGAATCTCTCTCTCTCTCTCTTTCTCTCTTGCTCTCTCTCTCCGTATGAACATCTCTCAGTGCTTCCAGACAAGGACTGCTGCAAATAAGACATGGCCCTGAAAGGCAAGGAGACTGCAGCCCCCACCCCAGTTTAATCACGTCCCTCGAGCACCTTTTGGACGCGTGGGGGGATGATTCCTTTGAGCTGGGCTTATAATGATATGCAGATGTATTACAATGAAGTTCCTGGTGCCCAACGGTGGGAAACACGGCCCACAATTGCCGGGCAGAGTGGACAATCACAAACTGGTTTCACAATATCATGAAACCCTTTTTTGGCCTTCTCACCATATTGTCAGCTCACACAGCAAAACACGCCCGATGTCAGCGGGCACGGAAAACTCCACCCTTGGCTTCATGAAGGGTCCTGTGTTTCCAGGGCTAATTCTAGCCTAACCTGCTCAGCACTACCATCTAGAAGGACAAGGTCAGCAGATACATGGGAACGCCACCGCCTGGAAGTTCCCCTCCAAGCCACTTACCATCCTGACTTGGAAATATATCGGCCGTTCCTTCACTGTGGCTGGGTCAAAATCCTGGAACTCCCTTCCTAACAGCACTGTGGGTGTACCTACACCACATGGACGGCAGCGGTTCAAGAAGGCAGCTCACCACCACCTACTCAAGGGTAACTAGGGATGGGCAGTAAATGCTAGCCCAGCCAGCAAAACCCACATCCTGTAAGTGAATTTTAAAAAATCACCTCCTGGATTTTAAAAGTAATCAACTAACTTCAAACAGCCACAGTGTTCAATAATCAGTGCCACAAGGACAAGCAAGGGAATTAATCATATATTTTTTTAACCTTTATTTGCACTCTGTCTTTACCTACTTCTGTGACCTGTGTATGTGTCGTTTCATCATTCATTACTTTTTCTTGGGTTTAGTAACTGATAAACTTACCCTTTCTTTGACCCAAGAAAACCTGGTTTGATTAGCTCCTTCTTAAAGAGTGAATACAATTGGATTGGGAAAAGCAATTACGGGGAATTTTTACAGAATTAACCTTTGTCGCGACCAACCCAGGAGGCTAAGTAAAGGGGAGCCAGTTCACTCCTCCTCACCTGGTCGTAGCATTTGAGGGATAAATATTGGCCCAAACACCAGGGGGAACTCTAGTGCTTTTCATCAATCACCTGAAAGGTGGTCTAATATCTCATCCACAGCACTTACTGCACTGCACTAGAATGGCACCTTGGGTTATGTGCAGCTCTGCTGAACTATGAAGCTGTGCTCTGGGCACCATGCGATAAATGCATTAGTATCACCCATTACAAGGATTGCTCATGAGATTGATACAAATTATATTCATGAATCATCAAGAGGCCTCCGGACCAATCATGCTAGCTTCCTGCAAGACTAGATAGAGTTCCTAAAGTGCAGTACTATTATAAGGTTAATTGGCAATTAATGCATGGCTGATACGTTAATGTTTCAAAAGACAAATGGATCATTCCCCGCTACACATGGAGGAGGAGGTCTTGTGGAGCAGTGGGTAGCGTCCTTGCCTCTGAGCCAGAAGCTCTGGGTTTGAGGCCCATTCCAGGACTTGATGGCCAAGGTAGGGGCATTCATAATGTGGCCAAACAGGTTGATTGTCAATCCACAAATCCTTCCAACCCACACCCCTGGCAGATGGTAAGAGCAGGGGAGATTCCTGACCAGCCATGTAATGGAAGGAAATTGGAGTCTTCACCATTACTATCCACAGCAAAAATGCATGTTGCCACAGCAACCTGGACTTCCTCAGTGAACCCTAACACCCCACCACCAAATGGCTTTATGATTTGGGGGAGACAGTAGTATAGTCCACGTGCTGTAGTACAAATCTAATGCTCTAGGGGTGTGGATTCAAATCTGGTGGAATTTAAATTCAATTAATAAAAACCTGGAACTGAAAGTTAGTCCCAGTAATGGTGACATGACAACTACCATTGATTGTTGGAAAATCCCCCTATATTTGCATTGTTACTGTTTGTTTCTTATTCTCTGGACTTTCTCTATTTATGAGTGTCTATGCCTATCTTTGATAGCTTTCATTTCCTTACTTTCTCTTGGATATTTATTATAGAGCCCCATTCTGTTTTCACATCCCCTTCTAGTTCCCAGGCATGCTAACACTAATCCAGGAACTAAACTGCCATACTCGCATTGCCTGACATCTAACAGTGGGTCCCCTGTCTTTGAAGACTGATTAAATTCCATTTAATCCTCATATCATCTCATTCTCTACATGATATTATTACTGTATCTAGCTTGCGAAAACTTACAGCAGCTTGTCTAGGCCTATCCAATGTTATTAGACCACATGGTGTAAAATAGTATTTACTATGCTGACAAGCTGTAACACAGCTGTGAAATGCAAACTACATAGAAAAAAGCAAAGAACTACGGATGCTGAAATCCAAAACAAACTACATTCCCGGTTCATGTGCAATTGAGTGGGAAAAGCCAAAGAGGGTATTTGGATGCATTGCTAAATGAGAGCAAAGAATTACAGCCAGTTGTTCCTCTGTATCATGCGTGTCTTGTTTAGCTGCTCTTTGTGTTGCATTAAGACAAGTTGTGAGCAGTTCAGAAGGTTGCCTGAAACTTGGACTTGGGTCCCTGGCTATTGGCACAAACGCTAGCCTAATATTCAATATTGTGGAAAAAATTGTGCTGTCCTCAACAGAAACAAGCCAGAAATAGAAAGTCCCCTATGGAGATAAATAAATATGCCAGCTGTCATTGAGGAAAGAGGATGACGAAGTACTCGGTTCTCACTAAGCTCCACACCATGCCACAATATGTCTCAGTTATGCACATGGTGAGTAGAGTGACAAACAGTAGCTGTGTTGATGCACTTCCGTTAATAAGGTGTGCACGTCAATGTAGGTTGGACCCATTCTAGAGATAGCTTAGTTTAAATGCATCTCATTTCATGACCTTGTGAAGTGTGACAGTAAACATTCTGACAACCAGTGTGTTTAAGAAACTCTGACACAACTTAAGGCATTTAACAAATTATAAGCCGGCCATTTATATATCAATTGATTTCTCTCCCCTTCATATCTTTAAAACCATCTTCCCATCTCTTTAATTCCTTCTGCTCACAACTTTTTATTAACTAAACCTGCTGCCCTGTGTCAGTTGCTTCTTCCCCAGTCCCCCTAGATAGCTGCCAGGGAAGATGGCCTCTGTGCAGATGCACACACTAAATTCATGAAACCCTTTGGTGATGGTGTGTTAGGGTTTGCTCAGGGAATCTGAGCTGCTGTGGCAACATATGCTTTTACATGCATGTTGTCGTCCAGAGCTATGGATAGCGCTGGTAGAGGCTCTAATTTCCTTCCATCACATGGCAGACCAGGAATCTCTCCTGCTCTTACCACCTACCGCTGGTGTGCGTTAGAAGGATTTGCAGGTCAATAATCAATCTGTTGACATTACGAATGTGTGTTCATGATGTTCAACTGTGTAATGAACACACCTTCCTTGGCCATGAAGATCTGGGGTGGGAGTTGAATCTGGGGCTTCTGACTCAGAGGCAGAGATGGTACCCACTGCAACACAAGATCATCTGTCTGTGCATTTACACATACAAAAATCATAAATCCATTCGTAAGAACCCAAATACTTGCAAATCGCAGGGCACAGCGCATTAGAACTCAAAGTCAGCATTGCCAACATCATACTTTGACCAAAGTAAAAGCTTTGGATAAAGACATCTCGTGATGATTGGCTCAATTTACCCCATCAGTCAACTGAGTCACGTACACCAGAGGGGTGTGGGCTTGAGCCCCATTCTAATCTTTACAGACAGAGTTCAGGCGCTTGTACAGAGGTCAAGTTTTAGAGCTCCGTAGGGGAGACAAACAGCTTCTGAAAACAAATTGGCAACTTAAAAAATGCTCCATTGAGAAACTACCCTCAATAAATGTTTTTGAACATTGTTTCAGTGTGACAGAATAAGTTAACTTCATCTTTATGACATTGGTTTGTGGAGACATCTATGTTATGTGGGGATGAAAATCAAGGCTGTTAGCATTGAAAGCTGCCGAAGAGGGCGAGTCAGACCTGTCTGGTGACTCTGCAGTCAAATTCAACAGGAGCAAATGCTGAAACATTGGGCTGCGTTTTTACCACAGAGGTTGGGTGTTTGGATAAATACCTTTGTACACCGTAGCTTGCCATAGTCATGTGACCTCATGACATACATGAAAATAAAAGCTTTGGGGCAGTAGCCATTTTAGCCACTGCATGGAACATGGGAAATAGGAGCTGGGTTTGTTTTCAGAAACCACCTCTGGAGGGAAACTGATTACAGTTCAAATTTTCACACGGGCAAAGAGTGGTGGCCTGGCTCTTGAATCTGGTGGACCAATCAGAGGCCTCCGAGCTTCAGAGGAGCAGCAGGCTGCTGTAGAGGGTAAGTAATGGAGAGGGCAGACTAACGTGCTGTCTTAGTGAAAAACACAAAATCCATCCACCACTATGAAGGTGGAGTGAGTCCCTCAACAGGGTGGTTTTTGGCTGTACCCCCACCCAGCCAAGCGGAATGGGCCTGTAGGCCTGTCAGAACCAATGGAGCCTCAGCTTGCTGCTGGGCGCCTCCCTCTGGGCAGTTGACCTTCTCCCTGTCGTGTTGGGAAACTGGAAGCCGAAAGATAATCTCAGTTGGCATCCCAAGCTTACTTTTAACAAGGGTCTTAATGAGCCTATTCAGCCTGCCTCATGAGGACGGTTGGGGGGAGGCGGGGGGGGGAAGTGGGGGTCTTCCCAGGCCCAGACATTGCCTCCCCCAAAATGACCGGTGCCGGGGATGGCATCCTAATCATGACACGCTGGGCCAGTGCTGGCATTTCGCCACACCCCACCCCACCCACCCTCTGTGCCTCCATTCTTGACTTCAGGAGCCCAAAAATTCAGCCCATTGAAGGGTTTCCAAAGCCCAAATGAATAGCGTGCATGTTTGCAAAGGAGAATATGGAGTGAAAAGGGCCTTGAAAGATGCGATATAAACGTGTCATCGAGTATTTCGCTGTCACATTGGCAGGTTTGGATAGGGCATTGTTATAGTACGAGCTTAAAATCCACCAAAACAAGTTGTGAAATTTGTGGGCTAACACCAGAAGAAATAACCCTGGAACCTGCTGGACTGTCAAGGAGTTTGTTTTTATTTAGGTAATTTTTTGTTAAGTAGTTTATAGATGTCCTGAAGGGAATAACCTTTGCTACCCTTGCCCAGTCTGGGGTATATATAACTCTCTTCCCATGCCATGTACTTGACTCTTATTACCCTCTGCAAAGGCCTAGGAGGTGGGCAACAGGTGTCAGCCTTGGCTCAGTAGTAGCTCTCTCACCTCTGAATCAGAAGTTTGTGTCTTTGAGCCCTCTTCTGAGAATTGAGCTTATACTGTAGGCTTCTACTTGAGTGCACAGATTGCAGCACTGTCAGAGGTGCTGTCTTTTCAATGAGATAAGAAACAAAGCTCTATTTGTCCCCTCTAGTGGATGCAAAAGATCCCAGTTGGCATTACTTGAAGTTTCTTCTGGTGCCCTGGCCAACATTTACCCCTCAACTAACATCACAGAAACAAAATACTTGACCATTATCTTGTTGCAGCTTGTGGGAGCTGGCTGTACCCAAATGGACTGCTATATTCCCAGCCTCACAGCAGTGATTAGACTCCAAAAATATTTAGTTGGCTTTAAAATACTTGGGAATGTCCTGAGGCCATGAAATGTGCTGTCAAAATTCTAGTCTTTCTTTTGGAGGCCAGGTGTGGGGTGGATGAAGAAAGCAGTGACTCAATTTCTGTCGAGTTCCCTACCCCTGAGATCATCCTCTGCCTCACAGTTGCCTAAGATCTTTGTGCTCCTTGTGTGGGCACTTCTCATTTTAATCGCTCCACCATTAGAAATTGGACCTTCAGCTGCCTCGGCCCAAATTCTGGAATTCCCTTCCTAAACCTCTCTACCTCTCCCTCCTCCTTAAAACCTATCTCTTTGAACAAGCTTTTGGGTTAGTGTTGTCGACCGTGATTAAGTGTATACCTGCGTGTTTCATCATATGACTTGCCCCCAGGCTCCTGCCATTAGTCAGCCAACACATCCTCCTTGCAACAAATTGCCTTCCTACTCCAATTGGAAAGCAAAAGAGCTCATTACCCAATTGGATGATGCTTGACTGTCAGATGAACAGCCATTTTCAACATTTTTATATATGGCAAAGAGAAATGTTCAAAGAAAATGACAAAAGTCCAGTATTTTTTAATATCTTGATGATTTTTCTCCAGGGTTGCACATAGCAGTGTCCAGGAGATTGATATTCAATCCCTGGAGACTCCAAGCCAATCCTGGAGGGTTGATAACCCTATTTTGGTTACCTGTCATTGTTCAATTTTGTTTCCTAACGCCCCTGTAAAACACCTTGAGATGTTTTACTACATTAAAGGTGCTATATAAATGCCACTTGTTATTTTAAAACAGCTGTGATATAGCATGTGTGAGGGACTAAGACCTCACACTGTATATTTTTATAAAATAAATATAGATATGCTCATTGCTATTTCTAAAATTTTAAAACTGAACAAAGACCTTAAAAATGGCTGGTCCTATGTCTGTTTGTGATCCCTGAACAAAAGGAGTTACTTGGCAGTTTTGAGAAAACTCACACCACGTTATCCCGAGGAGTCACTAACGACCACATGGACTGCACAGCCCAACTTCAAAGAGAGCTATCCAAAAGCCTTCTGCATTTAATAACCAAGGATGGCCAGCAGATATGGATCATCTGTCAAAACAATTCCTTTCAATTCCTAATGGCGGAGACATTTAACAGTCTTTGGAATCTAGACGATAGATACACATCCTTTGTCAAAGACCTGGTGGAGAGGTGGGAGTCATGTGACATGGGCCTCTTGCTTGTGGAACAAGTAATAATGCCTTACTGAACTGCATTGCTCAGTCTGCTATTTACCATCTGACTAGCAGTTTCATAGACAAGGAGCTTTGTCCACGTGGAATACCTAGCCCCCATCTACACTGTTTCTGCTGGAAGTTCTGTGCCATCACTTACAAGACTGATTGATCTCTGCATTCTTATCTCATCGTGTGAAGTTAACACTGCTGGAAAACGGAATTATCCAGCATAAGTTTTCAACCCACTGACCCCCATGAAGGAATATCTCATTGAACTTTGATTCTGGACTCTGGAGCCCACGTGGAATAATATTTATTTTCTCTGTGGTCTCGGTAGTATATATTGTTCTTTTCTCTATCCCTCCCTTTACTATCTGAATATGAGGACGACATTATGAACCCTCTTTTCTTGTTTTGAATGTGTGCAAGTAAACTAACACTTTGAGTTCATCCTATCTCGGGTTTGTTGTGGGGGCATTAATAGAAAATTGGATTGCGCCAAAACTGAGGGATTGGAAAAAACACCACCACTTATATAGAGGGAAACAAATCAAAACACCCTTATATTTATGGACAGGTGGTGAGAAATCAGTGCTGTTTAAATTAACATCCCTCCTGGTTGCAACACATGTATACACCTCAGTAAAGAATTTTCATTAGCAAAGTGCTTTATGCTCACATCTCTGCACACTATCTGTGTTAATGGGGAACCGTTGCCAAACAGTGTCTTATTACACTGGATGGGCAGCCAGACTACCAAAGATATTATTTTCAGTGGCCGGAATATGTTATTATATTACAATTGCAAGCCAGCAAATCAGAACCAACCAAAATGCAGCAGTATCCAACTAAAGCAATTAAAGAACATGTCATTCCAAATGCTAGTGTAGCTGTAGATCAGGACTATTCTAGTCTGATTCTGATGATTACATTCCTTCAACAGCAGCAGTGACCTGCTTTGAGGTGACAATAGCTAATTATTGGTCTTCCCTTGATTTTCTTTGGTCTAAGACTGCAATTATTTCCTGTTTGCACAGTTGCCTGGCGATAAAAGCCAGCATTTCTCTTATTTATTTTAGGATGCAAGTTAATGCTGGAAAGGTCTCATTTATTCTGCACCCACAGTTGCCCTGAGAAGGCAGTCAATTTGTGCTGTGGGTAATTGGGATTGCCACTTGATTACTAACTGCAGTCAGTGGCAAAGCACCCGCAGCCTCCAAATGGATTTTTCCCAATCCATATGGATAGGTTTTCTTGCCCACCTTTGGCTGAGGAACGCATAAAAGGAGATTAATGTTGCTCACATCAATCTAGAAATGGTAATTATACTCATTTAAGTTGAAATAATAAGACTGAGCAGCTTCTGGAGATTAAGATTTAGAAGAAGAAGGCAATAATGAGCAGCCAAGGAAGATTAGTCCACAAACATAGCTTTCATACATCAACCCTATCTCCTTCTGGAAAGGTCACACTCAAAAATTGCTCTCTCCCTGTATTCTGTCAAGCAATTGTTTAATTCCCTTCAAAAGAGCACATTGATTCTTCATTAGCAGCTGTCAGAAGGATAGAGCTTACATTTTTATAGAGGGTTTCATGGGCTGAATGTACTCTGCCACCCCATCCCCCCCATCCCCCCCTCCCTCCCTCCCCCCTCCCCCAATAGGCAATGCGGAGTGTGGTTGCTGTTGGAATGTAGGGAAAAGCGGCAGCCAATTTAGCAAGGTCACGACCCCACCCACTACCCCTAACCCTGGAATGTAAACTCAAAAATTTACCCCCCCACCCCCCACCCTCAGCCCCCAGCCCTCAGCCGCTTGGCGCTCATTTCCCCAGACAGAATTACCTCTTGAATCCAATTGTAGGGGTAAATTCCATGACCTCCATCTCCCACTGGGAAGTCATGTAAGAATGGGATGTGGGTTGGAGCCAGGGCCCCAATACTGCAGCCTCCATTCTCCTGCTTACACAGCACCAATGGGAGCCCAGAATTGTGGAATTTACTCAAAGCCTACCCATGTAATGAATGACACAGCTTCATTACAGTTTAGTCAGGAAGTTCTAGCTGCCCTTCCTTCTCATTAATGACTTTCTAGATTGTTAACCTGATGCCTCTAATGTATAGGAAAGAGAGAAATCTGTGCATTTATATAGTGCCTTTAGGACTCCAGGACATCTCAAAATGATTTACAGCCAATGAAGTACTTTTTGAAGTGTAATCACTGCTGTAATATAGGAAACGTGACAGCGAATGTCTGCACAGCAAGCTCCCACAAACAGCAACACGATAAGGACAAGATGATCTATTTTTGTGATGCAGTTGAGGGATGAATATTGGCCCAGGACACAGGGGAGAACTTCCTGCTCTTCCTTGATTCATGTCACGGGAGGTTTTATTGCAGCTGAGAGGGGCAAATGGAGCCTCAGGCTGGTGCCTCATCTGAAAGATGGAGTAAAGAAGATTAATAAGTTGAAACTTTTGGGCCTCTTCTGCCTCCTATTCCTGTTCTGCTGGACTGGAGGGAAGTCACAGTCCCTTCCCCCATCAAGTTCATGGTTATAATAGCCGTCAGTTTCTGATGGGACCGCTGGAGCTCATCCTCTCACTCAAATAGTGGAGCTGGTTTGGTGGGCCAAATGGTCTTTTTCTGCCCCTATTTCTTATTTTCTTACGTAAATAAGGGCCCCTCAGAAGAGCTGGTGCTGGTGTTGGTGCAGGACATCACTGGGTGAGTCCTGTGGGTGATTCCAATTGTCCACCATCAGAGTCAGGTTGGAGTAGAATCACCTCTCTAGTGTCACAACGCAAATTCCTTAAATGAGCTTTAAAAGAGAAACAAAGAAGCAAAGAGAGTTATTTGGAATACACTCCAATTCTAGACACTTGTGCATTCCTGATTTCCTTTGCTCTACCAGTGGTGACCATGCCTTCAGGTGCCTTTGGCCCTAAGCTCTGGAATCCCCCTACTAAACCTCTCAGCAGAGTAAAGGGTTAACATCGGGAGCACCTGATACTCATGTAACTACCGATGCAATGTCACAGGAGTGAGATCTCCAGGGAAACAGAGGTACAACCTCAACTAGAGTACTGAGATGCACATAGATCCGTACATAAGCTAAAATGGCTTTTATGGATAACAGCCTATGGTAGCATTCTTAGGGTAACAGGCAAACCCTAGGAAACCCCATCTAGATCCCGAACCCAAGATAAAATATGGTGGCATTTGGTGTCTTCTGTCAACTACTCATGTGCACCACCCAGAACATGGTGGCAGCGGGCAGAGTGTAAAGACCCAGAAAAACTCCAAGTGAAGACTGCAGGAAAGAGCGACAAATCCTTAGAAAAAGGACAGGAAGATAAAAGATTGAAGGCTCACCTGAGAACAGAGCATTATGTGTACTGCAGATGCAAGCAGACACACAGACCTAGAGTCCAGAAAGCAACAAGTACAGGTCACAGTCAAATAGCCAAACTACTGAAGCAGCAACAGATCCAGAGCTTAGGATAAGCATGGAGCCCACAATGCCACCTCAGATCCATTCTGAAATATGGAAACACTTGCCACAGGCTGAACACCAGCACAATTGGAAGAAGAGATTCTCCAGATATGGAACAGCTTCAGGTTTGCATAATAAGGAACAGAAGGACCATGTCAGCACTTTACTCTACACAGTAGGGACCATAGTGGACAATGTTATTGTAAGACAGGGTGTCTTTGAAGCTTCGAGCTCATATGAGGTAGCCCCCCAGGCATCTGGTTTGTAATTCAGTGTTCAAAAATTTTTTTTGATCATTGAATGAGAAAAATGTAATGAGAGGAGGCAAAAACTGGGCAAATCCATAGACTCATTTATAAACAACCTGTACAGACTCATGGAGAATTGCAATTATGGGATCCTCAGAGATGAATTGATATGGATCACATAGTAGTTGGTGTGTTGGATGAAATGCTTTCAAATCTTTTACAGATGAGAGAAGATTTAACCCTCACAAAGGCAGAGCAAATAGCCTGACAGACCGAGCTTAGGAAGCAAAACAGAATGGCTGTTCATGGGGAAAGTATTTTCTCCCTTGGAGAAAAATAAGTGAAGCCATTCAATGCGTTGGACAAAAAGAGAAATTGCAGTGAAGCAAAATCTTGCAAAATCTGGAAAAGATGTGCCAACCGCCATCTTGAGATACTCTCAGTATGGCGAGAAAGCCCTACGTAAGTGGGAAGAATGCCCAGCAGGGGGAGCTGAGTACCACAATTGTGAGAAGTTAGGATATTTTAAAATAGCCTGCAGATCCAAAGTACCTTTAGCTCATATGAAGAAAGAGATAACAACAAGACCAAGTAAAACCCAGGAAGTGGGAGAGGCACAGAAAAAAGACTTCTTTCAGGAGAAGTTAACGAAACAGAAAATATTGGAGCATTAAATTAGAAGTTGATAGTCACCCCACAGAATTCAAGCTAGATACTGGGGCAGGTGTTTCTGTATTATCTGATGAGATTAAAAATATCACATTACAGCCACCCTCCAACCAGTTGAAAGGGCATGGAAGGACTACACTCAAAGGAATAGAGCCAAAATGGGGCAAGATTAAGATACAAGGATCAAGAAATTGTGGAACCCCTGTATGTGATTAAGATCTAGGAGTCATCATTACTGAGCAGAAAAGTATGTTTTCAGATGAAGATCACTTACAAGGTTGATAAACTTGCTGATGAGCAGCCTAGTGAGGTATTCAGGAATTAAATCCCATCCCTATTTTCAGGCTTAGAAAAGCTGAAAACAGAATATCATATAATCCTAAGGATGGATGCCAAGCCTAAATGTGTCTTCAACAGCAAGGAAGGTCCCTCACCCACTCTTAGGCAAGGTCAGGTGCAAGATTACAACAAGGGGTCATCTCTGAAGTAACCATTCTCTTGACCCAATTGAACAAGTCAGTAGAGTGTGAGATCCACCTGATGGCATCAGTGGATGAAATTAGCTAAAAGCACCCTCTTCACAAAATTAGATGCTAACAGCAGCTGTTGGCAGTTGCCTCTGGACAAAGAATCCAGATTTTTAACTATGTTTATCACTCCATTCGGCCATTGTTGTTTTAACAGATTAGCATTCAGAATTGCTTCTATATCTGAGATATTGCAAAGAATGACGTCTCAGACCCTGGAAGACATGGAAGGAGGAATATGCCATATAGACCACATTCTTGTACATGGTTCATCGAGGGAAAAACACGTTTGTTGAGTGAGAACAATCCTCAAAGTCCTACAAGAAGCAGGTTTGACATTAAATGACAAATGCAAAATTGCAAAACCTTCTATAAAATCCTTAGGGCACATTGCGCAAGATTCGGGAATAATGGCTGACCTGCAGAAAACCAAGGTCATTAGAGAGTTAGCACAGCCTAAAAACATCCTGAGTTACAAAGTTTCCTCGGATGGTCAATCAAGTCATCAAGTTCCGACCAAAATTACTGGAAATCAATGAACAGTAATGACAGCTGTTGAGACAAGGCCAACAGTGGCGCTGGAACGTAGACCAGCAAAACACTTTTGGCGAGATCAAAAATCTCCTAATTTCACCAGAAATTCTAGCGCACTACGATCCAGAGTTGCCAACAATTGTGGCAGCAGACACATCATCTACAGACTTGGGCGCAGTGCTGTTTCAAGTTCAAAAAGATGGACAAAGAAGGCCAGTTTATTATGCCTCAAGATCTCTCATGGATGCAGAGAAGTGGTATGCAGCCTTTAAGAAAGAAGCATTAGCAGCCACATGGCTGTGTGAGAAGTTCTCCGATTATGTCGTGATTAAAATTTAAAATTTAAAATTGAAACTGACCACAAACTCTTCTTACCTAAAGGAAATTTGGAAAAATGCCACCTAGGATTCAACATTTTAGACTGAAACCAATGAGATACGATTCAGTTACTGATTATGTTCATGGGGAGTACCACACAACAGCAGATGTATTGTCAAGAATACCAGTGGAAAAAGTCAATCTGGAAGATTTAAATTTTATTGAGGAAGTGAAAGCACATACTTCGCTCATTACCAAACACTTACCAATTATAGAAGAGATTACAAGATATTAAGCAAAGCACAATAGCAGGATAATGAGTGCATTAAAATAAAAGAGTATTGCCAGAATGTATGGTTGGATTTTATTGCTGACAACCCAATACTTCACCAGTACTTTTTATAGACAAAACATCTCACAACCATAGATGACTTCTTAGTTTTTAAGAACAAGACTAGCCATTCCTAAAGCACTTTGACTCGACATTCTCCAGAAAATCCATTAAAGTCACTTGGGAATAGTGAAATGCAGATCAAAAACCCAGCATTCAGTCTGGTGGCCAGGCATTGGTCACTCCATTGAAGAGTGAATCACAAATTTCCTTGAACAGTGAATAGCCAACAGCAGAGCAAACAACTTGCAGCATCTACTTTTCCTTTAAGGCCATGCCAGCACCTGGGAATGGTTTTACTTGAGCTTAAAGGCAAAGTTTTCATCATTGTCATTGATGATTTGAAGTGAGCAGACCGCATAGCTTCACAGTGGAGTCAGTCGTTACATCACTAAGAGGGATCTTTGTGACACATGACATCCGGGCATTTTGGTGTCAGAGAACTGTCCTCAGTTTGCTAATGAACTCTTCTGTACTTTGCACAAAGGGAAATGGTTCCAGGCCTGGGACTAGATCATCTAGATATCCTCAGTGAATGGAAAAGCAGAAAGAGGAATTCAAACCTTCAAGGAATTGATGTAAAAGAACAAAGATAATACCATAACCCTCCTTAACCACAGAAACTCACTGCTAAAATACAGGTACACACATCAGATCTATGATGGGAAGGCAGCTCTGAACACAACTTCCAGCCCTACAATGAACACTAGAACGTAACATTACCTCAGATGATGATGAGAAAGTTAAGAAGCATGAGGAGCAACAAAGAAACAGGCAAGCTCGGAATTTCAAATTCAAACACAGAGCACGAGACTTGAAAGTGCTACAGCCTGGGGAGAGAGTATGGATACGAGATCACCAGAAAGAAGGCATTGTAATAGGAAGAGCTCCACAACTGAGGACTTATAGAATTGAGAGGAACCAGGGAACTATCAGAAGGAACCAAAGACCCTTGGTATCATTGGAAAGGAAACCAATGGAATCTTGGTCATGCTATTTAGATCAGATGGAGACAAGGAACCAGTATTATGACGCAGCCAATGGTAAAGGCTAAGTTGCTCAAATCCCAGAGGGAAACTTGAATTGACTGCTATAACCTATTTTTGCAATTTGTATGTTTTGAGGTGCAGGCTTTGAATTCAGCAGTAATAAGACCACTGAGTCTCAAGAAGCTTGTGCGGCTGCAATGGCTTTTCCAAAACACTTTGACACTTGCCTAGAAAGTAATTCAATTACATTTACGTTTTCAAGTACCCCCTTATTATCCAATTTGATTACAGGAAAATCAAATTCAGTGTTTTGCATTTCTACCTCTTTCTCATTATCTACCATCACTAACTCCTTTTGGTCCTCTTCCCTGTCAAAGTACTTTTTAAGCATATTTACATGACACACCCTCTGCTTCTTCTATCTGGAGTATTTATTAAATACATTTACTTCACTCAATTTGTTTTCGGTCCTGTAAGGCCCTTTAAACCTTGCCTTCAATGAGTCACCCAGTACTGGTAACAGAACTAGCACTTTCTCTCCAGCAATAAAGCTGCAAGCTTTTGCTTTCTTATCTGCCTTCACTTTCATCACTTGCTGTGATATCTTTAATTGTTCCCTAGACAACTCACATCTTCTGTCCAATCCCTCTCTGAAGTTTGATACATAATCCAGGAGAGTAGTTTCTATATTTTGATCCAGCAGTTTCTCATAAATCAATTTCAGTGCTCCCTCATAAACTAGTTCAAAAAGACTAAAGCCAGTCAATGCATTAGGGGCATCTCTAATAGTAAATGACAAGAATGGAATTCCCTCTCCCAATCCTGTGGATGATCCTGACAGTGCGCTGTCATCATGGTTTTTAATGTTTGTTGCCATCTTTCCCAAGTTCCCTGTGACTCTGGATTATAAGCTGTCAACTTAAATTGTTTTAACCCTAAACTGTTCATTAATTCGTTAAACAGCTGTGACATAAAATTTGAACCCTGATCTGACTCTATTCCTTTAGTAAACCATATATTATAAAAATGTAATTAACTCTTCTACAATCTTCTTGGTTCTAATATTTCTTAAGGGTATCGCTTCAGGAAACCTGGTAGACACATCCATTATTGTCAGTAAGTACTGACTTCTACTTTTAGTCTTGGGGGGGGCCTACACAATCAATCATGACCCTAGTAAAAGGTTCCTCAGATGCTGGGACTGGGACTAAAGGTGCTGTCTTAATCACTGCTTGTGGTTTCCCTAGCATTTGACATGTATAACATGTTCTACAGAATTTGACTACATCCCTATATAATCTCGGCCAATAAAAATGTTTCTGTAGTTTTGCCTGTGTCTTTCTAATTCCTAAATGTCCTCTCATTGGAATTTCATGAGCAATCCTCAGAATCTCATTTCTATACCCTACTCGGATAACAATTTGATGTATCTCCCTCTAGCTTTCATTTGCTGAGACATGATCCAACCTCCATTTTCATTAAAATATCACCCTTACAGTAAAAACATTCTGGTATACTTTTTGCTTCTGTTTCCGAGCAAGCTTTCTGATATAATTGTTATAATTGCAAATCCTCCTGCTGCAACTCAATTAGCTGCCTTGAGTTAAACACTTCAGCTGAATCAGAGGCAGGTCATGCCTAACATGTTTGATTGAATTTTTTGAGGAGGTGACCAGGTTTGTAGATGAGGGTGGTGCAGCTGATGTAGTTTATATGGATTTCAGCAAAGCCTTTGACAAGGTCCCACATGGGAGGCTTATAAAGAAGGCAAATGCACATGGGATACAGGGTAATTTGATAAGGTGTATTCAAAATTGGCTTAGTTGTAGGAGACAGAGGGTGATGACAGAAGAATGCTTTAGTGACTGGAAGCCAGTGTCCAGTGGCGTACCACAGGGATCTGTGATGGGTTCCCTATTATTCATCATTTATATAAACGACATAGATGACTATGTGGGGGGGTGGGGGGTGGGGGGGGGGGGGGCTAGGATTAGTAAGTTTGCGGATGACACAAAGATTGGCCAGGTGGTTAACAGTGAGGTTGAGTGTCTTGGGCTACAGGAATATATAGACGGGATGGTCAAATGGGCAGATAAGTGGCAGGTGGAATTTAACCCTGAAAAGTGTGAGGTCATACCTTTGGAAGGAGTAATTTGACAAGGAAATATTCAATGAACAGCATGACACTAGGAAGTCCTGAGGAACAAAGGGATCTTGGCATGTGTGTCCATAGATCTCTGAAGGCGGAGGGGGGTGTTAGTGGGGTGGTGAAAAAGGTATATGGACACTTGCCTTTATCAATCAAGGCATAGATTATAAAGGTAGAGAGGTCATGTTGGAGTTGTATAGAACCTTGGTGAGGCCACAGCTGGAGTACTGTGTGCAGTTCTGATCGCTACATTATAGGAAGGATGTGATTGCACTGGAGGGGGTGCAGAGGAGATTCACTAGGATGCTGCCTGGGATGAAACATTTAAGTTATGGAGAGGTTGGATAGACTTGGGTTGTTTTCGTTGGAGAAGAGAAGACTGAGGGGCGACCTGATCGAGGTGTACAAGATTATGAGGGGCATGGACAGGGTGGATAGGGAGCAGCTGTTCCCCTTAGTTGAAGGGTCAGTCACGAGGGGACATAAGTTCAAGATGAGGGGCAGGAGGTTTAGGGGGGATGTGAGGAAAGACTTTTACCCAGAGGGTGGTGACGATCTGGAATGCACTGCCTGGGAGGGTGGTGGAGACGGGTTGCCTCACATCCTTTAAAAAGTACTTGGGTGAGCACTTGGCATGTCATAACATTCAAGGCTATGGGTCAAGTGCTGGTAGATGGGTTTAGGTAGGTAGGTCAGGTGTTTCTCATGAGGCTGAAGGGCTTCTTCTGCACCGTGTGATTCTGATTGTGTGATTCTGTGATTGTGTGATTCTGTGAATGATCCTCTCCTTGGCTTCCTTCCTGAACAATGTTATCAAACACAGTTTGACCTGCTAATTAGATTTCAAAGCCTTCTTCCTGCCTTTGAACTGCTTGTCCTTCTTGTTTTTCTTGTTTCCCATTATTACACGATCTGGAAACAATCCAGGATTCTCTATCTGTAACATCTCTGTTGAAAACGCCTACAGGCTTCCCAGCTACCACAGGCATAACCCACATTTGAGATCCAGCTATATCATTACCCACAATAAACTGAACCCCTGCAATGGGCAATTTTTCCACCAGCACAACAGTCACTTTGCCAGTTTTCCACTTCTTTTTTAAAATTTACCTTCCACAATGAAATAGTTTCAGTATCTCCATGAATCCCAGTTATTCTCTATCACCTGTTCCTGCAATACTCCCTCTGAACAACAAATATCACTATCCCACAACATTAAGGATTGACTAACCCCTGTCTCTCTTAAAATTTTAACATCTTTACCTACTCCACCCTATACACATGGAAAGACTTTTCTTTCACACACAAAATCTTTAAACATTTCTGCAACCTGCTCCTCAGAATTCTCTTGATTAAACTGTGAACACATTCCCACTTCTTTACCTTTCACTGATTCTCCCTGTTTCACCTGTACACAAACCATTGGTTTCTCCGGTGCCTGAACTTCACAACCCACCGTACTTTTATTTCTAGAACTTATCTGCATCCCAATAATTCCAACAGATTTTCCCAGCAATTTCCAACACAATGACTTTGTGTGCCCAAGTTTATTACAATGAAAACACTTTAATATTCAAATGTTGCTTCTACCCTCAGCAGCTGCCTTTTTATTCTGAGAAAAAACTTCCTGGGAATTTCCAGCTACTCCTCCTCTTCCCTGACTTCCTACCTTCCTTTCACCTTCCCACTTTCTATCCTTTTTGGATTTAAAAGGGTGACAAAAAATGGTCTAGCTCTATGAACTAACTCATAATCATCGGCTAACTCTGCTGCTTGCCTTCCAGTTTGAACCCTCTGTTCCTCTACATGAGTTCTCACTACCAAAGGAATTGAATCTTTAAATTCTTCCAAAAGAATTACTTTCCTAATAGCTGCGTATGTTGTCTCTATTTTTAATGCCCATATCCACCTCTCAAAATTACTTTGTTTTAACCTCTCAAACTCAATATAGGTTTTCCCAGGCTGTTTTCTCATATTTCTAGATTTTGATCTATGTGCTTCAGGAACCAACTCATATACACTCACAATAGACTTTTTTTTACCACATCATAATTCACTGATACTTCTTCAGACAGCAGAGCATATACCTCATGTGCTCTACCCACCAACCTAGACCCTAACAATAATGTTCAGTTTTCCTGTGGCCATTTCATCTGTTTCGCTATCTTCTCAAATGAAATAAAGAATGCTTCAATATCTTTTCTCTTAAAGTTTGGAAGAGCTTGTACAACATAAACATCTCCCCACTGGGTTCTAACCTGGAGACAAGTCCTTCCTCACTTCCTGGCATCTCTTTTTTAACTGCCAACATTTTCAGTTGGAATTCTCTCTCTCTCTTTTTCTCTTTCCTTCTTCTCTATCTTCACAATTTCTAACTCTGTTTCCTGTTTTCTTTCTCTCTCTTGCCTTTCTGTCTGTTCCCTTTGGAATGCCCTGTCTCTTTCCTTTTCTTCCAATTCAATCATTTTCATTTGCAACTGAATTTGAGCCCATTCCAATGAACCTCCCTATGGAGAACTCTGTCTCTCAGGAACTCCTTCCAATTTCAAATGCTGTGCTATCACTTTAATTATGTCTGATTTCCTAGCCTATCTTTCATAATGTCCAGATGATTTTTCTCCAGGGTTGCACACAGCAGTGTCCTGGAGATTGGTCTTCAATGCCTGGAGACTCTAGACCAACCCTGGAGGGCTGGCAACACTAAGTGCAAGGCCCCTGTCCTTATAAAACAGCCTTTCATCCAAGTTACAAATATCAGGTAACCTGCTCGTCATCATTTTCCCAATTGAGGATGGCCATGGAATTATCTGTTGTGCATTCCAATGTTGCTGTGGAGCCTGATGGCTGACCTGCTTGGCTTTCCTCAGTGTGGGCAAGGATGAATTGTCTGATTTTGTTGGGGCTGTACAATCTTCCTGGCTTGCCTATTGTCTTTTGTTGCCTTATTCTTTGCTGCTCAAAGGAAACAACATCACTACTTGAGATTGTTCCTCATGTAGTTCTTCCTTGTGCCTTGTGCCTTGCTTGCCACATTTCCTGACATTGGCCTTCAAGAAGTCCTTGAACCTTAATCCCGGCCTACCTCACAATTTAAGTTGTTAATCCATAACCGCCTTAGGATCAGCCATAGATATTACATGCCCAGTCCATCTGAGCTGGACTCTGATGATGAGTTCTTCAATTCTGCTCTTTGAAGTACCTCAATGTTGGCCTCCTATTTGATGCCTATGATGTCCCAAATGCGTCATCTGTGGAACCTGTCCAGCTATGTCTGGAGCAGGCATTCCATGTCCCACTGGCATATAGGCGAGTAGGCATTACCACAGCTTTGTATGCAACAAGCTTTATGGTAAATTTGATGCCTTGTTTCCTCCACCATCCCTTGCTTAAATTGCGCAGATGCTGAGCTTGCTCTGGCTGTTCTATTTGGCACCACACTGCCAATGCAGACATTTCTGGAGATTGTGTTTCTGAGATAGGTGGAGTTATCTACAGCCTTCAGGATTGTGTCATTGTTATAGCAGGTGGGATACTGTCAGAATCTGGTAAAGGTTGGTGGAATATCCCTGTCTTCCTTAAGCCATGGTCGTCAGCTGCTTTTGAAGAATAGCCCATGATCTTTTTAAGGCCCGCTACTCACAGTATGACGTGAGGACACAGTAATCAGCAAACAACAATTCCCGTATCGTCATCTTTAATACCTTGGTTGAGGGTTTCGGTTTTCTCATGTTGAAGAAATTGTCTTCTGTACTGAATCGGATGCATCAACATTTCCATCAAATGGCCCAGAAAGCATGGCAGTGAAGAATATTCTGAAGATTACAGGGGCCGTGACACACCCCTGCTTCACACCACTTGTTAACTCAAAGGGATCAGTGTGTCCATCACAGCCAGCGACTCTGGCCATCATTCCATCGTGAAACGGCTGTATGAGATTTACAGATCTATCAGGGCGCCCAAGTTTGGCTAAGAATTTCCACAAGGCCTCTCTATTTACTGTGTCAAAGGCCTTCATCAGGTCGGTGCTGAACGTTGTGAAATCATCATCGAACATCCCCACTTCTGACTTTATGCCAGAGGGGAGGTCATTGATGATGCAGCTGACAATGGCTGGGCCTAGGTCACTATCCTCAGGAAATCTTGTAGTGATTCCAGGGATTGAGATGATTGGCTTCCAACAACCACAACCATCTGCTTTTGTGCTAGGTATGACTCCAACCAGCGGAGCATTTTCCCTTAATTCTGAGTATCTTCAATTCTGCCAGGGCCTCTTGATGCCACACTCAGTGGAGTTGATCAGGGATAGAGCAATAATTAGAAGATATTCATTGCAGCACCTGTCACAAGGACAACATTGCAGATCTAGACCCTACTTTGGGGCTCATAAAGTGATGTTTGGCAGCCACACAGCTGCTGCAGATAGTCTAATATCTTCTCAATCTGAGAGTACTGTAAGAACAGCTAGTGTTTATATAGCTTCTTTATCATGATAAAATGTCCCAAGGTGCTTCACAGGAGTACTATAAAGCAAAATTGGACACTGAGCCACATAAGGAGACATTAGAGCAGATTGAGGTGGAGTTTAAGGAGCACCTTAAAGGAGGAAGGAGAGGTTGGGGGGAGGAGAAGTTTAGCGATGGAATTCTAGAGCTTAGGGTCTTGGCAGCTGAAGGCTTGGTTGCCAGCGGTGGGGTGATTTAAAATTGGGGATGCATAAGAGGCCAGAATTAGAGGAGTGTAGATATCTTGGAGAGTTGTGCAGCTGAAGGAGATTATAGAGATAGTGAGGTGCGAGGTCATGGAGGGATTTGGAAACAAGGATGAGAATTTTAAAATTGAGGTGATGCAGAAACAAGGCCATGCTGACCAGTTGGTCAATTCTAGTCATTAGGCTCCACAGAAACCTCTTTTAATCCTAATTCACTTAATGTATCAACATTTCCTTCTATCCTTTTCTCCCTCATGTATATCTAAGGAAGTCTTGTGGCTCAGTGGGTAGTGTCCCTACCTCTGGGTTCAAGACCCACTTCAGGACTTGATGGCCACAAAAGGGGTGTTCATAATGTGGCTAAAACAGGTTGATTATCACCCTATAATCCCTTCTAATAACACCTGATGGTGAGTGGGAGAGTTTCCTGATCAGTCATACTGCAGAAGGCAAAGGCAAACCACTGCAATGCTTTGCCAAGCATAATCATGGGCCAATACAATGGAAATCCCTGGTCACCAATGCCCTCTTAAGTCATAGTACCTGAAGGAGGAGGAAGTGTATAGCTTTCTCTTAATTGCATCTATACCTTTTGCCTCAACCACTCTTTATGGTAGTGAGATTCACATTCTCATCACTGATATTCTGCAGGTGCTATGATCTGAATCTTATACCTCACATCACTGGCTATTTAAGGAAGGCCATTGGTTTTTCAGACAGCTGTGCCATTGCTGCTATAACTCTGAAGTTGGGCACTCACTCAGTGAGGCCAGCAATCTGTATGTGAGCAGTCCTCCAGCCGGCAAAGAGAGTGTTGAAGCTCTGTTACCTTGGGAGCCCAACATGGTGAATCCAGGGAAGGCAGACAGCAACAAATTGCATTTATCTAGCATGCTTGGGAGGAACTGGTGACACTGGACCCCAAAGTTACTCCACCATGGCGGGGGTGGGGGGGAGTGTTCCTCAACTCATGTCTGAGTTGGCTGTTGGCTAATTGATGGAGATTGATTAATGCAATTGGTCAAAAACTCCATTGTTTATAGGTGCCATGTAAATATCAGGTTGGTAGAAGGCCAACTAAATGGACGCTGATCTTTTCTCATTGAGCAAATCCTAATTTGTGTACCTCTAATGTCTGAAAATGTCTGAAACCTCCCAAAGGACCTTACAGAGGGGAGAAAAGAGTATGTAATAGAATGGGTGCTGGGCCAAGTTGAGACAATTAGAAGGGTTGACCAAAGGCTTGCTAAAATAACTGGGTTTCAAGAAGGCTTTTGACATAGAGAGATAGAGGGTTTCGGAGAGTCACCAGCTGAGGCTACCCAGAATCACAAACGCCAACCTTCATCCAATTCGATTCACTCTACGTGATATCAAGACTTGGCTGAAGGAACCCCTTACTGCAAAGGCTATGGGTCCTGACAACATCCTGCATTGTACTGAAAACTGTGCCTGCACCAGATGGATTGCAGCAGTTCAAGAAGGTGACTCACCACCACCTCCTGAAGGGCAACTTGGAATGGGCACCAAATACTGGCCTCGTCAGCGATACCCACATCTATTGAAAGAATAAAAACTAGTGTTATATTCCAGAATGTCTGTTGGTGAAGATTGGTGCTGGAGCCAATCTTCTCTCAGCCTTACATTTATTTGCAGAGTAAAACATTACAAGCATATACCACCTAATTCAACAACTCTGGGTTTCAGTAAGTGTCTTTGTATGTGCTCATGTGAAACCTTAATTAATGCCCTCCATCTGCACATAATTAAGCGCAATTGATATATAATTAACATTAAGGCTCTATAAACAGGATGCAGGGAAATGAAGATATGACACATTAAGAAGCCAGAGTTGGAAAACCAGGAGATAAAGTAGGCAAAAGAGCTTGCAGAGCTTGGGTGGGGGAAAGCCATAACTGGATTTGAAGATGGGGATGAAGAGTTTTAAATCAAATTCTTTATGGAAATCTTAGAAGAATATGGGAGGGTGTGAGGGTTAATGTAGAGTAGGTTATAGGCAACTAAATGTTGAATCAGTTGAATTCATGTAGAGAGAAGGATGGGAGATCAGCAAAAAGGGAATTGGGGAAATCAGGTGCAGTGGGAGCAAAAACAAGAGTAAGTGTCAGGATGTCACTGGAGGTGAGGTCAGGCAATGTTTGGAAGATGGAGGGCTGAGGTCTTGTTGATGGATTGGATGGTGGCTGCAGCAAACCTTCTGAAGTCCAAGTAAATGGGCCAAGTCTCTGATGGAGACCATCAGCTTCTCTCTGCTTCCCATTCCCTCTCACCCTTGCTCTATGCAAGTGCCCAAAATCATCTATGACCCCCAGAATGGTCATCTTTGATGACACTTGGCCTTGTCCATGTGGGGCTCCCATAATGCTGCACGGTGCTGCACTTAATCAACACACTGGGATTTACCAATCTCTGGTCTTGAAACAAATTCTTGTTGCTGTTCTTAATGCCTGGGCACAATGGTTATTGTTTTCAAATATTGAAAAATTAAAAATGAGCAAAATTTAACAGGGCAACTCATTATATAATGGTTGGAAGATTGGAATCAACTTTTTCATGTGGTCTTTTTTAATGATGAGCATCCTGCTTTCAATTACTTATTAAATTTGTGTGTGATTTGGATCTGGAGTCAAGTCTGTGCCTTTTTACAAATAAATAAAATTTCTCAGGTAGATGTTGCTAAGATACATCTTTGTTCACATTACAGAGCCAGCTTGATTTTTCTTCCCATAGGTATCAACTTTGGCTCACAGCAGCCTTGTCTCTGAGTTGGACAGTCATGGATTCAAGTCCCACTCCTGAGACTTGAGCATTTTATCTGGTACTGAGGGAGTACCGCATTGTCAGAGGTGCTGCCTTTTGAGTGAGATGTTAAACCCCCACCACCCCACCCCGGCTGCCATCTCTCATGGGTGTAAAAGAGCCCATGCCCTATTTGAAGAAGAGTTCTCCAGTAACCTGGCCAAATTTTCCCTCAACCAAAATCACTAAAAGAGTAACTCACCTCCTGACTCCCCAAGGCCTATCCACCATCTACAAGGCACAAGTCAGGAGTGTGATGGAATACTCTCCACTTGCCTGGATGAGTGCAGCTTCAACAACACTCAAGAAGTTTGACACCATCCAGCACAAAGCAGCCGCTTGATTGGTACCCGTTCTACAAACATTCACTCCCTCCATCACCGATGCACAGTAGCAGCAGTGTGTACCATCTACAAGATGCACTGCAGGAACTCACCAAGCCTCCTTAGAAAGCACCTTCCAAACCCATGACCACTACCATCTAGAAGGACAAGGGCAGCTGACACATGGGAACACCACCACCTGGAAGTTCCCCTCTAAGCCACCCACCGTCCTGACTTGGAAATATATCGGCCGTTCCTTCACTGTCGCTGGGTCAAAATTCTGGAACTCCATCCCTAACAGCACTATGGGTGTACCTACACCACATGGACAGCAGCGGTTCACAAAGGCAGCTCACCACCACCTTCTCAAGGGCAATTAGGGATGGGCAATAAATACTGGCATAGCCAGTGACACCCACATCCCGTGAATGAATAAAAAATAGATGATGTAGGCATTTGTCTCAATGCTGTTTGTGGGAACTTGCTGTGTGCAAATTAGCTGCTGTTTTACTTCATTGTCTGTGAAGTGCTGCTATGTAGATACATGTTGTCTCTGACTGTTTTCCCCCAGAACTTGTCACTAAGCTCAAACAATGGGATTCAATGAAATTTTTTAAATACTTAAACTGGACGGGTTGGGCATTAAAATAAGCTGCTGTTAAATGGAGAGGGATCCAGAGCAGTGACACCATTCTTTAACCTTCAGAAACACTGAGTGAGACTTCACAGGTGCCAACATTCAGATTGCACACAAGTAAAGATTGTTTGCTTTTGTGGAGAACAGGCAGGTTTGGGCTGGCCTTCACTGACATGCAAGTCATATTGTTTCTCTCTGTATTTCTAAGTGTTAAATAATACAGATTTCACTAATGATTCAGGTTGTTTAAAATCCAAAAAATTACCTTAAATGTGTGAATATAACTCACCCACAGCAATTCCAGCCTCTGACAAGAGGGACATGTTTTAGTATAATTGAGAACTCTTTTAACATCCCTGTATTTTTTTAATATATTCGTTCATGGGATGTGGGCACCACTGGCTCGGCCATTTCTAATTGCTCTTAATTAGAGGACATTTTAAGAGTCAACCACATTGCCATGGGACTGGAGTCACGTGTAGGCCAGACCAGGTAAGGATGGCAGGGGTCCTTCCCACAGAACATTAGTGAATCAGATGGGCTGGTATGACAATCAGTAATGGTTTTATGGTTATTGTCAGACTTCCAATTGGCACTTCACTGTCTGCCACAGTGGGAACCCAGGTCCCCAGGAAATTAAAAGCAAAAAAACTGCGGATGCTGGAAATCCAAAACAAAAATAAAAATACCTGGAAAAACTCAGCAGGTCTGGCAGCATCTGCAGAGAGGGACACAGTTAACGTTTTGAGTCCGTATGTTCTGTTGAAGAGTCGTATGGACCCAAAACATTAACAGTGTCCCTCTCCGCAGATGCTGCCAGACCTGCTGAGTTTTTCCAGGTATTTTTATTTATTTATTTTTTTCCCCAGGAAAATAACCCTGGGTCTCTGGAACACTAGCCCTAGTGACAATACCACCAATCCACCACCTCCCCACTGTCATGTTTAATACTAATCCTGCCCACTTGAGCTCCCCTGATTTCAATTGCTCCACCTTTGGTGACCATGCCTTCAGCTGCCTACACTGTAAACCCAGGAATACCCCCCTAGACTTGCCACCTCTCCTCGTTTAAGACACTCATTCTAGCCTAACTTTGTTTCCAAGCTTTTGGTTATCTGATCTAATATCTCCTAATGTGACTGGGAGTCAGGTTTTGATTCATTATATTCTTTTGAATTGCCTTCAGATATTTATTATGTTAAGGGTGCTATGGAAATATAACTTGTTCCAGTTGACATCAACGCAGAGAACAAAAACAAGCATGAAAGCTTTGACCTATCAAGTCCATTCTTGCCATGGGCCATCAAGTCTAGACTGGCAACATTCCTACATGTCACTGCAGAAAAATGACAACAATGAAACAGGCTACCCATCCCAGTCCGTGTTAGTGTTTACCGTCAACTTCAGCAATCGTCCTAATCCCAAGTGCCAGCTGTTCACAAATCTCCTTCTCTCACCTTTCCTTTTTTTAAATTCTTTCATGAGATGTGGGCTTCACTGGCTGGGCCAGCATTTATTGCCCATTCCTAATTGCCCTTGAGAATGCGGTGGTGGGCTGACCTCTTAAACTGCTGCAGTCCATGTGGTGTAGGTACACCCACAATGCTGTTAGGGAGGGAGTTCCAGGAGGAATGTTTGAGGACTCTGGGTCTATACTCGATGGAGTTTAGAAGGATGAGGGGGGATCTGATTGAAACTTACAGAATACTGAAAGGCCTGGATAGAGTGGATGTGGGGAAGATGTTTCCATTAGTAGGAGAGACTAGGACCCAAGGGCACAGCCTCAGAGTAAAGGGAAGACCTTTTAGAACAGAGATGAGGAGAAACTTCTTTAGCCAGAGAGTGGTGAACCTATGGAATTCATTGCCACAGAAGGCTGTGGAGGCCAGGTCATTGAGTGTATTTAAGACTGAGATAGATAGATTCTTGATTGGTAAGGGGATCAAAGGTTACGGGGAGAAGGCGGGAGAATGGATTTGAGAAACTTATCAGCCTTGATTGAATGGTGGAGCAGACTCGATGGGCCGAATGGCCTAATTTCTGCTCCTATGTCTTATGGTCTTATGGTCTTATGGTCTTTTGAGCCAGTGACAGTGAAGGAACGGTGTTGTGGTCACTTTGACAAACAGCCCACAGGAGTCTCAGGTACAGGTCACGATCATTTATTCGAGCAATTGCAAGGGGAGAACCATCTCAATGCAGCTTGAGATAGCACTCTGTCAAATTACAAGTGTTCAATATATTTATACATTATTGGTCACATACAAGAACAGTTTCCAGATTCCGATCTCGTCAACATATAGGTTTTCACTAAGCAGACATCTCGTAACAGGTACATGCATCGTATGTCTCTATTTTTCACCCAGGCAGAGACCTTCCCTCCTATCTAAGCTGGGACCATCCGTTCTTCCCCTATCTGTTGAAGACCACACTTAATCTTAGTTGTTATTGCCATCCTCTGACTACAGTCTGGCTCCAAGGCCTTTCTGTTGTTTGCAGGCCCTTAAGACTGTGCAAGATTCACCGGGTAACATTTAGCTGCCAATGTGCTTGGTAGCTCTGGTTGCCGGGAGATTTTAAGTTATTCGTTCCCTTTCAATAAATTCTCCCTTACCATAAATTCTTACTTATTTCCTTCCCCCGAACAAACGGCGATATATTTCCAAGTCAGGATGGTGAGTGGCTTGGGGAGGTGGGGGGGAACTTCTAGGTGGTGGTGTTCCCATTTATCTGCTGCTCTTGTCCTTCTAGCTGGTAGAGTTCGTGGGTTTGGAAGGTTCTGACAAAGGAGCCTTGGTGAATTCTTGTAGTGCATCTTGTAGATGGTACACACTGCTGCCACTGTGCGTCGGTGGTGGAGGGAGTGAATGTTGAAGGTGATGAATGGAATGCCAATCAAGCGGGCTGCTTTGTCTTGGATGGTATTGAGGTACTTGAGTGTTTCTGGAGGTGTACTTATTCAGGCAAGTGGAGAGTATTCCATCAACCTCTTGACTTGTGCCTTGAAGCTGGTGGACAGACGATGGTGGGAGTCAGGAGGTGAGTTACTAAGATTCCCAGCCTCTGACCTTCTCTTGTAGCCACAGTAGTTATATGGCTAGTCCAGTTCAGTTTCTGGTTAACGGTAACCCCCGGGATGTTGATAGTGGGGGGGATTCAGTGATGGGTAATGCTGTTGAATGTCAAGGGGAGGTGGTTGGATTCTCTCTTGCTGGAAGTCATTGCCTGACCCTTGTGTGCTGCAAATCTTATTTGCCACCTATCAGCCCAAGCTGGCTCAAACTTACTCTGAAAAGTTGGCATTGCTCGGGAAGTCCCTTGGAGCTGCTCCTGTTCCGCTGACGTTTTTTCATGTGGGCTGCATGGGAACTCCAGTTGGATGCATGGGTAAGTTTTTTGCTGAGACTGTGTCTCAGAAAGCATCTCCTTCCAAGCTCATGTAGCCAGCCCCAGCATGCCTCAAAGCTCTAACCTTGATTCCTCCCTGTTCAGCATCTCCTTGAAGCCGCTTGATGAGCTCTGGAAGCACAATCAGCTTCCGGTGACATCCAGCTTTACATCTCCAACATCACCCTGGGCTCCGCGACTGCAGTAATAGCTTCCTCAAAATCATGTTGTTAATGGCCCATATCTTCTTCCAGGTAAATATTGGCAAGGTCAAAGGTGCCCTGCTTAGTTCGCACAAGCTCTCTCTCAGAAATCTCAAACATTGGTCTGCAATTTCATTCCCTTTCCTGGCTCGCTCTGGAGGAATCCCGAATGCGAGTAAGCTCAGTATACTTTGTTTCAACAAGTTGAGCTACAAACCATACAACCAGCCTATTGCCAGCATGCCCTTCAATCTCACATTGTCACCTACGTCCATTGCTACTCCACTCCCTGTGCCAGTCAAGCACACACATCTACACTTCAGCCTTGAACAAGCTCAACTTCTCCAACATTTGCCTCATTCATTTCCCAATACCCACCCAGCGCTAATGTCAATCCTTACGGACATACGAAATAGGAGCAGAAGTAGGCCATTTGGCCCCTCGAGTCTGCTCCACCATTTGATAAGATCACGGCTGATCTCTTTGTGTTTCCAATTCCACATCCCGATCTATATCCCCCGCCTGATAACCTTTGGCAGATAGGTTGTCAGATTCTGAGCATTAAAGAAACGTCACAGAATTACATTTTAAAACTGGCATGAAACACTGACAGAATCACACAGGATCACAGAATCACAGTGCAGAAGAGGGCCTTTGGCCCATCGAGTCTGCACCAACACGTGAGAAACACCTGACTTACCTACCTAATCCCATTTACCAGCACTTGGCCCATAGCCTTGTCACCACTCACAGAATCACAGGCGCTTTTCAAAGAGAGTTTCTCGGTTCCTTTTTGACTAAGACGTGAAAGAGATCATAAAATGTTAAGCCAAACCTTACCTTTTTTGCTCATTTAAAAAAGCGGACTTTGCTAAACCAAAAGATGGCCACATGTTTCACAAGTTGGCTACAGTTTCTGGAAATTTCCAACAGCAGTCACGGGACAAAAACTCAATCCTCATCCTTGTGGAATCTCATACCTTTCATTGTGAGGACACATTAAAATCAACAAAACCAGGAACCAGCAGACAACCTGTCTCCCCAGCCTGGTCCTAGAACAAAGGGGAAGCCATATCTGCAAAGGCACTAATCGCTACCATTTATCTCCTAAGGTGAACAATGGATTTTGACCAGAGGCACAGAAACTGCTTGTTAGCCTGCAACTGAATCATTAATGAGCAACATCACATGACCTGAGCTCTTAGCCTTTAGAAAGTTTTAAAATCACATTTCGAGACTTGAAACTCAATCTGCTGTTTAACCTCCAGCCTGCAAACATCAAAGCAGGACTCCAAGGGTCTGCTTCAAGTTTAAGCCTCCATGAACCCTGTGTTGAATTTTCCTTTTTTCAAACCAACCGCTGTGACAGGCAGGTTCCAAGACGCTGATCTGAATGGTGGGAAATCATGCCCATTCTTGCCCTCAGAAGCTAGTTAATTATGCGCACGTGAGCAGGTTTCCAAACCACATCGTGGGTCAGAAGCTGATTTGACTGCCCTGCTGTTACCTAAAGGGGTTGACACCTCGAGTGCCATGTTTAAATGTCAGCCTCCAGCCTGGCTGTCTTTCAGGAGACCTGTCGGGGTGTATGAGCAACAGAAGAAGAGGAAGGCTGCCCTGAGGTTTTTCCACAGCTGCCTCAAGGCCTTGATAAGAGGAGTACGCCAACGCCAGGATGCACTGTGCCCGAGGGGTGGCTCCAGGAAGGACACCAAAGCTCACCTCTCCAGCCTGGCCACTGCCCCCTCAATGCCAACCAGTGCAGGAGGGGGATGAACAATCTCATCCGCCCTGCCAGGGTCAGTGAACCTTCAGCTCACTCTCATCATGGTGTCGTGCATTCAGAGGGCTACCCTCTTCAGGGGTCGCCTACAACATTAGCAGGTGACTCGCATCAGCACTAATTTTCTCACGGATATTTTCACATCACCACCGTCCCATCTGTCCTGCTGCTCACAGTCCATCCTCGGCCCTTTCTGGGGAGGGCTCACTGCACACAGGGGGCGTGCATGTTTCCCAGCCTCTGCTCCGTCCCTTCTCATCTCGCCCCTTCCTTTTGTCTTCACGCAGTCCAACTTGCCCAGAGCCGAAGGGAGAGGTCCAGACAGGAAAGGAGGGGGGAGGGGGCAGCCAAAATCACAGAGGTGTCCAAATTTGAGGAGGAGGATGTCGAGCTGGCTGGGGGAGACAATGGTGGCTCCCGTGGGGAAGGCCCAGTATGGATGAGGCCTCCCAGGGTTCATCACATCCTGACATTCACAGTGAGAGGCGTACAATCTTCTGTCCAGCCGGCTCATGAACTGAATCTGTATTCTCTGTCTAACAGGCACCAGCAGGTCCAGCCACACCAGTAGGGTCAGCACAAGCCCCAGCCCCCAACCCGCCTCAGGGGTCGAAGCTGAGGGGCTATCGGGGAAAGATGCATCACTATGTTGACCTTCACCCTCCGCCAGTGCAGAGACACAATGCCCGGATGGGGAGGGGAGGGAGGGGCCGTGGCTCTAGATTAGAGTTCAGGTCACTTTCTGAAGACCACCTCATTGACGCCTCTCCATAGCAGGCGGGGGCAGTGACAGCCAAGGTCTCTGGCACGTGGAGGACCGCTGGACAGCAGGCAACCTCCACGTCCGGGTCAGACGATGAGCCTCTGCGAGCGGCCGCCGAGACAATGCTGGAGGTACAGCGACAGGTGGTGGTACATCAGGCAGAGGGTCAGGGGGTCATTCAGCAGGTTGGAACGAAGGATGGAGGAGTTTGTCTGCGTTCTGTCTGAAGTCATGGCTCTGACATGTGAGCTGGACTTGCGCTCACACCTATACTTCATGGCTATAGGCATTGGTGGGATCCATCAGTCATTAGACACGGGGGGTGCGGGTCACCTTGACCTCCCTCCAGGCACCACTTCTCCTCATGGGCTCAGGGAGGAGCCATCAGGCTCCCACAGGAAGGATGAGAATCAATAAGACACCCCGAGGGCCTCCACACAGGAAACTCCAAGGGTGTCCAGCTGCTCAGATCCCCTCTGCCTGTGACCACATCCTCTCCAGCTGGTCAGGGCGAGGAGGGTGCATCTGCCCCTGAGCAGGAGGCCCTCATCAGGCCGGGGCCCTCCATGTCTCGGGCCACCAGACGACATCTGCCAAGGTCATCACAGACAACAGGACATCGCAGTCAGCCGGCTGCCTCCGGCTTCATTGGGGATGTCGGGGCTGCATGAAGATGTGGTGGTACGGTTAGGAAAATTAAGAAATATTAACGTTACTTCACAGGTGCTGCTCATAGGAACATCGAAACATAGGAGCAGGAGTAGGCCATTCGGCCCTTCGAGCCTGCTCCTCCATTCATCATGATCATGGTTGATCATCCAACTCAATAACCTGCTCCCGCTTTCTCCTCATATCCTTTGATCCCTTTCACCCCAAGAGCTATATCTAACTCCTTCTTAAAAGCATACAATGTTTTGGCCTCAACTATTTTCTGTGGTAGCGAATTCCACAGGCTCACCACTCTCTGGGTGAAGAAATTTCTCCTCATCTCAGTCCTAAATGGTCTACCCCCTATCCTGAGACTGTGACCCCTGGTTCTGGACTCCCCCACCATCGGGAACATCCTTCCTGCATCTACTCTGTCTAGTCCTGTTAGAATTTTATAGGTTTATATGAGATCCCCCCTCATTCTGAACTCCAGCGAATATAATCCTAAACGACTTAATCTCTCCTCATATGTCAGTCCCGCCATCCCAGGAATCAGTCAGGTAAACCTTCGCTGCACTCCCTCTATAGCAAGGACATCTTTCCTCAGATAAGGAGACCAAAATTGCACACAATACTCCAGGGGTGGTCTCACCAGGGCCCTGTACAATTGCAGTAAGACATCCCTGTTCCTGTACTCGAATCCTCTCGCTATGAAGGCCAACATACCATCTGCCTTCTTTACCACCTGCTGCACCTGCATGCTTACCTTCAGTGACTGGTGTACAAGGACACCCAGTCTCATTGCACATTCCCCTCTCTCAACTTATCACCATTCAGATAATAATCTGCCTTCCTGTTTTTGCTACCAAAGTGGATAACCTCACATTTATCCATATTATACTGCATCTGCCATGCATTTGCCCACTCACTCAGCTTGTTCAAATCACACTGAAGCACCTCTGCATCCTCCTCACAGCTCACCCTCCCACTCAGCTTTGTGTCATCTGCAAATTTGGAGATATTACATTTAGTTCCCTCATCTAAATCATTAATATATATTGTGAATAGCTGGTTCCCTGGCACCGACCCCTGTGGTACCCAACTAGTCACTGCCTGCCATTCGGAAAAAGACCCTACTCTTTGTTTCCTGTCTGCCAACCAGTTTTCTATCCATCTCAGTGCACTACCCCTAACCCCATGCGCTTTAATTTTACACGCCAATCTCTTATGTGGGACTTTGTCGAAAGTGAATGAAAGTCCAAATAAACCACATGCACTGGCTCCCCTCATCAATTCTGCTAGTTACATTCTTGAAAAATTCCAGTAGATTTGTCAGGCATGATTTCCCTTTCATAAATCTATACTGACTCTGTCCATTTCTGCCACTGTTTTCCAAGTGCTCAGCTATTAAATCTTTTATAATGGACTCTAGAATTTTCCCCACTACCGATGTCAGGTTGACTCGTCTATAATTCCCTGTTTTCTCTCTACCTTCCTTTTTAAATATTGGGGTTACATTAGCTACCCTCCAGTCTGTAGCAACTGTTCCAGAGTCTATAGAATCTCAGAAGATGACCACCAATGCATCCACTATTTCTAGGGCCACTCTGGCATGTAGATTATCAGGCCCTGGGAATTTATCGGCCTTCAATCCCATCAATTTCCCCAACACCATTTCCCTACTAATGCTGATTTTTTCAGTTCCTCCCTCTCACTAAACCCTGTGTTCCCCAACATTTCTGGTATGTTATTTGTGTCCTCCTTTGTGAAGTCAGAATCAAAGTATATATTTAGTTGGTCAGCCATTTCTTTGTTTCTCATTATAAATTCCCCTCTTTCTGAGTGTAAGGGACCTAGATTTGTCTTCACCAATCTTTTTCTCCTCACATACCTATAGAATCTTTTACAGTCAGTTTTATGCTCCCCGCAAGCTTACCTTCACATTCTATTTTCCCCTTCCTAATCAATCCCTTGGTCCTCCTTTGCTGAATTCTAAACTGCTCCCAATCCTCAGGCCTGTTATTTTTTCTGGCCAATTTGTATGCCTCTTCCTTGCATCTAATACTATCTCTAATTTCCCTTGTAAGCCATGGTTTGGCCACCTTTCCTGTTTTACTTTTGTGCCAGACAGGAATAAACAATTGTTGCAGTTCACCCATGCGCCCTTTAAATGTTTGCCATTGCCTATCCACTGTCATCCCTTTAAGTAACATTTCCCAATCCATCATAGCCAACTCACAACTCATACCATCGTAGTTTCCTTTATTAAGATTCAGGACCAATCACTGTATAAATCGTGCACTTTTGTAAATGCATTTGATGTCACTGAGAATGGTTTGGTCATTTGAAGGTATGGTGGATATATGTGCCCTTCTATAGTGAAGGTTAGTCATCCTCCCAGTCAGTGACTGCCTCCCTTTGTGAGACTCACATTCATGTAATGTTAACCTTGTCACAATAGTCACAGGACCATTGTGTGATGTCAGGGACATGTGTCAAAATCTTTATCGGAAGTGAGTGCTGAATGAAGTTGTAACCCTTATTGCCTGCAAGACAACATGGCAACAGGGCTCTCCGCAGCCTGAAAGGATAGTTGTGATGCAGTTGTGTCTCCCCAGTGCTAGTGCCAAAGCACAAGACCTGGTGAGATGATGATACCTCCAGCCTTGCCCTCATATCACTGTCATTCTCATTAAGGTGGCCAAGGCTGCATCAAACTCTTTGACGCTTTGTTTACACTGCGGTGGAAACTTTCATTTCCCAAAGCGCACGCAAACAGGGTTCATCACTGACCTTTCCAGAGGTCAGGGTCTGGTGAATCATGAGGGCTGAAGGTTCCATCGCTAATGTGGAATTTTCTGTCGCATTCCCTTTGCCTGTATCTTAATCCTCCTGGAACCTTGTGGCTAACAACGTAGCGCATAGCTCCACACAATCCATAGTTGAGGAAACCATTGGCATCCTGAAGATGCGTTCCCGATGTTTGGGCTGCTCAGAAGAGGCTCTGCAGTACTCACCTGAGAAGTCACGTGCACGTCTTCCACGTTGTTCCTCTTTGCTGGCAGCCTCATGTGGAAGCTGACCCCCATCTCCCTCATCTGGCTCCTGCACTCCCTGCTCACTATCATCCGAGGAGCCCTCAGCCTCCTCCAGGTCTCCCTCTGGTAAGGGATCCCCCCTTTGAAACATAAGGTTGTGAAGGGAGCAACAGACCATGACTATGTGGGAGACCCTCTGTGGAGAGCACTTCAGAGCCCCTTCTGAGCGGCCCAAATATCGGAAGCGCATCTTCAGGGCGCCAATGGTCTGCTCGATTATGGAACATTGCACTTTGTTGTATCTTTCTTCCAAGGCTCTCTGAAGATGACCCATGAGCCATCGTTTGAGCTGGTGCCCCTTATCCACAAGCAGCCATCCCTGTAATTGCTGGGGCCTTTTGCATATGTGAGGCAGTCGGGAGTGACTCAGGGTACATGAGTCATGGCAACTCCCAGGGCACCTGGCACAGATGTGCAGTATGTGCTTCCAATGATCACACACCAGTTCAACATTGATGGAGTGGAATCCCTTCCGGATGTTGAACATGAGGGGCTGCTGCATGGAGCCTTCAAAGCCACATGTGTGCATCCGATCTAGGGAAACCTGAGATAACTGCAAAACCATTAAATATATCAGTTTGGCTATCTCCATCAATTGTGAATCTCACATAATGATGAGCCTCGCTGTAGAGGGCATCTGTCATGTCCTTGATGCAGTGATGAGTGGCAGCCCATGAGGTGCTGCACAGGTCCACTGTGGATCTCTGGACTGATCCACAGGCAAAGAAATTGAGCGCAGCAGTGACCTTCAGGGGCACTGGCAGTCCAAAGGGCGTTAGATTCTCCCACAGAATGTGGCAGATGTGATCCACCAGATCTCTGGACAAGTGCAGACGTGCACGGCATTGTCTCTCGCTCATCTGCAGGTAGGAGAGTCTTCTTTGGTAGATACTTGGGTGTGCAAGTCACCTCCGTAGTACAGGCCTAACCTCCTCTCCCTCTGGTTGTTGCTGGGGCTCTCCTGGACCCTGAACCTCAGGCAGGGCCTCCTCTCGAAGCTGCGCTTGATGATGTTGGGCCCTTCTTCTCACCCTCCATTGCATGAGCACCATCAAGAAGGCAGCATTGAGTCCAGGGTCCATTCTTGCTTCCTCCTCCTTTCTGTGGAATGATAGATATAACAGAGTAATGAACCACGGGGAAAGATAGTAAAGCTCCCAGTCACAAACAACAAGCCACTGTCATGGCATTGAGCTGTGTCTGAGCTACTAAGCATTGCCACAGATGCTACCTTGCAGCTGAGGTGCAAACTCACAGAGCGGGCTGACCAAGGTACCAACGCTGACATTTAACATCTCAATCCCACAGAGCTTTGGAAAAGGTTTGGACGCCTCTGTCTACCATTGCTTCCACCCCTCCACTCCCCCAACAGCCCCTTTGCCCATTGTCCCCCGTGTCTCCACCCATGCCTCTTCCCCACTCCCCCAAAACCCCCCCACCCCACAGGCCGCAATACTGGTCTCTGTCTAGGTTGCTGCTCTACCTGAGCCCCTGTGTAATATGCTCCTGGAAGGAGGAAGTGAAGGGTGGAAACCTTACACCCCCATTACTGTGGTGACTCACCGGCTTTGGTGAGAAACCAGAGCGGTGCTGTTGCCGATAGGTTTTGGATGTTGCACTCATCTCGAAGCCAGGAGCAGAGTGAAGGCACACCACTTGCATCCAAATGTGATTCAGACCGGTTTAATTTCCCACTGACCCCACTGTGGTATCAGATTGGGAGGGAGCACCTGATTCTGGTGAGTGCCGTTTTTAATCAGCGTCAGCGTGGTGGTAATGTCTGCAAATAGGGTTGCCGCCGTGAATCAGTGGGAAACCCACCCTGCCATCAGCCCACCGTGAAAGTGGTGCGTGGAAAATTCCAAACTGCTTTCCCGCCAGCGGGTTTCTGAGTTTTGCCCTCGTGCCAAATTCTCCACCACAAAACCTGCCGCGGGCTGGAGGGGAAAGCTCCACCCCCTGTTTCTCTGGAATATTCCTGCCATCACCTGCTGAGCAGACCAAGTCTCTGTCCAACCTCATCCCACTGCGTGAACACCAACTTAAAAGGAATTCTGCACAATCCCCCTTCACCAATGGAACCGTAGCTTCTCTGTTCAGGAACTCTCACTGGGCCCTGATTTTCTGGACTCTGGCCATCACATGAACTGATATCCACATCTGTGGTGCTTTTTCTTTTAATTTATTCATTGGCATAAAAACTCTTCTTTCCTATCTTCTTACGGCTTGCTGTGTGTATGCATGAAATTGCAACCATTCCCCGGATTTGAATGTGTGAGTAAATTTTGCGTCTGATTTAACAATAAAGAGAGTTTGCTGCAAAAAGAAATTTAAAAATTGGCCTCACAAAACAGGGGATTCAGAGAAATACACCGCGGCCTATTTCAAAAATCAAAACGCAACTGCATACCAGCTCTTCAGAACTCTGAGGAAGAGTCATAAAGACGCAAAACATTAACTCTGTTTCTCCCTCCACAGATACTGCCAGACCTGCTGAGTTTTTCCAGCAATTTTTGTTTTTATTTCATTTACTTACTCTTCTTTTCCTATTTTTTTTTTCTGTCCCTCTCTCTGAATTCAATCTTTCTTCCCGTCTCTTTATTATTTCTGACATTGAGGTGAGCAGAGGTACATTTTACTTCTTAGTCTGTAAAGAATAGATCTCAAAAACTAATGGGTGGATTTCAATGAAACTTAACACACCGACAGGGCATGACCCAAGGAAGAACTGATTAATTTTCGCCAACAATGTGGATCCAGACCTGGATCCTGCAATTTTTTTTAAAGGACCTGTTGATACTGGGAGATGGGGTGAATTGACTTTGTTTTGGAATGTTGCAGGTTGTTTGATTTAGAATGTTGTGGATTGTCTCAGCAGCTTGAGGGCTGAGTTTGGCACAACCCTCGAAACGTGAGCAGAATTTTCAAAGCAGATTGTTGGATTTGGGTTGGCCTGAAGCCTCCTCAGTGAGGTGGAAGCTCTTAATTTAAAAAAAAAATCTTTTCTTTTGGCTTTGTAGTTACAGAACATCAACCAGGCAGGAAAATGCCTCAAGGAAGAACAGTGAAATTGTAATTGAGTTAACACAGCATAGCGGAAGTATGTGCTCTACTGAAACCCCTTTTCACTTGTTCCTTTTTCTGCATTTGACTCTATTTCACCTGATTTCATTTTCCATGGTTCTCGTTGTTTCTTTATTCATAAATTTGATTAACTAAGGAGGTAGATTGTTGTTCCTGTCATTCGTCAAAGTCCCAGATGCCCCGTTGTTCTTACTGCACCATTACCTCCTCAACTTCCAGCAATTATGCACGGTCCAAAGACTTTTTGAGTTAAAGTGTGTGGAAAAAAGTATGGCCTATTGTTGTGCTGAATATTTACAGTCTGTGAATTTCCATACTGAAGTGATTTTTTTTTTTGCAAACTCAAGGCCTTTTGACAATGCGGTACAGGAGCCTTACGCTGTCCGTCTGCTTTGCTGAGTTTGCCAAGGGAGCGGTTCACACAAAGCTATCAAGAAATGAAAGCACTTTCACACAATTATCAGAGCCAGTGATGGAGTGGCCAGGGACAAAGAATAGTCTGTAGTTAAATTAAAGAAAGGTAAACAAAATATGTTTGTCCGTAAAATATATACCGGCTCACTTGGTTTTGAGTGGGTGACATTTGCTTTCTCAGCCTTTGAGTCTCACCATCTTCATTGATCAACATTCCCAAAGCACTTTAGAGCAAATCGCTGTTGTAATGTAGGTAAACATGGCAGCCAATTTGTGCACGGCAAGATCCCAAAAGCAGCACTCAGGTAACTGATCAAGGTAACCCGGTTTCATGGTTGAGGGATAAATATTGGCCAGGATGCCTGGGCTGTTCTTCGAAATGTATCATGGGCTCTTTAACATCCACCTGAGAAGGAAGGCAGGGCCTCTGTTTACCATCTCATCCAAAAGGTGGCACCCCTGAGAGTGGAGAACATCCCTGAGCCAAGGGCATAGACTCCCTGTGCAGAGAGGTCATCCTCCCTTAGGCTGGGTGGAGATGTAAAGTGTCAAACAGATCGAGGCTTACCAGCTTCCTCAAGGGCAGATACGTGCTGCACCAGTGGGAGTCCAAGCTAGGCTAGTGGGCTAGGAACTGCTGAAGAGTTTATTTTCTTGGGTTTTGTAGATCGGTTTAAGGGGCTGAGAGAACTGTGGCTGAAGTGGACATGCAATGGACTTCTGGGCTGGAAAATGGAGGGAAAATTTAAGAAAGTTGATGAGCGTGATGTGGAAAAGGTAGAATTTTTCCAGGATGAAGGAACGAAGACGGGCCTTAGCCAAAAGGCTTCAACCTCAAGTATTGCTCAGAATATGGGTCAGATCCAGACTCCACCAAGTTTCTAAAACAAAAACAGAATTACCTGGAAAAACTCAGCAGGTCTGGCAGCATCGGCGGAGAAGAAAAGAGTTGACGTTTCGAGTCCTCATGACCCTTCGACAGAACTTGAGTTCGAGTCCAGGTAATTCTGTTTTTGTTTTGGATTCCCAGCATCCGCAGTTTTTTTGTTTTTATCCACCAAGTTTCTGATCATTTGGATCTGAAGTTGCCAATTGTGATTGAATGTATAAAAGCAAAATACTGCGATGCTGGAAATCTAAAACAAAAACAGAAAATGCTGGAAAAACTCAGCAGGTCTAACAGCATCTGTGGAGTGAAAAACACAGTTAACGTTTAGAGTCCGTTATGGACTCGAAACAAAGAACAAAGAACAAAGAAAAGTACAGCACAGGAACATGCCCTTCGGCCCTCCAAGACTGCGCCAATCATATTGCCCTTCAACTAAAACATTTTGCACTTCCGGGGTCCGTATCCTTCTATTCCCATCCTATTCATGTATTTGTCAAGCTGCCTCTTAAACATCACTATCGTACCTGCTTCCACCATCTCCTCTGGCAGCGAATTCCAGACACGCACTACCCTCTGCGTAAAAAACTTGCCCCGCACATCACCTTTATAGTTTTCTCCTCTCACCTTAAATCTATGTCCCCTAGTAATTGACTCTTCCACCCTGGGAAAAAGCTTCTGACTATCTACTCTGTCCATGCCACTCAAAATTTTGTAAACTTCTATCAAGTCGCCCCCTCAATCTCCGTTGCTCTAGTGAGAACAATCTGGGTTTCTCCAACCTCTCCTCATAGCTAATAACCTCTAGATCAGGCAGCATCCCGGTAAACCTCCTCTGCACCCTCTCCAACGCCTCCATATCCTTCTGGTAATGTGGTGACCAGAATTGCACGCAATATTCCAAGTGTGGCCTAACCAAGGTTCTATACAGCTGCAGCATGACTTCCCTGCTTTTATACTCAATACCCCTGCCAATAAAGGCAAACATGCCACATGCCTTCCTGACTACCTTATCCACCTGCATTGCCACTTTCAGTAACCCGTGGACCTGTACACCCAGATCCCTCTGCCTGTCGATGCACTTAAGGGTTCTGCCATTTACTGTGTAATTCCTGCCTGTATTAGACCTTCCAAAAAGCATTACCTCGCATTTGTCCGGATTAAACTCCATCTGCCATTTCTCTGCCCAAGTCTCCAACCGATCTATATCCCGTTGTATCCTTTGACAATCCTCTTCACTATCTGCAACTCCTCCAACCTTGGTATCATCTGCAAACTTACGAATTAGCCCAGTTACATTTTCCTCCAAATCATTTATGTATACCACAAACAGCAAAGGTCCTAGCACTGATCCCTGCGGAACTCCACTGGTCACAGCTCTCCATTCAGAAAAGCACCCTTCCACTGCTACCAAGCCAATCCTGTATCCATCTTGTCAGCTCACCTCTGATCCCGTGCAACTTTACCTTCTGTACCAGTCTGCCCTGAGGAACCTTGTCAAAGGCCTTACTGAAATCCATGTAGATAACATCCACTGCCCTTCCATCGTTGATTGTTTTTGTCACTTCCTCGAAAAACTCGATCAAGTTGGTGAGACACGACCTCCCCTTCACAAAACCATGCTGCCTCTCACTGATACGCCCATTTGCTTCCAAATGGTAGTAAATCCCGTCACGAAGCATCTTCTCCATTAATTTCCCTACCACTGATGTAAGGCTCACTGGCCTGTAATTTCCTGGATTATCCCTGCTACCCTTCTTAAACAATGGAACAACATTGGCCATTCTCCAGTCCTCTGGGACCTCACCCGTAGCCAATGAGGATACAAAGATTTCTGTCAAGGCCCCAGCAATCTCCTCCCTTGCCTCCCTCAGTACTCTGGGGTAGATCCCATCTGGTCCTGGGGACTTATCCACCTTAATATTCTTCAAGACACCTAACACCTCCTCTTTTTTGATGTCAACATGATCCAGGCTGTCTACACACTCTTCCCTAGACAAATCGACCACTAAATCCTTATCTTTGGTGAATACTGATGAGAAGTACTCATTTAGTATCTCTCTCATTTCCTTTGGCTCCACACACAGATTCCCACCTCTGTCCCTGAGTGGGCCTACCCTTTCCCTGGCTACCCTCTTGCTTTTTACATATGTATAAAAGGCCTTGGGATTTTCCTTAATCCTGGTTGTCAATGACTTTTCATGGCCCGTTTTAGCCCTCCTGACTCCTTGCTTAAGCTTCTTCCCACTTTCTTTGTATTCTCCACAGACTTCATCTGTTCCCAGCCTTCTAGCCCTTATGAATGCTTCCCTTTTCTTTTCGACTAATCTCACAATATCCTTCGTTATCCAAGGTTCCTGAAACTTGCCATGCTTATCCTTCATCCTAGCAGGAACATACCGGTCCTGAATTCTTATCAACTGATGTTTGAAAGCCCCCCACATGTCAGTTGTTGATTTGCCCTCAAACATCCGCCTCCAGTCTAGATTCCTCAGTTCCTGCCTAATATTGTTATAATTAGACTTCCCCAATTAAGCACCTTAATCCAAGGACTCCTGTTATCCTTATCCACCAGTACCTTGAAACTTACTGAATTATGGTCACTTTTCCCGAAATGCTCCCCTACTGAAACTTTGACCACCTAGCCGGGTTCATTCCCTAATACCAGGTCCAGTATTGCCCCTTCCCTAGTTGGACTATCTACATATTGATCCAGGAAGGCCTCTAGGATGCACATTACAAATACTGCACCATCCAAACCTGTAGCACTAAGAGTCAATTTAGGGAAAGTTAAAATCACCCACCACCACAACCCTATTGCTTTTACATCTTTCCAAAATCTGCCTACATAATTGTTCCTCAATTTCCTGTCTGCAATTGGGAGGCCAATGGTAAACCCCCAACATTATGACTGCACCCTTCCTATTCCGGAGCTCTACCCATATTGCCTCACTGCATGAGCCCACTGAGGTGTCCTTCTGTCGTACAGCTGTGATATTCCCCTTAACCAGCAGTGCAACTCCCCCACCTCTTCTACACCCTCTCTATCCTGCCTGAAACATCTAAATCCTGGAACGTTTATCTGCCAATCCTGTCCATCCTGCAACCAAGTCTCTGTAATAGCAATAGCATCATAGTCCCAAGTACTAATCCAAGCTCTAAACTCATCTGCCTCGTTAACTCTGTTTTCCTCTCCATAGATGCTGTTGGGCCTGCTGAGTTTTTCCAGCATTTTCTGTGATTAAATGCATTCCTGGAGGTTCTATCGCATGACCTGTTCCCACGCTCCAGCCATTAGTCGGCCAACAAGTCCATCCTTGTGATGTACTGCCCTCCTACGCCAATTGGAAAGCAAAAAGTCTCATTACCTAATTGGATGATGCTTGACTGTGAGACTTTTTTATTCCCATTTACAATATTTTTATATCTGGTAAAGAGCAATGTTCAAAGGAAGTGGTAATAAGAATCAATTTTTTTATAATGACCCAATGATTTTTCTCCAGGGTTGTGCACAGCAGTGTCCTGGAGATTGATCTTCAATTCCTAGAGACTCCAGGTCAATTCTGGAGAGTTGGCAACCCTACTATACCTTTAAATTCCAGCTGAGCTAGAATCCAGCTAGCCCTTCTGATATACTTCAAGGAGTTATGTCAGGGAGTTCCAAGCCCCACTGGGAAATTCCTCCCTTTACAACTCTGGAAGGCCTCAGCAGAGCTGCTGAGGAGGCCCTGAGAGCATTACAATGCTTCAAACCTTCACTAGGGTAAGGGTGCCAGAGTGAGAGGATCCAGCAATTTCTCTAATCGCCACAGCTCCAATGGAAATTGAAGAGTTTTTGTTTGAAATGCTTTCATTAATGATTTGGGTGTGGTGGGGTGGGGTGGGGGGGTAGTCTAGAGGATTCTGCTGTCTTTGAAGGCTGGGTTTGTATTGGGTTAGGGTGGTTGCTGCTGATGAACCCGGGCAGCAGCCAATGATACGTCCTAGCCATAGAAACAATTCTGGCAGCACCCTCCCCCCCCAGCAACTTAGGGTGGGTTCTGATTAGGCAGAGTCAATGTGGATTTATGAAAGGGAAGTCATGTTCAACAAAACTTATTCCAGTTTTCTGAGGATTTTACTAGCAGAATAGATAAGGGGGAACAAGTGGACGTGGTGTATTTGGATTTTTAGGAGGTGTTCAATAGGTCCCACACAGGAGGTTAATAAGCAAAATTAGAACACATGGGTTTGGGGAGAACATTCTAGCGTGGATTGAGAGTTGGTTTATGGACAGAAAACAGAGAGTAGGAATAAATGGGTTATTCTCAGCTTGACAGGCTGAGTGGGGTACTGCAAGGATCAACACTTGGGGCAGCAGCTATTCACAATCTATATCAATGATTTGGATTTGGAGACCAAATGTAACATTTCCAAGTTTGCAGATGACACAAAACTAAATGGGACTGTGAGTTATGAAAAGGATGCAAAAAGGCTTCAAGGGGTTTTAGACAGGCTTAGTGAGTGGGCAAGGGCATGGCAGGCGGAATATAATGTGGAGAAATGTGATGTTATCCACTTTGGTAGGAAAGACAGAAATGCAGAGTATTTCTTAAACGGTGAGAGATTGGGAAGAGTTGATGTCTAAAGGGACCTGGGTGTCCTTGTTCATAAGTCACTGAAAGCTAACCTGCAGGTGGAGCCAACAATTAGGAAGGTATGTGATATGTTGGCCTTCATTGCAAGAGCATTTGAGTACATGAGTAAAGAGGTCTTGTTGCTATTGTATAGCACCTTTGTGAGACCGCACCTAGAATATTGTGTACATTTCTGGTCCCCTTACCTTATAAACTGAGTAATGACCATTTAGGGAGGGATAAAAATGACTCCCCTATTCCACCTCTCCAGGTCTGACTAGCAAGGTCTATTTTTGTGAATCTAGAGAGGGTGTACTTTTCCAGTACTGCAGGAGTCCCATTATTTACACTCTCAGATTGCAAAGAATTAGCCAGGCAGGTTTTCTGAGTTTAAACATCGAACAAGATAAGTTTATTGACATTACTTCCCAAATTAAAAAATAACTAGGTAAATTGTAACCACCAATCATGCATCACACTCATCCCCTGGCCCGACACACACTAGTACAGATGATAGAGTAAGAGGATAGCCTTAATGATTTTTCATAGTTCATAAAGAAAATAAAACAAAGAGGTGAATGGTTAGCTGTCCTTTGGCTGGCCTCAATGTGATGATTCCATGTCCATTTTGTTCAGCTGCCTTCCTGGGTGCAGTTGTGTGGAGCAGATTTCCATGTTTCATTCCCAAAAGATCTCAGTTTGATGTAAATTTCTCTCCTCAGGATGGTTACTTTGCAAATATGGGTACGACATTTTTGAGAGAGAGAGAGAGAGAGAGAGAGAGGCAGCTTCTTTTAAGCCTTTAAGTACAGCATTCTGATGTCTAATCTCTCTGGCTTTGTAAACAGTTCTAAAAGTCCTGTTGGCTTTATGTTCCAGAGGAATGCGATTAATGCAAATCTACTGTGGTCATTGCCTTTAGAACAGGTACTTGCATTTTGATGTGTCATCTCAAAAACTTTTGAAAAGTTTCAGGATAGTGTAAAAGCCAACAGGAAATGGGGTCTTTCATGCTCCCCAGGGAGTTTGAGTGTCTGTTTTTTTTCATCCCAATTGGTGGAATGCACATTTGTATATTGCAGCTGGCTGGAAGTCCTCCATTGTCTTAATGGGATTACAGTTTATAGCCTTTTTAAAATCCAACCATAAAAAGACAAATTAGAAATTGTATATATATTTAAAAAAATATATATCCTTGTAACACTTGCCATAGGGGGACTGCAGTGGAGGTTCACCACTCTAATTCTTGGGATGATGGAACAACCCTACGAGGTGATTGAGGAGACTGGGCCTGTATTCTCTACAGTTGAGAAGAATGAGAGTTGATCTCATTGAAACTCACAAAATTCTTAAGGGGCTAGACAGGGTAGATGCAGAAAGGATGTTTCCCCTGGCTGGGGGCATCTAGAACCAGAAGACATAGTCTCAGAATAAGGGGCAAGCCATTTAGACCTGAGATGAGGAGGAATTTCTTCACTCAGGGGTTGGAGAATCTTTGGAATTCTCTGCCCCAGAGAGCTGTGGAGGCTCAGTCAATGAGCATGTTCAAGACAGATATTGATATATTTGTAGATACTATTGGTATCAAGGGATATGGGAATAGCATGGGAAAACGGCATCCAGGTAGATGATCAGCATGATCTGGCTGAATGGCAATGCAGGCTTGAGGGGCTGAATGGCCTACTCCTGCTCTTGTGCTCCTATGTTTCTATCTTCTTTGACTTTGGGCAAGGGTAGCACAAGGACATGTGCTGCCACACTTACTGCAGCAGAGTGGGGCCTCAGGGATCAACAAGGCAGAGTCAAGATATGAAGGCCCTTGGATGTCCCCCAGTCCTCCTCTGCAACTGTACGTTTGCTGATGTGAGACCCCTATCTACTCACAACTTATACCGCTGACCCTAGCCCACATGCTGAGGTCAGAGACATTAAATGCCTTAACTGGACATTGCTGTCATTTATGCTACTGGCCAGAGAAAGAAAAAAATTGTATTTTTATGGCATGTGCCATGATCTCAAGATGCCCTAAAGCACTTCAAAACCAATGATGCACATTTGACGTGCTTTAATGTGGAAAACGTGGCAACCAATTTGTGCATAGCAAGCTCCCACAAACAGCAAATGAAATACATGACCACATAATCTGCCTTTTGTGGTGTTGGTTGAGGAATAAATATCAACCAAAGCATCAGGCGAATGACTCTGCTTTTCTTCAAGATAGTGCCATTGGATCTTTAATGCTTAACTGTGAGGGTAGACAGGGCCTCCCTTTAACGTCTTATCTGAAAGACAACTGCTCCAACTCTCTCCCAGCGTGTGTCAGCCTTCAATTTGCATTCAAGCCTCTAGAGTTGGACTTGACCCGTCGACCGAGAAGAGCAAGTGGTGTCATTTAGCCAAGGCTGACATTGGTAGGTGGGTGGGGAGAGGATTGGGAGCTGTCTGTTGCCACAGTGTGAATAGGCTTCTGAAGCAGCTTTCTCACTCAGGCCCGGTTAGACTGGCAGTGGAGAACCTCAGTTTCGCACAGATGATTGAGGCCCCCGCCATCTATTGGGCTCATCTTAGCTGTCTACAGATTCCAGCAGGTTAGGGTCACAGGCCGTGGGAACTGAACGACACCTGACAGGGTAATCACTGTGAGGTTACTTCAGAATGTAAAGACATAAGAAATAGGAGCAGAAGTTGGCCATACAGCCCTCAGGCCTGCTCTCCCATTCAATAAGATCATGGCGAATATTCTACCACAATTCCTCTGTCCTGTCTAATCCCCATGCCCCATATTGAATGCTAGAACAATCCAGCAATAAGAGTGTATCACGCAATGTTTTCCCATGTGAAGGACAACAGTTTCAATGAAATTGCTCGAAGGCTAGGAGAATGGAACAGGGATAAGTGGCATAGACCCCACAGGTTGGAGAATGTGTCTTCTCCCTTATCTTTCCCCTTGTCCTCGTCTTGCCATTTCTCACTCTTTCTCTCCTTTTCTGCCTCACACTTTCTTTCCTTTCCATTGCTGTCAGGGGTGAGATGCTGGGTGGTGTGGTACAACGGGGTAAAGAGGGGTGCAGGCCGGAGTTTCCACACTGGTGTTGGGGGATGGGGTGTTGGGAGTTGTTGTGGAAGAGTTCAGATCCACTTTGAAGAAATATGTGAATAATTGGCACCATTTTTCTTTGAGCTGAGCAGAGTAAGGAGGGATTTGAGTTTTTATTTAAATTGCAGAAGTGAAAGTGTATTTTGACAAAAGCAAAGTGATGCATATTTCAAAATGTATTCATATACTCACAGGAGGGAAAGGCCTAGATTAGGTGCAAGAATTCAAATATTTAGGAATCTAACTATCTGCAGATGGAAGTTGCAGCAAAGAATGAAGAACATGGATAGTAATGGAAAAGGATGTATTTAGAAAAAAGAGACAGTTATTAATTGGAAAGCTGAATAAACAACTCAAGAAGCGATGTTAATTGTCCAGGTATAGTTTTAAATTAATTCCTAGGCCTCCCTGATACAGGTCCTGTTGTTAATCACTGTTGGCCAAATCCGATGCTTGTGATTAACTAAGTACAGAGCATCAAGCCCAAGTCCCTGCACTAATGTCAGTGTTGAATACATTCTCCGAGGGGACCGGGGAGTGTAATTCTTCCCATCAGAAGTTCCTGGGTAAATACTGCGCATACACAGTATTTACAGGGAAAGTAAGTTGCAGTGAAGAAATAAGAAATTTACAAATGGTTATGGACAGGTTGGGTGAATGGGCCAAAATTTGGCAGATGAAGTTTAACGTGGATAAGTGTGAGGTTATCCATTTTGGTCGGAAGAATAAAAAGGCGACATTATTTAAATGGAGATAAAATTCAGAATGCTTCAGTGCAGAGGGATCTGGGTGTCCTTGTGCATGAATCGCTGAAAGTTGTATGCAAGTACAGCAGGTAAATAAGGAAGGCAAATAGAATTTTGGCATTTATTGTGAAAGGAATAGAGTAGAAAAATGGAGAAGTGTTGATACAACTGTACAAGGCATTGGTGAGACCGCACCTGGAGTACTGTGCACAGTTTTGGTCCCCTTACTTGAGGAAGGATGTAGTTGCACTGGAGGTGGTTCAGAGGAGGTTCACTAGATTGATCCCAGAGATGTGGGGCTTGTCTTATGAGGAGAGATTGAGCAGTTTAGGCCTATACTCGCTAGAGTTTAGAAGGATAGAGGAGATCTAATTGAGGTATATAAGATGCTAGAGGGGATAGACAAAGTAGACGTGGAGTGGATGTTTCCCCTTGTGGGGAATTCTAGAATGAGAGGCTATAGTTTTAGGCTAAGGGATGGTAGATTTCAATCAGAGATGAGGAGGAATTACTTTTCTCAAAGGGTCGTGAATCTGTGGAATTCACTACCTCAGAGTGCAGTGGATGCCGGGACTCTGAATAAATTTAAGGAGGAGATAGACAGATTTTTAATTAATAACGGGTTGAAAGGTTATGGGGAGAGGGCGGGAAATTGGAGTTGAGGCCGAAATGAGATCAGCCATGATGGTATTGAATGGCGGGGCAGGCTCGAGGGGCTGAATTGCCTGTTCCTGCACCTAGTTCTTATGTTTACCTTCTTGGTTACTGAATGACGGTAAATGTTTGATAAGTGATTATACACCTGTACGAAGTCCATTTGCCTGTGTGGTATCAGTGTGTACATGTAAGATGCTTTCCACTAAAATGACCACATCCTTGTTTAATTAATGATTTCTACACAACACTGGTTTAAATATGGAAATCGTAAGAATTAGGTAAAATGTGCAGCTCTGAAAGAGGCCATTCAGCCCAACCAGTCCCCCCTGCTTTCCTTGCTTTGCTCAAACCAGAAATAAGTTTTAAGAAAATGTTAAGTTGAATTGTACAAAAGTTGAAATTGTCAGGGAAATTTCAGAACAGTGTTAAAGAGAAACAAGGAAATTTAGTCTAAAATCTGTCCTGGGGAAGTCATTGCAACCTATAACTAAAAGAGTCTATAATTAACAGGGGGAGACAGTGACATAGTGGTATTGTCACTGGGGTAAGTAATCTAGAGACTAATGCTCTGGGGATCCAGGCTTGAATCCCACCATGGCAGATGGTGAAATTTAAATTCAATAAAACAAAATCTGGATTAAAAGTCTAATGATGAGCATGAAGCCATTGCTGATTGTTGTAAAAACCCATCTGGTTCACTAATGTCCTTTAGGAAAGGAAATCTGCCCTCCTTACCTGGTCTGACCTACATGTGGCTCCAGACCCATAGTAATGTGGTTGACTCTTAAATGGCCTAAAAAGCTACTCAGTTCTCAAGGGCAATTAGGCATGGGCAATAAATGCTAGCCTAGCCAATGACACCACCCCCACCACCCCCCACCATCCCATGACTGAATAAAAAAAGTGACTGCGCAATTAGTGAAATACAAACCAATTAGATAGTTGACATAGATTTGTAAACTGTAGGGCATGTCTAATGAACCTAGTTAAATTTATTGGGGAGGTAACTAAAGTATTAGATAGGGAATGGCTAAGAATGTAGTTTATATGGACTTCCAGAAGGCATTCGATAAGGTTCCACTTGAGAGACTATTGGGTAAAGCTGAAGCTCATGGAACCAAAGGCAATTAATTGACCAGGTTAAGAAATGGTTTAAACAGTAAAAGGCAGAGAGAAGATAGAATAGATATTGAGTTGTAGGATCATTGAATGGCACAGCACAGAAGGAGGCCACTCAATGCAAGAGCCCGTGCTAATTCTTTGAAAGAGCTATCCAATTATTCCCACTCTCCTGCTCATTCCCCATACCCCTGAAAACCTTTCCCTTTAAGTGTTTTCCCAATCCGTTTTGAAAGTTACTATTGAATTTACTTCCACAATCCTTTCAAGAAGGTGCATTCTAGTTCACAACAACTTGGATCACTTTTTTTTCTTCATGTTGTCTCTTTTTTTTGCCAAACACCTTAAATCTGTTCCCTTTTGTTACCAATGCTCCTGCCACTGCACCCTCATTTTAAGGAGGATTGAAATATTGTGGCCAGGTCCTCCCTCAATTTCTACATCTCATCTGGGTTGAATGATTTTCCTACATTTAGTATTGCCGATGTTCTCCAAAATTAGCCTAACCTGAAGTCTGTTATGATCACTGTTTTCCAAATGCTCCCCCAATGAAACATGTTGCACTTTCTCCACTTCATTCCCCAAACCCAGATTCAGCATTGTTTCCTTCTACATTGGCCTGGAAACTCAATGATCATGGAAGTTCTCTTATAAACATTTCAGGAATTCCTCATCCTCTTTGATCATAACACTGTTCCTATCACAGTCTATGTTAGGAAAAGTGAGATTCATCATTATCATTACTCAATAGTTCTTGCAACTTTTGGTAATTTGACTGTGAAATGTGCTCCTCTAGCTTTTCTCCCCTTTTGGTAGCCTATATTAAACACCCCATAATAGCTCCTTGAAGTATATACTCAGATTGGGAGAAAGTGATTAGTGGCATCCCCCAGGATCAATGCTAAGACTTCAACTATTCACCATGGGGTCAATTTTATAGTCCCCACCATCTCCACCACCCCCCCCCAACGCCCCACCCCCCCACCCTGGGCATGTTTTTAGAAAGGTGGCACATAAAATAGTATGGGGGCCTAGCCCACCGCCTTCCTGCCCACCCTGACCCACTTCCCATGATACGGTGGTTGGAAAGTTTTCCTGTAACCTGCTCACCTTAGGCCGATTGAGACCCCTAAAGGCCCAATTAGTGGCATTTAAGGGCCTCATGTCGCCTCCATTGCCATAACACGCTGGGCGGTGAAAGGCGGACAAGAGTGGGCAGGCCACTTCTCCACCAACTCTGGTGTAAAGATGGGAAAGAAGGGGCTGATACATCCTTTGTGGGGTGCCCTGTGTACATTTGGGGCACCTCCCCTGAAGATAGGGCTGCAAGGGCTACCAGTCAATCTGATTGGCCAGCTACTCTCGAGGGCGGGGTCTTCCTTTCACTGTGGGGCGGAAATCCCACACTGAGCTTGTTAAGGCTGCCATGGAGTATTTTCATGACTGGCTTTTCTACTGGGGAAGCAAACAATGTGCATTCCCCCCACCCCACACCCCATATTTATTACTGATGATACCACAATGAAGAGCTTTATTTCCAAGTTTGATGATTAGAAAAAGTTTTGTGGCAGTAAATAGTATAAAAATGCAAAGAGTCTGTGTCCCGGATCTTCCAGTGACAACAGCTGTGCATGTTAAGAAGCTCACCGCTCTTGTGTGTGGGACCTGGGCCAGAGGAAGTCCCAACCCATGCGTGTAAGAGCATAAGAACTAGGAACAGGAGTGGGCAATTCAGCCCCTCGAGCCTGCCCCACCATTCAATACGATCATGGCTGATCTCATTTTGGCCTCAACTCCAATTTCCCACCATCTCCCCATAACCTTTCAACCCGTTACTAATTAAAAATCTGTCTATCTCCTCCTTAAGTTTATTCAGCGTCCCAGCATCCACTGCACTATGAGGTGGTGAATTCCACGGATTCACAACCCTTTGAGAGAAGTAATTTCTCCTCACCTCTGATTTAAATCTACCACCCCTTAGCCTAAAACTATGGCCTCTTGTTCTAGAATGCCACGTCTACTTTGTCTATCCCCTTTAGCATCTTTTATACTTCAATTAGATCTCCTCTCATCTTTCTAAACTCTAGCGAGTATAGGTTTAAACTGCTCAATCTCTCCTCATAAGACAAGCCCCACATCTCTGGAATCAATCTAGTGAACCTCCTCTGAACCGCCTCCAGTGCAACTACATCCTTCCTCAAGTAAGGGGACCAAAACTGTGCACAGTACTCTAGGTGCGGTCTCACCAATGTCTTGTACAGTTGCAACAACACTTCCCTATTTTTGTACTCTATTCCTTTCGCAATAAATGCCAAAATTCCATTTGCCTTCCTTATTACCTGCTGTACCTGCATTCTAGCTTTCAGCGATTCATGCACGAGGACACCCAGATCCCTCTACACTGAAGCATTCTGAATTTTCTCTCCATTTAAATAATGTCGCCTTTTTATTCTTCCGACCAAAATGGATAACGTCATATTTATTCTCGTTAAACTCCATCTGCCAAATTTTGGCCCATTCACCTAACCTGTCCATGTCCATTTGTAAATTTCTTATTTCTTCATTGCAACTTACTTTCTCACCTAAAGCAGAAACAAGGATCAGAAAACAGTCACACATTCTGCTTTTCTTCTTACTACTTTATTAGTAGACACACAAAAAACTTGAAGTTCATAAGCATGCAATGTGTAAATATGAGTATGGATCTCACAGGCCCAAGAACGATGTCCATCACTCATTTTAATTTACCAGTTGGAAATGCTGTTCTCCACTTCTGAATTCCCAAATAGCCACATGTGGCCTCTGGCTAATGTATAGGACAAGACTGATTGGAATCTCTGGGACCCAACTCTCAACCATTCTCTTTTACACAAAGACTTGGAGGCTTGCTCCTCTTTCAACAACATTTCAAACATGGGGCAGGATTTTGCATTTTAAGTTGGGACCCCGATGTTAGGGCCCAAAGCAGATCCCAATCCCTCACTGCAATGGGAACAGTCACCTGACAATGACTTTGGCTTGACTGGCCAATCAGTAGCCAGAGGTCAGGCTCGCCATCCAATTAAGGGCAGAGGGCCGGATCTCAAAGTTGGAGAGCCAATAGAGGGCTGTCCAGCATGGAAGGAGATGCAGCCTGCTGTGGTAGGTAAGGGAGAGAGAGAGAGAGAGTGCCTCCATCTTAAGGCTACCTCTCAGCATTTTAAGCATTTATCAACAAAAATAAAGCCACAACTGCAGGGCCACCATTGTAGAGGAGAAACCTCTTCACCAGGGCAGCCTGCAGCTGGGGCAGTGGTTAGGTGTGTGGGACAGGGCGGGCGGTGGTAGTGACTGGGAGTGTCAGTCCCGAGGGCAACATGGGATCTGGTTCAGCGGCCATGATCCCCATGTTCCACTATTCTGGAAATTCTTACTGTTTAGGCTCACGTGACATCTGAACACTTGGGTGAGGCAGCAAAGGTGAGTTGATGCCAATCTAAACTGTACCCCGGTGAAAAACAAACACTTTTGGGCACTCGATGCCAACATTTTCCAGAAACGAAATAACACCTTCATGAAGTGAGAGCGGCACAAAGAGTCTGAAAATGGATTGAGAGGAAGAAATCATCCCTCAAAACTATTCTTTCATAACCTAGCTGGCATTGAATTCCCATTTACAGCAGCATTTCCATCAATATATTCTCTGAACTTTGTCCAGATCTGTTGATCAGGAGTTCTGCCCAGTGTGAAGGAACTTGCCAGGTTTTGTGAATAGTTCCCATCAGTCAGGCAGGAGGGCATTCTGAATTTTATTGTGTAACAGCAAGGAAGTCAACATGAAGCTGATTAATATTTGACAAGCTTCAACAAGCCTCTGTATTATCTCAGTTCTGTTGATATCTCTGTCTTTGTACCTAAAGTGGCTTTGAGTGCCATTCCAATACACGTGGGCTGAAACTCTGCAAGTGTTCTTTCAGTCTCTAGTGGATCCCGGTGAAATTTTAATCCCGTAATCATTAGCATCTGAGTGCTTTGTTGAAAGTAAAGACATTAGATGGTGCATAAATCCTATTTAAAAACGGCTTCAGCCAGCTGTAGCTCTCAAGTGATCGCATCGTATTTACCAGTACATATAACTGGCCAGAACTGCACTCAAAATTCACTTCCTTCACCATTGGGAACAGTGGCAGCAGTGTATACAATGCACTGCAGCTAGGGTTGCCAGCCCTCCAGAGTTGGCCTAGAGTCTCCAGGAAGATCAGTCCCCAGGACACTGCTGTGTGCAACCCTGGAGAAAAATCATCAGGACATTAAAAAAAGATTGGGTTTTATTTTGTCATTTTCTTTGAACATTTCTGTCTACCAAAAAAACTCAAAATATTGAAAAGGGGGCAAAAAGGGCTGTTTGGCTGACAGTCAGGCATCATCCGATTGGGTAATGAGTCTTTTTGATTTCCAATTGGTGTAGGAGGGCAGTACATCACAAGGATGGATGTGGGGGCAGGTCACTTGATGAAACTTCCAGGGATACATTTAATCACAGTTGGCAACCTTAACTGTTTACTTTGACAGCACCTTCAAGCCCCATTTACCTCTTTCTTTGAAGATAACGGCAGCACGATGATGAAAAGGCCACTACTTCCAACCTCCCCTCCATATCACGTGTCTCCATCTTCGTCTAGAAATCAAGGAAGTAACAATGAAACTCTTTAGTTCCCAGTACAGAATGTGTGAAAATACAGGTTGACAGACAGTAAGGACAATGGTAATGTTCAGGTGTTCACCTGTGAGGCCCACGTTACTCTCAGTTTGATTGTTGCCTTAAAGTAAATATCTGCAGCATGGGAGATTAATCAGAGGTTAGACTGAGCAGCTTTAGTTCTGATTGGAGATGACCTGTGGCCATGCTGGACGCTGAGGAACTCACCCAAGTGAGTTGGTGATGACAGGAGTTCCTGGATTGAATTTGTTACACCTTCAGGTTTGGGGAACCCCATCAGTCAGTAAAATGTCGCTCTGACAGTGTCCATCGGGAAGTTGTTCATTCAAGGAAGTACATCAGCAACTTGCTCTGACTTCTGTGCACATTTGGTTGAAAGATCAATACTTACTGACAAAGACTAATATTCTCCAAAGTAGCCTGGAATCTATTTGCTTTTGTAAGGATTAGGTGCAGTTGGGCCTGGGGTATTGCAGTGGTGGAGATGGCCTGCTGATTTGGCTGCAGCAAGCGGTACGACACATTGAATCTCTTTTGTGAAGTGTAGCTCTCTCAAGTGCTACCCTGGGTTAGGGTGTGTGAGCATAGGTGTATCTGCTAGAATAGCCTTAGCAAGCTTTTAAATGGAGGTCCTGTGGCGCAGTGGGTAATGTCTCTGCCTCTGAGCCAGGGAAGGTGAGTTCATAATGCAGCCAAACAGAGTATCAACTTGTGATTCCTTCCAACACACATCAATGGCTGGTGGTAAGAGTGGGAGACGTTGCTGGTCAGCCTTGTGATGGAAAGAAATTGGAGCCTTTATCATCGCTACCCATAGCTCCAGGCTACAAAATGCATGTAAAAGTAATGTCACCACAGAAACTCAGTGTTGTGGATGGCTGGTACGGACCAGATGGATGGGGTTCCCTGTTCTGGCGGGGTGGGTTCAGGACCTGCTTTCATGCCCTATCCATGGTGGAGATTGCAGAGTTGGACCTGCTTTTGGGCAGAGAACTCAAAAATAATATATATATATGTATACAAGGTCAGGGTTGAAGCAATTGACACATCACCTCATTGACCATCCAAAACAGATTAAGATAGTAGATAGTAAATCAGTCAAAGTGGCTGAGTAGGGTGAATAAGAAACAATGCTGTGACTGAAACCCAAAGTTTCTTATTGGTGAAAAACAGACCTATATCTGCATTCCCTACAACGAGGGAATGTGTTTTATTATCTCATTGGTTCGAGTTGATGATTTATAATACTTGAAGTTGAGCAAAGCTTGAAGAAGAATAGCTCCACGTAGATTAGTGAATAGGCAAAAGCATGACCAACGGATTTCAGTGCAGCAAATGTCATTCACTTTGGACCTCAGAAGGATCGAAAAGGGCACATTCTAAATGGTGAAAGGTTTGAAACAATGGATGGCTAAAGAGAGCCAGGAATATAGATCATGAAAATCTCATGTACAGGTACAGAAAATAATCCAAAAGCCTAATGGAATGCTGGCCTTTTAGATTTACAGGACTTGAATAGAAGGATGTGGAAGTCATGCTGTACAAAACTTTCGTTATAATATGAAACATCCCACCAGGTTAGACAGGAAACTATAGCACTGAAACAGGTCTGGCAGCATCAGCGGAGAGAAGCACAGTTAATGTTTCGAGTCTGAATGACCCTTCAGCAGAACTGTTCTGGGCATATCCAAGGATGGTGATCTCTGGGACATTACCTGTAAGGTATGATTCCATGGGGATATGTTCAGGCTGTTGGCTTGACTAGACTGTGAGACAGCTGTCCCCATTTTGGCACTAGCCGCCAGATGTTAGTAAGGAGGCCTTTGCAGGGTCAACAGGGCTGAGATTGCCATTGTCGTTTCCGGGGCCTAGGTCAATGCTGGGTGGTCCATCCAGTTTCATTCCTTTTTTGTGACTTTTTAAGCAGTTTTATACAACAGAGTGGCATTTCAGAGCCAGCAACATTGCTACCTGCTCCCCCACTGTGGGGGTCTGGATTCATATGTAGGTCAGGATGACAGATTTCCTTCCTAAAGGACATGAGTGAACCAGATGGGTTTTTACAAGAATCATGGATTCATGGTCAACAGGTTTTTAATTCCAGATTTTATTTAACAATCTGCAACAGCAGGATTCAAACACAGGTCCCTAGGGCATTACCCTGGGTCTCTGGGTTACTATTACCTCAACAATGCCACTACACCATTGCCTCCCAAGTGTTTTGGCTCTTGTTTCAAGTTGTTTCCTTCCTTTAATACTAACCCCTTCTAGTTTTGATTTGAAGTTCCCATTCTTGGGTAGCAGATCACTGGAAATGAAACAGTTGCTGCGTGAGTGTATAATGGAACACCAGCAATATAAGCCAAACAGCTGTAAATAGATGAATAAAACAAGAACCTGATTCCCTGTTTACTCAAACCACCTATTCCATCTACTCCTGCAGCAGAAAGGAGGCTGTTCTACTTTCCAAAGAATCAGCATCCCTGGAGGACCAAGAGATTGGAAAGTTGCACCCACTGTCCCTGTGCCCTCCCACGTATAGTGACACCATAAATGATCACAAAAAGAATTCATTCTGAACATTTGCAGCCATCGGCATGGCAATAAGTTAACACAATGGACATGTTTCACTGCTAGAGTTTCCTGTTCACCCTGATGATCTTAAAGGGGCGCACGCCACATGGACTGCAGCAGCAGCAAATAATTGGTACAATATCTGTTTAGAACACTGGATCCTTCGACCTAGTGCAAGAAGGGCCAAAGGAGAGTGTTGGCTCTAATTAAAATGGATCAACTGAGTATCATTTTCCTTCTTGATTTTGCTTTTCGGTAGAGAGAAAGTTCCAGGTTGCGCTGGAGGTGAAGAACCCAACCTAACTCAGCACAGAATATTATCCACTTGTCAGCCTTGATAAATAAATTGAGGGAGGTTGCCTCGGTTTGGAATTCCCCAGTTAGCTACTCAGACATGTCTTAGCGAGTCTTGCTGCAGTGGTCAAGGTCAGGCAAATGGTATTACACTTCCTTTACAGTTTCAAGTTCTGTGTGTTTTCCCTTTCAGCGCTCAGTGTTTTAAAGATATACAATGGGTTTCAGTGTCTGAAATCAGAGACTCATAACAGGCTGGGTGCCTTTCAACACTGCATTGATAGCAATCTCACCCTGAAACGAACTTGGCAATGGCTTAACACTGAGCAACACTTTGACTTCAATGGCTGGATTGTCAGAGCAGATACGAGGGCAGAACAGCATTGATCAAAGTTTCAGCACACTGAAGGGAAGCCTCTATAATCAATAAGGCAATAATGAAGTTCGGGACCCTAATAAATATTGCAATGATAAAGCTGCTGGGGCTGTTATGATCAGCATTGCCATAACCCGTGTTGTGATGGTCTCCAGGGCCTGAATTTTCAGTTCGGCAGGCGGGTGTGGAAGCGCTGAGGACCATGGCTGGCCCCCTGACCATGATTACACACTGACTGGCCGTTAACTGGCCAGACACCATGAAGCACGTGTTGATACGATCAGCACTTGCCTGGGTTAGGGGAAGGAGAAGGGTGTGGGCTGAAGTCAGCCTGGGTGTGGGGGAGCGTGGAATGAAAGCCTCCTGAAGGTGGAGGGCTGCCTCAGGGAGCTGAAGAACTTAAATACAAAAAAAAACATCAGAAACAGTCAGCTAAACATATGCAACATGAAAATTCTGTCTTTAGTCTCTGCAATGTAGAACTTCTGTGACACCCAGGAGGATTGATGGTACTTGTACTCCAGGGCTATGCAACCTGCAGGGAGGTAGTTCTGTCCACCTGGTGGTCACATTAATCTCTTGATACATCCAAATGCTTGTTGATGAAAAACAGGTAGGGAGCGTGTACGGATTGTTGAGTTGGTGATCGCACCCACTCCAGAAGGATCTGCTAGGCAAGCCCAAAACATACAGCATCAAAGAACTACTGAAGGGTGGACGTAAGTCATTGTACCCTGAGAGTTTCACAGCAGTAGGTTTTACCATGGCCTTCCATGCCTGTGGATACATGTCTTTTAGAATTCGCAGGGTAGTATGTTGACTCTTATCCCTGTGTCAATCTTGGCCAATAACAAGTAATTGTGAACTTTTTTAGGGCAAATCATTTTAATCCTGGCAACACTTCAGATGGTGTGACGGGGTCTACTTTTTCCATGAGACTGACGGTGTGAAACGTGTTCACTGCTCTTCATCTTGTCGCGCACATCGTCATTTTCTGGTTTGTCAGTCACCTCACGTATATGTTTCTGACAGGATATCGGTTGGTCATTCTTATTGCTTGAAGGCACCCATTGTGTACGATCTGTTTGGATCAGAGCACGGCTCTTTGTAGCTGCATCAGCCTTTGCTCTTGTGCATAGCCCTTTCTGCCACGTGCCTTACAGAATTGGCGGACAGCTGGGCATTTCCTTGGTGCATGCAGAAGGCCACACTCTCCACATGTCTTGCTAGGTTTGGGTGTGCTAGTGAGTGTGTCAGCCACTGAGGTTGTGCTTAGGACCTGTAAGCTTTGTTGACCTGTGAGGATCATTACGTCCACCCTTCAGTAGTTCTTTGATGCTATATGTTTTTGGCTTGCCTAGCAGATCCTTCTGGAGTGGGTGCGATCACCAACTCAACAATCTGTACACGCTCCCTACCTGTGTTTCATCAACAAGCATTTGGATGTATCAAGAGATTAACGTGACCGCCGGATGGACAGACCTACCTTCCTTTGTTTGGGAACTGGGTCTTGAGGGACAATATTGACAAGAAACATGTAAATATGTAATAGATAGGCATGATTGCTATGATACACGATGTTCCACTTTGACGATGTGTGGATATCAAAGACTCAATGTCCAGATGTAGTAAGTCCCCCCAGATGGGATAGTCAGGATAGGAATGTCAAAACCACTATTACATGATGTAACCATGGCCTCCCTGGAAATGACATACAATGTCTCAGGACTCCTGTTAGTATTACATACCACTTATCACAGCCACCAGAATTCCATAAAATGGGCTAGAAGCCAAGTGGAGAGGGTAGTTAAAGACTATAAATTTCGAATCGTCCCGGGAATTAGAGCAAAAGCACAGGCTAGGTTAAAAAGAAGTTGACTAGGAGATATCAGAGGGCTATTTGGGAGTGCCAATTCCATGCCTAATTCAGGTCAGATCTATGACTTAAATGATGATGCCTCCTGGGTGGCTGCTGAGACTGCCCGAGGGTTACACTACAATGCGCACAGGACAGGATGTGGCCCTGACAGAGGGGGAGCTACAAGGAGAGGGTCTGCTACGGATCCTTAGGCAGACTGCAGACAGGATAATAGACACAGCTGAATCACAAGTCACAGGGAGGGCATACGATATGCTAGCACGAGATCTTATTGATGGGTTAAAATCCAACATTGAAGATATCAGGTGCAGAATGATACACGAACACATGTTCGAGTCAGTTTACCAATTAAACCTCATAAGTTTACACAAGGAGCGACAGGAATTGGTGATTACACAATCCCAAGTTGGAGTTATAAAATTTATCATGGCCATTCCTCAAGAACATCATCCAAATGGGGCTTTCCTGAATAGCTATAGGTTTGAGTCCCTAGGAGTAGATAAAGGGGGGATGGTATTCCACATAGGGCTACATGGATATATATCCTATGTAAAGGACATGGTACTGATGAGTACTAGAGACTGTTGTTCAGAATCAAGAAATTACATCGTGTGCTCATGCCAAACACTGGAGGTATTTACAAACACAAGCAAAGTTACATCCACTGCTTTACCGATTCAGGAAGCATTTAAGGCAATTCAGGTATCCTCAACACAATGGTGCTTCATGACCAGCGAGGCTGAATTCCTTTATGGGGACTTACTTTGTGCTACCAACATAAAACCTGGAAAGGGACTCTCCAGGCACAGAAAGCAACAAACCAAAGGTGCGCATCAATCCCCCGACCTATGCATACTCCAAGGGGGAAGACTGGAGAAGGGAAAATTAGGTGGTTTAGGATTCTTCTGGCAGTCTGGACAACTGGCCAACCAAAGGACTAGAAGAGGAATTCTCAAATTAAGGTGTGGCCAGCTTGGGCTTTGCCAAAGGCTAAAAGGGGGGGACTGTTAGGGGGAAATTAAAAATGCTAAAAGAGAATACTGTAAGAATTTACTGAAAAACCCTTAAAATCTTCAGGCAGACTTGGCAGCTAAACATATTAAGAGTTGAAGATTACCAGATGAACATTGCACAGCCTTGAGACTCAGACTGGAGACACAAGCAGGACATAAATTAGATTAAGTGTACTCCCCTCTCACGTAGGGACGGGGCAGGTGGTCTTAGCTTAGATATGGGAAGGCATACAATGGACAAAGGCTTTGATGAAACACAAACAGTCTTGCGTTGTGAGAACCAAGATCTTTGCGTACATGTTTTAATTTTGATTGGATAATATAATTATGTATACACCCTTTAGAATAATTGGTTAGTAAAATCACATGTTTATGTACTCAATAGGATAGAGTTAGCATAGGACCGGTGTCGAATGGATGTATTCAAAGGTACTCAAATGTATTATGATAAGTAAAAGTGCAAAAGTAATGAAACGTAGTCAATCTGGGAGCTGGATCTTCATTCTTAGGAATGATTGCAGCTCCCTTGCATATGCTTGAATAAAACCAGTTAATGGAAGCCTAAGTCTCTGTGGTCACTGCGTGATCGGAGGGTGTACCTACTTCGGTGTAGGACCCCTCCCTAAGACTAAAAGTGAAAATCAGTAATTATTGACAATAATGGGTGTGTCTTCAAGGTTTCCTGAAGTGACACCTTTAAGAAATACTACAACTAAGAAGATTGTGCAAGAGTTAACTAAATTTTTTACAAGACACGGTTTACCTAAGCAAATACAATCAGATCAGGGTTCAAATTTTATGTCACAGCTGTTTAAGGATGTAATGAACAGTTCGAGGATAAAACAGTTTAAGTCAATAGCTTATCATTCGGAGTCACAAGGAGCTTTGGAAAGATGGCACTGAGCTTTAAAAACTATCATGAGAGCGTACTGTCAGGATTATCCACAGGATTGAGATAGAGGAGTTCCATTCTTGTTATTTGCTTTTAGGGACGCTTCTAATGCATTGACTGGTTTTAGTCCTTTTGAGCTAGTTTAAGGTCATGAGGTAAGGCGACCACTGAAATTGATTTATGAGAAATTGGTGGGTCAAAATCCAGAAACAACTCTCCTGGGTTATGTACCCAAGCTTCAGAGAGAGATTGAACAGAGGATGTGAGTTGGCTAGGGAACATTTAAAAATATCACAGCAATGATGAAAGTGAACGCACACAAGAGACTACACCTTGGAATTTTATTGCTGGAGAGAAAGTGCTAGTTCTGTTACTGGGTGACTCATTAAAGACAAAATTTAATGGGTCTTACAGGATTGAAAAGAAATTTAGTGGATTCAATTATGTTATAAATACTCCAGATAGAAGAAAGAAGCAGAGGGTGTGTCATGTAAATATACTTTAAAAGCACTTTGACAGGGAAGGGGAACAAAAGGAGGTACTAGTGATGGTCGATAATGAGAAAGAGGTGGAAATGTAGGACTCTGTAACTCTGAAATTGATTACTCCAATCAAATTGGATAATGAGGGGTATTTGAAAATTTAAATGTAATATTGAGTTACCTTACAGACAAGCGATTGGGAAAAGCTATTGAAGTCATGCAAAGCTATTTGTGGAAATAAGTTGGGAGGACAGATTTAGCTATACATAGTGGCTTTGTAGAAGTTTGAGCTTCGATAAGGCAACCACATCTTTATAGATTAAATCTGGCAAAGTTATCACAAGCACAGGAAGAAATTGATTTCACGTTTCAAAACGACATAATTGAGTATAGTTGCAGTAACTAAATTTTGTCTATTGTATTGGTACTGAAACCAGATGGAACACAAAGCTTGTGTGTGGGCTATTGAAAGGTGAATACGGTGACAAAAGCGGATTCATATCCTGTACCATGGTTGAAAGATGGTATTGAGAAAGTGGGACAAACAAAATTTATCACAAAGATTGACTTGCTAAAAGGATATTGGCAAGCATCATTATCGTAGAGGGCAAAGGAGATATCGGCTTTTGTGATGCCAAATGGGCTATATCAGTTTAAAGTCACTGCCGTTTGGTATGAAGAATGCACCTGCGACATTTCAAAGACTGACAAACAAGGTAATTACAGGTCTAAGCAATTGTGCTGTTTATATTGATGACTTAATAGTTTTTAGTCAGATGTGGGAGGGGCATTTACAGCATCTGGAAGAATGATTTACTCGATTACAAGAAGCTAATTTAGTGATGAACCTGGCTAAAAGTGAATTTGCGGAAGTGCAAATTAAGTATCTGAGCATTGGACATGGTAAGGTGGCTCCAAGAGATGTGAAAGTCAAGTCTATCGTGGATTTCCCAGTGCCTACAATAAAATGAGAAGTTTTGAGATTTCTGAGCATGAGTGGGTTTACTGGAAATTTCTATCAAGTTCTAGCAGTGTGGTTGCTCCCACTGGCTGAACTATTAACAAGGAACAAGAAGTTGCAATGGATACAGGAGTGTCAGAAGGCACTTGGTAGTTTGAAAACTCTATTAACTATGATACCAGTTTTGGCAGTACCCGAGTATGCCAAGCAAAATTAGTTGGCCATTGAAGCAAGCGATATAGGCACTGGGGGCCATACTGTTACAGGAGGATAACACTGGAATTGAAAAACCAATAGGATATTTTTCATGGAGGTTGAATGCAAAACAGAGAAGACCTTCAATGATTGAAAAGGAGATGTGGGGTTTGGCCTTAGCATTGCAGCATTTTGAAAGCTATGTGGCAAGCAATTTGTCAGAAACAATTGTTTATACAGACTACAGTGCTTTAAAGTTTCTGGACAAATTTTGTGACAAAAGTGCAAGGCTATTCAGGGGGAGTTTATTAAGACGACCATTTAATCTACAGATAACACATATCAGTGGATGAGAGAATCTGATTCCCAATGCGTTATCAAGAGTTTGAAGCTTAAACGGAAAATTGGACATTTTAAAACCTGGACACTGAACTGGAATGATCTCTGCTGATACCAAGGATTTGTATATATACCGTTATGTTAATGCATGTATCTGGTAATGTAATAGTGTAAGTATATAGTTAAGTATAGGGGATTGTGTAAGATGGGTTAATAAAAATTAAGCCGCATCTTAGAATTATGATGGTACATTTTTGATAAGGAGGGGGATGTCAAGAAGATAGAATAATGTCTATAATGTTATTTGAAAATAGAGTTTATTGCTGTCTGTGCCTATGTGCGTAAATGTGTATGTGTCTTAACTGAATTAAAGCCAGCTAGTCTAAAGACTTGGATGTCTAGAAGAGAAGTAGGTTTGAAATGTTAATTAGATAAACATAGGGAAGCAGAAGGTGAGGTGTAAAGGGGGCAATTTGCATTTTTAAATAGACCATTCAAAAGAGCAGGTGAAATATTACACCTAACTATGTGAAACTCAGAAACAATGGCCAGGATTTTCTGGCCCCATTGCCAGCTGGACCCAACATGGGTGAGGTGGTGCCCCAGCCAGAAGTTCATTGACTTATGGTGGGACCGGGCGATCCTGGCAGTGGGCAGGTGTGGAAAATCCCACCCATTGTGTTTTTTAAAAAAAGTTTATTAGTAAAGCGGGTATTATGAAAGGGTTTTATTGTTAGAAGCTTTAAAGTTAAAAAAGCCTGGTCGCAATGAGAATTTGCATTCAAAGAGGAAAATATGTAAAAAGGAAGAGAAGGTTGTTGGTAAAAGGAAGAGGGATTCTAAAATCTAAAGTCTCCAACATGTAAGCCTCAAGTCTGTCAGCAAGAACCCAGACTTAAAAGAAACTCATTTTGAATGTGCCAGGAGTCTGTTTAAAGCTATGAGTTTTACTGTTTACTGCCTTACTGAAGGTGTAACTGAAAATCAGATTAATGAGGGGATTTTTGTAGTAATTATAGTAGACATTTGTAGGCATATGTATGTGCTTACAATCTTTCTTGTATAATTAAATGTTTAATGTAGTTTTATAAAAAACCTCGAGACTCGGTGATCTTATTACTACTGAATTCAAAGTCTGCAACTCGAAACATACAAATTGCAAAAATGAGTTATGACAGTTGTTTTGAGTTTCCCTCTGGGATTTGAACAACTCAGCCTTTACCATTGACTGTGTCATAATAGAACCTTAATTAAGGTGGACAGCTAATAAACTTGATCGGACAACCATTAAATTAAGAACTTACACAGGAAAATCTATTCAAGAAAAGGGCATTGCTACTATCCCAGTCTCTTACAAGCACCTGATAGCCCAACTGCCTGCAAGAATAGTGAAAGGAGAGGGGCCCAGTCTTTTAGGTTGGGACAGGCTGCAGAAGTTCAAACTTGCCTGGTCTGAGATATTTCACCATAAAATCAGATGGAATCCCAGAACCTCTAAGGAAACGCAACATGAGTTCTTGGGGTGACTTAGGAAAGTGGAAGGGCCTTCACATGCTACAAGGATCTCTCAGGTCTAAATTTGTTCTTCTGGAAATTTATGAAGAGAAGCAAGATGAATTTAATGCCATTCTGAACAAACTGAAGAAACAGCTGGCAGAAAAGACATGGCAATTTTTTTAGTTCAGGAGGAGGCTCAGAGATAGAAGGAAGAGAGGAAGAACTGAAGAACAAGCTGAATAAAACAAAAGAGGCGTTGAAAGGAAAAATCGTGCAACTTTCCAAGATGCGAGTGGATAATGAAGATAATGAAGAATATGAGTAGCACAATTACAGAGCTGAAAGCAAGCTAAGAATTCACAGGGGAGAGACCTGGCCAACTGTGAAACCAAAGTAAAGGGCAAGGACAAGCTCTGCTGCAGACAGAGAAAGAAAAGACAGAAATAAGATTGGAAAATGTATGTCTGACGCTGGAACTCATGGCGCTAGAATAAAAAGCACTGAAGGCCTCAAACATACTGAGAACCACTAAAGCATTGGAAAGAAAAGGCTGAAATTGTGGAACAGGTGGAAATAAAGGTTCCATTTTCGGGACATCCACATCTGGCAGAACATGATGGACCGTGGAAAAAAGGAAACACCAAACCAACAAAATCCCCCAAAGCGACTGAGAGCAATGATCCTCCAAATATGACAGAACGTGTTCTGGAAGGATTGTCTGGGCTCCAGGGGCCATTGTTTCAGAGACTGGTCCGTTATCTTTCAAAGTACAAACGGGAGATAGAATCGCCCATAAGCACGTACAACAATTCCAACAATTCACTGGAATAGAAGGTTATGGTTGTAGACTTAGTTGAGGAAAGATGGGAGGAGGCTTGAGTGGAGCATAAACACTGCACAGACTGAATGGGCCAAATGGCCTGTTTCTGTGCCGTATATCCTATGTAATCATAGGTAAAGCATGTACATATTCTAACCATGCACTCAGCAACAACACCTGGAATGCTGATAAAACAGACTCACACAATGTCACTGGGGGCATGTTCTTCCTCATCCCAATATATATCCTCTTCCTATCCGCTTACAGGCGAAGACTGGTGGCAGTGGCTGCAGCAACTTCAAGGAGTAGGTCAGCCATTGTCTGTCAGCACCAACTTCCATCCAAGTTAGAACTCAGGATGATAATTGTTCAGGGCACCAAGCTCCCAAATTGCTTGGGATGTTCAGTTACGGTTTTGCTGGGAATCAGCAAAAGAGGATCCCATTTAACTTCAGGAACAGACACTCACCAGGAGAAATGTCAGAGGAGATAGTCAGCACCTGAACCAGTGCAATAGTATCTCATCTCCCTGTCTTGAACAGTACGTACCGCTTTCCTGAAGTAACCAGAAGAGTGCATAACTCCGCATCCCTGCATCTTCACTCACAGCCCATGTGAATACAAGTTTCGGTCATACACACATCTCCTCACCTCCTCTCACCTGGATCAATTCTTTTCCCTCGCACTTGGCTTGCTTTCCACTAGATGGCATGTTTACCTGCACCCATTTAACTTCCTTTTGAGGGGAACACTGTATCTCAGAACAAGGCTCCTCTTGGAAAGCAACAGTCCCCTCAGAGCATGTTGCCATGGAGGAAGAACCACAGAGAAGGCTGGCACAGGTATGGGCACACAACTGCCAACACTAGAGGGGAAACACTGCAGTGAGACAAAATACAAAGGAGCAAGGATTTGTTTTCCTTGAAAGGTTTTTTTAAAAACCACTGACTGGATGAATGGGATGATTCAGAGGAGATAATCAATGAAACCTTGTGGAGAAGAGTCCGAAAACGAATGCATTTTTGTAGCGTCTAGTGGGGAGCCATGATCACTGCATTGATTTTGCAGTGGGCACTGAGTTTAGCCAAGAGTGTAACAGTTGCTTTCTGCCTAATCACTATCCAATAAAATGCAGGCAGGACTGCATTAAAATCAGCGGGGAAGGAACAAAGTTGCATTGTTGTCTTTTTTAACAGTGGCGTCTCGACTCATTGGGGATAGCACACTGCAATATCAAGCCCCACTGGTCCCTGAGCTGTGACATATGTGAAAAACTTTAATCAACCCACCTAATTGTTTCATTTAGGCTAACAGAATCTGAGTACCAGGTTTGTAAACTTAATAAGTAAATAACTGTTTATTGAACAAATTGTCTTTAACCAGTGGAAAAAGAAAGAAATATGAACTGCTAATTTTTAATTTGGTAACTTAAACTCTACTCCTTCTTAAACCCTTATACACACACATACAAGACACACAAGAAACACAACATGGATTTTAAGGGTGGGATAAAACAGTTCATGAGCACCAATTCTGGAGTACAGGTTTTGATGGGTTGATTTTGATCGATGTCTTCCGAATTTCAGTTCTTTGTTGATGACACGAGGTGGGTCTTCCCAGCACTTTCAGCCTTTATTGATGATATGGGGTGGTCTTCCCAGCACTTTCAGTATTTACTTCACTGGTTGAGCACTTGCCTTTCAATATCTCTAACAGTGATTTTCCCCTTTGCCTCTTGACAGGGGTTTTCATAGAGAGCACAGGTTATAGAGATATGAGGTGAAAAAGCCAGCTAACTATTATTATAGAATTATTGGAATCTTACACATACAGAAGAGAGAGGTTTTAGGCCTTTTCCCTTTCAGGCTAGGAGCTATTCTGCTGCACTGCTCTCACACAAACCCTGGTCACCTGGTCAAGAGCTAATTAAAACATTGTTGCTAGGCAGTTCCCCATTAGACCAGACTCTTCCTTGGCACCATCCTGTCTCTCAAGGCACACTCTATTCCAGGATAGCAACATTGTATATATCCCTCACACTGTTCCAGTAGACATGTTCTTCAAACTGCAGCCATTGTAATTTTAATCCACAGTCCAACAGAAATAAAAAGATATGTTCTTTACAGGTGGGTATTTGATGATAACCCTCTCCCCACTTTAGTTTCCTCCTTTTGAAGACCTGGGACATCTCAGAGCAGACAATGACATGGAAAGTAATCCATTTTCTATACCTATGCTCATGAGTAAAGCCTCTAAATTCTGATAGTATCCTGACAAATTGCTTCTATAGTTCCCACCAAAGCATCCTTTCTGAAGCAAGGCCACAATCTTTCTCAGATTGTTGTCACAAAGCAGCTGAACTTTGGAGCATCCTCATGTTGTAATCACTTCTATCTGCAGATGAGGGTCTGCTGAGTCATCAAATGGGCACAGAACACGTCTTCTGCAGTTCTGCTGCCAATTCTGTGGGCTTATTACAATTTCAATACCTCTGGAATATAAAGCTAGTCTCAGTGATAGTGACCATGATAACTATCATCAATTGTTGTAAAAGCTCACTGGTTCACTAATGCCCTTTAGGGAAGGAAATCTGTCATCCTTACCTGCTCTGGCCTACATGTGACTCCAGACCTACAGCAATGTGGTTGGCTCTTAATTGCCCTCTGGAATAGCCTAGCAAGCCACTCATTTCAGGGGCAATTAGGGACAGGCAACAAATGCTGGCCTTTCTAGTGACACCCACAACCCACAAAAGAATAAAGAATAAAGAGGTATGGGGAAATCCCCATTGGGAAACCCGCATTGATGGAAGTAATATTGGAGGGAACAAAATGAAACAATTGATCCAAAAGTTCATGTGAGATTAGAGAACATGGAAAGAAAACCAAATAGTTTCAAGAAGCTTTATTCTGCTATTAATACCTACTTTAGTCTTTAATGCTATCATTACAACTCCCTTTGTCTTGTGTTCCATGACATCAGTGTAATTTAATATCTCCTGCCTGACAACCTACCCCTGACCCTCTAATTTGCTCCACCTGCCCCCCCCTCCACCTTCTTTATAAACAGCATTAAACACATCACATGTCTACCTCTCTCCAGTTCTGAAGAAAAGCCATGCGGACTCAAAACATGAACTTCCTTTCTATCTCCCCATGTGCTGAGTTTTTTTGGCATTTTCTGGTTTTAGCCCCAAGAAGCTGAATGTCTCCCTGCTCCTTATGGTATGAATTAGCTCCGAGCTTCATATCCCTCCATTGCCAAAGGTTTTGGTAGGCTTCTCAGTCAAACCTCTGCCAAATGTTACAGCTGAGGGATAGAAGAAGCCCCAGGTGGAATTTCCAACACTGGATAGTTCAAGAATGTTTCACCATGAGAATCTTGTTCCAGTTAGATGCTAGAGCTTTGCTGAGGTTTTGTTGACCAAGAATTGCCAAGAGAGGACAAACACCTCCCTTTCACAGTCTTGTGCCATTATTTATGGGGCAAAATGCGATTTAATCATATCCAGGTTGTCTTGCTAATGTTACTTGAAGGTAGACAAGTGTGAAAGAAGTGAACAAAAGAATTGGGAACAAAGTTGGGCTGAAGGAGTGGGGTGCTATAGAAATGAAAAATGTTGGTCATCGCTTAGTGGTGCACCCTTGTCTCTGAGTTGGAAGGTTCTAGAGATTCCAATGCAAAATGTAGGCTGGCAGAGTGGGCAGATAGGTGGCAGATGAAGTTAAATGCAGAGAAATGTGAGGTGATTCATTTTGGTAGGAAGAACATGGAGAGACAAAATAAAGTAAAGGGTACAACTCTAAAGGGGTGTAGGAGCTGAGAGACCTGGGTATATATGTGCATACTTCATTAAAGATGGCAAGACAGGTGGAGAGAGCAGCTAATAAAGAATACAGTATCCTGGGGCAGAGAGTAAAGAGCAAGGAGTTCTGCTGAGCTTATATAGAATACTAGTTAGACCTCAGCTCGAGTATTGTGTACAGTTCTGGGTACCGCACTTTAGGAAGGATGTGAACTCATTGGAGAGAGAGCAGAAGAGGTTTACAAAAACGGTTCCAGGGATGAGAAACTTCAGTTGTGAAGATGGATAGAAGTGGGGACCATTCTCTTTGGAGAGGAGAAGGCTAAGAGGAGATTTGATAAAGGTATTCAAAAGCATGACGGGGCTGGACTGAGTAGATAGGGACAAACTATTCCTGCTTGTAGAAGGATCGAGAACGAGGCGGCACCGACTTAAAGTGATTTGCAAAAGAAACAAGTGTGAGATGAGAAAAAACTTTTCCACACAACGAGTGGTTTGGGTCTGGAATGCGCTGACTGGAAGTGTGGTGACGGCAGGTTCAACTGAGGCATTCAAGAGGGCATTGGGTGATTATTTAAATAGAAACAATGGCTGGAATTTTACGGCCCGGTCCCTGCCATGATGGGGCTGTAAAATGTGGCAAGCCATTCTAAGTCCACTGACTCTTGCGGGAACATAAAGTCCCACTGCCGTAAAATTTCGCCCAATGTTCAGGGTTACAGGGAAAATGCAGGAGAATGGTACTGAGTGATAATGCTCATTCGGAGAGCTGGGTCTGATATGATGGGTTGAATGGCCTCCTCCTGCACTGTAACAATTCTGTGATCCTGGGCACTCTAGTCCAGCACTTAATGAGTGCTGCACTGCTGGAGAGGCCGTGTTTCAGGTAAGACATTAATTTAAGGCTCTTTTTGCCCTCTCAGGTGGGTGTGAAAGATCCCATAGCACTTATCCTTTTAAGAAAAACAAAGGAACTTTTGCAGGGGTCCTGGTCAATATATATCCCTCAATTAACATCACCAAAATCTGATTATCTGATCATTTACTTTACTGCAGTTGGAGGGACCTTACTGCTTGAAAATGTTTTTTGTGTGACAGATGTTAGAACAGTCACCACAAATAGTTAACTCACTGTTCATGTAAAGTGATAAATGCATGAACAAAATAAGAAAAGGGTAAAGAAAGCAAGGATAGAGCTTGAGGAGAGAATCTCAAGAAAAATTAAACAAAAACGTTTCCACAAACATGTCAGTAAAAGAAAGAATTGTTAAATGTGAGTTCGGACTTTGAGAAGAGAGTGATTGATGGTAAACAGAGATTGGCATGGATGCAGCAACAACATCAATTTATAATTATATAGCACTTTTATTTTAATTAAGTGCCCCATAGTGCTTCACAGCAGCATTATAAAACTAAGTATGACACTGAGTCACATAAGGAGATAAGCCTCTTTGGTCAAAGAGGAAGGTTTTAAGGGGTGTCTCTACAGGAGTAAATTAAGGTAGAGAGAGGCGGGGAGATGTATGGAGGGAATTCCAGAGCTGGCAGCCCACGGATAGCTTTGAGGGTTGTGAGGCTGGAGGAGATTATATAGATAGGGAGGCGTGAGTCCATGGAGGGATTTGAAAACAAGGATGAGTATTTTAAAGTCGACTGGGAGAAAATGTAGGTGAGCAAGCACAGGGCTGATGGAGGGGGCGGGACTTGGTGCGAGTTAAGACATGGGCAGCAGAACTTTGGATGATCTCAAGCTTATGGAGGGTAGAATGTGGGAGACCCAGTCGGGAGTGTGTTGCAATCGTTGAGTCTAAATGTAATGGAGGTTTGAATGAGAGTTTCAGCAGCAAATTACCTGAGATGGGGGCAAATTAAGTCAGGCGATGTTATGGAGGTGGAAATAGTTGGGTATTTATCAAATGTATCATATAGTGTACTGTAGATGAGTTAAGTCTTGCATTAATTATACAAAGATTTTTATGAATGAAAGGAAAGTATTAGTGAAGTTAGTTAAAGCTGAAGGAGGTCTGATTGGGTACATCGAATTGTCCTGAGGGAAGTGGGTGAAGAAATTAGAGTTCAGGTCTCCTTTGAGAGCGGAAGCCTGCCAGAGAATTGGAGAGTGACCAATGTAATACACGTTTAAAAAAGGTCGGAGGTTGTTCCTATCTACTTAACTGCCAAGGGAAAGATCCAGGCAGAAACAAAGAGCATTTGAAACTCTTTGGGACAGTCAGGAGCTGTTACCAATGTAGGCTACGAGAGCAGGACAGACAGTAGGAAGGAGAAGCAGCGTCAATAAAATTGCTATCATCCACATGGATGCAGAATTACTGTTTTTTTGTCTAACTCAACTGGCATTTCACCCACTTCTGTCCTCATTTACGGGTACATACCCTGCCCCTCAGAGGCAGCTCAGCTGGGAGTTGACAACATTCGCTGTGAGAAGTTCAAAATGTCAACAAGTCAATGAATATTAATAAAACACATCAAATTTGCAATACATCAGTAACTCTCTGGCAGATATTCCTAAGCGACCTCTTGTCTGCCTCCCTTATATGTGGGGCTAACCTGTGGGTCAATAAAATCCAGCAGCTGTGATTAGTTTGTGAGCAAACCTACATAAATTAAAAAAATATACAGAGAGACATGCAGTTGTATAGCACCTTTCATAAACCACTAGACGTCTCTTCGGAGCCAAGTAAGTGCAGAGAAACAAAAAACAAAACAGCCTGTATTGTGTCCATTTTATTGGTGCACTTTTATTAATTACATAATTCAGCGAGAAAACCAGTGGTGTAATTCTACAAGAAGTTTGGTGCTCCGATATCAGAGGAAACTCAGTGCTGTAATATAGGAGGGAGCTTGGTGCTGTAAAGTAGGAAGAGGCTCAGTGCTATAATGCATGAGGAAGCTCAGTATTGTAATATATGAGGAAGCTTGGTGCTGCAACATAAGGGGAAGCTCGATGCTGTGATGTATGAGGAACTTCAGTGCTGTAATATATCTGGAAGCTTGGTTTTGTTATATAAGAGGAATCTTGGTGCTGTAATGTATGAGGAAGCCTGGTGCTGTAATATAAGAGGAGGCTCAATGCTGTAATATAAGAGGAAGCTCAAAGCTGTAATACATGAGGAACCTCAGTGTTGTAATATATGAGGAACCTCGGTGTTGTAATGTATGAGGAAGCTAGGTGCTGTAATATGAGGAAAGTTGACGCTGTAATATATGAGGGAGCTTGGTGCTGTAATATTTGAGGAAGCTCTGTGCCATAATATATGTGGAAGCTTGGTGTTGTTATGTAAGATGAACCTCAGTGCTGTAATATATGTGGAAGTTGGTGTTGTCATATAAGAGGAACCTCAGTGCTGTAATATATGAGGAAGCTTGATGCTGTGATATAAGAGGAGGAAGCTCGATTTAATATATGTGGAAGCTTGGTGCTGTAATATATGAGGAATCTCAGTGCTGTAATATCCGAGGAACCTCAGTGCTGTAATATCTGAGGAACCTCAGTGCTGTAATATATGAGGAAGCTTGGTTCTGTAATGTAAGAGGAAGCTCGATGCTGTAATATAGAAGGAAGCTCAGTGCTGTAATATGTGAAGAAATTCAGTATTATAATTCAATAATAGTTTCACAATCATCTTTGATTTCAATCAATTTGTGATAATTGAAGATATGATTTCACTCTGCAGCATGTGCTATCCATAGATTAAGAGGATAAGTTTCCACACAGCAGGCACTTGGTTTTGCTGTTGACTTTCTCTATGCCAAGCTTCTTGAGTTCGTCCTTAAAGATTGAAATCAATTCTTTTTCTTGGGTGTAATTGTACAATGCATCTTGGCACCTGTTGGGGAAGTAGGCAGATTCCACCCCACTTACTCTGATGGAACTCTCTGGGAAAAGAACATAGAGACGATAAGGTAATTCACTGATATAGTTCACTGTGGGTTGTTTGTTCCATTGTCTGGATCTCCAAAGATGGTAAGTCAAAGATTACAGTGGGTTAGATACTGGGTCATCAGCTCTTAGGCCTTTACTGGTTCTGATGGGAATCAAATTTGTATCTGGTTGCAATAGTTTGTGAAATGAATTTTTTTTCAGTTTTGATCCACCTCCTAACAGGCAAAGATGCACAAGTCAAAAACTGTCCCAATTTGGCACTAAATTGTCAATCTGACTCACAGAAGATAGCATATTGGCCCATACTCCTGAGGCTGAGGCACTTTATAAGGATTAGAGTTGGAGCTTTACTCTGTAGCTAATTTTTAACTAAAACTATCAACCTCAGTCTAAGGTACAAGTTTTATTCCGAGCACAAAGATCTGTGATATTTTTAACATGGGTTAGGGGCTCCTTTGTTCTCTCACCTGAGGGCTTCAATACTCCCTCAATCAAGGGCCACAATATTCCCACCCCCAAGGGCCTCAACACTTGCTTCCTCAAGTGCCTCAATAATCCCTCAGCTCAGGGCCTCAGTATTCACCCCCCTGAGAGCCTCAATGCTCCCTTCCCTGGGGGGCCTCATCATTCCTTCAATCAAGGGCCTCATTACTCCCTCAATCAAGGATCTCAATACTTGCTCCTCCTAGGGCTTCATTATCCTCTCGCTTAAGTGTCTTAATTCTCCCTGAAATTTTTTCCCTAATAACTCTGTTACCTCACGGACTGCAATAATACAAGAAAGTGACTCAACACCACCACCACCTCCTAAAGGCTACTAGGGATAGGCAATGAATATCAGCCTTGCCAGTGATGCCCACATCCCTAGAATGAATTTTTAATAATCACGTGGAGTTTTATCTGTGGCATGCCTTTCCTGATGGCAGAACAGGGAGCGGGAGCCACTTCTGCTGTCTTTCGTTTTCCCATTTCCCACGTGATTCCAGTTAAAACTTAACATGCCAGCGGGTGTGCGCGGAAGACATGTCTGATCAAGCGATCGGGAAAACTTTTCAGTGGTGAAACCCGCCATCAGTCAACAATGTGGCAGGTAGGGGTGAGCTAAAGAGTCTCCTTGACAAACAGGGAGGCTCTGCATCATTCCACAACGCTACTGCTCAACTATATTTTTGTTAGAATAAGACTTACTGAGAGTACAAAGGGTGGTTTTCAAATTTAAATTTCACTTGTACATATCTCGCGCTACATTGGTTTCACTTTATTCATGTGTGCATTGGCATTATTTATTGAGAGCAGCCTGGACAGAGAGCTAAATGTTACACCTCATGATCAGGGGAGTTAGGGACATTTCTTTATTGTGGAAGAAACAATGTTGTTCTTTTTTCACTCTTTATTGAACATTCATGTTAGTGTCCAGCGTTGTACAAACATATGAACAATATACGAACATAGGAGCAGAAGTAGGCCATTCAGTCATTCAATAAGATTGTGGCTGATCTGTTTGTGTTTTGAATTCCACATTCCCATCTACCTCTGATAACCTTTGATCCCCTTGTCTAACAAGAACCTATCTATCTCTGCCTTAAGGATATTCAATGCCCCACCCCCACTACCTTCTGAGGCAGAGAGTTCCAAAGTCTCACAACCCTCTGAGAGAAAAAAATTCTCCTCAACCCTGTCCTAAAAGAGTGACCCCCTAATTTTAAAACAATGCCCCCTAGTCCTGGACTCGCCCACAAGAGGAAACATCCTTTCCATGTCCACCTTTCAAGACCATTCAGGATCATATATACATCAATCAAATCACCCCTCACTCTTCTAAACTCCAGTGGAAACAAGCCCAGCCTGTCCAGCCTTTCCTCATGAGACAACCTGCGCTTTCCAGGTATCAGTATAGGAAACCTCCTCAGAATCACCTCCAATACACTTACATCTTTCATTAAATAAGGAGACCAAAACTGCACCCAGTATTTGAGGTGTGATTTCACCAATGCTCTGTATCCTTATTTTTATGTTCAATCTCATACTAAAGGATAGCATTCCACTACCCTTTTAATTACTTACTGTACCTGCACACTAACGTTTTGTGATTTGTGCACCAGAGCACCTGGATTTCTCTGCACTTCAGGATTCTGCGGCTGTTCTCCGGTTAGGTAATATTCTGCTTTCTCATTCCTCCTGTCAAAGTGAACAACTTCACATTTTCCCACATTATACTCCATCTGCAACCTCCTTATGTCCTCTTCACAACATACTTTCCTACCTAACTTTATGTCATCTGCAAATTTAGCTGCCATGTCTTCACTCCCCTCATCTATGTCATTGATATAAATTGCAAAAAGGTGGGGCATCAGCACAGACCTCTGTGGAACTCTACTCGTCACATCCTGCCGATCAGAATAAGGCCCATTTATGGACCACATTCAGCGTGCCAGGTTTTTCTCTCTTCCACTCCCCCATGCTCCTGACCCCAACAGCCGTCCTCTCTTGGATCCCTCTTCCATGCCCTGACCCCACTCCACACTGCCCCCCCCCACCACAACCACTGACTCACCCTTGCCCTGAACCTCCATGAAAGCTGCCATTCTCCTGCTCCCCTCCCCTGTACCACAGAGTTCAACAAGGAAAACCATTGACCTCAGACACCACCGCACAAAGCCGACTGTTACACACCACCTATATACCAATGCGAACTGGGTGTCATGAGATTTTTGTGTGCCACTGGCTTTATCTTGAAGGTAGAACGTAATTAGAAAAGTTCACGCCAATGAGTATTCATGGCATGCAAATAGATTACAAATGGGAGAACACCATAGGGTTGACTTAATCACTGTACCTCAACCTGCTGTTGGAACATTGAAATTTTGGCTCCTGCCTAATTCAGTCATCCCACATGCCAGATTTCTCACTCTTCCATAAACTGTCCCACCCTCCCCCTCTCCCTGGACATCTATTCCTGGGCCAACTGTTTTTTGAGCAGTTGGATTTTGGGCTGTTCTTTTCCTTTGTTCATGTTGTCCAGCACGATGAAGGGGAACCAGTCTACAATATTAAGGAAAGGGCCATTCAGCAACTCGGCACTGGCCCATGGTTGAAATTACTCTGGGTTCCAGCATGTTGCTTTGGCCCTGGGAATTGCCCTGAGCAACCAGTGACTGAGACTGCCAGTCTCAACAGAAAGTTAGCGACACTGCGCCGGAGGGACATACCTGAGCAGATGGCCAACCTCTTCCCTCCAAGGTACTGTGACATCCATTGATAGTGAGTTTCATTCCCACAGCTCTCGTACAATCGACTCCTTCTCAAGAAATTAAAGTCATAACCCTGTACAAACACAGTGATCAAATATCAGTGTGGGCCCCACCTCCACTTAGGGAAGAAATATCTTTTACCGCAGCGTATCAAAAAATCCCGTCGCTCCCTACAGCCTGTAACCCTGCACCTATATGACCCACTGTCAATCAGAGAAATGGGACATAATGAACCAACAAGTTAAATCTCATCTGACAGTATCATCAGCAGAGGGAATTCTCAAAACTTTCTTATCCCTAATCAGGAGTCATTTCATACAGCAGGGCTGGGGTCAGCATTTATTAGATTTCACAGGCATTTATTTTGGTAAACCGACTGGATATGTGTATCTGTATGCCTTTATTCATAAATGTCAATGTATACTTGTGCCTGTTTGTGCACCTTTTGGTATATACGATGGGATATGTGCTGGTGTGCTCATGTGCTGTGTTTATGTGGCTCTATATAATTTTAAAAAGTATTCTTTCATGGGAGGTGTGTCATTGCCAGTATTTATTGCTCAGCCCTAATTACCCTTGAGAAGGTGGTGGTGAGCTGCTGCAGTCCATGTGGTGTAGGTACACCCACAGTGCTGTTCGGGAGGGAGTTCCAGGATTTTGACCCAGCAACAGTGAAGGAACAGCGATATAGTTCAAAGTCAGGATGGTGAGTGGCTTGGAGGGGGACTTGCAGGTGGGGTGTTTCCATGCATCTGCTGCCCTTGTCCTTCTAGGTAGCAGTCGTGGGTTTGGAAGGTGCTGTTGAAAGAGACTTGGTGATTTGCTGCAGTGCATCTTGTAGATGGTACACACTGCTGCCACTGTGTGTCAGTGGTGGAGGGATCATACGATTAAGGTGGTGGATGGTGTGCCAATCAAGTGGGCTGCTTTGTCCTGGATGTTGTCGAGCTTCTTGATTATTGCTGAAAAAAGAGTCATATCTAAGCTTTTCGTCTTGCACTAATCAGGACTCTTTTAGGGATACCAATATAAGGGGAAAACAACAATTTATACTGTATGAGAAGACAGTGCTAATTGGTTGGCAAGCGGACTCTGATTGGTAGAGGCATTGCCATGGAGAATACACCAGTAGTATCTCACACAAGTGTGGTGACTGGCAGCTTCTTGAGTGTTGTTGGATCTGCACCCATCCAAGCAAGTAGTCAGTATTCCAACACACTCCTGACCTGTGTCTTGTGAATCGTGGACAGGCTTTGGGGAGTCAGAAGATGAGCTACTCATCGCAAAATTCCGAGGCTTTGACCTGCTCTTGTATCCACAGTATTTTTATGGCTAGTCCAGTTCAGTTTCTGGTCATTGGTAACCCCCAGGATGTTGATAGTGGAGAATTCAGCAATGGTAATGCCATTAAATGTCAAGGGCAGATGGTTAGATTCTCTCTTGCTGGAGATGGTCATTGCCCGGCACTAGTGTGGAGTGACTGTCACTTATTGTTCTAAGCTGATAATGCACGGAATACGTCTGTACAGATCTGTGTATTTGCGTTTTATCTGTATGTGTGAAGTGTCTTTGACTGTTACATACAACTTGATGTTACCCAGCTGTATCTTGCCACCTCTTTACTTGATCCTGTAACCATCTCTGCGCTGTCAGACTGCCTGTCTAACATTAGATCATGAATGAATTAAACACTTTATCCAATTAAACATCTGAGGGACTGAAACCATTGTCTTTTGTCCCTGCCAAAATCTGCTCCTTTGACTCTGCCTCCATCTCTCTTTCTCTCTCCCTCTCTCTCTCTATCAAAACAGACAAAACTCCAGTAGAATGCTCGCCCTGGTCATGTACTCCCTCTAATAATGTGATCATTCCAATAGTATAACTTGCTTCAGTAGAGTAGGCAGTCTGTCATTGCAGGTATTAAGCTCTGCAACTTATTACCCTGCCCCTATCCCAGCTCTCCTCTTTTCAATATTCAACCCTACTCACCCTTTTGCTGAGAATTTTCTTTTTATTCATTGATGGGATATGGGCATCGCTGGCTGGGCCAGCATTTATTGCCCATCCCTAATTGCCCTTGAGGAGGTGCTGGTGAGCTGCCTTCTTGAACCCCTGCAGCCCCTATGGTGTAGGTACACCCAGAGTGCTGTTAGGAAGAGAGTTCCAGGATTTTGACCCGGTGATAGTGAAGGAATGGTGATACATTTCCAAGTCAGGATGGTGAGTGGCTTGGAGGGGAACTTCCCGGTGGTGGTGTTCCCATGAATCTGCTGCCCTTGTCCTGATGGTGGCGATCATGGGTTTGGAAGGTGCTGTCTGAGGAGTCTTGGTGAATTCCTGCAGTGCATCTTGTAGATGGTATACATTACTGCCACTGCGTGTGAGTGGTGGATGAAGTGAATGTTTGTGGATGGGGTGCCAATCAAGTCGGCTGCCTTGTCCTGGATGGTGTCAAGCTTCTGGAGTGTTGTTGGAGCTGCATTCATCCAGGCAAGTGAAGATTATTCTATCACAATCTTGATCTGTGCCTTGTAGATGGTGGACAGGATTTGGGGATTCAGGAGGTGAGTTACTTGCCAAGGATTCCTAGCCTCTGACCTGCTCTTGTAGCCACAGTATTTATATGGTTAGTCCAGTTCAGTTTCTGGTCAATGCTAACCTTCAGGATGTTAATAGTGGGGGATTAAGCAATGGTAATGCCATAGAATGTCAAGAGACGATGGATAGATTCTCTGTTGTTGGAGATGGTCATTGCCTGGCACTTGTGCAGTGCGAATGTTACTTGCCACTTGTCAGACAAAGCCTGGATGTTGTCAGGTCTTGTTGTATTTGGACATGGACTGCTTCACTAATTCATCTCACATTCAGGCTCTCTGTACCTGCAGCCTCCAGTATAATCCCTTAATCTCTTTTGCTTGATCTCGAGCTGCTCAGGGCAATCATGAAAATCTTATCTCCCTCAATTTTGTCAAGGCACAATCTTTTTACACCTCTCGGAATCCAGCCGCAGCTTCCTCCTTCAGCTCCTCTTCACTAACTAGCTCTCTCCACTCAATTCACATGAAACCTTCGCATGGTCTCCTTTGTGGTTTTCTTTTCTTTGTCCCTGTTAATCAATGCCTTTCTCCTGAACAACTTGCGATTCGGTACAAAACCCAAACCATCTCAAGACATGAACACTGCTTCATATATGGAGACGGCCTTCCAGCATGTGCATCTCACTGGGTACAAGAAAAAGGTTGGTTGTCCAAAAGGCAGTCAACCTCCAATCTTTGGCCTTTAACCTCTTCCTTTCTGTCACAATCTCTGCTAAGTTGGTGAAAGAAAAATCAACTGGGGCCGCTTTCTATTGACTTTAACAATCTCTCCAGGTAAGTCTGCACCAGCGAATGCTGAGTGGTTTGATGATGATGGATTTCAGGCGTGAAGAGTCAATCACTCATTTTACTAAAATTGGAAGCAACAGTAACACTCTTGATCTAAGCAATAATCCCTATTTGCTTGTCAACTGTACTGCTGGTACATCTTTAGCGAATGATCACCTTTTACCCCAGATCCTTTTGATCCATGCGTGTTAATGCTTGCCCCATTGGAGAGGATTACACATGAAGAATGGCCTCCCTGTGTGAGCTACTACTGGGGTCGCTGGCACCTGATATTTTTTGATTCGGTCACCAGGTGCAGAAAGATGAGGGGGTGAAGTAAATGGAAAACATTTGTTGAGACTGATAAATAGAGTGGGGTTATGTGCCACACTGTGAGTCCGCACCCGGTTACACATTGGCTTGCAATAGCGAGTCTTTTCATAAGTCATACATATCAGGCCTCCGTCAGCAGGGATCAAGGGAAAGCTGCAGTTCTTGGGATGAACATTCTGACAAGCTGTAAAGAAAAGTATAAGTGTTAAGAGAAAATGCTCCAGTCACAAACATAAAAACAACTTGCGTTTCTAGCGCGCTTTTCAAGACTTCAGGACATCCCAAAGCGTTTAATGAAATACTTCCGAAGTGCAGCCATTGTTGTAATGTAGGAAATGAGGCAGCCAATTTTCACATAGCAAGATCCCACAAATGGCATTGCTATAATGACCAGATAATTGGTTTTAATGATGTTAGTTTACTTAGTGATATATGTTTGCCCAGAGCACTGAGTAATAATAATTATATTATTATGCTGTTAGGTTCGAGTAGTCTCAATAACTCCTGAAGACTGCCAGCTGCAGACACTCAAACTTAATTGTAGCACATTTACAGTTAAAAGGGCACTCACTTACATTAGCTCTTTCCATGCTGCTTTCCCTTTAACTCACAGATCGCATGACTATATGTCACTTCCTTCTATGATGTCACAGACTATTACATTAGCCTTTTGTGGCTCTCAGTCTAATATACCCCATTATACTACATCTCCCCCTCCCCACCAAGTCTCTGCTCAGACTTCAACGTTCTCTGACATTCCTGGAACCCAGTGCTTCAGCCTCCTTGGCATTCTGAACATTTCAGTGTTTTGAAGTCTCATGGGAAATGTAGCCTCTTTTTCTCTCTTAGGTAAATGTCATTTTTCTTTCTCCCTCCATGTTCTCTTCTCGTTTTCTCTTCTCTATCCGTCCTCCATTTTTTGAGATTCTCACCTCCTCTTACACCAATAAACATTACGGTGCCTTCACTATACTACCATACCTCATTCTTCTCTCATTTGTGGGGATGAGTTAACCTTTTGTGCGTCTTCGTTTAACATGCTCCATTATGCTACACTACTCTTCTCCAAAAGGGCCAAGTGATCTTTAACGCTGACTTAAGAATAACCTTAATAAAAGCACAAAAAAACCACTTATCTCTCCATCCAGTGCAAATGCTGCCCTTCTTATCACAGAATCCGAGTCTAAATGGCACAGAAGGAGGCCATTCAGCCCATCATGTCTGTACCGGCTCTCCAAATGAGCATTATGACCTAGTGCCATTGCCCTGCCTTTTCTCCATACCCTTACACATTGTTTCTATTCAAATAATCATCTAGGGCCTTCTTGAATGCCTCGATTGAACTGCCTCCACCACACTTCCAGGCAGTGAATTCCAGACTCGAATCACTTGTTGTGTGAAAATGGTTTTTTTCACGTCACATTTGCTTCTTTTGCAAATCATTTTAAATCTGTGCCCTCTCATTCTTGATCCTTTTACGAGCGGAACATCTTCTCCCTATCTTCTCTCTCCAGCCCCCTCATGATTTTGAACATCTCTATCAAATGTCCTCTTGGCCTTCTTCTCTCCAAGGAGAATAATCCCAACCTATCCACATAGCTGAAGCTTCTCATCCCTGGAGCCATTCTTGTAAACCTCTTCTGCACTCTCTCCAATGTGTTCACATCCTTACTGGAATGTGGCACCCAGAACTGAACACAATATTCTAGCTGAGGTCTAACAAGTGTCTTATATAAATTCAGCATAACCTTCTTGCTTTTGTACTCTATGCCCCTACTAATGAAGCCCAGGATACTGTATGCTTTATTACCTGCTCTCTCCACCTGTCCTGCCACCTTCAATGATCTATGCACATATACACTCAGCTCCTTCTGCCCCTGCACTCTCTTTAAAATTTCACGCTTTATTTTGTATTGTCTTTCCATATCCTTTCTATCAAAATGCATCACCTCACACTTCTCCACGTTGAGCTTCATCTGCCACCTATCTGCCCACTCCACCAACTAGTCTATGTCTTTTTGAACTTCTACACTGCCCTCCTCACAGTTCACAACATTCCCAAGCTTCGTATCATCCGCAAACTTTGAAATTGTCCCCTGCACACCCAGATCTAGATTATTAATATATGTCAGGAAAAGCAAGTGTCCCAATACTGACCCCTGGGGAACTCCAGTACAAATCTTCTTCCAGACCGCAAAATATCCATTGACCATTATTCTTTGCTTCCTACTTTTTAGCCAATTTTGTATCCATTTTGCTTCTGTCCCGTTTATTCCATGAGCAATAACTTTTCTCACAAGTCTGTTGTGTGGCACTGTATCAAATGCCTTTTGAAAGTCCATGTACACCACATCAACAGTATTAACCTCATCAACTCTCTCTGTTGCCTCTTCAAAAAATTTCAGCAAATTAGTTAAATTTCCCTATAGTAAAATTTCGATTTCCCTTTAGAAATCCATGCTGGCTTTTCCTTATCAAACCGTATTTTTCCATGTGATTACTAATTCTATCCCGAATAATTGTTTCTAGAATCTCGCCCATCACTGAAGTTAAACTGACAGGCCTGTAATTTCTGGGCTTATCCTTATCAACTTTTTTGAACAAGGGCATAATGTTTGCAATTCTCCAGTCCTCTGGCACCGCTCCCCCCCTCCCCCCACTCTCCCCCCGAGTCTAGGGAAGACTGAAAGATTACGGCCAGTGCCCCTGCAATTTCTACTCTCACTTCCTTCAATATCCTTGGATGCATCTCGTTTCGGTCCCAGTGCCTTGTCAACTTTAAGTACTGATGGTCTATTCAACACTTCCTCCTTATCAATTTTGGACCCTTCTAGTGACAGAGTTTCCTTGTCTGTCACCATGGCCTGGGTAGCATCTACCTCTTTGGAAAGATGGATGCAAAATTTTCATTTAATACCTCAGCCATGGCCCCTTCGTCCATGTGTAAATTCCCTTTTAAATCCCTAATAGGCCCTACTCCTCCTTTTACCACCTTTTTACTATTTATGTGTCTCTTGAGAGACAACAGTGTCACTCTTCATGTCTCTTTTTCTTCATCCTCACTTGTGTTGAAATCCAAACACGCTCTCCTTCTCTAACCCAATCATTCCCAGACCCTCAACACATGGAACTCCTGGGCCTTCCCTTCATGTGTCCAATCTTCAGGCTGCAGAGACTGGCCAAGATTGGCTTCATCTTATCTTATCCCTGCATCCTGACACACCTCGCCTCTCCCTTACTCAGTTGAAACTCTGGTGTCCTGACAAGAGGCCAATCATTGACGTGACATCACAGGGAAAAGAAAGGATATGCTGGAATGCTGGAAATCCAAGGTGAAGGCAGAACAAGCTGCAACAAAGTTTGCAAGTGCCTAAAAGCAATGTGTCTGCATTGAAACTGCTCTGGGTTTTGAGTTCACTCCAACCCAAAGTGATTGGGGGTCAAGTTTCTTCCACAGATTGTAAGGATTTGGGTCTCCAGTGGACATGGGCTGATATAACAAGATTGTTTGCATTTCACTAAGAATTATCATTAACCCACCTGATGTAAAATTGGTCCGATATATAAACCTTGGGGTAGAGTTTTCGCTGGGTTACACTGGCTTGTCCAAGCGCAACTTGCTCAAGATCGGGCAAGTCTTTGCATGAGATTGAGGAATTTCAAGTGCTAATGACATTCAGTGCAAATCGATTTCCCATTATCTCTTGCACTGGTTTGAGAAACATTATGCTGACAGCTGGCCCCGCCCACAAATGACCACCCCCCCCCCCCCCCCCAGTTCAAACTAATCACCATGGTGATGTTGAATCATAGCATCTGTTTGAATATGCTCTTGGAACGAAGCTTTGTTCAAAGGTGCAATGTGAGGGCCTTTTGCAAGCTTTTAATTTTCTTAAAACATTTATTAAGACTACTGCATATCAATGCTTCTGGATGTGTTTTTTAAAAAAAGTTACTTTCAGTTATTTAATTAAAATCGGGTAACTCACAGGGATTAAAAATGCTTATTTTTTGTGATAACTTGATTTTCAGCCGTTTTAATAAAACTGCACCAGGTTAGTGTTTAGTGTGAAAAAAAACCTCAAAAAATTACATTCGAAAGCATCCTGTTGCTTCATTGAAGGTTTTACCCTGCTCAATTTGCAACTGAGTTTGAGCGGAGACTTAAGCAAAACATTTAATTCAGAAGGCGAGCACAATTTTGAGCTGCAATTCTTGGCCAGATTACCAATCGTCCAAAGTTGAAATTCCGCTAATGCCATTGTCAGTGGGGGAGCCACAGAACCAGTTCCTGATCTAAATTCAGCCAGTGACCATTCTTACAGCAGCCAGATAATGTTCCAGCTCAATTCTGGAATAGTTCTCCTCTTGGATGCTGTGCAGGTGGAGGATATAAATCCCATTGCCCTCACAGTAATGCTTGTGACTTTACAGCAAGGTTGTGTTAGGTTTTAGTCAAATAAACAAGATGGTGGCATAGGGGTAATGTCACTAGACTCGTAATCCTGAGGCCCAGGTGTATTCTCTGGGGACATGAGTACAAATCCCATTGTGGCAGCTAGTGGAATTTAAATTCAATTGATAAATTTAGAATTGAAAAGAGAGTCTTAATAATGGAAGCTATCATCAATTAGTATAAAAACCCATCTGGTTCACTAAGATCCTTTAGGCAAGGAAATCTGCCATCCTTATCTGGTCTGGCCTACATGTGACTCCAGACCCACAGCAATGGGGTTGACTCTTAACTGCCCTTTGAAATGGCCTCATAAGCCACTCAGTTCAAGGGCAATTTGGGAATGGGTAAAAAATGCTGGCCTTGCCAGTGACACCTGCATCCCATGAAAGCATTTTAAAAACAAGCACCATTTTGCTTTTCATAGCACATGCAAAGCACAGTCCCTGATCTCAGGAAAGCTGCTGATCTGGAAAGACCAGCAGATGTTCTGACTTAGAAATGATCAATGAGGCACCAGCAGGAAGACTGGTCCACCCTGAGCCTCCAGGCTGCCTAAATTCAACAGGACAAATAGAAAAGTGCAAATAGCAGTGAATGTGGAGGGCCTGGTTATCAGGGGTCAGATGCAGAGACAGGTTGATTCATACCTTTCACATGAATGGAATTCAAACTGTTGGCCGCAGTTTGCAACAATCCCAGAAGTTCTCTTTGTTCCTTAGTCTGCAAATTCTTCACTACATCGTCAGGACATTTGATTAATTCCTGAAGACAAAATGGGAAATTGCTGAAACGCTCATTGAACTCCCCATGTATTTGAATGTATCTTAGATCTCTCTCTCTTTCCTTCTTATCCTCTCGCCCCTTCATCGTCTCTATCTCTCTCTGTCTCTCTGTCTCCCTCTCCCTGTCTAGTTCTTTAAGTATCAGATCAGTTGTGTGGGCATTTGTACAACAGACTTTTGCATGAGCTCAAGTTTACGAAGGGTGGAAGGTAGGAGATTAACCCATTATTGGCTTATAGAGGGGTTTATATATTCGTCTAAGCAGCTCCATTCATTAAACTGCCATTCTACAACATCTCTACATGTTATTAGATACCGTGGTTACGGTAACCAAGCAGTGAGCATGTCAAGATTCCAGTGGGGGATTGGGCCCGAGTGGCACCTGTTGCAAAGAATTGATTCCGTGGGCTGGATTTTCCACTTAGAGTTGGGAACCATTCCCTATATCATAAGAATTAGGAGCAGGAGTAGGCCATTCGGCCCCTCAAGCCTGCTTCGCCATTCAATATGATCATGGCTGATCTGATAGCAGCCTTAACTCCACTTTCCTGTCTGCCCCACATAACCTTTGACTCCCTTGTCAATCAAAAATCTGTCTACTCAGCCTTGATATATTCAATATTCAATATATGTTCAATATATTCAATGACCCAGTCTCCACTGCTCACTGGGGAAGAAAAATCCAATCACTAATGACTCTCTGAGAGAAGACATTCCTCTCTGTGAGAGGATCCCTTATTTTGAAACTGTGTCCCCTAGTTCTAGATCCCCCATGAGGGGAAATGTCCTCTCAGCATTTACCCTGTCAAGCCCCCTCAGAATCTTATATGTTCCAATAAGATCACCTCTCATTCTTCTGATATCCAATAAGCATAGGCACAACCTGCTCAATCTTTCCTCATAGGACGACACCTTCATCTAAGTAATCAGCCTGGTGAAGCTTCCTTGAACTTCTTCTGATGAAAGTATATGACCCCTTAACTAAGAGACTACTCCAGGTGCGGTCTCACCAATGCCTCATATAGTTGTAGCAAGTCGTATTCCTGACTTATTGAAAATCATGGAAGGTTTTGGTCTTTTGGAGTTGGGTTGGGCAAGAGTTGGGAACATGAGCCCCATAAGCTGGCCCAAGGCAGCAATGGAGGCTTGCAGGTGATGAGATGGCCTGGGCCGTCTTGCTTTTAGGCTTCACCCCCACCTGCTCCCATGCCCCTCCATGCCATTTGTATTCCCTATGCCCCCCCATATCTCCCATACTCCCTCCATGCCCCCTCATATCTATATGCCCCTTTCATACTCTCTTATCTCCCTTTTTTATCCCATTCCCCTTCTGTCCCATATCCCTTCAATACCCCTTTCATTATCCCCAAGAACCTTCCTTGACTCCTTCTATTACTCCTATGCCCTTCCATGACACCATGCATTCTCTATAGCCACTTCTCCAAAATCCGTTATGTACAGAGAACCAATGTGCCATAGGCAAGTCTGGCATGTTTTGAAAGTGCTGCAGAAACTGACAGAATAAGCAAAAAGGCTTTGAAATCTCCTATGAAAAAAAACTGCTTATCTTACAACCTCATAAAACTGTCAATAAGTTGACTCAGTCCTGCAAGCAAAGTTGACAAAGTTTGAAGCGGAGCGCTAAATTTACTTGAATGACACTTATATGAGGTTGTAATAAGTTTTTATGTGGCTTTTTGATGCCTGATTGTTTAGTTGGACAAGGTTAAGAGGTGTTAAGAGGATCAAAGATTTATTCATTGATACGATGAATGGTTGTGATTGATGGTTAATTTTATGAGGTCATAACAGAAACAGTTGTTTTTTTAAAGAAGATTCTCAAAGCTTCTTTGCTTATTGTGGAGCATTTTAAAGACTTGCCATAGTTATATTGCTCATTGGTTCATTACTGGAACAGTGGGTGTGGTGGATGCATGGGGGGCATGGAAGGGGCATAGGGCATATGAGGAAGCCTGAAGGATATGAAGGATATTGGTAAAAGCTTTTAAATTTATCTGTTAAAAAGAGTTCCCAACTCCTCAGCAGGTTTTTCCAAGTGTCATGTTCAGTAAAGGTATGTCAAATTAGGAACTTTCAGTCAATACTTTCAAAAGTTGGACACAAACAAACTTAATAAATCTTCCCTGATTTTCAGAAGTCAGGAATACGACTTGCTACAACTATATGAGGCATTGGTAAGACTGCACCTGGAGTAGTCTCTTACTTAAGGAGGCATATAATTTCATCGGAAGTAGTTCAAGGAAGATTCACTAGACTCATTCCTTAGATGAAGGTGTTATCTTATGAGGAAGGATTGAGCAGGTTGGGCCTATCAGAAGAATGAGAGGTGAACTTATTGGGACAGCATAAGATTTTGAGGGGGCTCGACAGGGTACATATTTCTCCTCATGGGGGGTCTAGAACTAGGGGACACAGTTTCAAAATAAGGGTTTCCCTCACACAGAGGAATCTCTTCTCTCAGAGGGTCATTAGGGTTTAGATTCTTCTTCCTAAGTGAGCAGTGGAGGTTGGGTCAGCAAAGCTGAGTAGATAGATTTTTGATTGATAACGGAGTCAAAGGTTATTATGTGACTTTGACATTTGGATTATAAACAGTATCAAGTCTCTGGTGAACACCTAATTAAATATGGACATCAGTGAGGGCACCATAGGTGAGAGTACCTCATAGCTGTCCACGGAATTCACACACTTCATTATTGAAGGATGGGCCAACACCTAAAGGCTATGGAGTTTTCAGACAGCAGGTCTCCATGTTTCATCCTGGGCAGAAGGGAAGATTGAAACTCAATGGCCACTATCAACCTCCCATTGTATCACAGCGGCCCCACATCAAAACTAGACTGCATGGGTCTCAGAAGTGTTAACCCAGCAGTCATGTGATTGAAACTAGTTTCAGTGACTATATCTTATTACCCCATAGCCCAGCAGATCCATCAGAACCGCCAATCATCAGCCAGTCTGAGAACCAGACTCTGAAACTAGCTGCAAGTCATCAAGCAGCTGACACATTTAACCCATTCCAGTTTCAAAGTTCACCTGAGAACCAGCCTCCTGGATATTACACTATAAGAAACCTCACAGCCTGCTGTGAACCCTTCGCTTTACAAGGCCCTCAGTTCAACTTTAAATCATTGAAACCATTCAAGAAACCACAGGCTTGCCACATGGGAAACTGAAAATTGTGAATCAGAGACTGAAGTAACTGTAATCTGTAAAAGTGTACTATCATTATCTGTGTCCAATCTTTGTGTGTGTGTGCATGCATGAGACTGAGCACATCACGTTGTGTTAATTCAGGGTAAGCGTGTGAGACTAAATAGCCTTCCTTATTTTGAACTCACAAAAGCTTGCTTCAGAACTATTTAATTGGAATACACACTCCAAGGGTAAAAAAAGACACACCTCTTTCTGTACATTGTGTCTGTGACACAAGGTTTACAAACTGATTTACCTGCTGGGGTTCCCACAGTCTTCCAAATCCCTCCCATCATGGCAAAAATAGCCTGGGGGATGATTCTAACCCTAACCCTAGGCCCTTATAACTTTGACCCTGACATCACAACACATGCAGAGTCGCGACCCAACACATTTCCTGACTAGGGGATGATGGTGTGGGTCAGGAATGGAGGGGTAAGTTTGAAATTCTGGCCCTGCAAGCCTCATTTTATCCATTCCTAACTCAAAGATCCAGCACCAGGTCTTGCAAGTTGAGCGTCCTTAATGCTGCTGAAAGGAAGTCATCCTATTCTGGCCATCATAGGGACAGCAAGAGGCCATTCAGTCCCTCAAATCTGTTCTGTTGTTTAGATCATGGCTGATCTATATCCAGACTCTGTCTATCTGTCTTGGTTCTATAATTCTTAATACCCTGTCCTAAAAATAATCCATTAATCTCAGTTTTGAAATTTTCATTTAACCCCCAAACCTCCCCCTCATTTAACCCCCAGTCTCATCAGCTTTTAGAGGGGTGACAGGGACATCACCCTGGAAAAGCCTTGCTCTAATTTTAAGGTTATGCCCACCAACCAGTGACCATTGTCATTTCCCGGTCAGCTGTAGTATGGGGTGATCAAACCTGTCTCCACCCTGCTTCATCACTGCAGCCTGAATTTAACCGGGAGTGGGCATGGACAAGCTGGGAGACAGCTTCAGGTCCAGGAGATTTGAATTCTCATCCTTTCTATTGCTCACCGACAGTGTGGAGGGAGAAATTTTGGACAGCAAGAGATTGCCGGCTGGCACCAAGGGAATGGTAGAGGGGTTGGTGGTGGGGGCGGCGAAGGTGGGTGAAGACTGGGGTACTGGAGGCTTAAAATTTCCATGTAGGGGTCAGCACAGCACTCCTGCTATTGACCTGTTTACCTGTTTGGGCCCCTCCAGACCCTTCTTCCCCTAGTTTCCCTTCTTCCCACTCTCTTCATCTGGTGGATGTTGCCTCCCAGGCTCAGGCCATGGTTAAAATTCTAGTCAGGGCCCAATGATGTCCTCAAACCATGATCTGCATGTGGGAAGAAGGACCTCCACTTGCCAGTTTAACTGCCCACTTAATTTCCAGAAGCCCCAGGATGCAGGAGAGGCCCTTCAATGCACCTCTATGGGCTCCCATGTCTATTCCATGCTCTACTGACGGTGAATATCAAATTCATACCAATTAGCACTGTCTTTGTGTGCTTTCCTGGTGTTCAACGTGGCTGAGAATGGCCATGCTTATTTCATGTTCTATTTATTTTTGGGATGTGGGCATCGCTGGCTGGGCCAGAATTTATTGCCCATCCCTAGTTCCCTTGAGAAGGGGGTGGTGAGCTGCCTCCTTGAACGGCTGCAGTCCCTATGGTGTAGGTATACCCACAGTGCTGTTAGGGAGGGAGTTCCAGAATTTTCACCCATTGGTGATGAAAGAACATAGTTCGAAGTCAGGCTGGTATGTGACTCGGAGGGGTTGATAGTGTTCCAATGTGCCTGATGTCCTTGTCCTTCTAAATGGTCGATGATGCAGGTTTTGGAAATTCTGCTGAAGGAGCCTTGGTGAGTTGGTGCAGTGAATCCTGCAGGTAGTGAGCACTGTAACACTGAGGGCAGAGGGAATAGATGTATAAGCCAGTGGACAGGCTGCCGGGCAAATTGCTTTACCTTGCATCATGCCCGCTATCCAGCAGGGCCTTGCCAGCTGGCAATGGGAGATATTCATCCAAAGAGTTGGGGCTGGATTAAGATCTGGCAATCATTGGTGTGTGTTCAATTTGTGGAGCTCTGAATCTGCCTTGCACCAATCCAGATGCCTCACATCCCAATAACACAGTTCCTACACTTGACAGTATTAGCTCTATGTGCGATTGAGGGAGACAATCTTTACATGAGTCAGGAGAAAGGTATCAGGCAGGTAGTCAGGAAATCTCCAGGGCGCATTTCTCTCAAGAGTGTTTTCGGTGTTGGAAAACGTTGAGAGTGACGGTTCCTCTGGGGAGTGCAGCCATGCTCATGGCACTGTGAGTGGCTCAGCTGCTCATGGGGGGAGGAAAAAAAAGGGGAAGAGCAATAGTGGTAGGAGACTCAATAGTAAGGGAAACAGACAGGGGTTCTGCAGCTGTAGACGTGACTCCAGGATGGTGTGTTGCCTCCTTGGTGTCAGGGTCAAGGATGTCACTGAGCGGCTGCAGGGCATTCTAAAGGGGGAGGGCAACAGACAGAGATCGTGGTACATATTGGTACCAATGACATAGGTAGAAATGGGGATGAGGTCCTGCAAACAGAATTTAGGGAGCTAGGAAGCAAATTAAAAAACAGGACCTCAAAGGTAGTAATCTCTGGATTACTTCCAGTGCCACGCACCAGTGAGTATAGAAATAGGAGGTTAGTCCAGATGGATGTGTGACTGGAGAGATAGTGCATGAGGGAGGGCTTTAGATTTCTGGGACATTGGGACCATTTCTGGGGGCGGAGGGACCAGTACAAGGAATGGGACCAACGTCATTTTGGGGAGGTTTACTAATGCTGTTGGGGAGGGTTTAAACTAACTTGGCAGGGGGATGGGATCCTGAGAGGAGGTTCAGCAGGGGAAGATGTGCAGCCAAAATTAGGAGAGAGCGCGAGTGAGTCTGGAAGGCATAGAAGTTATAGGCCAGTTAAGGCACAACGGAGTTTGGCAAGGTTGGATGGTATTTATTTTAATGCAAGGAGTCTGACCAATAAGGCAGATAAGTTGAGGGCACAAATTAACACATGGAAGTATGAAGTCACTGCTGTCACAGAGACATGGTTGAGAGAGGGGCAGGATTGGCAGCTCAATATTCCAGGATATAGGGTCTTCAGGTGAGACAGGGGAAGAGGTAAAAGAGGAGGTGGTATTGCAATATTGAACAAGGAATCAATTACAGCAGTAAGGAGGGATGACATCTTAGGTGGCTCCTCAAATGAAGCCATATGGGTAGAACTTAAAAACAAAAAGGAGCAATCACATTGCTGGAAGTGGACTATAGGCCCCCAAACAGTCAGAGAGAAATAGAAGAGCAGATATGTAGGCAAATTTCAGAGAAGTATAATTGTGGGGGATTTCGACTTCCCCAACATTAACTGGGTTAGTCATAGTGTGATAGGTTCAGAGGGAGTGGAATTCTTTAAATGCATCCAGGAGAGCTTTTTAAGCCAGTACGTAGAAGGTCCTACAAGAGAAGGGGCAGTCCTGGACTTAATTTTAGGGAATGAAGCCGGGCAAGTGGTAGAGGTATCAGTGGGGGAACATTTTGCAGATAAAGATCATAACTCCGTTAGTTTCAAGGTTGTTATGGAAAGAGACAAGGCTGGGCCAGAAATCAGAATTCTAAATTGGGGAAAGGCTGATTTTAATAAGATCAGATATGATTTGGCCAGAGTGGACTGGGAACAGCTACTTTTAGGTAAATCTGTGTCAGAACAGTGGGACTCATTCAAGAAGGAAATAGGGAGAGTACAGGGCCAACATATTCCAGTAAAGACAAAGGGTGGGACCAACAAATCCAAGGAACCCTTGATGTCGAGGGGTACACAGGATTGGATAAAGAGAAAAAGGGAGGCTTATGGCAGGTAACGAGGGCTCAAAACAGCGGAAGCCCCTATAGGAGTATAGAATGTGTAGGGGGGAACTTAGAAAGGAAATTATGGGAGCAAAAAGGGGACATGAAAAAACATTGGCAGGTAAAATAAAGGAAAATCCATTATTTTACAAGTACATTAAGAGTAAGAGGATAACTAGGGAAACAGTAGGGCCCATTAAGGACCATAGTGGTGATTTGTGTGTGGAGCCGGAAGACGTAGGTAGGGTTCTAAATGAATACTTTGAGTTGGTGTTCACAAGTGAGAGGGACGATGTGGGTATGGAAATCAGGCAGAAGGACTGTGATATAATTAAGGAAATTAGCATTTCCGCGAAGAGCAGTGCGAAACTAGGGGATTGGGAAGCCTACAAAGACCAACAGAAGACAACTAAAAAAGAAATAAGGAGGGAGAAGATTAAATATGAGGGTAAACTAGCCAGTAATATAAAAGAAGATCGCAAGAGTTTTTAAAGATATATAAAGGGTAAGAGAGAGACAAAAGTGGACATTGGGCCGCTGGAAAATGACGCTGGAGAAGTAGTAGTGGGGAACAAAGAAATGGCGGAGGAACTGAATAGGTACTTTGCATCAGTCTTCACGGAGGAAGACACGAGTAACATCCCCAAAGTTCAAGACAGTTGGGGGGCAGAGGTGAGTATGATGGCCATTACCAAGGAGAAGGTGCTAGGAAAACTGAAAGATCTGAAGGTGGATAAATAACTGGGACCAGATGGATTACATCCCAGAGTTCTGGAGGAGATAGCTGAAGAGATAGTGGAGGCGTTAGTGGTGATCTTTCAGGAATCACTCGAGTCAGGGAGGGTCCCAGAGGACTGGAAAATCGCTAATGTAACCCCCCTGTTTAAGAAGGGAGCAAGGCAAAAGACGGGAAATTACAGGCCGATTAGCCTGACCTCGGTTGTTGGTAAGATTTTAGAGTCCATTATTAAGGATGAGATTTCAGAATACTTGGAAATGCATGGAAAAATTGAGCAAAGTCAGCATGGTTTCATCAAGGGGAGGTCATGCCTGACAAATCTGTTAGAATTCTTTGAGGAGGTAATGAGTAGGTTAGACAAAGGAGAGCCAATGGATGTTATCTACTTGGACTTCCAGAAGGCCTCTGACAAGGTGCCGCACAGGAGGCTGCTCAGTAAGATAAGAGCCCATAGTGTTAGAGGCAAGGTACTAGCGTGGATAGAAGATTGGCTGTCTGGCAGGAGGCAGAGAGTGGGGATAAAGGGGTCCTTCTTAGGATGCCGGCTGGTGACTAGTGGAGTTCAGCAGGGGTCAGTGTTGGGACCACAACTTTTCACTTTATACATTAATGATCTAGATGAAGGAACTGAGGGCATCCTGGCTAAGTTTGCAGATGATACAAAGATAGGTGGAGGGACAGGTAGTATTGAGGAGGCGGGGAGGCTGCAGAAGGATTTGGACAGGTTAGGAGAGGGGAAAAGAAGTGGCTGATGGAATACAACGTGGGGAAATGTGAGGTCATGCACTTTGGTAGGAAGAATAGAGGCATAGACTATTTTCTAAATGGGGAGAGAATTCAGAAATCTGGAGTGCAAAGGGACTTGGGAGTCCTAGTCCAGGATTCTCTTAAGGTTAACTTGCAGGTTGAGTCGGTAGTTACGAAGGCAAATGCAATGTTGGCATTTATTTCGAGAGGACTACAATACAAAAGCAGGGATGTGCTGCTAAGGCTTTATAAGGCTCTGGTCAGACCACATTTAGAATATTGTGAGCAATTTTGGGCCCCGTATCTCAGGAAGGATGTTCTGGCACTGGAGACGGTCCAGAGGAGGTTCACGAGAACGATTCCAGGAATGAAAGGCTTAACATATGAGGAACGTTTGAGGACTCTGGGTCTATACTCGATGGAGTTTAGAAGGATGAGGGAGGATCTGATTAAAACTAACAGAATACTGAAAGGTCTGGATAGAGTGGACGTGGGGAAGATGTTTCCATTAGTAGGAGAGACTAGGACCCCAGGGCACAGTCTCAGAGTAAAGGGAAGATCTTTTAGAACAGAGATGAGGAGAAACTTCTTTAGCCAGAGAGTGGTGAATCTATGGAATTCATTGCCACAGAAGGCTGTGGAGGCCAGGTCACTGAGTGTATTTAAGACGGAGATAGATAGGTTCTTGATTGGTAAGGGGATCAAAGGTTACTGGGAGAAGGCAGGAGAATGGGGTTGAGAAACCTATCAGCCATGATTGAATGGCGGAGCAGACTCGATGGGCCGAATGGCCTAATTTCTGCTCCTATGTCTTATGGTCTTATGGTCATAGAAAGGGAGGAGGCTCTAAGTGGTCTGGCAGGTTTAAAAGTATATAAGTCTCTAGGCCTGGATGAAATGTATCCCAGGCTGTTGAATGAGGCAAGGGAGGAGATAGCAGGGGTGCTGGCAATAATTTTCAATACCTCTCTGGCCACAGGAGAGATGCCAGAGGACTGGAGGACAGCCAATGTGGTTCCGTTATTGAGGAAGGGATAAACCAGAGGACTACAGGCCAGTCAGTCTAACCTCAGTGGTGGGGAAATTATTGGAAGAAATTCTGAGGGACAGAATTAATCTACACTCGGAGAGGCAGGGATTAATCAAGGACAGTCAGCAAGGTTTTGTTAAGGGAAGGTCATGTCTGACCAATTTAATTGAATTTTTCGAAAAGATGACCAGGTGTGTAGATGAGGGCAATGCATTTGACGTAGTCTAATTAGACTTCAGCAAGGCTTTTGATAAGGTTCTGCATGGAGACTGATAATGAAAGTAAGAGCCCATGGGATCCAAGACAATTTGGCAAATTGGATCCAGAATTGGCTGAGTGGCAGGAAGCAGAGGGTGATGGTCAAGGGGTGTTTTTATGACTGGATGCCTGTGTCCAGTGGGGTTCCACAGGGATCGGTGTTGGGTCCCTTGCTGTTTGTGGTATATATAAATGACTTAGACTTGAATGTAGCAGGGTTGATCAGTACATTTGAGGATCACACAAAAATTGGTGGGGTGGTAAATAGTGAGGAGTGTAGCCTTAGATTACAGGAGGATATAGATGGGCTGATCAGATAAGCTGATCAGTGGCAAATGGAATTTAATCCGGATAAGTGTGAGGTGATGCACTTGGAAAGAACAAACAAGGCACGGGAATACACGATGAATGGTAGGACCCTGGGAAGTAACGAGGATCAGAGGGACCTTGGTGTGCATGTCCACCCGTTCCCGGTCCCTTAAGGTAGCGGGACAGGTAGATAAGGTGGTTAAGAAGGCATATGGGATACTTGCCTTTATTAGTTGAGGCATAGAATATAAGAGCAGGGAGGTTATGCTGGAACTGTATAAAAGGCTGGTTAGGCCACAGCTAGAGTATTGTGTGCAGTTCTGGAACCTGTATTATAGGAAGGATGTGATTGCATTAGAGAGAGTGTGGAGGAGATTTACCAGGATGTTGCCTGGGCTGGAGAGTTTTAGTTATGAGGAGAGATTGGATAGACTGGGGTAATTTTCCCTGGAGCAGAGGAGATTGAGGGGGGACATTGTTGAGATGTATAAAATTATGAAGGGCATAGATAGGATAGAGAGGAAGAAACTTTTCCCCTTGGTGGAGGGATCAATAACCAGGGGGCATAGATTTAAGGTAAGGGGTAGGAGGTTTAGAGGGGATGTGAGGAAGAATTTTTTCATCCAGAGGGTGGTGGGAATCTGGAACTCTGTCTGAAAGGGTGGTAGAGGCAGAAACCCTCATAATATTTAAAAAGTATTTGTGTATGCACTTGTGATACCATGGCATGCAAGTCTATGGGCCTAATGCTGGAAAATGGGATTAGAATAGTTCGGTACTTGTTTGACCTGTGCCGACTCGATGGGCCGAAGGGCCTTTTTCTGCGCTGTAGACCTCTATGACTCTATGACTACTGTCTGATAATGAAACTATTACCTTTAACGTGTTGCTAAAGCTCGTGTAGTTGTTAATGTCAACCGCGTCCAGATAGGTATTGATATCTTCACTTGAGTCTTCACCTAAAGTTAAAAGACAATTTCATTAAAATCTCATTCACACATCAACTGGATTGCACTCATGAACCCTGTTCAGCCCTTCAACTCAATAAAGTTAGTCAAACACGATTTGTCTTCAACAAATCCATCCAGACTTTCATTTATATTTATCAGGCCAGACTTCTCCAAATGCCAATTCATTTTGTCCCAGATTATCGCCTCCAAATTTTTCTGCAACTCTGCCATTTGGTTGACTGGTTTGCAATTGCTGTCTTTCCGTCTCATCCCTTTTTATAAACAAGGATGTAACATTTGCAGTCCTCCAATTCTCCACCCTTGTATTTAAGGCAGATTGGGTGGGCGCAGGCTCTGCTAATTCCTTGCCTCAGTAACATGGGGTGCATTCAATCCGGACCAGGCGACTTTTCTACTTTGAGAACTGCTGACCTTTGAAATGCATCCTATTTATCTATTTCTACCCTGTCCAGTATTACTACTGTCTCCTCCTCTACTGCTACAATGGTGGCATCCTCGTCCTTATTGAAGACAGATACAAAGTATTCATTTAGTACCTCAACCATACCCTCTGCCTCCGCATGAAGAGTTACTTTTCAGTCCTTATTTGGATGAACCCTTCCGTTGACCACCTTATTACTATTTATGTGTTTGTATATGTGTTCCCTTTTGTGTTAGCCTTTATTCTATTCTCATACTCTCACTACCCCACTTATTCCCTGTTTTAGATCACTCTTGTACTTTCAAGTTCTCTGCTGCATTATGGCATAAACCTCCTTTTCCTGTCTCATTTTAACCGCTATTGATATCTAGGAAACTCTAGTTTTCAATGCCCTTCCTTTCTCCGTTGCGATGGGCTATTAGACTCCTTTCTCTGTGGTCAGATTCCATGGGTTGAATTTTTGCAGCCCCTCCCCAAAGGTGAGAATGAGGCTGGAGACCGAGGTGGGTGTTGGTTGGGTCCAAAAGTACTGATGCTGAGCATGTGTCTGTTGCAGGATGCTGTTCCCGGGGCTGGTCATTTCGGAGGAGGAAAGATCAGGGCCAAGGAAGGCCACCCCTCCTCTCTCCTGCAAGGCAGGCAGGCTCACAAAGAGAAAAGCAAAATAATGCAGATGCTGGAAATCTGAAATAAAGATTTCAGACTTCCAGAGCCTTGTTAAAGGTGGCTTTAGGAAGTTGACTGGGATTTTCCGACCAGCATCCAATTTATCAACACAACGGTGTGAGAGGGGGGTCAGGGGCAGATCAACTGCCTAGAGGTGGGTGCCCAGCAGCAGGGGCAAGATGCCAACACTTTTGGCAGGCCTACAGAGCCTCCCCACTCTGAGCCGGGGTACAACCAAAGGCCGCCCTCTAGAAGGGTTCTCATCCCCCCCAACCCCTCCCACGTCTCTGACTGCCTTTTCTGCTTTTCTTAAATTAAAGTTTTTTTAAGAAGTAGCTGACAGAGCAGCTTCCATGCTGAAGCACCTCTCAGTCAGGAAGAAAAGTCACACTGGACTTGAAACGTTAACTCTTGTTTCTCTCTCCATAGATGCTGTCAGGCCGGATGAGTTCTTCCGGCACTCGTTTTCTGTTTTTTTATTTCACCTCTTGGTTACTTAACTTACCTGCAGTTGGGTTCTTCATTGAAGTTGGAGAGCCTCTGACTGGCCCTCTAGCTTTGAGAGCTTAGGGAAGTTTCATCACACGAACTGTCCCCACGCTTCAGCCGTTAGTTGGCCGACATGTCCATCCTTGTGATGTACTGACTTCCTACGCCAATTGGAAAGCCAAAAGGCTCATTGCACAATTGGATGATGTTCAGCCAAACAGCCTTTTTCTTTCCTATTTTCAATGCTTTTATGTCTGGTAAAGAGGAATGTTCAAAGAAAACGCCAAAAAAAAAATATTATATCCCGAGGATTTTCCTCCAGGGTTACTCACAGCAGTGTCCTGGAGATTGAGTCTCAATCCCTGGAGACTCCAGACCAATCCTGAAGGGTTGCCAGCCCAGACAGGGAAGCCACCTTCATGCCAATAAAGGTTTACCCACTTGAGAATCTCAATGTTAATCAATGCTCCCCCCCAACAACTCCCTTGCCACCGGCCTCCAAACACCCCCACCCCCTCCACCCCTCCCCTCTGGAGGCAGGTTTCTGATTCAAAACCAAACCCAGTTCCTGTCTTGCCCCCTGTGGAAAAAAAAAATCAGCCCTATCGTTCCATTTGATCCTCTCCAGAAGCCGATACCTTTCCTTGGTCAAGGTTTGGGGTTCTTTAACTAGGCCCCAATCAGACGCACGCCAGCTCACAGATGGCTGCTCTGCTGAAGCCTAAGGCCATAAAGGTCCCAGAAGCTCAAGCATTTTCCTCAAAACAAGATCCCTTTGACGTATAAAGGAAGACAGGCTTGCATCTTCATCGTGCGTTTCATAACCTCAGAGCATTCCAAAATGCTTTCCAGCCAATGAGGTACTTTTAAAGTGTCGTCATTGCTGTCATGTAGGAAATGGTGAGTGGGAAACAGCTCCACAGGAATTTAGAGGGGAGCTAAACAGAATGCAACATCCCCATCCATTTTATCCTCCAACCTAGGCCAATCCCGCTTTCCTGTTCACTCCCCAGAACCTTCATATTCTTTTTCAAACAGCTATCAAATGCTCTCAGGGACCATACTTTCATATTTAAAAGGCTTGCGCTTCTGTACACGTAAGATAGCATATCCTGTACTAGGTCATTTCAAACTCTAGCTCAGTCAATACACCAAGGTTTAATTTGCTCCATTTAGCCCTTTCTCCTGGATCTTTTGTGCGCAGCGTCACAGCGCAGTTTGCAAGGGCTCGGCTTAAACGTACTTACCTGGGACTAGATTGCAGATCATAGCGATCAGTGCAAGAACCGTTTGGAGTTTGTGGTCCATTGTCTGTTTGCTTCAGCTCTGCTCAGTTTAACCTGCCCCTGAGGCTTGGGTTTATATAGCACATTTGAAAGGCGGTGAGGGCCAGCAGCGTTTGCATTTTGTGAAGAGACTGTTAATCATTAAACACGTTAAGAGGCCTCCTGGTCAATTTGATTGTTTGATGCAGGAATGTGCATTCTGAACTCAGTGAGAACTCTCAGCTGATCCTTATTTTCAAGCGTGAGGTTTTCATCTCTGAATGATCACATGGTCACACAAAAAACTCATTCTGAAATATATGGGTAGCTGCAATCCTTTTATTAACCACGAAATCATGTAGGACAAAGGCCTGTAGTGGAGGAGAACACTAGAGAAGAGTAAACAAGGAGGAATTGTAAACTAGGAAACAGTTTTTAAGTGCAACCATCTTGGGTTCTAAGAGTATTGGAAAGAAAGTTTCAGGGAAGAAAGAAATTTATATAGCACCTTTCACAACCTTGGGACGTCAGCAATGAGCTTTTCAACCAATGACTTTGAAGTGCAGTCACCATTGTAATGTAAACAATGCAGCAATGAGTTCTGCACTGCAATTTTCCACAAACAACAATGTGACAAGAGGTGAAACCCTGCAAATTCATCTGTCCATGACAGTATTGGTAGGAGAGACAACCATATAGCCCTTGTGGAGACTTCACAGTGAGGATGATCTCTCTTTGGGTTTTGGAAATGCAATCTTTCCTACATGTACTAAATGGGCCAAGTGCTGGTAAATGGGATTAGGTAGGTAGGTCAGGTGTTTCTCACGTGGCCGTGCAGACTCGATGGGCCAAAGGGCCTCTTCTGCACTGTGATTCTGTAACTCTGCGATACTATGTGGCTTGCTATCGTCACATGACTCTGCCATGAGGCATGCTGACTGTAGGCTGCTATTTCTCTTCAGTTCAATAAAGCCTCTCACTGAAAACATACTGAAGAAGTACAGCAGTCCTCATGCATGAAAGATGGTGTCAGACGTGAAGAAGAAATAGATTTTTGAAACCTGGAAATTGTGCAGAGAAGACACAGCTCAGAAAGGCACATGGAAAAGTTCAAATCTGAAAAAAGAAGCTGTGTTAAAAGGAGTTCAGAAAAAGTACTGAGCTGCAGAAAAAGAATAAAGGAAATGCAGACAAAGATTGCAAGTAAATTACTGAGTGAGTAAAATGGCTACAGTAAATTTTCCACTCCTATCTCCAGTCAAATTGAAAAGTGATGCCTGGCAAAACTGTAAGTTTTTCCTCTTACAATAACAAAACTATGGAATTGCAACAGACTTAATTAACAAGACTGAACCAATAGGAGTGACCACACTTTTAACACTGCTGGGGAGGGACTGCTACAAAGTGTATACCACTCTAAATCTAGCTGATGAGCAAAGAAAACAGACAACAGAGATTTTGGACACCTTGAGCACACATTTTGAACCCTGAGTGAATGTTATGCATTCAACATTAGAGTTCAGGATGAAAACAAGACCATTGAACAGTATGTGACTGCAGTAATGCAGCTGGCATAATCATGTGTGAATTTGGACAGTTAAAAGAGGAGCTGATTAAAGATAAAATAACCTTAGGTGTGCGAGACCTCCCAGTGAGAGCAGGTCTACTGAAAGATGAGAAACCGATGCCAAAGAAAACAATAGACGTGTTGAAATGCGGAAGTTGTGAAACGTCAACTAGAGTATATGTATGGCAAAGCAGACCAGGAGATGCATTATACTGAGAGACATTCCAGGCCAAAAGAACAGAGCAATTGCGGACAAAGGGCATGATGCAAATACTGCGGAGGACAGTACACAAAGGAAAAGAAGGATTGCCCAGCATGGGGAAACCAGTCTTTTAACTGCAAGAAACAGTATCATTTTGCACACAAGTGTTTGGTTAGAAAGAAGCAAAACAAGCCTATACAGGTGGCCATTGGAGAGATATCAGCAGAAGAGTCTGATGAAGAACTATACATGATGCAAGAGGTTGGTTCCATCAAATCTACAGGCGATGAATGGTTTATGGCTGTTACAATGATGACCACAGAGGGAGAGTGTCAAGCGAACAAGAAGTGTCAGATAGACACTGGTGTGCCATGCAACATAATGACCTTCACAGACCTGTGTGAAGTGGCTCAGCATGGCAATCCAAAAAATGAAGCCCTCTAAAATAAGTTTGAGGCTGTATGATGGCATGAAACTCATACCGAGAGGACAAATTAATCTGAGAGCCCAAAGCAATGGCAAGAAGGAAGATCCAGAGTTCCAAATCATAGATGGGACACAACGGCCACTCATCTCAGCTGAAGTAAGTCTAAAGCTTGGTATGGTAACCCTGAACATGCTAACAGAAGTTTACAACATGCCACAGCACACAAAACCATTGACGGCAGAACAGATCCTAAAGCATTTAAGGGTTGGGATATCTACCAGGAGGATATCATCTAGAAATAGATGACAGTGTACGACCAATTCAGTATCTCTCGAGAAGAGTTCCAGCTGCCCTTAAGTCAAACCTAAAAGACAAGATAGAAGAGCTGGAAAAGAAGGGAGTAATCCGAAAGTGACAACTCCTAGCAGCCTGGTAGCAGTGAAACAGCCTGCAAAGCTGTGAGTGTGCATAGATCCAAAGGATCAAAATAAAGCGCAGAAGAGATCTCACTACCTCTTGTCAAACATCGAAAGAATTTTGCTGCAACTTGCCAAGGCAAAGATATTCACTGCACAAGATGTGAAGGATGGTTACTGGCAAGTGAAGCTGGATGAAATCAGCAGTTTCCTAACTACATCCTGGACGCCGTTTGGGAGATACAGATGGATGTACATGCCATAATGCATTTCCACAGCTCCAGAAGATTATCAACGCAGACAGCATGAGATAGTCAGTGATCTTCCCTGAGTGGAAGCCATAGTGGATGACCTGCTAGTCTATGGATGCAGAGACACAATGGAAGAAGCCATAGCTGACCATGATCAGAATTTAATGAGACTGCTAGAGAGAGAAAGAGAGATCATCAGGTGAACCTAAAACTGAATAAGAAAAAAATTGCAACTGAAGATGCCTGAAATCAAGTACATAGGTCATGTATAGATGGCAAAAGGTTATTGCCCGTATCCTGACAAAGTGAGAGTTGTAGCAGTGATGCAATGAATGACAGACATGAAAGCAGTGCAACAATTTGTTGGGTTCATGAACTATTTAGCAAAATGTTTGCCTAATTTGTCAGCACAGTATGAACCATTACACAAGCTCACTGCCAAGGAGGTGCTATGGTATTGGGGCACAGAACAAGAAGCAGCATTCACTAAAAGCAAACAACTAGTGATGACAATGCTATGCTGGAGAATTATGATGTCAATGAAGAAGTCATGTTGCAGTGTGGTGCCAGCGATATGGGTCTGGGAGCAACTCTGATGTAGCAAGGACAACCGGGCACATTTGCATCCAGAGCATTAATGCAAACTTAATGATGCTACGCTCAGATTGAGAGAGTGCCTGGCTATTGTTTGTGCTTGTGAAAATTTTCTTCTGTACCTATTTAGGAAAGACAAAATAACAGTGGTGTCTGACCACAAGCCCCCTCCAAAGCAATTTTGCAAGCCATTACTATTCAGTCTAAAGTGTCTGTAAAGAATGTTACTTTGTTTACAGAGATATCAACTGGACATGAGTACAAGCAAGGGAAACAGATGTACATCGCTGACATGATGTTGAGAGCAGGACTCCTCATGAAGAAAGTTGAGGATGCTACAACATCCAGATTTAACATGAAGCAGCAGCTAGGCATGCTCTGGAAGTCACCTGGAAGCAGATGGATCTGACAGACAAGCGCCTTGCTCAGATCAAGCGGACTACCCAAACAAGATACAACTCTACAAGTGTTAGAAGAAGTAGTGATGAAAGGATGGCCTGAGAGCATCAGGGACATACCTGTGGTCACAAGGGCATATTGGGCATACAGAGATGAATGGACATTCCAAGATGGCATCTTTTACAAAGGAAATAGAGTCGTCATCCCTAAGAAGATGCGAGGAGAGATGCTGAAGCGCAAGCCATCAAGGGATTGAATTGACTCTGAGAAAGGCAAGAGACGTGCTCTACTGGCCAAACATGAACAATGAAATTAAAGGCCACATTGGCCAGTGTGGTGCTTGTAACAAGTACCAAGTTAAACAAGGTAGAGAGCCGTTGATGATACATGATATCCCAGACAGACTATGGATGAAGCTGGGATTAGATCTCTTCACTATAGCAGGAACAGCTTATCTTGTCACTGTAGATGACTATTCTGGCTACTGGGAGTTAGACCAGCCAATTTCAACAACAACAGGAGAAATAGTTGAATGTCTGAGGGCACACTTCAGTCGATATGGTATTCCAGACATTGTGATGAGTGACAATGGCCCTCAGTTCACAAATGATGAATTCAGCTGCTTCACAAAAGATTGGGAAATTCAGCACCACACATCGTCTCCGCACTATCCCCAGTCGAATGGAAAGACTGAGATGGCAGTGAAAATCGCCAAAGGGCTCGTCAAGAAATCAAGCAAATCTAGCACTGACGAATACAAGTGGAGGAACACACCAACTGAAGGCATGGAAAGTAGTCCCTTCCAGCTGGCCAGAGACTAATTTCATGCTGCATGCAAACTGCCCTTCCATTAGCAAAAAAGATAATGAAACCAGAAGTAGTAACATGCGTGAGTGAAAAGATCAAGGTGAAATGTCAGAAAGGCAAGTTTAATTTTGACAAGACTGCCAAAGCATTGCCAGAGCTGAGCATTGGAGAGCCAGTCAGGGTGCAAACCTTCAATGCTCTCAACAGGAGTCAGCCCATATGGAAACTTGGGAAAATGCATTGATAAATTGTCACATCAATCATACGCAGTGGAAGTAAATGACCAAATAAAATGCCACAACTGCAGGCATATCTGAACAATTAACAAAGCTGTTCCTTCACAGCAATCAACCGGTCAGGGAGAAGGGTCTCATCAGGTGCACTGAGTACAGAACTACCGTCAATCACAGAGGCCCAGAAGTCCCCAACAACCACAATGTAACAACAATAGTTCCCAAGGCAACAAGTGCCATGGGAACAACACTCTCTAGATAAGGAACATCATCCAGATGAACAGCCAATGTCAATGCACATGCGTTCCATTAAGAGACCTGCATAATTTAAAGACTATGTGTGCAATGCATATGTGGAATCTAACTAGTAGAACAAACTGGTTTTAGTGCATGAGAACAATGGGTGTTTTGTGGGTAACTTGGGTAACTCACAGTCACACAGGATCATGCATGCAAATGTGTATTTTGTTCACTAGGAAAAAGGGGATGTTTGTATCTTTTGTTCGATATGAAAAGGGTAATGGTTGGGTTTGGAAATCCAATCTTTACTAAGTGTACTACCTGGCTTGCCATAGTCATGTGACTATGCCATGAGGCAAGCTGACTGTAGGTTGCTATTTCTCTTCAGTTTAATAAAGCCTCTCACTGAGAATGCACTGAAGAAGTACAGTTGTCCTTATACATGAAACAATCTCCATCGTGTTGTGTGGCACTACCACTGTGGTCAATTGGATAGATTTCATACAGATGTAGCAAAACTAAGATTCTATGAGGCACTGTGGGCCATCAGCAGCAGCAGAATTGTAGAGAACCACAATTTGTAACCTCATGGCCCAACATATCCCCCACTCTACCATTACCATCAAGCCAGGGGATCAACCCTGGTTCAATGAGGAGTGCAGGAGGGCATGCCAGGAGCAGCACCAGGCATTCCTAAAAATGAGGTGTCAACCTGGTGAAGCTATAACACAGGATTACTTGCATGCCAAACAGAAAAAGCAGCAAGTGATAGACAGAGTTAACTGATCCCACAACCAATGGCTCAGATCTAAGCTCTGCAGACCTATCACACCCAGTTGTGAATGGTGGTGAAGAATTAAACAACTCACTGGAGGAGGAGGCTTCACAAATATCCCCATCCTCAATGATGGGACAGCCGAGCACATCAGTGCAAAAGACAAGGCTGAAGCGTTTACAACAATCTTCAGCCAGAAAGTGACAAGTGGATGATCCATCTCAGCCTTCTCCAGAGGTCCCCAGCATCAGAGATGCCAGACTTCAGCCAATTCAATTCACTCCACATGATATCAAGAAATGGCTGAAGGCACTGGATATGGCAAAGGCTTAGGGTCTGAACAACATTCTGGCTGTAGTCCTGACGTTTTGAGCTCCACGCCTTGCTGCACCCATAGCCAAGCTGTGTCATTACAGCTACAACACTAACATCTACCCACCCCCAATGTGGAAAGTTTCTTAGTTATAAGCTATTCACAAGATGCAGGACAAATCCAATCTGACGATTTACCTCTACGCTTGATTATGAGCAAGATGTTGGAAGGGTTTGACAACAGTGCGATCAAGCAGCACCTGTTCAACAATAACCTGTTCACTGATGCCCAGTTTGGGTTCCGCCAGGGTCACTCAGCCCCTGACCTCATTACAGCCTTGGTCCAAACATGGACAAAAGAGATGAACTCTGGAGGTGAGGTGAGAGTGACTGCTCTTGACATCAAGGCTGCATTTGACCGAGTGTGGCATCAAGGAGCCCCAGCAAAACTGTCGTCAATGGGAATCAGGGGGAAAACTCTCTGCTGGTTGGAGTCATACCTAGCACAAAGGAAGATGGTTGTGGTTGTTGGATGTCAATCACCTCAGTTCCAGGACATCACTGCAGGAGTTCCTCAGAGTAGTGTCCAAGGCTCAGTTGCTTCATCAATGACCTTCCTTCCAATATAAGGTCAGAATTGGGGATGTTCATTGAGGGTTGCACAATGTTCAGTACCATTTGTAATTCCTCAGATACTGAAGCAGTCCGCATCCATATGTAGCAATACCTTGACAACATTAAGGCTTGGGCTGATAAGTGGCAAGTAACATTCACACCACATAAGTGCCAGGCAATAACCATCTCCAGAAGGAGAGAATCTAACCACCTACCTTTGTCATTCAACAGCATTACCATCGCTGAGTCCCCCACCATCAACATCCTTGGGGTTACTGTTGATCAGAAACTTAATTGGACCAAACATATAAAAACTTCAGTTACAAGAGCAGGTCAGAGGCTGGGAATTCTATGGTGATTAATTTTCCCTCTGGCTTCCCAAAGCCTGTCCACCATCTGCAAGGCACAAGTCAGGAGTGTGATGGAATACTCTCTACTTGCCTGGATGAGTGCAGCTCCAACAACACTGAAGAATCTTGACATCAGTCAGCACAAAGCAGCCTGCTGGTCAGCATCACATCCACCACCTTAAACTTTCACTCCCTCCACCACTGCTCACAGTAGCATTAGTGTGTACCATCTGCAAGCTACACTGCAGAAACTCAATAAGGCTTTTTCAACAGCACCTTCCAAACCCACAACCACTACCACCCAGAAAGACAAGGACAGCAGATACAAGGGAACACCACCACCTGCAAGTGCCCCTCCAAGTCACACACCATCCTGACTTGGAGAAATATATCGCCATTCCTTCACTGTCACTGGGTCAAAATTCTGGAACTGCCTTCCTAACAGCACTGTGGGTGTACCCACGCCACATGAGCTGCAGTAGTTCAAGAAGGCAGCTCACCACCATCTTCTCAAGGGCAATTAGGGATAGGCACCAAGTGCCCAGAAGGAGCACAATTCTAAAAAGAACCATTGGCGATGGTGCAGGTACAATTCATAAGGATGATACTGGAACTTTGAGGTTATGACTATCAGGAGAAAGTGAACAGCTTGGGATTCTTTTCTCCATAAAAGAGAAGGCTGAGGGAAGACCAAATAAAGGTGTTTAACATTTTGAAAATCTTTGATAGGTTTGACACAGAGGAGATTTTCCAATCGTAGGGGAGGTGAAAACTAAGGGCCATAAATAAAAGATGGTCGCTAATATATCAATTAGGGAATTCAGGAGAAACTTCTTTATCTAGAGAGTGGTTAGAATGTGGAACTCACTACTACAGAGAGTAGTTGAGACAAATAGCATTGATGCTTTTAAGGGGAAGCTGGATAAACACATGATGAAGGGGAAATTAATGGAAGGACTGGCTGATCAGGTTGGAAGAAGAGGGATGGGAGGAGGCTCATGTGGAGTATAAACACCAACATGGACCGGTTGGGCTGAATGGCCTGTTTCTGTGCCATAGATACACAGCAAATGGACAGCCCAATATCACAGCGTCTCTCGCACCAATGGCTTTCTAGGATTAGCTATGATCATATTGGATGGAAGAGCAGGTTTGATGGGCTGCATGGCCTCTCCTGCTCCAATCTCTTGTGTCCTTGCATTTCTGTTTTCACAGAACAATAAGCTGCATTGCAGACCATGATCATAATCGATAATAAAAGAATTGAATTCCCACTAAATAAAAAGGAATTAAACCTATTCAGTCACCTTGAAGCAGTGGCATGGGCCAGGAGCCTTTTTTTTAGTTGTATGTAATTTGTGCAGTCATGATTTCTGAAGCCACTTATCAATGTTCTTTGGCATGGGTATGAATGGTCGGGCAGAATAATATTGTGATAATGAGTGGGCCGAGGGGCTCTCAGATAGACACAAGAGATCCAATGGCACTATTCCAAAGAAGATCAGCAGAGTTCCACCTGATGTCCTGACCAATAACTATCCTTCAACCAACGTCAAAAATTCAGATCACTGTTTCATTGCGACCTGTCAGATCTTGTCGTGTTCAATAGACGGCCATGTTTGCTGTTATGACACTGTTACACTCCTAAAATACTTCATTGGCCTGTAAAATGCTCTGGCACATCCTGAGGTCATAGAAGGGACTATATAAATCTTTCTTTTAGGTCATGGATTACCTGTGTCCCAATTCTGAGATGATGCCAGATATGGGGAACAATCGTCACGAAGAAAGACATGAGATATTACAACTGTTTTCACCAGAGCAGAGAAGGTTAAAGAGATTTAATAGAGGTTTATAAAATCACAGAGTTCTTTGTCAGAGCAATTGAAGAAAGACCATTCCCTCAGGTTGCTGAGTTTGTGAAAGGTCATCAATTTAAAATTGCCACGAGGAGAATGAGGAGAGAGATTAGGAGGAATTTCTTTACACAGGGGTTGCTGCATCTTAGAATATTTTGTGACTAAGTGTGTGAGGCAGAGGGAGGTACAGGATTACAGGGAGAGTGGAGTTCGTTCTGGATTGCTCCAGTAAAAAGATTGTAAGGAAACGGTTAACCGAACTGATTTTAGAAGTACTAAATGTAATGCTGTTCATAATGTGGCAATGTTAGCTTTTTAGCATTGGTTTGTTTAGACGGGACTGTGATTCCATTGTGAAGTGGCGATCATCCAACATTTGAACTGAAACTGGAAGATTTTAGTATGATGTAACCACTTGTTCAATAAGAGGAGTTAATTGACAACTGTGTATTGGTTCCTTTCAGGTAGCTACAATTACTTAAAAAGGGGGAAAGGGATAACAGTTTGTCCTGTGAAAGAAAACCTTGCAGATAAATATTCTCTTTGCGTTGGGGGAGTTAAGCTGGTTCTGATTGGTATAGAATCAAAGGCAGATTTATCATCAATACTTTCGCACGGTGGAACAGGCAATTCTACAGAACAAAAGGGAAATATGCAAGGTGACAAAGTGAGTTATAGTCATCAGGTTAGCTTGGCTGATAAAAGGCTCTTTTGCATTAAGGAAATCAGTTTAGCAACCAAAATTATTGATGATGCACAGGTTCGATTAAATTCTCCTGGTACTAGGTCATATACCGCCTGTAAATCACAAGTCCCACTCCAGGTCTTGAGCACAATAATCTAGGGTGACCTCCAGCGAAGTATTGAAGGAGTGCCGCACTGTCAGAGGTGCCTTCATTTGGATGAGACATTAAACCAAGGCCTCGTTTGCCCTCTCCAGTGGCCATAAAAGATTGTGTGGCACATTTCAAAGAAGAGCAGTAGTCATATCCTGGCCAATGTTTATTGCTCAATCAACATTGCAAAAAAGGATTATCTGGTCATTATCATATTGCTGTTTGAGGGAGTTTGGTTTGTGCAAATTGGCTGCTATGTTTCCTTTTTACAACAGGGACTACACTTCAACAGTACTTCATTGGCTCCAAAGACCTTTCTTCGTCTCTTCCCTTCCCTTCCCTCCCTCCCCTGAGAAATTGGAAGGCAAGTTCTTACATCTTCACCCATGTCAGCCAATATGTGCTACTGAAACGACTACACTTCAAAATAACATCAGTAGCTGTAAAGCACTTTGGGAATCCTGAGGTTGTAAATGGCACTATATTAATGCAAGTCTTTCTTTTTTCGATTGGACACAGATGTAAAGCTGTGGCCAAGACATGATCAGGTCTAGGTAACTTACCGTAGATGGACATTTTGTTAAGGAACCTGTAACTCAGGAACCTGTATAGATTGGACTGAGCTCAGAACTGAGGTGTAGGTGTAAATACCTAAGTATGAGTGTGTACCTAAACACAGCTGCATAAACTGTATAGGAAATACATTTATGAATCTTGATTTTAATATTTGCTGAACCTTATTGATTTGAAGGAATGGATCGAACATAAATAAAATCCATCCTCAAATGGACACAATAGGCCAAATGGCCACTTTCTATCCTGTAAATTGAATAAATTTGTTCAAAATCATAAAAGATCTTGATAGTTTCTCCTTTTTTTACTCTATCTACACTAGCAGGAGACTCTGTAACCAGAGATTTAAGGTAATTGGTAAAAATTCCCAGAGGGGGAATGAGCAGACTATTTTATACACTTCAAGTTTTTATGACCCGGACTGCCTGAAAGGATGGTGCAGACATGTTCATTAGTAACTTTCAAAAGACGATTGGATAAATACTTTAAGGGAATAAAATTACAAGGAAAGAGGTGGGTTTTTTTTCCCGTTTTTTGATGGGATGTGGGCATCGCAGGTAAGGCCAGTATTTGCCGCCCCATCCCTAATTTCCCTTGAGCTGAGTGCCTAACTAGGCCATTTCAGAGGGCAGCTAAGAGTCAACCACATTGGTTAACACTTTCAAAGAGCCAGCACAGGTGAGATGGGTCGAATGGCCTTTTGTGCTGTATGATTTTATGAACCTGTGACCTTTTGAACCTTTACACATCTGCTTTAATGCTTCCAATACAATAAGCTCCATGGTCACTGTATCACGGGACTATCAAGGGTCAACCGGTGAACTGGATTAATTCTTTTCTCATCTAGGAGTTTTTATGTTTCCTGCTAATGTATTCAAAATTGATTAACCTTTGGGTGAAAGTACTCACTTTTTTCTTTCCACTCAGGTCGCTAATGTGGGCTGACATAGGGGCATGAACCATCTCCACAGTCACCAATTAACTTGAATCAACTCCAACTGCTACTCAGAGACATTTAAAGCTGCTTTTGCTCAGGGTCTGGACAACATCCCCATAAAGGGGAGAGAATTAAAGAAGGAATTAATTCATGGTGCAAGTCAATTAAATTAAAACTTGTCTTAATGCGCAGCGCTCACAGTAAAACTTCAACTTACAGCGAAAAAAAACAATCGGCAGTTTCTAGCGGAGCCAAGCATCCCAGTTTGCTGGCAACTTCTCAAGTGGTCCCAAGGAATTTGTAAACTGGTTTGTTTTTCAGTATGAACGACAAACTAAACGTCTCTCTGGGACCACCTTCGATTCCATCGCTGTGCTAAAATAAAAACCATTGCGCACTGCTACCCCAACGAGGACCTCAACTGGATTCTGGAAATGTCTTCACTGTTGCTGAAGTTGAATCGATTTGACAAAGGCTTCAGTGGCGGGGGGGGTGGGGGGGGTTCCAACCTCAGTTGGGTCCTTCCATTTTCGCTGTTTTACACCTTGATTATTTTGGGCAAAATACGAGCTCTCAGATGTTGACTGAGTTTTTTGGAAAACAGAAGGATTGCTATTAGACCACATTTGGTTAATTCGGCAATCACATCACCTTATTGGCTGAAAGTCTATCTCTTTATTTAACATGGAGCACTGCCTCAAGACACGGAGGTGGACAATCTCAGAAATGACCATTACTTTGACCGAAGAGAATTTCAGATAGCAGCACACAGCAATAATGGATACACAAATTCATGAAAAAACATAGGACACACATCAGTACCTATTGGTTTATACTGCTACAGACACTCTAGGTCCACGTCACCTGGTTTATTGTTGCAACTGGGTAAGGGAGCATTCTGCAGCCCACTGCAGTTAAACAGGGAGGTGGCAGGAGGATGTGTACTGCGGGCTGGAGGGAAACTACATGCAGGTCACGACTTGACGTTTGCAAATTGGGACTGCACAGGTATAAAATCCAGCGTGATGATGTCAGGTTGCAAATGTGGCATCAACACTCTGGTTTTCCCAGAATAAGGTGGGGGGTTGTGGGGTGGGTTCTGAAATAAAGCAGCCTGCCCGGCATTTTGAAAAAAAATCACGAATGGACAATTGAGCTTGTTAACAAGCCAACTGACCCGAATATTACGCTGCCATGTGATTGGCTTGGGCAGGTGAGAATGGGGAGTCCGCTTTTTCACCACCTGGTGAAGACTGCATTACCCTCCCCCTCCTCCATTTGAAGATTCCCAGCAACTACCCCATGTTTCCTGTATGAGAAAGTGAGAAGGTAAAGGGGGGGTTTTGTTGTGTTGTGTGCATCGTGGGCAAAACTCATCCCCCCTTGCGTGATACCCTTCCCTTTGTGCCCCCTTGCCTGGCCTCCAAAACCTGCCCCTCCCCACCCCAATCCCCTTGCCCTAGGTTGTCTGATCCGTCCCTGCCCAAAAAATCCCAGACTCACCTGAGTCCGAGTCCTCTGGCACCCATTGACCCCTTCACCGTAGGGCCTGCAGTCCCAGCAGTGCCCGCCACTGAATACTGGTGCCAGGGTGGCCAACTCATGGGGAATAAATGAAGGGACATTTTGGCATGGGAAGGGTAGGGGGGGAAGGATACTGGCAAACCTGTGAGGGGAGGAGGGGGCCTGAATCTATGAGAGTGGGCCCTTGGGGGGGCGGTGCGAACGGTGCGCAGCACTGTCAAGTACTTCAGAGCGAGCGAGATGGGGGGAGGCTGACAGCCACGAACATGGATTCTGATTCTGTCTGTTCACAAACTGTCCCCCCCCCACCCCGGTCACCCCCCAAACCCAAACCACATTAACTGGCGCATGCGCAGGAACAAGTCTCCAGCAAAGGAAGACATCCCAGGCAAAACATGTCCCGGGAAGGCCTGACCTGGGACGTGGGATGAAAGGTCATAATAGGGGACAGTCCCAGAAAATCCTGGAAAGGTTGGCACTGCTGGGATGGCTAGAGATCTGACTGGCTGGCAGCTCTTGAGGGCAGGACTTCCTACCAGAGGAAGCTGCATCGTCTGTGTCTTATCATTGCCGGGCATCCATTTCCTTCAGCCGGTAAATCTGTGGCTGACTTTTGCAGGGGGTGGGCAATTTACCCTGCCCCTGTCAAATTTAACCTCATATTTCCGACATTAACCTGAGTTCTTTGAGCAGTTCCAGGATTTAGATATTTCAGGCAGGATAGAGAGGGATGTAGAAGAGGTGGAGGGGTTGCACTGCTGGTTAAGGGGAATATCACAGCTGTACCACAGGAGGACACCTCGGTGGGCTCATGCAGTGAGGCAATATGGGTAGAGCTCCGGAATAGGAAGGGTGCAGTCACAATGTTGGGGGTTTACTCCCAATTGCCGACAAGAGATTGAGCAACAGTTATGTAGGCAGATTTTGGAAAGATGTAAAAGCAATAGGGTTGTTGTGGTTGGTGATTTTAACTTTCCCTATATTGACTGGGAATCACTTAGTGCTAGGGGTTTTGGATGGTGCAGAATTTGTAAGGTGCATCCAGGAGGGCTTCCTGAGACAATATGTAGATAGTCCAACTAGGGAAGGGGCAATACTGGACCTGGTATTAGGGAATGAACCCGGCCAGTTGGTTGAAGTTTCAGTAGGGGAGCATTTCGGGAAAAGTGACCATAATTCATTAAGCTTCAAGGTACTGGTGGATAAGTATAACAGGAGTCCTTTGGTTAAGGTGCTTAATTGGGGGAAGGCTAATTATAACAATATTAGGCAGGAACTGAGGAATCTAGACTGGAGGTGGATGTTTGAGGGCAAATCAACAACTGACATGTGGGGGGCTTTCAAATGTCAGTTGATAAGAATTCAGGACCAGCATGTTCCTGCTAGGATGAAGGATAAGCATGGCAAGTTTCAGGAACCTTGGATAACGAAGGATAATGTGAGATTAGTCAAAAAGAAAAGGGAAGCATTTGTAAGGGCTAGAAGGCTGGGAACAGATGAAGCCCATGGAGAATACAAAGAAAGTAGGAAGAAGCTTAAGCAAGGAGTCAGGAGGGCTAAAAGGGGTCATGAAAAGTCTCTGGCAACCAGGATTAAGGAAAATCCCAAGGCCTTTTATACATATGTAAAAAGCAAGAGGGTAGCCAGGGAAAAGGGTAGGCCCACTCAGGGACAGAGGTGGGAATCTGTGTGTGGAGCCAGAAGAAATGAGAGAGATACTAAATGAGTACTTCTCATCAGTATTCACCAAAGAGAAGGACTTAGCAGTCGATTTGTCTAGGGAAGAGTGTGTAGATAGCCTGGATCATGTTGAGATCAAAAAAGAAGAGGTGTTAGGCGTCTTGAAGAATATTAAGGTGGATAAGTCCCCAGGATCTACCCCAGAGTACTGAGGGAGGCAAGGGAGGAGATTGCTGGGGCCTTGACAGGAATCTTTGTATCCTCACTGGCTACAGGTGAGGCTCCAGAGGACTGAAGAATGGCCAATGTTGTTCCATTGTTTAAGAAGGGTAGCAGGGATAATCCAGGAAATTACAGGCCAGTGAGCCTTACATCAGTGGTAGGGAAATTAATGGAGAAGATTCTTCGTGACGGGATTTACTACCATTTGGAAGCAAATGGGCGTATCAGTGAGAGGCAGCATGGTTTTGTGAAGGGGAGGTTGTGTCTCACTAATTTGATGGAGTTTTTTGAGGAAGTGACAAAGATGATCGACGATGGAAGGGCAGTGGATGTTATCTACATGGATTTCAGTAAGGCCTTTGACAAGGTCCCTCATGGCAGACTGGTACAGAAGGTAAAGTCGCATGGGATCAGAGGTGAGCTGGCAAGATGGATACAGAATTGGTTTGGTCATAGAAGACAGAGGGTAGCAGTGGAAGGGTGCTTTTCTGATTGGAGAGCTGTGATTAGTGGTGTTCCGCAGGGATCAGTGCTGGGACCTTTGCTGTTTGTAGTATACATAAATGATTTGGAGGAAAATGTAACTGAGCTAATTAGTAAGTTTGCAGATGACACTAAGGTTGGAGGAGTTGCAGATAGTGAAGAGGACTGTCAAAGGATACAACGGGATATAGATCGGTTGGACACTTGGGCGGAGAAATGGCAGATGGAGTTTAATCCAGACAAATGTGAGGTAATGCATTTTGGAAGGTATAATACAGGCAGGAATTATACAGTAAATGGCAGAACCCTTAAGTGCATCAACGGGCAGAGGGATCTGGGTGTACAGGTCCACAGGTCACTGAAAGTGGCAACGCAGGTGGATAAGGTAGTCAGGAAGGCATGTGGCATGCTTGCCTTCATTGGTAAGGTATTGAGTATAAAAGCTGGGAAGTCATGCTGCAGCTGTATAGAACCTTGGTTAGGCCACAATTGGAATATTGCGTGCAATTCTGGTCACCACATTACCAGAAGGATATGGAGGCATTGGAGAGGGTGCAGAGGAGGTTAACCAGGATGCTGCCTTGTCTGGAGGTTATTAGCTATGAGGAGAGGTTGGAGAAACTCAGATTGTTCTCACTAGAGCGACAGAGATTGAGGGGCAACTTGATAGAAGTTTAGAAAATTATGAGTGGCATGGACAGAGTAGATAGTCAGAAGCATTTTCCCAGGGTGGAAGAGTCAATTACTAGGGAATGTAGATTTAAGGTGAGAGGAGAAAACTTTAGAGGAGATGTGCAGGGTAAGTTTTTTACGCAGAGGGTAGTGAGGGTCTGGAATTCGCTGCCAGAGGAGGTGGTGGAAGCAGGTACGATTGATGTGTTTAAGAGGCAGCTTGACAAATACATGAATAGGATGGGAATAGAGGGATATGGACCCCGGAAGTGCAAAATGTTTTAGTTGACGGGCAATATGATCGGCGCAGGCTTGGAGGGCCGAAGGGCCTGTTCCTGTGCTGTACTTTTCTTTGTTCTTTGTTCTTTGTTCAGTTGTTTTCCACTGCTGGTGGCTTTGGCCAGTTTGAAGCCAGCACTGACATGTTGTCTGTGCTGGGCCTTCCCAAAATGGAAACATCCAAGAAAATTCCCAATATTTCAGAGGCTCATGAATGAAGCTCTCTCTGTTTTAGAGTAAGCAGCATCTTAACATTATGAATGGCCAGGGACTGTACAACATCATCACAAATATAAAGTCAGAGACTTCCCTTCAAAATAATATTTTATCTGAATTTTGTTTTATTCATTTACGGCATGTGGACATAGCTGGTTAGGCCAGTATTTATTGTCCATCCCTAACTGCCCTTGAGAAGTGGTGGTGAGCTGCCTTCTTGAATGGCTGCAGTCCCGGTGGTGTAGGTACACCCACAGTGCTGTTAGGGAGGGAGTTCCAGGATTTTGACCCAGCGACAGTGAAGGAACGGCGAAATATTTCTAAATCAGGATGGTGAGTGACTTGGAGGGGAACTTCAAGGTGGTGGTGTTCCCATGTATCTGCCCTTGTCCTTCTAGATGGTAGCAGTCATGGGTTTGAAAGATGCTGCCTATGGAGCCTTGGTGAGTTTCTGCAGTGCATCCTGTAGATGGTACACACTGCTGCCACTGTTCTTTGGTGGTGGAGGGAGTGAATGTTTGTGGATGGAGTGCCAATCAAGCCGGCTGCTTTGTACTGGATGGTGTCAAGCTTCTTGAGTGTTGTGGGAGCTGCACTCATCCAGGCAAGTGGGGAGTATTCCATCACACTCCTGACTTGTACCTTGTAGATGGTGGACAGGCTTTGGGGAGTCAGGAGGTGAGTTACTCGTCGCAGGATTCCTAGCCTCTGACCTGCTTTTCAGCCACAGTATTTATATGGCTAGTCCAGTTCAGTTTCTGTTCAATGGGAACCCCCAGGATGATGATAGTGGGGGATTCAGTGATGGTAATGCCATTGAACATCAAGGGATGGCGGTTAGATTCTCTCTTGTTGGAGATGGTCATTGCCTGGCACTTGTGTGGTGTGAACGTTCCTTGCCAATTGCCAACCAAGGCCTGGATATTGTCCAGGTCTTGCTGTGTTTGCACAATTTACCAAAAAAAGTGCGTGATGCTATCATTGGAGAATTTACCAGACATAGCTGTCTGGCTTTTTGAAGCACTAACTAGTGAAATGAATTACCAGCAATGAAGTCTGATTCCTAATGGATCCCAACAAAATCTAAGCAGCAGAAGAGAGGAATCATCGATCAGGTGATTTAAAAGTGGTTGAAATATCATTTTAATTAACAGAAGTTAGTTTCTAATTCCATCCCTCCTCTGGTTAGGATCTCTTCATGTGTCCTTTTGAAAAATGGGGCCCCGCAAGTTGTGCCAAAGCCATGCCTGCTATTTGCCCAGCTATAAGGAGAGAGACAGGTGATCTGTGCACCCTCAGTCATACATCTTACTCTGGTAAGGAGGCGTTATTTGCTATTTGAGTGCTAATGGCTTTATCCACATTGTTGACATTATTACTGTGAGATGGTGTGAGGTGCCTTCTACAGGGAGTTCCTGACTGGGGCAGAGGTTGCAGTAGGCAGGAGGTAAGTGTCTTTATCGCTAACACTTGGTTTGTGTGATCTCCTGGACCAGTTTTCATTGCCTGAGGGAGTCAGAGAGAAATTTTCCAGCCATTTTTTGATTATTGATCCTGGTTTTTTTTTTTCTCTGATTTTTGATTTTTGCCTTTCCAATGAGGTTTGAAAGGTTTGGGGGTTCAAGGGAGATGAATGATGGAGTGGGTGGATCAGAGAGTAGGGAGCAAGGGTTTAGCCGGGATGCTCCAGGCATCATGGGGTGAGCAGGCTTGATGGACCAGTTGGTCTCTTCCACTTTGTACACCCAGAGGAAAACCTGAAAATCTCATTAGTTAATCCACTGCCCAACCCCGGGCATCAGAGTTGAGTGGCATTGCTGGTGCAGAGTTTTGAGCCAGGAGCACAGACTGGCATTGAGATCTGTGGATGGGTGGGACAAGCACCATTTCCCATAATACACCTTTGGCAGGCAAGGCTCCATGCTAGGTGTGTGCAATTGTAAAACACGCCCTTCTATCTTCTCCTAAGGGAGCGGGAAAAGGTATCTGGTCCCCAGGGCGTTGTGTGACTGACAGGGGAGAACTTGCTGCCATGCTTCTGACAATGCCTAGCTGTAACCATCCAATAGAGAACCCATAGTGAGTAGTGAAAACAATGCCCATTACCTCCCCAAGTAGCTCAATGCCATAATAACCAATGACATTGCCACTTCAATGGCTGAGGGGTCGAAATGTAACATATAAGATCCTGAGGGGTCTTGACAGGGTGGATGTGGAGAGAATGTTCCCTCTTGTGGGAGAGTCTAGAACTATGGGTCACTGTTTAAAAATAAAGAGTTGCCCATTTAAAATGGAGACGAGGAGAATTTTTTTCTGTCAGAGGGTCATGAACCTTTGGAACTCTCTTCCTGAAAAGGCGGTGGGAGCAGAGTCTTTGAATATTTTTAAGGCAGACGTGGGTAGATTCATGGTAAGCAAGAGGATGATTGGTTATCGGGGGTAGGCAGGATGCAGATTTGAGGTTACAATTTGATCAGCTATGATCTTATTAAATGGTGCATCAGGCTTGAGGGGCCGAATGGCCTACTCTTGCTCCTTGTTTATATGTTTATTGCCAATCTCCAAAACCTTCAGTAACACCAGAATGGCACAGTTTCATCTTTGGAGGATTTGTAGGTGGTGCCACACATCAGGGGCAGCGGCGGCATGGGAATGCCAGCCTCAACAAGACCCCTCCCAGTCACTCACCATCCTGACTTGGAAATATATCAGCCGTTCCTTCACTTTGGCTAGGTCAAAATCCTGGAACTCCCTCCCTAACAGCACTGTGGGTGTACCTACACCACATGGACTGCTGCGGTTCAAGAAGGCAGCTCACCAGCACTTTCTCAAGGGCAATTAGGGATGGGCAATAAATGCTGGCCCAGCCAGCGAAGCCCACATCCCATGAAGGAATAAAAACAAACATGATGCAGTGCTGCCTAAATTAGACTAGGATTTTTCATTAAAGGGAAAGATAACATCAATAAAGATTAAATGACAGATGGAGAGTGATAACCAAAGTCTCTGTGTTATAGCAATGAGTTCCTTTTGGTTTCATTATTCAAATTAGGAAGGATGTACACCTGATCCATTTTCAGAAATAGCCTTGTGATATATTGTAACCAATTGTGATATATTGAGATATATTGTAATATATGTGATATATTATAATCTATCGTGATATATTGTAATATATTGTGACCTATTGTGATATATTGTGATATATTATAAGGTATTGCGATATATTGTAATCTATTGTGACATGTTATAATATATTGTGATATGCTATTTCCTACAGGCAATTCCTTGATCCTCCCAAACTATTATAACAAATTTGTGTTTTTTTTCAGATTACTGCACAATGTATTCTCCCCTCAAGGGAGACAGGATTTCCAAATGCAGGTAGAAAATAACCTAGACTTCCGAGTTTTCTTTTATGGAGAACCTTCTCACAGGCTGCTTGATAGAAGATACCATTCAACAGCGGGGAGGATCAGTTGATACCAGGTTTTAGTCTTTGCAAAACATTCCAGTCAGATACCTGACTAGCAATAGGTTAAAGAAATCGTCACACCACTGGACAAATATATTCACGTGGTAAAAACAAAAAACTGCGGATGCTGGAAATCCAAAACAAAAACAGAAATACCTGGAAAAACTCAGCAGGTCTGGCAGCAACGGCGGAGAAGAGCAAAGTTGACGTTTCGAGTCCTCATGACCCTTCAACAGAACTAAGTAGAAGTAGGAAAGGGGTGAAAAATCAGCTGGTTTAAGCAGTGGGGGGGTTGTTGGGACAAGAATGTACACTTACAAGCTCCAATCGTAGGAACACCGCACACTCTACAGTGTTGCAATGATTGAGCTCTGAAGAAGAGTCATGAAGACTCGAAATGCTAACTCTCTCCACAGAGGCTGCCAAAGCTGCTGAGTTTTTCCAGCGTTTTCTGTTTTTATTGCGATTATTGATCCTGTATCTTTTCTATTTTATTTTTCTAGACCAATTGCCAGACTGAAATCCTACTATATTCTAATAGCAGCACACCCTTCTAAACGCAGAAACCTCCCTCTGTTGCTAGCCGATTGATAGGACCATTCAATGAATTAAACTAAGAGGAAGGACAAAATTAGTCCCTAAAAGAATTTCCAGATAGGATTCTTTATCCTCAAGCAATGAATAAATTATAGTTTCCACCTACTATGGCCAGTTTTTCTTTGGTGTTCACTTCTTTCATGGCTTATGTCAGCTGTTATAAATAGCTAGATTGTCACCGGTGTCTGCAGGGCAGATAGGAATAAACTCTCACATCAAGGGAATGGCTTAATTTTGCCTTTTGCCCAGACACTGCAATCCCATGTGTATTGAACTATTCCCATTGCTAGACGTGCTCGTTCTAATAGAACAGGATAGCCCATCAGGTCGACCCACGCTAAAATGTCTCAAGGCCAGACAATCCTGAGGGGAACCTTCCAATCACAACAACCGAACTTGCGCTCAATATCGAGAAGACGCTTCACAGCAGCATGAAGGTCAAACAGAAGCTAAGCGGAAATAAGAAGGGAATAGGAGCGGTGGACAAAATGTTGGCTAAGGAGGAAGATTTTAAGAACAGACTCAAAGGAAGGTAAGGAAAGCAGCTTTTCTTCCTTTCATGGGATGTGGTGTCATTGGCTAGGCCAACATTTGTTGCCCATCCCTAATTGCCCTTGAACTGAGCTGAGTGGCTTGCTAGGCCATTTCAGAGGGCAGTTAAGAGTCAGCCATGTTGCTGTGGGTGTGGGTCTGGAGCCACAAGTTGGCCAGACCAAGGAAGGATTGTAGATTTCCTTCCCTAAAGGGGATTAGTGAACCAAATAGGTTTTTAAAAAACAATCGATGATGATTGTCGTGGTCACCATTGCTGAGGCTAACTTTATATTCCAGATTTATTACTTGAATTTAAATTCCACCAGCTGTCGTGGTGGGATTTGAACCCGTGTCCCCAGAACACTAGCCTGGGCCTCTGGATTACTAGCCCAGTGACATCACCATCTCCCCATTTAGGTGGGGGAAGGAATTAAGAATTAAGAAAGGCTTTCCAGATAGTGAGACATAGGTGACTGACAGCACAGCTGTCGATGGTGGGGTGCCAGAGAGTTTGGGGAAAGAGGAAGTTGGCCATAAGTATTTTAGGAGGTTAAGGAGGTGAAAGGCCATGGTGGGATTTAACCACAAGGGAAGAAAAGAAACAATCAAGGACCAGAATGAAAATTTTTCACTTACAGTATCAGAGGAGTGAGAGCTCATTTCAGGTAGAGAATACAGGTAAAATGGACAGTTGGGACCTGCTGTAGGTTAGGAAATAGGCATTCGAGGTTGGGATGGACTGAAATTTTTGGAAGGATGTTAGATGGAAGGCTGGTAAAGGGATTGTTGGGGTAATCAAGCATTGAGGTGAATAACACTATGAATAAGGATTGCAGCAGTGAATGGACTGACAAAGAGACAAAAGCAGCACTGGTATGGAGCTGAAAGTAGAGGTCGCTGCTATGGGGTCGAGAGGCATCAGAAGATCATCTTCAGGTCAAAATGGACACCGAGGTTGAGAATATTGTGGTTCAGCTTGAGACAGGAGTCAGGGAGTGGGCGGAGAAAGTGCCGATTAAACTAATGAGTTTGACTGCACCGTGAAAAACTGAAAAAAAAGCAATACTTTGTCAAGATTTTGTGCAGGAACTGGGAAAGCGATGAGGACAATGGGTGCGTGTGCTTTATATTGAGTAGCAATGAGGAAGGATTTGCAAACAGCAGGGGAGAGGGCAAGGTAAATCAGAAAGTAGTGAGCAAGTGATGATAAGAGGAGGAAGAAGGAGTGATAGTAAAACAATAGGGAGAAATAGAGATCATAAAAGGAGAGATAGAGAGAGTAAAACCGCATGACATATGAAGCTCCCAATGGAATTTGAGACATGGGAATGATAATAAATGATAATATGCCAGAGGACTTAGCACCTTTTTGAGCAATTTCATTAATGTGAAAGAGAGAAGGATGGGTAAAAAAGTGTTATGTTTCCCATCCCAATAAATCACCTATTCCTGAATTAATTGTGCATTTTTCATCTAACACCTAACCGATGTTGATCCTGGTGAAGGCTGGAGGTGGAGGGAGTGGGGTGGGGTGGGTGGGGCGGTGTTGGGAGGGGGGTAGTGGTAGGGTGGAAACTTTAACCCTTACAGTTCCATCAGTAATGGAAAAATATGGCAATTACCAGTACTAGATTAAGACTTCAAGTTGTTCAATGATAAATATATTCTTTAAAAGCATCAATTTATGATTGTTTTCTTTTTTAAAAAGGGTGCATAACATTCCCATGAGGCACCCTTTATTGCTCCATCGTCACCCCTTCATAATGGTTGTCTTAGGCTGCATGCATCAACCTCAGACAAGGTGGTCCAATGCTGCTTACTCCCAAGCTGTACCAATGCCAGTCTTGGACAACTGCCAGGAGGAACATTTTCTCCTTTCCCAATGTCAGATCCCAACGCTTGGTGATACCTTGTGCTGCCAGTTGATGTTCACAGCTAACATCATGTGTTGGCCCGGCAAGCTCATTTGGCTGCTGGGCTCAAGACGAGAGCACAAAATTTTAATTGTACATTCGCATTAAGCAAGGCAAGTTAGGTTGGAGATTGGAAGATTTGTATTTGATGTGTAAAGCTTTCTACGATTTACCCTGATTTTTTAACTCAATCCCCATCCCACCATTCTTTCTAACACCAAGGTGAGATCCCTTGGCCTTGCTTTCTTTGTCCATGAACTTTGAGGTAAATGGTCAAAGTAGTGCAAGTTAAATCCCAATTTAAAGCCAGCTTTGTGCATTGTACCAAGTTCATGTCCACCAGAATTCATTTTGCTTAAAGGTTGACAAAATAACGAGTATGCCCTACATTAGGAGCAAGACACGAACTTGACTGGGAAAGGTGTAACAACATATGTTAATAGGTTTGCCCAGAATTCTCCTGTTGTCTCTTTCAGTGGGAACTACAACCCATTTATTTTAAATAGGCTGAAAGTGTGTCGAGGAATTTTGGTTGAGTGCTGGCATCCCACATTGTAACTTCAGAGCTTTCTATAGAGTCAGCAGGGGTAATGTTTGGACTTTGTGCTTCCTGAGAGAAGCCTTGTCTGCTACGGAGACATGTTAGAAATTCCAGTGACTGCCCTGCACGGTGGAATTTCTGATTACGCGCTCTCAGGAGATTGGAGTTAGGTAATTGCCCCTCTACCATATCTGAAAACTGGCCCAAGTTTTGAAGAAACCACGCTGAAATTTGTTTGATTCTTGGAATCCTTTAATGGCTCATTTCATGCCCATATTGTGTCCCAAGGTGCTGGCAGCTTTGTCCAATGTTGTGTTGCTGCAGTTCTATGTTGCATTGAGCAGGAGTAGTAAGCGTCAAAGGACTCCTAGCTTCCCCTGCAATGTCAGGCAGCCGATTCCCTGGATGACAGCAGGAAAAACTTTAGCACATAGCGGAGATGGAGATAAGTCTGGTTTTCTGGGATCGTTTCCTCATCTTTACTTCTATGCAGTAGCTTAATGGAAACTGAGCAACTGAATGAACCTGGCACCACCATGAGGTGTGGATAGGATCTCGGATTGCCATAAATAGGAAGCACAATTTAAATTTTGTTTGGTAGTACAGAACGAAAATTTTGCTGAAAAGAAAGACATGTTGCCAAAGCTTTTCACCTTGTACTCATCAGGACAAACACAAGAATACTAAATTTCAAACGACCATAACAATTCATACTACAAGAGAAAAGGGGTCTGCTAGGTTGGCAAGTTGACTCTAATTGGCCGAGGCTTTGCCTTGGAGAAAGCAACTAGGAACTATAGGCTCCCCAAGCTCCCAGGTTATTCAAAAAATGTGCATGGCTTGAACATATTCCTTTTGTTTGCAGAGTATGGGTCCTGTGCATGGGGATGCAGATTTTTGAAGATGTCGATTTTTGTCAAGGAGTGCTCCTGGCACTCCTGGTGTGATGGGAATGCACATTGGGAATAGGGGCATGGAGATCAGAGTGTCTGGCTTGATTCTCCATCATTCATTTTGGCAGACTTTATGGATTACACGGCTCACCACAATCAAATCCCTAATACATGTCACATTAGCACAAAACTGGATGCCAGGCTCTGTGATCCATCACATGCAATTTTCTAATTCTTCGTGCATTATTGGACCTTTGCATTAAGTCGCAAGTTGGCTTGGGCACCCCTGCAGTACAACGAGGGGGAACATTGATTCCTTTTAACTGAAAAGATCAATTTAGAGATAAATCAAAGGCCACATTTTTTTTTAAAAAAGCAAGTCCGCAAAAGTGGAAACGGGAAAAAGACGGAAAATCAAAAGAGCTTTGAGGCCTTGGAAGATTGATTAGATCCATCCAGGATATGAATCCACATTAACTAAAGATGGATGGGAAAGAGGAAGATAAAGCAAACAGCGAGAGCAGAATTAAAGCAGTTAATTTTGCATTTTTTTTGTAGGTTAAGATAATTAAAAAAGGGTTTGCTTTATTCATGGCATGTTTTATGCTTTCAGGGCATCTCAGAAATGCTTCATGGGCAATTTTGAAGGTGAAACACAACAGCCAATTTGCACACAGCAAGCTCCCACAAACAGCAATGAGCTAATGGCAAAGTAACAATGGATAAATGTTGCCTGGAACATCGAAGGACTCTCCTGCTCTTCTATGAACTCTGCCACGTGGTATCCATTAAGCTCACCTGTGGCAGCACACAGGCCTCACTTTGAAGGTCAAAGCATGGTACCATCTTCAGTGTTGAAGTATCAGCGTGGATGATCTGCTCAAGTCTTTGGAGTGAGCCTTAGAGGCTGAACCCTCCTGACTCAGAGGTGAGGGTGTTGTCGCTGATCCAAGGGAACAAGCCCTAACACTGGAATGGTTGGAGCTTTTTTTCTATCACAGACCGAGGAGCTGAAAATTCTCAAAACTGCCTGGCCCAGCACCAGCGTCCTTAAACTTCACAACAGGTTAAAGGTTAAAAAGGAGGAGAAAACAAAAATGCAAAACTGTGCAGGCCAGAATATCTCACAGCACGTACAGCATTCCTCTGTCTACTGCTTTGATGGGGGCACTGACCGCTTCGTTTTAAACAGGTCACGTCTCTGCTTATACAGTAAAGTGAGGGATGTTGTCCCAAACCATGCAGGCAAAAAGGAATTTTAAGCTGCTGATTTCTATTTTAAGTGTTTTTTCTATGAGGGGGAGGGGATGCGCGGGGTTTTGATCCCAAGATTATTTGAGCACTAAATCAAGTAGGCATCCTGCAAGCTTGGATTACAAATTCTAGTGTGCACTGCTCCCACTCAAATGCTATTGGGGTGATGAAGGAGAACAGAATTGAAATGGCAAAGACAGTCTGATTCACCTTTCCAACTCAGCACTTCAACCCACAGCAGAATACCTGCACCTGACATTTTGGTCATCTGTGGTTTAATATAGTTGTTGTCCCACGTCACTAGGGTTAAGAGTTGTGAGGTGAAGCTACCGAGCAGACCGTGGAATTTCGATGGAGTCTTTCCCTGTGACGAAAAGGGGCTTTTGCAATTTTCTTAAGTGAAAGCGTCGCGGTTCCACAGCCAAGAATGAATCACGCACCGGACACAAGATGGAAACTCCCAGGAAACCAGAAGCAACCTTTCTGCAACCGGCCATCGTTAAGGCCAGTTAAAACTTCTTACTCATTGTGAATTATTTTCAGCGTTTTGGTCCCTCCTGTAGATCAGAATCTGAACCAAAGTGGCAGCAGACAATTTGTTGTGGAATTTCGGGGCAGGGTGCCCCTCCCATAGTTCACTGATGTAAACAGCAGCTGGTTTGGGACAAGTCAGGATATGTTAGTAGCTCAGCTTCTTGACCACTTCCCAAGGGAATTCGTTCCTGCCAAAATGGCCGTAGCAAGCTGTTTGTTGGTAGATTGGTTTCTTCAAGTTTAGGTCCCTGGAAAAGGAAACATTTTTTTTTTGTCTCATACAGAATTGCAAAATAGATACAAAGGACAACATAGAGAGAGGTGAGGCTGGCAACCCCAACCCATCTTACCACATCCCAGCAGAATGTGCACTGCCAAGCGGGAGAGTCAACTGTTTCTTAAAGATTCAAGGCTTTTTGACACTTGTGTGCAGAAGGATTCATCACTGTTGACTATATCTTCAGCTGGTTTGACCCTGTGCCCTCTCTGCTATCCTGGTGCTGTTTAATGGGGTGTTCCAAATGTACCTGTTGCATGTGTTACCTTATAATATGGCTCTTCAAGAACTTGCTCCATTACTTCTGAGCAGCTCCTTTGAAAGGTTGACAAGCCCAGTCTTCCCTCACACTTCAATCCCCTAACCCTTGGAATCAGTCACATGCTCTCCACCCCCCCCCCCCCCCCCCCCCCCCCCCCCCACTAAGAACCATCTAAAGAGCTAAAATAACTCCCTCATCTTTGGTACCTAGATAATGACACAAAGTGTAGCCTGACCAAACCATCACGTGCTTTAAATGTGCCTTACACTGACTTGTACCCTACTGTTTGGCTATGCAGCTCATTGTTCTATTTGCTTTGTAGATTTTTGGTTGGTGAGGGTGGTAATGAAACCAGTGGGTCCCTGCACGAATTGGAAGTCATGGATCTGATTGTCTCCCGGGTCTCCATGCTCTCATATAGTTGATAAACTCATTAATCAGCCTTGCGCAGCCCTTATTCAGGATTGTGAAGTGATTCTAAAATCACGCTTGTGACTGCTTGTTCTCCCTGCTCCCTGTTGGCAATGGGGGAGTGGATAGGAGAGATGTGGTTATACTGCGAGACTCTTGTCCCAACTGTGCCAACTCCAAACCTGAGCCTGCCGTCGGGCACTGTCTCGGTTTGTCTATTGACCTGCACAGGAGTACAAATGGAAAGATGTAAATGGAGTATATTCTTCACCTCGAGTGAAGGGATGCTGAGCAATTTCTCAGCTGCAGCCTAAATAGCTGACTCATTCACTGACCAGTGGAAATAGGTTTTCCTTTGACTTTATCAAGATTTCTCACAAACTGAGGTCCTTCAAACCTGCTTTGGTTTAATGAGAAGAAAAATATACATTTTCTCTCATCCCTCCCACCAGGTATCACCTTAATGAATCTCTCTGTGATAGAGACATGTTCCTGAGATGAAACTAGCCACAATATTCTAACAACAGCCTCACTCATGGTTTCTACTTGTTTAACGTTCAGTCTTAGCCTTCATAAAGTCAAGGACTTCATCTGTTTTTTTTTTAAACAACTTTATCCACCTCTCCCTTCAACTTCATGTATCAGAAAGGAATGGCTTTCATTACATCCATTTAACAATAATCTCCCAGCCACATACATTGGGCGGACTTCCTATGGTGCTCTGCAAGTTCCCTTTGGCTCTTTCATATGAGGATCTCTGTACCAAGGGATAAATGCCCTGGGTTTTCATTAGATTGTTTCTGAGTTACATTCCCTCTAGTGGTCAGTGTTGGTTTAAAATTAAATTTAGTTTAATTCATTAAATTAAATTCATTTTCAATCTGAACTGGTTCGCTGCTCTGCTCTGTTTCTCTGGAATGGATTCAGGTAAAAGCAGTTTGACAGCGTTCTGCATTTGACAACGTTATGTGGCGTGGCTAATTTACACAGCACGCTGGCTCCCACACACCAAGGGGCAACTTAGAACAACAGCTGAGAGTTTGTACAGGAACAGCTATTTGAAAAAATAAAGAACTTTTATTCTGCCAGTGCAGGTACGATGAGCTGAATGGCCTCCTTCTGTGCCGTTAAAATTCTGTGATCCTGAAATCTCTGCTCCCTGGACTGAGGGATGGGCTGCGGCCAGGGAAAGACGACAACCCTGAGCTTCCGGCTGCAGTCCATTAACGTTGGGGTTGCCAACCCTCCAGGATTGGCCTGGAGTCACCGGGAATTGAAGATCAATCCCCAGGACATGGCTGTGAGCAAACCCAGGAGAACAATCATCGAGGCGTCAAGAGAATTGCGTCCTTTTGTCTTTTCCCTTGATCGGTTTTGCTTCTTAATTACAAAAATTTTGGAGGTGGCAGAGGGGCAGGCTGCTCAACTGGGTGAGGCGGTTGGAGGTAAAGAGCCATGTACTGAAATCTCTAGGAATTTGACCAGTGTTAGCGATGCTAGTTTTTGCCAATTATCATGGATGTAATGCTGCCAACTAACAGGGTCGCCTTAAACTGTAACCAGGAGCATTCTCTAAGTGAATTCCTTCCTGAATAACGGAACCAATTTTACAAGTACAGGCTCTTCGAGGGGTCCCATGTACAGGCTGTACACGTCAGGCAGTGTCCTTAGGTGGTTTTATTGTACATTTATATCTGTACTGCTTCACATCAATGATCCACCACCCAGAGCACAGCGTGCCCGCCTTGGGTGAATGTTCATCAATCCTCACCTTTCGCTCCCAGAACCGAGGGCAACAACTGAATTTTACCTGACAATCACGCCAGGTCGAAGGTCAAAGTTCTTTTTCACAATTTCCATCAACGCCTTGTCACCCATTTGTGCGGTTCCGTACGAGAAAACGGAGATGGAGAGTGGTTCAGCGACGCCAATAGCATAGGAGACCTGTAAATTTACAGCAATGCGTTTATGCAAAAATCTGCTTCACTGTTATCATGGTGCAAAAACAAGAGAGTATGGTAACGATTGCTAAACAGGCTCACGTAACCACACACACCCACAAACACACACTCACACTCACAAACAAACACTCACAAACACACACACTCACAAACACACACTCACAATCACAAACACACACTCACAAACACACACACCCACAAACACACATTCACACACACACACTCACAAACACACACACTCATACACACACACTCATACACACACACTCACAAACACACACACACACTCACACACACACACTCACACACACACTCACAAACACACACACTCACAAACAAACACTCACACACTCAAACACACACACTCACACACACTCACACTCACAAACACACACTCACAAACACACACTCACACTCACACACACTCACAAACACACACTCACAAACACACACTCACACGCACTCACACTCACAAACACACTCACACAATCACAAACACACACACCCACAAACACACACTCACACACACACTCACAAACACACACACACTCACACACACACACTCACAAACACACACATTCACAAACACACACACCCATAAATACACACACCCACAAACACACACACTCACAAACACACACACCAACAAAGACACACACTCACAAACACACACACCCACAAACACACACACTCACAAACACACACACTCACAAAGACACACACCCACAAACACACACACACTCACAAACACACACACTCACAAACACTCACACCCATAAACACACACACGCACAAACACACACACCCACAAACACACACTCCCACAAACACACACACTCACAAACACACACACTCACAAAGACACACACTCACAAACACACACTCACAAACACACACACCCACAAACACACATATCCACAAACAGACACACCCACAAACACACACTCCGACAAACACACACTCACAAACACACACACTCACAAACACACGATCACAAACACACACACTGACAAAGACACACACTCAAAAAGACACACACACACAAACACACACACCCACAAACACATGATCACAAACACACACACTCACAAAGACACACAGTCACAAAGTCACACACTCACAAACACACACAGTCACAAACACACACACTCACAAAGACACACACTCACAAACAACACACACTCACAAACACACATACTCACAAAGACACACACTTACAAACTCACACACTCACAAACACACACACCCATAAATACACACACCCACAAACACACACACTCACAAACACACATACTCACAAACACACACACTCACAAACACACACACCCACAAACACACACACTCACAAACACACACACTCACAAAGACACACACCCACAAACACACACACACTCACAAACACACACACTCACAAACACACACTCACACTCACAAACACACACTCACAAACACACACACACTCACACACACTCACAAACACACACTCACAAACACACACTCACACGCACTCACACTCACAAACACACTGACACAATCACAAACACACACACCCACAAACACACACTCACACACACACTCACAAACACACACACTCACACACACACACTCACAAACACACTCACAAACACACACACCCATAAATACACACACCCACAAACACACACACTCACAAACACACACACCAACAAAGACACACACTCACAAACACACACACCCACAAACACACACACTCACAAACACACACACTCACAAACACACACACCCACAAACACACACACACTCACAAACACACACACTCACAAACACACACACCCACAAACACACACACACTCACAAACACACACACTCACAAACACTCACACCCATAAACACACACGCACAAACACACACACCCACAAACACACACTCCCACAAACACACACACTCACAAACACACACACTCACAAAGACACGCACTCACAAACACACACACCCACAAACACACATATCCACAAACAGACACACCCACAAACACACACTCCGACAAACACACACTCACAAACACACACACTCACAAACACACGATCACAAACACACACACTGACAAAGACACACACTCACAAAGACACACACACACAAACACACACACCCACAAACACATGATCACAAACACACACACTCACAAAGACACACAGTCACAATGTCACACACTCACAAACACACACAGTCACAAACACACACACTCACAAAGACACACACTCACAAACAACACACACTCACAAACACACATACTCACAAAGACACACACTCACAAACTCACACACTCACAAACACACACACCCATAAATACACACACCCACAAACACACACACTCACAAACACACATACTCACAAACACACACACCCACAAACACACACACTCACAAACACAAACACCCACAAACACACACACTCACAAACACACACACACAAAGACACACACCCACAAACACACACACACTCACAAACACACACACTCACAAACACTCACACCCATAAACACACACACCCACAAACACACACACCCACAAACACACACTCCCACAAACACACACACTCACAAACACAAACACTCACAAAGACACACACTCACAAACACACACTCACAAACACACACATCCACAAACACACACACCCACAAACACACACACCCACAAACACACACCCCGACAAACACACACACCCACAAACACACACTCACAAACACACACACTCACAAAGACACACACTCACAAACACACACACCCACAAACAGACACTCCCACAAACACACACACCCACAAACACACACTCACAAACACACACACTCACAAAGACACACACTCACAAACACACACACCCACAAACAGACACTCCCACAAACACACACACCCACAAACACACACTCACAAACACACACACTCACAAACACACACACTCACAAAGACACACACCCACAAACACACACACACTCACAAACACACACACTCACAAACACACACCCATAAACACACACACCCACAAACACACACACACACAAACACACACATTCACAAACACACACTCACAAACACACACACTCACAAACACACACACACACTCACACACACTCACAAACACACACACTCACAAACACACACACTCACACACACTCAAACACACTCACAAACAAACACACTCACAAACACACACACTCACATACACTCACAAACACACACACTCACAAACACACACACACACACTCACACTCACAAACACACACACTCACAAACACACACTGACAAACACACACACTCACAAACACACACTCACAAACACACACTCACAAACACACACACTCACAAACACACACTCACACAAACACACACACTCACAAACACACACACTCACAAACATACACTCCCACAAACACACACACTCACAAACAAGCACACTCACAAACACACAATCCCACAAACAAACACACTCACAAACACACACACTCACAAACACACACTCACAAACACACACACTCACAAAGACACACACCAACAAACACACACACTCACAAACACACAAACTCACAAAGACACACACCCACACACACACACACTCACAAACACACACACACTCACAAACACACACACTCACACACTCGCAAACACACACACACTCACAAACACACACACTCACACACCCACAAACACACACTCACAAACACACACACCCGCAAACACACACACTCACAATCACACACACTCACAAACACACACTCACAAACAAACACACTCACAAACACACACACTCACAAACACACACACTCACTCACTCACAAACACACACACCCACAAACACACACGCCCACAAACACACACACTCACAAACACACACACTGACAAACACACACTAACACACGCACTCACACACACACTCACAAACACACACACTCACAAACACACACTCACAAACACACACTCACACACACAAACTCACAAACACAAACACTCACAACACACACACCCACAAACACACACTCACAAACACACACTCACAAACACAAACACTGACAAACACACACTCCCACAAACACACACTCCCACAAACACACAAACACAAACACACACTCACAAACACACACACTCACAAACACACACACCCACACACATACACTCACACTCACTCACAAACACACACACTCACAGACACACACTCACAAACACACACACACACACACACTCACAGACACACACACTCACAAACACACACACTCACAAACACAAACACTCACACACACACACTCACACACACTTACAAACACACACACTCACAAACACACACATTCACACACACTCACAAACACACACACTCACAAACACACATTCACACACACTCACACTCACAAACACACACTCACAAACACTCACACCCATAAACACACGCACTCACAAACACACACTCACAAATAAACACTCACAAACACACACACTCACAAACACACACACTCACAAACACACAAACGCACAAACACACACATTCACAAACACACACACTCACAATCACACACTCCCACAAACACACACACTCACAAAGACACACACTCACAAACACACAAACAAACACACACACCCACAAACACACACACCCACAAACACACACTCCCACAAACACACACACACACAAACACACACACTCACAAACACACACAATCACAAGACACACACTCACAAAGACACACACCCACAAACACACACTCCCACAAACACACACTCACAAACACACACACGCACAAACACACACACTCACAAAGACACACACTCACAAACACACACACTCACAAACACACACACTCACAAAGACACACACTCACAAACACACACACTCACAAACACACACACCCACACACACACACACTCAGAAACACACACACACTCACAAACACACACACTCACACTCGCAAACACACACACTCACAAACACACACACCAATAAACACACACACCCACAAACACACACACTCACAAACACACACACTCACAAACACACACATTCACAAAAACACACTCACAAACAACCACACTCACAAACACACACACTCACACACTTACAAACACACACACCCACAAACACACACTCACATTCACACACTCACACACACACACACTCACAAACACACACACTCACAAACACACACACTCACAAACACACACTCACAAACACTCACACCCATAAACAAACACACTCACAAACACACACTCACAAATAAACACACAAAAACACACACACTCACAAACACACACACTCACAAACACACGCTCCCACAAACACACACATTCACAAACACACACACTGACAAACAAACTCTCCCACAAACACACACACTCACAAACACACACACTCACAAACACACACTCACAAACACACACTCCCACAAACACACACACTCACAAACAAACACACTCACAAACACACACTCACAAACACACACACTCACAAACACAAACACCCACAAACACACACACTCACAAACAGACACACTCACAAAAACAGACACTCACGAAGAGACACACCCACAAACACACACACACTCACAAACACACACACTCACAAACACACACACCCATAAACACACACACCCACAAACACACACACTCACAAACACACACACTCACAAACACACACTCCCACAAACACAAACACTCACAAACACACACACTCACAAACACACACACTCACAAACACACACACTCACAAACACACACTCCCACAAACACACACATTCACAAACACACACACTCACAAACACACACTCCCACAAACACACACACTCACAAACACACACACTCACAAACACACACTCCCACAAACACACTCACACTCACAAAGACACACAATCACGAAGAGACACACCCACAAACACACACACACTCACAAACACACACACCCATAAACACACACACCCACAAACACACACACTCACAAACACACACACTCACAAACACACACTCCCACAAACACACACACTCACAAACACACACACTCACAAACACACACACTCACAAACACACACACTCACAAAGACACACACCCACAAACACAAAAACACTCACAAACACACACACTCACAAACACACACACCCATAAACACACATACCCACAAACACACACACTCACAAACACACACACTCACAAACACACACACTCACAAACACACACACTCAGAAACACACACACCCACAAACACACACACACTCACAAAGACACACACTCACAAACACAAACAACCATAAACACACACACCCACAAACACACACACTCACAACCCCACACACTTACAAACACACAACCACAAACACACACACTCACAAACACAAACACTCACAAACACACACACCCACAAACAGACACTCCCACAAACACACACACCCACAAACACACACTCACAAACACACACACTCACAAACACACACACTCACAAAGACACACACCCACAAACACACACACACTCACAAACACACACACTCACAAACACACACCCATAAACACACACACCCACAAACACACACACACACAAACACACACATTCACAAACACACACTCACAAACACACACACTCACAAACACACACACTCACACACTCACACACACTCACAAACACACACACTCACAAACACACACACTCACACACACTCAAACACACTCACAAACAAACACACTCACAAACACACACACTCACATACACTCACAAACACACACACTCACAAACACACACACACACACTCACACTCACAAACACACACACTCACAAACACACACTGACAAACACACACACTCACAAACACACACTCACAAACACACACTCACAAACACACACACTCACAAACACACACTCACACAAACACACACACTCACAAACACACACACTCACAAACATACACTCCCACAAACACACACACTCACAAACAAGCACACTCACAAACACACAATCCCACAAACAAACACACTCACAAACACACACACTCACAAACACACACTCACAAACACACACACTCACAAAGACACACACCAACAAACACACACACTCACAAACACACACACTCACAAACACACAAACTCACAAAGACACACACCCACAAACACACACACTCACAAACACACACACACTCACAAACACACACACTCACACACTCGCAAACACACACACACTCACAAACACACACACTCACACACCCACAAACACACACTCACAAACACACACACCCGCAAACACACACACTCACAATCACACACACTCACAAACACACACTCACAAACAAACACACTCACAAACACACACACTCACAAACACACACACTCACTCACTCACAAACACACACACCCACAAACACACACGCCCACAAACACACACACTCACAAACACACACACTGACAAACACACACTCACTAACACACGCACTCACACACACACTCACAAACACACACACTCACAAACACACACTCACAAACACACACTCACACACACAAACTCACAAACACAAACACTCACAACACACACACCCACAAACACACACTCACAAACACACACTCACAAACACAAACACTGACAAACACACACTCCCACAAACACACACTCCCACAAACACACAAACACAAACACACACTCACAAACACACACACTCACAAACACACACACCCACACACATACACTCACACTCACTCACAAACACACACACTCACAGACACACACTCACAAACACACACACACACACACACTCACAGACACACACACTCACAAACACACACACTCACAAACACAAACACTCACACACACACACTCACACACACTTACAAACACACACACTCACAAACACACACATTCACACACACTCACAAACACACACACTCACAAACACACATTCACACACTCTCACACTCACAAACACACACTCACAAACACTCACACCCATAAACACACGCACTCACAAACACACACTCACAAATAAACACTCACAAACACACACACTCACAAACACACACACTCACAAACACACAAACGCACAAACACACACATTCACAAACACACACACTCACAAAGACACACACTCACAAACACACACACTCACAAACACACACACCCACACACACACACACTCAGAAACACACACACACTCACAAACACACACACTCACACTCGCAAACACACACACTCACAAACACACACACCAATAAACACACACACCCACAAACACACACACTCACAAACACACACACTCACAAACACACACATTCACAAAAACACACTCACAAACAACCACACTCACAAACACACACACTCACACACTTACAAACACACACACCCACAAACACACACTCACATTCACACACTCACACACACACACACTCACAAACACACACACTCACAAACACACACTCACAAACACTCACACCCATAAACAAACACACTCACAAACACACACTCACAAATAAACACACAAAAACACACACACTCACAAACACACACACTCACAAACACACGCTCCCACAAACACACACATTCACAAACACACACACTGACAAACAAACACTCCCACAAACACACACACTCACAAACACACACACTCACAAACACACACTCACAAACACACACTCCCACAAACACACACACTCACAAACAAACACACTCACAAACACACACTCACAAACACACACACTCACAAACACAAACACCCACAAACACACACACTCACAAACAGACACACTCACAAACACAGACACTCACGAAGAGACACACCCACAAACACACACACACTCACAAACACACACACTCACAAACACACACACCCATAAACACACACACCCACAAACACACACACTCACAAACACACACACTCACAAACACACACTCCCACAAACACAAACACTCACAAACACACACACTCACAAACACACACACTCACAAACACACACACTCACAAACACACACTCCCACAAACACACACATTCACAAACACACACACTCACAAACACACACTCCCACAAACACACACACTCACAAACACACACACTCACAAACACACACTCCCACAAACACACTCACACTCACAAAGACACACAATCACGAAGAGACACACCCACAAACACACACACACTCACAAACACACACACCCATAAACACACACACCCACAAACACACACACTCACAAACACACACACTCACAAACACACACTCCCACAAACACACACACTCACAAACACACACACTCACAAACACACACACTCACAAACACACACACTCACAAACACACACACTCACAAAGACACACACCCACAAACACAAAAACACTCACAAACACACACACTCACAAACACACACACCCATAAACACAAATACCCACAAACACACACACTCACAAACACACACACTCACAAACACACACACTCACAAACACACACACTCAGAAACACACACACCCACAAACACACACACACTCACAAAGACACACACTCACAAACACAAACAACCATAAACACACACACCCACAAACACACACACTCACAACCCCACACACTTACAAACACACAACCACAAACACACACACTCACAAACACAAACACTCACAAACGCACACACTCACAAAGACACACACCCACAAACACACACACACTCACAAACACACACACTCACAAACACACACACTCACAAAGACACACAATCACAAACACAGACACTCACAAACACTCACACCCAGAAACACACACACCCACAAACACACACACCCACAAACACACACTCCCACAAACACACACACTCACAAAGACACACACTCACAAACACACACTCCCACAAACACACACACACACAAACACACACACTCACAAACACACACACTCACAAGACACACACTCAGAAAGACACACACTCACACACACACACACCCACAAACACACACTCCCACAAACACACACTCACAAACACACACACGCACAAACACACACACTCACAAAGACACACACTCACAAACACACACACTCACAAACACACACACTCACAAAGACACACACTCACAAACACACACACTCACAAACACACACACTCACAAAGACACACACTCACAAAGACACACACTCACAAACACACACACTCACAAACACACACACCCACACACACACACACACACTCAGAAACACACACACACTCACAAACACACACACACACTCGCAAACACACACACTCACAGACACACACACTCACAAACACACATATTCACAAAAACACACTCACAAACACACACGCTCACAAACACACACACTCACACACTCACAAACACACACACCCACAAACACACACTCACATTCACACACTCACACACATACACACTCACAAACACACACACTCACAAACACACACACTCACAAACACACACTCACAAACACTCACACCCATAAACAAACACACTCACAAACACACACTCACAAATAAACACACAAAAACACACACACTCACAAACACACACACTCACAAACACACGCTCCCACAAACACACACATTCACAAACACACACACTGACAAACACACACTCCCACAAACACACACACTCACAAACACACACACTCACAAACACACACTCCCACAAACACACACACTCACAAACAAACACACTCACAAACACACACTCACAAACACACACACTCACAAACACAAACACCCACAAACACACACACTCACAAACAGACACACTCACAAACACAGACACTCACGAAGAGACACACCCACAAACACACACACACTCACAAACACACACACTCACAAACACACACACCCATAAACACACACACCCACAAACACACACACTCACAAACACACACACTCACAAACACAAACACTCACAAACACACACACTCACAAACACACACACTCACAAACACACACACTCACAAACACACACTCCCACAAACACACACATTCACAAACACACACACTCACAAAGACACACTCCCACAAACACACACACTCACAAACACACACACTCACAAACACACACTCCCACAAACACACTCACACTCACAAAGACACACAATCACGAAGAGACACACCCACAAACACACACACACTCACAAACACACACACCCATAAACACACACACCCACAAACACACACACTCACAAACACACACACTCACAAACACACACTCCCACAAACACACACACTCACAAACACACACACTCACAAACACACACACTCACAAACACACACACTCACAAACACACACACTCACAAAGACACACACCCACAAACACAAAAACACTCACAAACACACACACTCACAAACACACACACCCATAAACACAAATACCCACAAACACACACACTCACAAACACACACACTCACAAACACACACACTCACAAACACACACACTCAGAAACACACACACCCACAAACACACACACACTCACAAAGACACACACTCACAAACACAAACAACCATAAACACACACACCCACAAACACACACACTCACAACCCCACACACTTACAAACACACAACCACAAACACACACACTCACAAACACAAACACTCACAAACGCACACACTCACAAAGACACACACCCACAAACACACACACACTCACAAACACACACACTCACAAACACACACACTCACAAAGACACACAATCACAAACACAGACACTCACAAACACTCACACCCAGAAACACACACACCCACAAACACACACACCCACAAACACACACTCCCACAAACACACACACTCACAAAGACACACACTCACAAACACACAAACAAACACACACACCCACAAACACACACACCCACAAACACACACTCCCACAAACACACACACACACACAAACACACACACTCACAAACACACACACTCACAAGACACACACTCACAAAGACACACACTCACACACACACACACCCACAAACACACACTCCCACAAACACACACTCACAAACACACACACGCACAAACACACACACTCACAAAGACACACACTCACAAACACACACACTCACAAACACACACACTCACAAAGACACACACTCACAAACACACACACTCACAAACACACACACTCACAAAGACACACACTCACAAAGACACACACTCACAAACACACACACTCACAAACACACACACCCACACACACACACACTCAGAAACACACACACACTCACAAACACACACACTCACACTTGCAAACACACACACTCACAAACACACACACTCACAAACACACACATTCACAAAAACACACTCACAAACACACACACTCACAAACACACACACTCACACACTCACAAACACACACACCCACAAACACACACTCACATTCACACACTCACACACATACACACTCACAAACACACACACTCACAAACACACACACTCACAAACACACACTCACAAACACTCACACCCATAAACAAACACACTCACAAACAGACACTCACAAATAAACACACAAAAACACACACACTCACAAACACACACACTCACAAACACACGCTCCCACAAACACACACATTCACAAACACACACACTGACAAACACACACTCCCACAAACACACACACTCACAAACACACACACTCACAAACACACACTCCCACAAACACACACACTCACAAACAAACACACTCACAAACACACACTCACAAACACACACACTCACAAACACAAACACCCACAAACACACACACTCACAAACAGACACACTCACAAACACAGACACTCACGAAGAGACACACCCACAAACACACACACACTCACAAACACACACACTCACAAACACACACACCCATAAACACACACACCCACAAACACACACACTCACAAACACACACACTCACAAACACACACTCCCACAAACACAAACACTCACAAACACACACACTCACAAACACACACACTCACAAACACAAACACTCACAAACACACACAATCACAAAGACACACACCCACAAAGACACACAAACTCACACACACACTCACAAACACACACACCCATAAACACACACACCCACAAACACACACACTCACAAACACACACACTCACAAACAAACACACTCACAAACACAAACACTCACAAACACACACACTCACAAAGACACACACCCACAAACACACACACTCACAAACACACACACTCACAAACACACACAACCATAAACACACACACCCACAAACACACACACTCACAAACACACACACTCACAAACACACACACTCACAAACACACACATTCACAAACACACACACCCATAAATACACACACCCACAAACACACACACTCACAACCACAAACACTCACAAACACACTCTCCCACAAACACACACACTCACAAACACACACACTCACAAAGACACACACTCACAAACACACACCCACAAACACACACACCCACAAACACACACTCCCACAAACACACACACCCACAAACACACACACTCACAAACACACACTCACAAACACACACTCCCACAAACACACACTCACAAACACACACACTCACAAGCACACACACTCACAAAGACACACACTGACAAACACACACACTCACAAAGACACACACTCACAAAGACACACACTCACAAACACACACACTCACAAAGACACAAACTCACAAAGACACACACTTAGAAACACACACACTCTCACTCACAAACACACACTCACAAACACACACACTCACACACACACTCACACACACACACTCTCACAAACACACGCTCACACACAGTCACACTCACAAATACACACTCAAACACAAACAAACACACACACACACACACACACTCACAAACACACACACTCAAACACACAGACTCACAAACACACACACTCACAAACACACACACACACACACTCACAAACACACACACACACACTCACAAACACACACACTCACACACACACACTCACACACACACACTCAGAAACACACACACTCACAAACACACACACACACACACTCACAAACACACACACATACTCAGAAACACACACACTGACAAACACACACTCACACATACACTCACAAACACACACACACACACTCACATACACACAAACTCACAAACACACACTCACACTCACACACACTCACAAACACACACTCACACACAATCACACTCACACACACTCACAAACACAAACTCAAAAACACACACTCACACAGACTCACTCACACACACTCACAGACACACACACTCACAAACACACACACTGACAAACACAGACACTCACACAAACACACTCACACACACTCACAGACACACACTCTCACAAACACACACACTCACAAAGACACACACACACACACACTCACAAACACACACACTCACAAACACACACACTCACAAACACACACATTCACACACACTCACAAACACACACACTCACAAACACACACTCACAAGCACTCACACCGATAAACACACGCACTCACAAACACACACTCACAAATAAACACTCACAAACACACACACTCACAAACACAGACACTCACAAACACACACTCCCACTAACACACACATTCACAAACACACACTCCCACAAACACACACACTCACAAACACACACACTCACAAACACACACTCCCACAAACACACACACTCACAAACAAAAACACTCACAAACACACACTCACAAAAACGCACACTCACAAATACAAACACCCACAAACACACACACTCACAAACACACACACTCACAAACACACACACTCACAAAGAGACACACCCACAAACACACACACACTCACAAACACACACACTCACAAACAAACACACTCACAAACACACACACTCACAAACACACACACTCACAAAGACACACACCCACAAACACACACACTCACAAACACACACACTCACAAACACACACAACCATAAACACACACACCCACAAACACACACACTCACAAACACACACACTCACAAACACACACACTCACAAACACACACATTCACAAACGCACACACCCATAAATACACACACCCACAAACACACACACTCACAACCACAAACACTCACAAGCACACTCTCCCACAAACACACACACTCACAAACACACACACTCACAAAGACACACACTCACAAACACACACCCACAAACACACACACCCACAAACACACACTCCCACAAACACACACACCCACAAACACACACACTCACAAACACACACACTCACAAGACACACACTCACAAACACACACACTCACAAACACACACACCCACAAACACACACTACCACAAACACACACTCACAAACACACACACTCACAAACACACACACTCACAAAGACACACACTGACAAACACACACACTCACAAAGACACACACTCACAAAGACACACACTCACAAACACACACACTCACAAAGACACAAACTCACAAAGACACACACTTAGAAACACACACACTCTCACTCACAAACACACACTCACAAACACACACACTCACAAACACACACTCACACACACACACACTCACAAACACACGCTCACACACAGTCACACTCACAAACACACACACTCACAAACACACACACTCACACACACACTCACAAACACACACACACACACACACACACTCACAAACACACACACTCACACACACACACTCACACACACACTCACAAACACACACAATCACAAACACACACACACACACTCACAAACACACACACACACTCACAAACACACTCACTCACAAACACACACACACACACACTCACAAACACACACACACACTCACATACACACAAACTCACAAACACACACTCACACTCACACACACTCACAAACACAAACTCACACTAACACACAATCACACTCACGCACACTCACAAACACAAACTCAAAAACACACACTCACACAGACTCACTCACACACACTCAGAGACACACACACTCACAAACACACACACTCACAAACACACACACTCACACAAACACACTCACACACACTTACAAACACACACACTCACAAACACACACACTCACAAAGACACACACTCACAAACACACACACTCACACTCGCAAACACACACACTCACAAACACACACACCAATAAACACACACACCCACAAACACACACACTCACAAACACACACAGTCACAAACACACACATTCACAAAAACACACTCACAAACACACACACTCATAAACACACACACTCACAAACACACACACTCACACACTCACAAACACACACACACCCACAAACACACACTCACATTCACACACTCACACACACACACACTCACAAACACACACACTTACAAACACACACACTCACAAACAGACACTCACAAACACTCACACCCATAAACAAACGCACTCACAAAAACACACTCAAATAAACACACAAAAACACACACACTCACAAACACACACACTCACAAACACACGCTCCCACAAACACACACATTCACAAACACACACACTGACAAACACACACTCCCACAAACACACACACTCACAAACACACACACTCACATACACACACTCCCACAAACACACACACTCACAAACAAACACACTCACAAACACACACTCACAAACACACACACTCACAAACACAAACACCCACAAACACACACACTCACAAACAGACACACTCACAAACACAGACACTCACGAAGAGACACACCCACAAACACACACACACTCACAAACACACACACTCACAAACACACACACCCATAAACACACACACCCACAAACACACACACTCACAAACACACACACTCACAAACACACACACTCACAAACACACACTCCCATAAACACAAACACTCACAAACACACACACTCACAAACACACACACTCACAAACACAAACACTCACAAACACACACAATCACAAAGACACACACCCACAAAGACACACAAACTCACACACACACTCACAAACACACACACCCATAAACACACACACCCACAAACACACACACTCACAAACACACACACTCACAAACAAACACACTCACAAACACACACACTCACAAACACACACACTCACAAAGACACACACCCACAAACACACACACTCACAAACACACACACTCACAAACACACACAACCATAAACACACACACCCACAAACACACACACTCACAAACACACACACTCACAAACACACACACTCACAAACACACACACTCACAAACACACACATTCACAAACACACACACCCATAAATACACACACCCACAAACACACACACTCACAACCACAAACACTCACAAACACACTCTCCCACAATCACACACACTCACAAACACACACACTCACAAAGACACACACTCACAAACACACACCCACAAACACACACACCCACAAACACACACTCCCACAAACACACACACCCACAAACACACACACTCACAAACACACACACTCACAAGACACACAATCACAAAGACACACACTCACAAACACACACACCCACAAACACACACTACCACAAACAGACACTCACAAACACACACACTCACAAACACACACACTCACAAAGACACACATTGACAAACACACACACTCACAAAGACACACACTCACAAAGACACACACTCACAAACACACACACTCACAAACACACACACTCACAAACACAAACACTCACAAACACACACAATCACAAAGACACACACCCACAAAGACACACAAACTCACACACACACTCACAAACACACACACCCATAAACACACACACCCACAAACACACACACTCACAAACACACACACTCACAAACAAACACACTCACAAACACACACACTCACAAACACACACACTCACAAAGACACACACCCACAAACACACACACTCACAAACACACACACTCACAAACACACACAACCATAAACACACACACCCACAAACACACACACTAACAAACACACACACTCACAAACACACACACTCACAAACACACACATTCACAAGCACACACACCCATAAATACACACACCCACAAACACACACACTCACAACCACAAACACTCACAAACACACTCTCCCACAAACACACACACTCACAAACACACACACTCACAAAGACACACACTCACAAACACACTCCCACAAACACACACACCCACAAACACACACTCCCACAAACACACACACCCACAAACACACACACTCACAAACACACACACTCACAAGACACACAATCACAAAGACACACACTCACAAACACACACACCCACAAACACACACTACCACAAACACACACTCACAAACACACACACTCACAAACACACACACTCACAAAGACACACACTGACAAACACACACACTCACAAAGACACACACTCACAAAGACACACACTCACAAACACACACACTCAAAAAGACACAAACTCACAAAGACACACACTTAGAAACACACACACTCTCACTCACAAACACACACTCACAAACACACAAACTCACAAACACACACTCACACACACACACACTCACAAACACACGCTCACACACAGTCACACTCACAAACACACACTCAAACACAAACACACACTCACACACACACACTCACAAACACACACACTCACACACACACACTCACAAACACACACACTCACAAACACACACACTCACACACACACTCACAAACACACACACACACACACTCACAAACACACACACTCACACACACACACTCACACACACACTCACAAACACACACACTCACAAACACACACGCACACACACTCACAAACACACACACACACAAACACACACACTCACAAACACACACTCACACACACACTCACAAACACACACACACACACTCACATACACACAAACTCACAAACACACACTCACACTCACACACACTCACAAACACAAACTCAAAAACACACTCACACAGACTCACTCACACACACTCAGAGACACACACACTCACAAACACACACACTCACAAACACACACACTCACACAAACGCACTCACACACACTCACAAACACACACACTCACAAACACACACACTCACATACACACACTCACACACACTCACAGACACACACTCTCACAAACACACACACTCACAAAGACACACACTCACACACACACACTCACAAACACACACACTCACAAACACACACACTCACAAACACACACTCCCACAAACACACACATTCACAAACACACACTCCCACAAACACACACACTCACAAACACACACACTCACAAACACACACTCCCACAAACACACACACTCACAAACAAAAACACTCACAAACACACACTCACAAAAACACACACTCACAAATACAAACACCCACAAACACAAACACTCAAAAACACAGACACTCACAAACACACACACTCACAAAGAGACACACCCACAAACACACACACACTCACAAACACACACACTCACAAACACACACACCCATAAACACACACACCCACAAACACACACGCTCACAAACACACACACCCATAAACACACACACCCACAAACACACACACTCACAAACACACACACTCACAAACACACACACTCACAAACGCACACACTCACAAACACACACACTCACCAAGACACACACCCACAAACACACACACTCACAAACACACACACTCACAAACACACACAACCATAAACACACACACCCACAAACACACACACTCACAAACACACACACTCACAAACACACACTCACAAACACACACATTCACAAACACACACACCCATAAATACACACACCCACAAACACACACACTCACAACCACACACACTCACAAACACACTCTCCACAAACACACACACTCACAAACACACACACTCACAAAGACAGACACTCACAAACACACACCCACAAACACACACACCCAAAAACACACACACCCACAAACACACACACTCACAAACACACACACTCACAAGACACACACTCACAAAGACACACACTCACAAACACACACACCCACAAACACACACTCCCACAAACACACACTCACAAACACACGCACTCACAAACACACACACTCACAAAGACACACACTCACAAACACACACACTCAGAAAGACACACACTCACAAAGACACACACTCACAAACACACACACTCACAAAGACACAAACTCACAAAGACACACACTTAGAAACACACACACTCTCACTCACAAACACACACTCACAAACACACACACTCACAAACACACACTCACACACACACACACTCACAAACACACACTCACACACAGTCACACTCACAAAAACACACTCAAACACTCACAAACACACACTCACACACACAAACTCACACACACACACTCACAAACACACACACTCACAAACACACACACTCACAGACACACTCACAAACACACACACACACACTCACAAACACACACTCACACACACACACTCACACACACACACTCACAAACACACACACTCACAAACACACACTCACACACACAGTCACAAACACACACACACACTCACAAACACACATACTCACAAACACACACTCACACACACACACTCACAAACACACACACACACACTCACATACAAACAAACTCACAAACACACACTCACACTCACACACAATCACACTCACACACACTCACAAACACAAACTCAAAAACACACACTCACACAGACTCACTCACACACACTCACAGACGCACACACTCACAAACACACACACTCACAAACACACACTCACACAAACACACACACACACTCACAAACACACACACTCACAAACACACACACTCACACACACACACTCACACACACTCACAGACACACACTCTCTCAAACACACACAATCACAAAGACACACACTCACGCACACACACTCACACACACAGACACACCCACACACACACACTCACAAACACACACACACACACACACACACACTCACAAACACATGCACACTCACACACTCTCACTCACACTCAAACACTCACAAACACACACACACACACACAAACTCACACACACACACTCACAAACACACACACTCACAAACACACACACTCACAAACACACTCACAAACACACACACACACACTCACAAACACACACTCACAAACACACACACACACACACACACACTCACAAACACACACACTCACAACACACACCCACACACAACACTCACAAACACACACACACTCACAAACAACACACACACACACACAAACACACACTCACACACACACACACACTCACAAACACACACACACAACACACTCACAACACACAAACTCACAACACACACCACACTCACACACACAATCACACACACACACACTCACAAACACAAAACTCAAAAACACACACTCAACACAGACACACTCACACACACTCACAGACGCACACACTCACAAACACACACACTCACAAACACACACTCACACAAACACACTCACACACACTCACAAACACACACACTCACAAACACACACACACACACACACACACTCACACACACTCACAAACACACACACTCACAAACACACACACTCACAAAGACACACACTCACACACACACACACACACACACTCACAAACACACACACTCACAAACACACACACTCACAAACACACACACTCACACACACTCACAAACACACACTCACAAACACACACTCACACACACACACACTCACAAACACACACACTCACAAACACACTCACAAATAAACACTCACAAACACACACACTCACAAACACACACACTCACAAACACACACTCCCACAAACACACACATTCACAAACACACACTCCCACAAACACACACACACACAACCACACACACTCACAAACACACACCACACAAACAAAAACACTCACAAACACACACTCACAAAAACACACACACTCACAAACACACACACCCACAAACACACACACTCACAAAGAGACACACCCACAAACACACACACACTCACAAACACACACACTCACAAACACACACACCCACAAACACACACACCCACAAACACACACACTCACAAACACACACACTCACAAACACACACTCCCACAAACACACACACTCACAAACACACACAGTCACAAACACACACACTCACAAACACACACACTCACAAACACACACACTCACAAACAGACACACTCACAAAGACACACACCCACAAACACAAACACACTCACAAACACACACACTCACAAACACACACATCCATAAACACACAGACCAAAAACACACACACTCACAAACACACACACTCACAAACACACACACTCACAAAGACACACACCCACAAACAAACACACACTCACAAACACACACACTCACAAACACACACACTCACAAAGACACACCCTCACAAACACACAACCACAAACACACAGACCCACAAACACACACACCCACAAACACACACTCCCAAAAGCACACACTCTCACAAACACACACACTCACAAAGACACACACTCACAAACACACACCCACAAACACACACACCCACAAACACACACACCCACAAACACAAACACCCACAAACACACACTCACCACAACACACACTCACAAACACACACACTCACAAACACACACACTCACAAACACACACACTCACAAACAGACACACTCACACACACACACTCACAAACACACACACTCACAAACACACACACTCACACACACACTCACAAACACACACACACACACACTCACAAACACACACACTCACACACACACACTCACACACACACTCACAAACACACACACACAAACACACACACTCACACACACTCACACACACACTCACAAACACACACACACACACTCACATACACACAAACTCACAAACACACACTCACACTCACACACACTCACAAACACAAACTCACACTCACACACAATCACACTCACACACACTCACAAACACAAACTCAAAAACACACACACACACACTCACTCACACACACTCACAACACACACACTCACAAACACACACACTCACAACACACACACTCACACAAACACACTCACACACACTCACAAACAAACACACATCACAAAACACACACACACACATACACACACTCACACACACTCACAAACACACACACTCACACACCACACACTCACAAACACACACACCACACACACACACCTCACAAACACACACACTCACAAACACACACACTCACAAACACACACTCCCACAAACACACACACTCACAAACACACACTCCAACAAACACACACACTCACAAACACACACACTCACAACACACACACCCACAAACACACACACTCACAAACACACACACTCACAAACACACACTCACAAAAACACACACTCACAAACACACACACACCACAAACACACACACTCACAAAACACACCACACTCACAACACACACACTCACAAACACACAACCACAAACACACACACTCACAAACACACACACCACAAAACACACACACTCACTCACACACACACTCACAAACACACACACCCACAAACACACACACCCACAAACACACACACTCACAAACAAACACACTCACAAACACACTCACAAACACACACACCCATAAACACACCCACCCACAAACACACACACCCACAAACACACACACTCACAAACACACACACTCACAAACACACACACCCATAAACACACACACTCACAAAACACACACACAACACAACACACACACTCACAAACACACACACCACAAACACACACACCCACAAACACACACACACCCACAAACACACACACTCACAAACACACACACCACAAACACACACATCACAAAGACACACACTCACAACACACACACCCACAAACACACACTCACACAAACACACACTCACAAACACACACACTCACAAACACACACACTCACAAAGACACACACTCACAAACACACACACTCACAAACACACACACTCACAAAGACACACACTCACAAAAACACACACACTCACAAAACACACACTCACAAACACACACACTCACAAACACACCACTCTCACACACAAACACACACTCACAAACACACACACTCACAAACACACACTCACACACACACACTCACAACACACACACTCACCCACAGTCACACACACAAAAACACACACTCAAACACACACAAACCAACACACACACACACAAAACACACTCACACAACACACACCACACACACACACACAAACACACACACTCACACACACACTCACAAACACACACAAACACACACTCACAAACACACACTCACACACACACACTCACACACACACAATCACAAACACACACACTCACAAACACACACTCACACACACACTCACAAACACACACACACTCACAAACACACACACTCACAAACACACACACCACACACACACACCACACACACACACACACAAACACAATCACACACACACACTCACACACACACACATCACACCTCACAACACACTCACAAACACACACACACACTCACACACAATCACACTCTCACACACTCACAAACACAAACTCAAAAACACACACACACAACACACACACTCACACACACTCACAGACACACACACACACAAACACACACACTCACAAACACACACTCACAAACAAACACACTCACACACACCTCACAAACACACACACTCACAAACACACACACTCACACACACACACACTCACACAACACTCACAGACACACACTCTCTCAACACACACAAACACAAACACACACACTCACTCACACACAATCCACAACACACTCACAAACACACACACTCACAAACACACACACTCACAAACACACACATTCACACACACTCACAAACACACACTCACAAACACACATTCACACACACTCACACTCACAAACACACACACTCACAAACACACTCACAAATAAACACTCACAAACACACACACTCACAAACACACACACTCACAAACACACACTCCCACAAACACACACATTCACAAACACACACTCCCACAAACACACACACTCACAAACACACACACTCACAAAACACACACTCACAAACACAACACTCACAAACACACACTCACAAAAACACACACTCACAAACACAAACACCCACAAACACACACACTCACAAAGAGACACACCCACAAACACACACACACTCACAAACACACACATTCACAAACACACACACCCAGAAACACACACGCCCACAAACACACACACGCACAAACACACACACTCACAAACACACTCCACAACACACACACTCACAACACACACACTCACAAACACACACACTCACAAACACACACCTCACAAACACACACCTTACAAACACACACACTCACAAACACACACACCCACAAACTCAAACACACTCACAAACACACACTCACAAAAACACACATCCACAAACACACAGACCAAAAACACACACACTCACAAACACACACACTCACAAACACACACACTCACAAAGACACACACCCACAAACAAACACACACTCATAAACACACACACTCACAAACACACACACTCACAAAGACACACCCTCACAAACACACAACCACAAACACACAGACCCACAAACACACACACCCACAAACACACACACTCACAAAACACACACTACTCACAAACACACACACTCACAAAGACACACACTCACAAACACACACCCACAACACACACACTCACAAACACACTCACAAACACTCACAAACACACACACACACAAACACACACACTCACAAACACACACACTCACAAACACACACACTCACAAGACACACACTCACAAACACAACACTCAAAAAAAAACAAACACACCACCCACAAACACACACTCCACAAACACACACTCACAAACACACACACTCACAAACACACACACTCACAAACACACACACTCACAAACAGACACACTCACAAACACAAACACTCACAAAGACACATACTCACGAACACACACACTCACAAACACACACACACAGAAACACACACACTCACAAAGACACACACTCACAAACACACACATTCACAAAGACACACACTCACAAAGACACACACTCACAAAGGCACACACTCACAAACACACACTCAAACACTCACAAACACACACTCACTCACAAACACACACACTCACAAACACACTAACACACACTCACTCACAAACACACACGCTCACACACACACACTCACAAACACACACTCACAAACACACACACTCACAAACACACACTCACAAACACACACACTCACAAACACACACACTCACAAACACACTCTCACAAATAACCACACTCAAAAACACACACACTCACAACACACACCACTCACAAACACACACACCACCACAAACACACACTCCCAAAACACACACTCACAAACACACACACTCACAAACACACACACTCACAAAGAAACACACTCACAAACACACACACATCTCACAGACACACACCCTCAAACACACACACTCACACACACACACACACACAAACAACACACACTCACAAACACACACACTTACAAACACACACAAACACACTCACAAACACACACTCACAAACACACACACTCACAAACAAACACTCCACAACACACACACTCACAAACACACACTCACACACACACACACTCACAAACACACACACACAACAACAACTCACACTCACAAACACACACTCAAACACAAACACACACACACTCACACACACACACTCACAAACACACACACTCACACACACAAACACACACACACTCACAAACACACACACTCACAAACACACACTCACACACACACACTCAAACACACACACACTCACAAACACACACACTCACAAACACACACTCACACACACAGTCACAAACACACACACACACTCACAAACACACACACTCACAAACACACTCACAAACAACACACACAAACACACACACACACACTCACAACACACAAACTCACAAACACACACTCACAAACACACACACTCACAAAAACACACTCACAAACACACACACTCACAAACACACACACTCACAAACACAACACTCACAAACACACACTCACACACACACACTGACACACTCTCACAAACACACACACTCACAAACACACACACTCACAAACACACACTCACACAAACACACTCACACACAAACACACTCACACACACACACACCACAACACACACACTCACACACCCACACACACACTACACACACACACTCACAAACACACACTCCCACAAACACACACACTCACAAACACACACACTCACACACACACACTCACACACACTCACAAACACACACACACACAAACACACACACTCACAAACACACACAACACACACACACTCACAAACACACACTCACAAACACACACTCACACACACTCACACTCACAAACACACACACTCACAAACACACACTCACAAACACACACACTCACAAACACACACTCTCACACACACACACTCCACACACACTCACAAACACACACACTCACATACCCACACACATACAAACACACACACTCACACACACACCTCACAAACACTCACAAACACACACACTCACAAACACACACACTCACAAACACACACATTCACCACACTCACAAACACACATTCACAAACACACACTCACACACACTCACACATTCTCACACACACTCAGTCACACACTCACAGACACACACTCAGAAAAACACACACACACACACACTCACACTCACACACAAAACAATCAACACTCACACACACTCACAAACACACACTCAAAAACACACACTCACACAACACACTCACACACACACACACACACACACACCACAAACACACACACTCACACCCCACACTCACAAACACACTCACAAACACACACACTCACAAACACACACACTCACACACACACACTCACACACACTCACAAACACACAACTCACAAACACACACACAATCACAAAAACACACACTCACACACACACACTCACACACACTCACAAACACACACACACTCACAAACACACACACACACAAACACACACACTCACACACACTCACACACACACACTCACACACACACACTCACACAACACTCACACCACAAACACACACACTCACAAACACACTTCACAAACACAACACTCACAACACACACACTCACAAACACACACACTCACAAACACACACACCCACAAACACACACACTCACAAACACACACTCCACAAACACACACACTCACAAACACACACACTCACAAACACACACACTCACAAACACACACACTCACAAAACACACACTACAAAAACACACACTCACAAACACACACCCCACAAACACACACACACAAAGACACACACCCACAAACACACACACCACTCACAACACACACATTCACAAACACCACACACCCACAAACACAACACCCACAAACACACACACTCACAAACACACACACTCACAAACACAAACTCCCCACAAACACACACACTCACCAACACACACACTCACAAACACACACACTCACAAACACACACACTCACAAACACACACACTTACAAACCACACACACTCACAAACACACACACCCACAACACAAACACACACACAAACACACACACTCACAAACACACACATCACAAACACACACACCAAAAACACACACACTCACAAACACACACACTCCACAAACACACACACTCACAAACACACACACCCACAAAAACACACACACATAAACACACAACACTCACAAAACACAACACTCACAAACACACAACCACAAACACACACACCCACAAACACACACACCCACAAACACACACTCCCAAAAGCACACACTCTCACAAACACACACACTCACAAAGACACACACTCACAAACACACACCCACAAACACACACACCCACAAACACACACACCCACAAACACACACTCCCACAAACACACACACTCACAAACACACACACTCACAAACACACACACTCACAAGACACACACTCACAAAGACATACACTCACAAATACACACACCCACAAACACACACTCCCACAAGCACAGATTCACAAACACACACACTCACAAACACACACACTCACAAAGACACACACTCACAAACAGACACACTCACAAACACAAACACTCACAAAGACACATACTCACAAACACACACACTCACAAACACACACACACACAAACCACACACTCACAAACACACACACTCACAAACACACACACTCACAAAACACACACTCACAAACACACACTCACAAACACACACTCACAAACACACACCAAACACCTCAAACAACACACAACACACTCACAAACACACACACTCAAAACACACTAACACACACACACTCACAAACACACAACACTCACACACACACTCACACACACACACTCACAAACACACACACTCACAAACACACACACTCACAAACACTCACACCCACAAACACCACGCACACACAAACACACACACACAAAAACACTCACAAACACACACACTCACAAACACAACACTCACAAACACACACACCCATAAAACACACACTCCCACAAACACACACACTCACAAACACACAGACACACAAACACACATTCACAAACACACACACTCACAAAGACACACACTCACAAACACACACACTCACAAACACACACACTCACACTCACAAACACACACTCACAAACACACACACTCACAAACAAACACTCACACACACACACTCACAAACACACACTCACACACACACACACTCACAAACACACACTCACAGACAGTCACACTCACAAACACACACTTACAAACACTCACACCCATAAACACACGCACACACAAACACACACTCACAAATAAACACTCAAAAACACACACACTCACAAACACACACACTCACAAACACACACACCCATAAACACACACTCCCACAAACACACACTCACAAACACACACACTCACAAACACACACACTCACAAACACACACACTCACAAACACACACACTCACAAACACACACACTCACAAAGACACACACTCACAAACACACACACTCACAAAGACACACACTCACAAAGACACACACTTAGAAACACACACACTCACACTCACAAACACACACTCACAAACACACACACTCACAAACAAACACTCACACACACACACTCACAAACACACACTCACACACACACACACTCACAAACACACACTCACACACAGTCACACTCACAAACACACACTCAAACAGAAACAAACACACACTCACACACACACACTCACAAACACACACACTCACACACACACACACTCACAAACACACACACTCACAAACACACACACACACACACACTCTCAAACACACACTCACAAACACACACACTCACAAACACACACTCACACACACAGTCACAAACACACACACACACTCACAAACACACATACTCACAAACACACACTCACACACACACACTCACAAACACACACACACACACTCACATACACACAAACTCACAAACACACACTCACACTCACACACACTCACAAACACACACTCACACTCACACACAATCACACTCACACACACTCACAAACACAAACTCAAAAACACACACTCACAACACACACACTCACACACACTCACAAACACACACACTCACAAACACACACACTCACAAACACACACTCACACAAACACACTCACACACACACACTCACAAACACACACATCACAAACACACACACTCACACACACACACTCACACACACACTCACAAACACACACACACACAAACACACACACATCACAAAGACACACACTCACAACACACACACTCACAAACACACTCACAAACACACACACTCACAAACACACACACACACTCACAAACACACACACCCACACACACTCACAAACACACACTCACACACAAAACACACATTCACACACACACACACTCACAAACACACAAACTCACAAACACACACTCACACTCACACACACTCACAAACACACACTCACACTCACACACAATCACACTCACACACACTCACAAACACAAACTCAAAAACACACACCACACACACACACTCACACACACACACACACACACACACACATACTGACACATACACACACACTCAACCACACTCACACAAACACACTCACAAACACTCACACTTACACACACACACACTCATACACACACACTCACACACACTCACAAGACACACACTCACAACACACACACTCACAAAGACACACACTCACGCACACACACTCACACACACTCACAAACACACACACTCACAAACACACACACTCACAAACGCACACATTCACACACACTCACAAACACACACTCACAAACACACATTCACACACACACACACTCACAAACACACACACACACAAACACACTCACAAACAAACACTCACAAACACACACACTCACAAACACACACACTCACAAACACACACTCCCACAAACACACACATTCACAAACACACACTCCCACAAACACACACACTCACAAACACACACACTCACAAAGACACACACTCACAAACAAAAACACTCACAAACACACACTAACAAAAACACACACTCACAAACACAAACACACACAAACACACACACTCACAACAGACACACCCACAAACACACACACACTCACAAACACACACATTCACAAACACACACACCCAGAAACACACACGCCCACAAACACACACACGCACAAACACACACACTCACAAACACAAACTCCCACAAGCACACACACTCACAAACACACACAGTCACAAACACACACACTCACAAACACACACACTCACAAACACACACACTTACAAACAGACACACTCACAAAGACACACACCCACAAACACAAACACACTCACAAACACACACACTCACAAACACACACATCCATAAACACACAGACCAAAAACACACACACTCACAAACACACACACTCACAAACACACACACTCACAAAGACACACACCCACAAACAAACACACACTCACAAACACACACACTCACAAACACACACACTCACAAAGACACACCCTCACAAACACACAACCACAAACACACACACCCACAAACACACACACCCACAAACACACACTCCCAAAATCACACACACTCACAAACACACACACTCACAAACACACACACTCACAAACGCACACATTCACACACACTCACAAACACACACTCACAAACACACATTCACACACACTCACACTCACAAACACACAAACTCACAAACACACACTCACACTCACACACACTCACAAACACACACTCACACTCACACACAATCACACTCACACACACTCACAAACACAAACTCAAAAACACACACTCACACAGACTCACTCACACACACTCACAGACGCACACACTCACAAACACACACACTCACAAACACACACTCACACAAACACACTCACAAACACACACACTCACAAACACACACACTCACACACACACACTCACACACACTCACAGACACACACTCTCTCAAACACACACAATCACAAAGACACACACTCACGCACACACACTCACACACACTCACAAACACACACACTCACAAACACACACACTCACAAACACACACACTCACACACACTCACAAACACACACTCACAAACACACATTCACACACACTCACACTCACAAACACACACACTCACAAACACACTCACAAATAAACACTCACAAACACACACACTCACAAACACACACACTCACAAACACACACTCCCACAAACACACACATTCACAAACACACACACTCACACACACACACACACTCACAAACACACACACTCACAAACACACACACTCACACACAAAAACACACTCACAAACACACACTAACAAAAACACACACTCACAAACACAAACACCCACAAACACACACACTCACAAAGAGACACACCCACAAACACACACACACTCACAAACACAACACTTTCACAAACACACACACCCAAAACACACACACCCACAAAACACACATGCACAAACACACACACTCACAAAACACACACACTCACAAACCACACACTCACAAACACACACACTCACAAACACACACACTCACAAACACACACACTCACAAACACACACACTCACAAACACACACACTCACAAAGACACACACCCACAAACACAAACACACTCACAAACACACACACTCACAAACACACACATCCATAAACACACAGACCAAAAACACACACACTCACAAACACACACACTCACAAACACACACACTCACAAAGACACACACCCACAAACAAACACACACTCATAAACACACACACTCACAAAGACACACCCTCACAAACACACAACCACAAACACACACACCCACAAACACACACACCCACAAACACACACTCCCAAAAGCACACACTCTCACAAACACACACACTCACAAAGACACACACTCACAAACACACACCCACAAACACACACACCCACAAACACACACACCCACAAACACACTCCCACAAACACACACACTCACAAACACACACACTCACAAACACACACACTCACAAGACACACACTCACAAAGACATACACTCACAAATACACACACCCACAAACACACACTCCCACAAGCACAGACTCACAAACACACACACTCACAAACACACACACTCACAAACACACACACTCACAAACAGACACACTCACAAACACAAACACTCACAAACACACACACTCACGAACACACACACTCACAAACACACACACACAACACACACACTCACAAACAAACACACTCACACACACACACTCACACACACACACACTCACAAACACACACACTCACAAAACACACACTCACAAACACACTCAAACACTCACAACACACACACTCACTCCACACAAACACACTACCACAAACACACTAACACACACTCACTCACAAACACACACACTCACACCACACACTCACAACACACACTCACAACACACACACTCACAAACACACACTCACAAACACACACACCACAAACACACACACTCACAAACACACACTCACAAACACAACACTCACAAACACACACACACTACACAAACACACACACTCACAAAACACACACACACCCACAAACACACACTCCCACAAACACACACACTCACAAAACACACACCTCACAAACACACACACTCACAAACACACACACTCACAAAGACACACACTCACACACACACACAGACACACAAAACACACACACACACTCACAAATTCACGCACACGCACAAACATACATACTCACACACTCACAAACAAACACTCACAAACACACACTCACAGACACACACGCACAAACACACACACTCACAAACAGACACTCACACACACACACTCACAAACACACCACTCACAACACACACACCCACAACACACACACACACAAACACACACTCACAAACAAACACTCACAAACACACACACTCACAACACACACACTCACAAACACACACACACCCACAATCACAACACACCCACAAACACACACACTCACAAACACACACACTCACAAACACACACACTCACAAACACACACACTCACAAACACACACACTCACAAACACACACACTCACAAACACACACACTCACAAACACACACACTCACAAACACACACACTCACAAACACACACACCCACAAACACACACACTCACACTCACAAACACACACTCACCAACACACACACACACACACACAACACACACACACCACAAACAAAACACACACACTCACACACACACTCACAAACAAACACTCACAACACAGTCACACTCACAAACACACACTCAAACAAAACAAACACACACTCACACACACACACTCACAAACACACACACTCACACACACACACACTCACAAACACACACACTCACAAACACACACACACACACACACTCTCAAAACACCACACTCACAAACACACACACACACCACACACACTCACACACACACTCACACACACACACACTCACAAACACACACACTCACAAACACACACTCACACACACAAACTCTCTCACACACGCACACACACACACACTCACAAACACTCTCACAAACACTCACACTCACACTCACACACACTCACAAACACACACTCACACACTCACACTCACACACTCACACACACTCACAAACACACACTCACACACACATACTCTCACACACACTCACTCACACACACTCACACCACACACTCACAAACACACACACTCACAAACACACACTCACAAAACACACTCACACACACTCACAAACACACACACTCACAAACACACACACTCACAACACACACACTCACACACACTCACAAACAACACACTCTCACAACACACACACTCACAAACCACACACTCACAACACACACACTCACACACACTCACAAACACACAACTCAACACACAACAACACCAACACTCACCAAAACACACACTCACAACACACACACTCACAAACGCACACATTCACACACACTCACAAACACACACTCAAAAACACACATTCACACACACTCACACTCACAAACACACAAACTCACAAACACACACTCACACTCACACACACTCACAACACACACACACCCACACACACAACAATCACACTCACACACACACACAAACACAAACTCAAAAACACACACCACACAGACTCACACACACACACACACACACACACACACAAAACACACACACATCACAAACACACACTCACACAAAACACTCACAAACACACACACTCACAAACACACACCTCACACACACCACACACACACACTCACAAACACACACTCACACACACACACAATCACAAACACACACACTCACACACACACACTCACACACACACTCACAAACACACACACTCACAAACACACACACTCACAAACACACACACAAACACACACACTCACAAACACACACTCACAAACACACATTCACACACACTCACACTCACAAACACACACACTCACAAACACACTCACAAATAAACACTCACAAACACACACACTCACAAACACACACACTCACAAACACACACTCCCACAAACACACACATTCACAAACACACACTCCCACAAACACACACACTCACAAACACACACACTCACAAAGACACACACTCACAAACAAAAACACTCACAAACACACACTAACAAAAACACACACTCACAAACACAAACACCCACAAACACACACACTCACAAAGAGACACACCCACAAACACACACACACTCACAAACACACACATTCACAAACACACACACCCAGAAACACACACGCCCACAAACACACACATGCACAAACACACACACTCACAAACACAAACTCCCACAAGCACACACACTCACAAACACACACAGTCACAAACACACACACTCACAAACACACACACTCACAAACACACACACTTACAAACAGACACACTCACAAAGACACACACCCACAAACACAAACACACTCACAAACACACACACTCACAAACACACACATCCACAACACACACACACCACAAACACACACACTCACAAACACACACACCACAAACACACACACTCACAAACACACACACCCACAAACACACACACTCACAACACACACACTCACAAACACACACACTCACAAACACACACTCACAAACACAACAACCACAAACACACACCCACAAACACACACACTCACAAACACACTCACCAAAACACACACTCTCACAAACACACACACTCACAAACACACACACTCACAAACACACACCCACAAACACACACACAACAAACACACACACCCACAAACACACACTCCCACAAACACACACACTCACAAACACCACACTCACAAACACACACACTCCCAAACACACACACACAAACACAACACTCACAAACACACACACCCACAAACACACACTCCCACAACACACAACTCACAACACACACACTCACAAAACACACACACATCACAAACACACACACTCACAAACACACACACTCACAAACACACACACTCACAAACACACACACTCACAAACACACACCACTCACAAACACACACACACACAAACACACACTCACAAAGACACACACTCACAAACACACACATTCACAAAGACACACACTCACAAAGACACACACTCACAAAGGCACACACTCACAAACACACACTCAAACACTCACAAACACACACTCACTCACAAACACACACACTCACAAACACACTAACACACACTCACTCACAAACACACACGCTCACACACACACACTCACACACACACACTCACAAACACACACACTCACAAACACACACTTACAAACACTCACACCCATAAACACACGCACACACAAACACACACTCACAAATAAACACTCAAAAACACACACACTCACAAACACACACACTCACAAACACACACACCCATAAACACACACTCCCACAAACACACACACTCACAAAGACACACACTCACAAAGACACACACTCACAAACACACACACTCACAAAGACACACACTCACAAAGACACACACTCACACAAACACACACACCACACTCACAAACACACACTCACAAACACACACACTCACAAACAAACACTCACACACACACACTCACAAACACACACTCACACACACACACACTCACAAACACACACTCACAGACAGTCACACTCACAAACACACACTCAAACAGAAACAAACACACACTCACACACACACACTCACAAACACACACACTCACACACACAAACACACACACACTCACAAACACACACACTCACAAACACACACTCACACACACACACTCTCAAACACACACACACTCACAAACACACACACTCACACACACACACTCACACACACACACTCACAAACACACACACTCACAAACACACACTGACACACACACACTCACAAACACACACACACACTCACAAACACACACACTCACAAATACAAACTCCCACAAACAAACACACTCACAAACAAACACACTCACAAACACACACTCACAAACATACACACTCACAAACACAAACACCCACAAACACACACACTCACAAACAGACACACTCACAAACACAGACACTCACGAAGAGACACATCCACAAACACACACACTCACAAACACACACACTCACAAACACACACACCCATAAACACACACACCCACAAACGTACCCACTCACAAACACACACACTCACAAACACACACACTCACAAACAGACACACTCACAAACACAGACACTCACGAAGAGACACACCCACAAACACACACACACTCACAAACACACACACTCATAAACACACACACCCATAAACACACACACCCACAAACAAACACTCACAAACACACACACACTCACAAACACACACACCCACAAACACAAACACTCACAAACAGACACACTCACAAACACACACACTCACAAACACAAACACTCACAAACACACACATTCACAAACAGACACACTCACAAAGACACACACCCACAAACACAAACACTCACAAACACACACATCCATAAACACACAGACCAAAAACACACACACTCACAAACACACACACCCACAAACACACACACACTCACAAACACACACACTCACAAAGACACACACCCACAAACACACACACACTCACAAACACACACACTCACAAACACACACACTCACAAAGACACACCCTCACAAACACACAACCACAAACACACACACCCACAAACACACACACCCACAAACACACACTCCCAAAAACACACACTCTCACAAACACACACACTCACAAAGACACACACTCACAAACACACACCCACAAACACACACACCCACAAACACACACACACACCCCACAAACACACACTCCCACAAACACACACACTCACAAACACACACACTCACAAACACACACACTCACAAGACACACTCACAAAGACACACACTCACAAATACACACACCCACAAACACACACTCCCACAAGCACAGATTCACAAACACACACACTCACAAACACACACACTCACAAAGACACACACTCACAAACAGACACACTCACAAACACACACACTCACAAACACACACAACCACAAACACACACACTCACAAACACACACACAAACAAACACCACACTCACAAACACAACACTCACAAACACACACACTTCACAAACACACACTCACAAACACACACACTCACAACACACACACTCACACTCACAAAAACACACACACAAACACACACACTCACAAACACACACTCACACACACACACTCACAAACACACACTCACACACACTCACACTCACACTCACAAACACACACTCAAACACTCACAAACACACACTCACACATTCACTCACAAACACACACACTCACAAACACACTAACACACACACACTCACAAACACACACACTCACATACAACACACTCACACACAACACACACTCACAAACACACACACTCACAAACACACACTCACAAACACTCACACCCATAAACACACGCACACACAAACACACACTCACAAATAAACACTCAAAAACACACACACTCACAAACACACACACTCACAAACACACACTCCCACAAACACACACATTCACAAACACACACACTCACAAAATCACACACCCATAAACACACACACTCACAAACACACACACTCACAAACACACACACTCACAAACACACACACCCACAAACATACACACTCACAAACACACACACTCACAAACACACACAACCATAAACACACACACCCACAAACACACACACTCACAAACACACACACTCACAAACACACACACTCACAAACACACACATTCACAAACACACACACCCCAAACACACACACCCACAAACACACACACTCACAACCATACACACTCACAAACACACACTCCACAAACACACACACTCACAAACACACACACTCACAAACACACACACTCACAAACACACACCCACAAACACACACACCCACAAACACACACTCCCACAAACACACACACCCACAACACACACACTCACAAACACACACTCACAAGACACACACTCACAAACACACACACTCACAAACACACACACCCACAAACACACACTCCCACAAACACACACTCACAAACACACACACTCACAAAACACACACACTCACAAAGACACACACTCACAAACACACACACTCACAAAGACACACACTCACAAAGACACACACTCACAAAGACACACACTTAGAAACACACACACTCACACTCACAAACACACACTCACAAACACACACACTCACAAACACCCTCACACCACACAACACTCACAAACCAACACTCACACACACACACTCACAAACACACACACTCACACACACACACACTCACAAACACACACTCAAACCACAAAACAAACACACACACACACACAACACTCACAAACACACACACACACACACAATCACACACACACTCACAAACACACACACTCACAAACACACACTCACACACACACACTCTCAAACACACACACACTCACAAACACACACACTCACACACTCACACACACAAACACACTCACACACACTCACAAACACACACACTCACAAACACACACACTCACACACACACACTCACACACACTCACAGACACACACTCTCACAAACACACACACTCACAAAGACACACACTCACACACACACTCACACACACTCACAAACACACACACTCACAAACACACACTCCCACAAACACACACACTCACAAACACACACACTCACAAACACACACTCCCACAAACACACACACTCACAAACAAACACACTCACAAACACACACTCACAAACACACACACTCACAAACACAAACACCCACACACACACACACAACAAACACACACACTCACAAAAACACACAGACACTCACAAAGACACACACCCACAACACAACACACTCACAAACACACACACCACAAACAGACCCACCATAAACACACAACCACAAACACACACACTCACAACACACACACTCACAAACACACACTCCCACAAACACAAACACTCACAAACACACACACTCAAAACACACACACTCACAAACACACACACTCACAACACACACAATCACAAACACACACACCCACAAACACACACACATTCACAAAAACACACACTCACAAACACACACACACACACCACAAACACACACACCAACAAACCACACACTCACAAACACACACACTCACAAACACACACTCACAAATAAACACTCAAAAACACACACACTCACAAACACACACACTCACAAACACACACACTCACAAACACACACTCCCACAAACACACACACTCACAAACACACAACAACACACACTCCCACAAACACACACACTCACAAACACACACAACACTCACACAAACACACAAACTCACAAACACACACACTCAAACAAACACACACTCCCACAAACACACAAACTCACAAACAAAAACACCACAAACACACACTAACACAACACACACCTCACAAACACAAACACCACAAACACACACACTCACAAACACACACACTCAAAACACACACACTCACAAACAACACACTCCACACAACACACACACACTCACAAACACACACACTCACAAAACACACACCCACAAACCCACACAACACCCACAAACACACACACTCACAAACACACACACTCACAAACACACACTCCCCAAACACACACACTCACAAACACACACACTCACAAACACACACACTCACAAACACACACACTCCCACAAACACACACACTCACAAACACACACACTCACAAACACCAAACACACACACTCACAAACACACACACTCACAAACACACACACTCACAAACACACACACTCACAAACACACACACTCACAACACAAACACACTCACAAACACACACACACTCACAAACACACACATCCCAAACAACACACCAAAAACACACACACTCACAAACACACACACCACAAACACACACACACTCACAAACACACACATCACAAAACACACACACACTCACAAACACAAACACTCACAAACACACACACCACAAAACACCAAAAACACACACCCACAAACACACACACTCACAAACACACACACTCCAAAAACACACACTCTCACAACACACACACTCACAAACACACACACTCACAAACACACACACCGCACCACAAACACACACACCACCACACACACCACCACACAAACACACACTCCCACAAACACACACACTCACAAACACACACACTCACAAACACACACACTCACAAACACACACAATCACAAAGACACACACCCACAAACACACACACACTCACAAACACACACTCACAAAGACACATACCCATAAACACACACACCCACAAACACACACACTCACAAACGCACACACTGACAAACACACACTCACAAATAAACACTCACAAACACACACACACACAAACGCACACACTCACAAACACACACTCCCACAAACACACACATTCACAAACACACACTCGCACAAACACACACACTCACAAACACACACACTAACAAACACACACTCCCACAAACACACACACTCACAAACAAAAACACTCACGAACACACACTAACAACAACACACACTCACAAACACAAACACCCACAAACACACACACTCACAAACACACACACTCACAAACACACACACTCACAAAGAGACACACCCACAAACACACACACACTCACAAACACACACATTCACAAACACACACACCCAGAAACACACACACCCACAAACACACTCAATCACAAACACACACACTCACAAACACACACTCCCACAAACACACACACTCACAAACACACACACTCACAAACACACACACTCACAAACACACACAACACAAACACACACACTCACAAACCAACACACACACAAACACACACACCCACAAACACACACACTCACAAACACACACAACCATAAACCCACAAACCCACAAACACACACACTCACAAACACACACACTCACAAACACACACTCCCACACACACACTCTCAAACACACACACACTCACAAACACACACACTCACAAACACACACTCACACACACACACTCACAAACACACACACACACTCACAAACACACACACTCACAAACACACACACTCACAAATACAAACTCCCACAAACAAACACACTCACAAACAAACACACTCACAAACACACACTCACAAACATACACACTCACAAACACACACACCCACAAACACACACAACCACAAACACACACACTCACAAACACACACACTCACAACACACACACTCCACAAACACACACACTCACAACACACACACTCACAAACACACACTCCCAAAAACACACACACCCATAAACACACACACTCACAAACACACACACTCACAAACACACACACTCACAAACACACACACTCACTAACAGACACACTCACAAACAAACACACTTAGAAACACACACACTCACAAGCACACACACACACTCACATACACACAAACTCACAAACACACACTCACACACACTCACAAACACACACTTACACTCACACACAATCACACTCACACACACTCACAAACACACACACTCACAAACACACACACTCACACACACACACCACACACACTCACAAACACACACACTCACAAACACACACACTCACAAAACACACACTCACACACAACACACTCACACACACTCAAACCACACACACCACAAACACACACTCCCACAAACACACACACTCACAAACACACACACTCACAAACACACACACCCACAAACACACACACTCACAAACACACACACTCACAAACACACACTCACAAAACACACACACTCACAAACACAAACACCCACAAACACACACACTCACAAACACACACACTCCAATCTACACACACACGCTCCAAAACACACACACACCCACCAATACACACACACTCACAAACACACACACTCATAAACACACACACCCATAAACACACACACCCACAAACACACACACTCACAAACACACACACTCACAAACACACACACCCACAAACACAAACACTCACAAACAGACACACTCACAAACACACACACTCACAAACACAAACACTCACAAACACACACATTCACAGACACACTCACAAAGACACACACACACAAACACAAACACACTCACAAACACACACACTCACAAACACACACATCCATAAACACACAGACCAAATACACACACACTCACAAACACACACACTCACAAACACACACACTCACAAAGACACACACCCACAAACACACACACACTCACAAACACACACACTCACAAACACACACACTCACAAAGACACACCCTCACAAACACACAACCACAAACACACACACCCCACACACACACCCACAAACACACACTCCCAAAAACACACACTCTCACAAACACACACACTCACAAAGACACACACTCACAAACACACACCCACAAACACACACACCCACAAACACACACACCCACAAACACACACTCCCACAAACACACACACTCACAAACACACACACTCACAAACACACACACTCACAAGACACACTCACAAAGACACACACTCACAAATACACACACCCACAAACACACACTCCCACAAGCACACACTCACAAACACACACACTCACAAACACACACACACACTCACAAACACACACACTCACAAACACACACACTCACAAACACAAACACTCACAAACACACACACTCACAAACACACACACTCACAAACACACACACACACACACACACACACTCACAAACACACACACTCACAAACACACACACTCACAAAGACACACACTCACAAACACACACTCACAAACACACACACTCACAAAAACACACTCACAAACACACACACTCACACACACACACACACACACACTCACAAACACACACTCACACACACTCACACTCACACTCACAAACACACACTCAAACACTCACAAACACACACTCACACACTCACTCACAAACACACACACTCACAAACACACTAACACACACACACTCACAAACACACACGCTCACACACACACACTCACACACACACACTCACAAACACACACACTCACAAACACACACTCACAAACACACACCCATAAACACACGCACAACACAAACACACACTCACAAACAAACACATCACACACACACACACTCACAAACACACACACACCACAAAAACACACACTCCCACAAACACACACACTCACAAACACACACTCACAAAACACACACCCACAAACACACACACTCACAAACCACACACACAAACACACACACTCACAAACACACACACTCACAAACACACACACCCACAAACACACACACTCACACACACACACACTCACAAACACACACAACCACAAACACACACACACCACACACACACACTCACAAACACACACACTCACAAACACACACACTCACAAACACACACACTCACAAACACACACACCCACAAACACACACACCCACAACACACACACTCACAACCACACACACTCACAACACACACTCCCCACAAACACACACACTCACAAACACACACACTCACAAACACACACACTCACAAACACACACCCACAAACACACACACTCACAAACACACACTCCCACAAACACACACACCCACAAACACACACACTCACAAACACACACACTCACAAACACACACTCACAAACACACACTCACAAACACACACACTCACAAACACACACACTCACAAACACACACTCACAAACACACACACTCACAAACACACACACTCACAAACACACACACTCACAAACACACACACTCACAAAGACACACACTCACAAACACACACACTCACAAACACACACACTCACAAAGACACACACTCACAAACACACACACTCACAAACACACACTCACTCACACTCACAACAACACTCACAAACACACACACTCACAAACACACACTCACAACACACACACACTCACAAACACACACTCACAACACACACACTCACAAACACACACTCACACACACACACACTCACAAACACACACTCAAACACAAACAAACACACACTCACACACACACACTCACAAACACACACACACACACACACACAATCACACACACACACAAACACAAACACTCACAAACACACACCCACAAACACACACACCCACAAACACACACTCCCACAAACACACACACCCACAAACACACACACTCACAAACACACACACACACACAAACACACACTCACAAACACACACTCACAAACACACACACCCACAAACACACACACCCACAAACACACACTCACAAACACACACACTCACAAACACACACACTCACAAAGACACACACTCACAAACACACACACTCACAAACACACACACTCACAAACACACACACTCACAAACACACACACTCACAAACACACACACTCACAAACACACACACTCACAAAGACACACACTCACACTCACAAACACACACTCACAAACACACACACTCACAAACACACACTCACACACACACACACTCACAAACACACACTCACACACACACACTCACAAACACACACTCACACACACTCACACTCACAAACACACACTCAAACACAAACAAACACACACTCACACACACACACTCACAAACACACACACACACACACACACAATCACACACACTCACAAACACACACACTCACAAACACACACTCACACACACACACTCTCAAACACACACACGCTCACAAACACACACACTCACACACTCACACACACACACTCACAAACACACACACTCACTCACACACACACACACTCACAAACACACACTCACACACACACACTCTCAAACACACACACACACACAAACACACACACTCACACACTGACACACACACACTCACAAACACACACACACACTCACAAACACACACACTCACAAACACACACTCACACACACACACTCACAAACACACACACACACATCACATACACACAAACTCACAAACACACACACTCACAACACACTCACAAACCACACTCACACTCACACACAATCACACTCACACACACTCACAAACACAAACACAAAAACACACACTCACACACCTCACTCACACACACTCACAAACACACACACTCACAAACACACACTCACAAACACACACACTCACAAACACACAACCTCACAAACACACACACTCACAAACACACACTCACACAAACACACACACTCACAAACACAAAATCCACAATCACACAATCACACAAACATACACACTCACAAACACACACTCACAAACACACACACTGACAAACACACACACCCACAAACACACACACTCACAAACACACACACTCACAAAGACACACCCACAAACACACACACACTCACAAACACACACACTCACAAACACATACACCCACAAACACACACACTCACAAACACACACACTCACAAACACACACACCCACAAACACAAACACTCACAAAAACACACTCACACAACACTCACACACACAAACACACACACCCACAAACACACACACTCACAAACACACACACTCACAAACACACAAACTCACAAACACACCCACACACTCACAAACACACACACCCATAAACACACCCACCCACAAACAAACACACCCACAAACACACACACTCACAAAGACACACACTCGCAAACACACACACTCACACACACACACCCTCTCAAACACACACACACACTCACAAACACACACACTCACACACTCACAAACAAAACACACACACTCACAAACACACACATCCACAAACACACACACTCACAAACACACACACTCACAAACACACACACACACAAACACACAACACACAAACACACACTCACAAACACACACTCACACACCCACTCACAAACACACACACTCACAAACACACACACTCACAAACACCACACACTCACAAACACACACAATCACAAACACACACTCACAAACACACAGACTCACAAACACACACTCACTCACACACACACTCACAAACACACACACTCACAAACACACACACCCACAAACACACACACCCACAAACACACACTCACAAACACACACTCACAAACACACACTCACAAACACACACACCCACACTATCAAACACACACTCACAAACACAAACTCACACACACACACTCACAAACACACACACACTCACAAACACACACTCACAAACACACACACTCACAAACACACACACACCACAAACACACACACACACTCACAAACACACACACTCACACACACACAAACACACACACACACAAACACACTCACCCACAAACACACACACCCACAAACACACACACTCACAACACACACACCCACAAACACACACACTCACAACACACACACTCACACACAACACACCACACAACAAACACACTCACACAAACACACACACCCACAAACACACACTCACAAACACACACTCACAAACAAACACACACACATACACACACTCACAAACACAAACACTCACACACTCACAAACACACACACTCACAAACACACACACACCCACAAACACACACACTCACAAACACACACGATCACAAACACACACTCACAAACACACACACTCACAAACACACACTCACAAACACACACACTCACCAACACAAACACTCACAAACACAAACTCACAAACACACAGACTCACAAACACACACACACTCACACACACCCTCACAAACACACACACTCACAAACACACACACCACAACACACACACCCACAAACACACACATCACAAACACACACTCACAAACACACACTCAAAAACACACACACACAAACACACACAAACACACTCACAACCACTAACAAACAACACTCACAAACACAAACTCACACACAAACACACTCACAAACACACACTCCACACACTCACAAACACACACACTCACAAACACACACACTCACAAACACACACACCACAAACACACACACCCACAAACACACACACTCACAAACACACACACCCACAACACACACACTCACAAACACACACACTCACAAACAAACACACTCACAAACACACTCACAAACACACACACCCATAAACACACACACCCACAAACACACACACCCACAAACACACACACTCACAAACACACACACTCACAAACACACACACTCACAAACACACACACCACAAACACAACCCACTCACAAACACACACACTCACAAACACACACACCCATAAACACACACACCCACAAACGCACACACTCACAAATACACACACTCACAAACACACACACTCACAAAGACACACACTCACAAACACACACACACTCAGAAACACACACTCACAAACACACACACTCACAAACACACACACTCACACACACACACTCACACACACACATCAAAAACACACACACTCACAAACACACACACTCACAAAGACACACACTCACACACACACATAACAAACTCCACAAACACACACACTCACACACACACATACAAAACACTCACAAAGACACACACTCACAAACACACACATTCACACACACTCACAACACACACACTCACAAACACACACACTCACAAACACACACACTCACAAACACACACACTCACAAACACACACACTCACAAACACACACTCACAAACACACACACACAAAACAACACACTCAAAACACACACACACACAAACACACACACTCACAAAGACACACACCAACAAACACACACACACTCACAAACACACCACTCACAAACACACACACCCACAAACACACACACACCCACAAACACACACACTCACAAACACACACTCACAACACACCCACTCACAAACACAAACTCCACAAACACACACACCCACACACACACACCCACAAACACACACACTCACAAACACACACACTCACAAACACACACGCCCACAAACACAAACACACTCACAAACACACACACTCACAAACACACACAAACCCAAAACACACACACCCACACACACACACACTCACAAACACACACACACACACACACACTCACAAAACACACACAAACAGACACTCACAGTCACAAACACACACACACTCACACACACACACACTCACAGTCACAAACACACACTCACAAACACACACACTCACAAAGACACACACTCACAAACACACACTCACAAACACACACACTCACAAACACACACACTCACAAACACACACTCACACACACTCACATACACACACATTCACAAACACACACACCAACAAAAACACACACTCACAAACACACACACCCATAAACACACACACCCACAAACACACACACTCACAAAAACATTCACTCAGAAACACAACCCATCACAAACACACACTCCCACAAACACACACACCCACAAACACACACACCCAAAAACACACACACTCACAAACACACACACTCACAACACACACACTCACAAACACACACACCCACAAACCAACACACTCACAACACACACACTCACAAACACACACACCCAAAACACACACATCCACAAAACACACACACTCACAAACACACACAATCCAACAATCACAACACTCACAAACACACACAATCACAAACACACACACCCACAAACACACACACACCACAAACACACACAATCACAAACACACACACTCACAAACACACACACTCACAAACACACACACCCACAAACACACACACTCCCACAAACACACACACACCCACAAACACACACTCACAAACACACACTCACAAACAACCACACACACACACAAACACACACACTCACAAACAAACACCACACATACACACACTCACAAACACAACTCACTCACACACTCACAAACACACACACACACAAACACACACACACCCACCAACACACACACTCACAAAACACACACACCCCACAACACACACACTCACAAACACACACAATCACAAACACACACTCACAAAACACACACACTCACAAACACACACTCACAATACACACACTCACACAACACAAACACTCACAACACAAACTCACAACACACACACTCACAAACACACTCACTCACACACACACTCACAAACACACACA